>NC_091855.1:19218720-19843720 GCF_037783145.1 Equus przewalskii
GATGGGCTTTATCTTATTAACTCTTTATTATTACTTTAAAAATTGTTCTTACTGGATAAACGATTCTTTCTTTTTACCAGTTTTTAGAATAATGAGTCAGTTCTCTAACCATCAATAAAGTCTTTTAATGGCTTTCTACAGAATCAGAAAGTTGATGTGGTTTGTTTTAGTTTTAAATCCACACAGTTAAAGCCATTATTACTAAGTGTTTGCATTTCTAAAACTTAAAGCTTTGGAGGTGGGGATTTGAAATCACCTAACTCAGCCACCTTAAGCACAAAACCAAAATTCCGTGGCAGAAATGCTCCTTTCTGCCAGGTGAGTCCTGTGAGCATAGCTGAGATTTTTCAACATGATTTTCTAGTTCAAAATTCAGCCTTATTTCAACTTCTGTAGCAGTGTTTTGCAACTGTCTCATTTTCCCTGATCATAATGAATTAACTGACATATAGAAAATAGTTTTTAAATTTAGAATTTGAAAGAATTATATTGATATGTATGGGACTTCTTAGATACAGTCTCTCTTTGTTTTATTGTGTATGGCGTATTTGCATAAAAGCAAGATCTTTTTTTTGTCCTTACAGATTATTCATCTACTCTAGGGGTTGACATTTACTTGACACCCTAATCTGGTGTTTCGATGTCTCAGTCCTCTTTCCTGCATTAATTGAAAGGATGACATGGATGAAAAATAAGCAATAGGAACTGATGAATCCCCAAGGACCAGTGATCCTGTTTTCATGCAAATATCTGCACTGATAAAGATGATGGAAAGAAAAAAAATGCAAAAAATATTTGTCCTCAAAACATGATTGTTTGTCACTTCCCTAGAGCGTTGTTAAATGTTAGTGTAGAAATAATGTGAACCTTCTAGGGCTGATAGTAACTAGATTGTGTCTTTTGGAAGATGACCCTGCCCTTTGATTTGGTACGTGATTATGTCTCGATAACCTTTATGGTGTGCAGATTTTGGAATGAAATAAGTTTTTGTATAGGCATTTATAGCTTCTCATGATTGGGGCCCCTTGGCTTGACTTGGGCAGTTAATTTATATGAAATTCCCATGGAATATATAGAAATACAAAAAATTGTAAACTGCTTTATCATATAAAGAATTCTGTTTCTGTTACTTCCATCTGAGTTCAATGTCCTTCCTGTTTTACTGGAACTGTTAATAGTTACCTTCTAACTGGCCTCCCTGCCTCTCCACTACCCCATTCCTGTTCATCTTGTTTACCATTAGCAGATTAATTTTTCTAAAGTACCATTTGCTTCTTTGTTTGTCCTTTGCCCATGTCATCAGTAGTACTTCATTACCCATGTGATGAAATTCAAATTCCTTAGCATGGCATTCAGAATCCTCTACACTCTGGCCCTAGTGTAATCTCTAGCCTTTTTACTTACTTCTCCCCTACCAAAACATCATGCATGGTTCCCATTTCAAATACTTACTGTCTCTGGAAGACCTCTCCGTCTTCTTAATTCCATTCGTGCTATTCCTTTTTCTCAGAAAGCCCTCCCTGACCTATTTCTAGTACAGTTGTGCACTGCGTAACAACATTTCAGTCAATGACGGAATGCGTACATGACAGTGGTCCCATGAGATTAGTACCATGTAGCCTAGGTTTGTAGTAGGTTATGCCATCTAGGTTTGTGTAAGTACACTCTGGTGTTCGCACAATGATGAAATTGCCTAATGACATATTTCTCAGCACGTCTCCCCATCATTAAGCGATGTGACTATATTAGAACTTTCATTCATCCTCCATTATTCAGTCCAAGATTCACCTCTTTCATCAGCCTTTCCTTTTCATACCTGATCTGGAAAGTGAATTTTCTTTCCTGGCCTCCCAAATTGCTCCTAGAGCAGTTCATTTGTTTCCTTTGTATGGACTTTTACCGTCCTGGGACATTTTTGATACATTTCTTATCTCTTGGATCGATTGTAACTCTTTAAGATAAAAACCATATTTTTAGGCTTTGTAGCCCATGGAGTACCTGGCATATAATAAATATGCAATGTGTGTTTGCTGATTGAATGATCAACTGCTGATGCCTTCAAATGAAATGAAAGAATTTTTCTAATGAAATCCATTGACTTAAAACTGAAAAGGTGGAAGCTTCTGCAAATTGTTCTTTTTTTGAATAGTTTTTGTTTTATTTAATTAATTAATTCATTCATTCATTTATCTTGTGAGGAAGATTGGCCCTGAGCTAACATCTGTTGCAAATCTTCCTCTTTTTGCTTGAGGAAGATTGTTGCTGAGCTAACGTCTGTGCCAGTCTTCCTCTATTTCATGTGGATTGCTGCCACAGCGTGGCTTGACGATGGTCTAGATCTGTGCCCAGGATCTGAACCTGTGAACCATGGGCTGTCAGAGCAGCGCGCGTGAACTTAACCACTACACCACCAGGCCGGCCCCTGGATAGTTTGTGTTTTATTGATGAGAAGTAACATTTGAAGATCTCATAATGTCCGGAACTTTTCCTCTTAAGATAGTAGATGATCAACCTCCCATAGTAAAAACAGTGTGAAGCTTGTTGATAATGGATTGGGTTTATCCTCTACCTGAACCCTATTCCATCACTCTTATGACCTGGGCATGATCCTGATTTAGCCTTGTAAGTTACAACAGTACATAGCTTGCTTTATTCCTAAGACCCACTGAACTATTGTGAATCCTGTTAAATACTGATTCCTAGTGGTTTTTACCCTTTAAAAAAAATATCCCCTTGTGTCTGAGGCTACAAACCTTTTAGTAGTCATGCAGATGACCTCCTTACTGGCTATATTTGACATATTTTTAAGTACAATGTGAAAATTGGGAAAGTAGCCGATCATGCCATTTGAAACTAGGTCTAAAGCTTTGGGCTCTAATACATTTATTCTTTTTTCTTTTTCTTTTTTTTAGAACAGCTTTATTGAGATACAATTCACTTGCCCTACAATTCACTTATTTATAATGTGCAGTTTAATGATTTTTAGTATATTCAGAGTTGTGCAACCATTACCACAATGAATTTTAGAACATTTTCATCACCCCCAAAAGAAACTCTACCCATAAGCAGTCCTCACTATTTACCCCCCACACTCCACAGACTTAGACCACCACTAATCTGCTTTCTGTTTCTGTGAATTTCTCTAGTCTGGAGTTTCATATAAATGGAATCATACAATATGAGGGCTTTTGTGATGGGTGTCTTTCACTTAACATAATATTTTTAGTGTTCATCTATGTTGTAGCATGTATCAATACTTCTTTTTTATGGCCAAATAGTATTCCATTGTATAGATATATTTATCCACCAGTTATCCACGTTATATTTATCTACCAGTTGATGGACATTTGGGTTGTTTCTACTATTTAGCTAGTATGATAATACTGCTATAAACATTCATGTATAAGTTTTTGTGTGGATACATGTTTTTGTTCTCTTGAGTTTATAACTAGGAGTGGAATTTCTGGGTCATATGGTAATTCTACATCTGACCTTTTGAGGAAGTCATACTGTTTTCCATACTGGCTGCACTGTTTTACATTCCCATCAGCAGTGTATAAGGGTTTCAGTTTCTACAGATCCTTGCCAATGTTTGTTATTATTCATTTGAAAAGATTATTATTATATCCATCCTAGTGGATGAAGTGGTATCTCATTGTGATTTTGATTTGCATTTGCCTAGTAGCTAGTGATATTGAACATGTTTTCATGTGCTTATTGGCCAGTTGCATATCTTCTTTGGAAAACTGTCTGTTCAGATCCTTTGCCCATTTTTAAATTAGATTGTGTCTTTATTATTGAATTGTAAGACTTCTTTATATATTTTATAAACAGGTCACTTATTAGATATATGATTTGCAAAAGTTATCTCACATTCTGAGTTGTCTTTTTACTTTCTTGATGGTGTCCTTTGAAGCACAGAAGTTTTTAATTTTGATGAAGTCCAATTTATCAGTTATTTCTTTTGCTGCTTGTATTTTGGTGTCATAACTAAGAAACCATTGCCTAATCCAAGGTCCCAAAGATTTATGCCTGTGTTTTCTTCTAAGAGGTATAGTTTAGCTCTTACAATTAGGTCTTTGATTCATTTTAACTTAATTTTTGCATATGGTGTGAGGTAGGGATCCAAATTCATTCTTTTGCATGTGGATGTCCAGTTGTTTCAGCACCATTTGTGGAAAAGACTGTTCTTTTCCCATTGAATTGCCTTGGCATTCTTGTCAAAAATCAATTGACCATAAATGTGAGAGTTTATTTCTGAACTCTCAGTTTTATTCCATTGATCTATGTGTCTGTCCTTATGCCAGTACCTCACTGTCTTGATTACTGTAGCCTTGTAGTAAGTTTCAAAATTGGGCTGTGTGTGTTTTCCAACTTTGTTTTTCTTTTTCAAGATTGTTTTGGCTATTCTGGGTCCCATGAATTTCTATAGGAATTTTAACTTGTCAATTGTTGCAAAGAAGTCAGCTGGGATTTTGATAGGGATTGCATTGAATCTCTAAATCAGTTTGGGGGGTATACCATTTTAATAATGTTAAGATGATTTATGATGTGTTATGTCTTTCTGTTTATTTAGATCTTTAATTTCTTTCAACGTTTTGTAGTTTTCAAAGTATCAGTTTTACACTTCATTTGTTAAAATTTATACCTATTTTATTTTTTGATGATATTAGAAATGGAATTACTTTCTTAATTTCATTTTCAGTTTGCTGATTGCTAACTATAGAGAAATACAGTTAATTTTTGTTTATTGATCTTATATCCTGCAACTTTACTGGACTCATTAATTCTAATTGTGTTTTAGTAGATTATTTAAGATTTTCTAAAACAGAATCATGTCATCTTATAAATAGAGATAATTTTACTTCTTTATTTCTAATCTGGATGCCTTTTATTTCATTTTCTTGCCTAATTGCCCTGGCTAGAAATTCTGGAAACAGTGTTGAATAGAAGTGGCAAGAATGAACATCCTTGTCTTCTTCCTGATCTTAGGGAGAAAGCATTAAGTATGATGTTAGCTGTCGGGTTTTTGTAGATGCCCTTTGTCAGGTCGAGGAAGTTATCTTTTATTCTTAGTTGGTTGAGTGTTTTGTTCAGGAAGAGGTGTTGAATTTGATGCCTTTGTTTTGATTTCACTTTACTATATGCTGTAAGAGGAATAAAAATCCCAATTGAATTTATACTCATTTACTTCAACTAGTTTGAAATTACCTTGGTACTATAAAGAAAAGATTGGCTAAAAAGTTATTAAGCAAATAAGATCACACTGAGGATATTAGCATCTAAAAAAGTTTTAAGAAATTTAGCTTATTTTGATATAGTTTGTTCTGCTAATTTATAGTCTAATCTTGTATGTTTATTTAACACTTTCAGCAGAACTGTAATTTGTCTAAATTTAATCACTATAGTTTTTAAAAGTAGCATTTTATTGTAAAAAGATTGAGACTTCCCCATTCAATCCTGATACTTCATCCCAGTAGTCTATAGTGATGAAGTTGTCTGCATCAGAAACTATTTGGTACAACTTTCTTTGGTGGTGATACCAAAAGAAAGCTTCTGCTTCTAAGCTAGCTTGTGGTATGGTAGACTTTTCTACCCTCTACACCTGTGATTTTTGAAAAAGTGGCCATTTATATTTAGAAATTATTTCCCATCAAGATAAAATTCTAAAGAACAGTTAGCTCTATTAATTTTTGTTTTAATGTACGAAGGAGGTCAGAGAAAGAATAACTGGGACTTGTACACCCTGCGTATTCTTCTTTGTGGCCTGACATCAGGGTTATTTCTCTGGCTCGCTTTATAAGGCCTGTTCAGTCCTACTCTGTCTGTAATGGTTAAAAGTTAACTGCACTTGACTAAGGAGAAAAATCATCTAGCCTTTAACCTGTAGGTGGCAGCAGGAGTCTTATTGTACTACTAGCTTTTCCTCCATCTCTTGTCTCTGGAACTGGGTTTCTGATTTAGGTAAAAAATTCTTGTGACTTTACTAAACTACTTGCCTAACTTTGTTGATGTTTTGCTTGATTTTTAGCTTTCTGTTTACCTTTTCATCTCTGTCTTTTTTAAAAATTCCTTTGTTAACCAATATATATTTTTGATGCTCAGAGTCCTTTAGTTTTTCTCTAGTCAGAAATAACATTTTGCTTTTGGTTAAGGAGACTGATGGGCAAAAATTCCCAAAATGTGGTAGTTTAATTCATTAACTTCCATATGTGAATGTAAGACCCTCAGAATGGGTTTAGCTCCCTCCTCTCAGCTTATCTTGTTCTGTCCTTTAACTCTGTTGGTTATCGTGTGATATCAGACAATGCCTTGTTATAAAGCAGAAATGTTAGCTAAAATTGATGAAATAAACTTGGAGTAATTAGTCCTTCTTTAAGAAGAATTTAAGTGTTTTAAAATAAAACTTTCAAATATGTACGCATTTTGAGTGATGAGATAATTGCAAAAGAATGAAGTGTTCAATTCAGCAACTGTTTGAGTGCTTACTTCCTGCAAGGCTCTGTAGGGGATTTGAAGATGAATAAGACATAATTACTGCCCTTGTGCAGATTAAAATCTAGTAGGAAAGGGAGATAAGACAATTAAGTAAATGATTCTTAAAGGAAGGTAGAGAAGATAAGCTCCCTAAGAGTACAAAGAACTGTGGGATTAGGGGAAAAGAGGGCACTTACAATAGATTGCCACAGGAATGGCAGATAAGTTTCTTTTTGTATGTCAGCATGGATTGATTAGCAAGGATTGCTAGAAAGGGCTGTTAAATTGAGAAGGATTTTGAGGAATCTGGATGCAGAGAAGTCAATTAGTGATGTCTCTTAGGGATAAGGGAAAGGGGTTTGGTAGTATTTACTATTTCTGGATCATTGAAAATAGACCTTAAAGAACACGTAGGGTCTTGATGTGTGGAAATGGGAAGGGACCATGTTCCAGGTGAAGTGAACATTCGGAGCAAAGTAGAATTTGAAAACAACAGCTAGTCTCAAGGAACAGTGTGAGTGATCTAATGTGGTCCTTAAGGAGCCCAGGTTATATTAGGGTCATAAAGACTAAGACTAGGAGGGAGATGTGGGCCAGATTGAGGAGGGCCTTGAACTCTAGGGGGTGAGGAGTTAGACTCATAGGTAATGGGGAGCATGTGAAATGTTCTTTAAAAAGTATTTTAATGACTGTAACATTTGCTATGTGTTCCTGATAGATGGTTTGTAGAGACACTTTACTGAAAGAGACTACCTCCAATTTGTTTATTGTAAAGATAAACAAGAAAGTAAAAATAACCATAGCTTTCTCACGAAGAGATAACCACTGTTAACGTTTGATGTGTTTCCTGGCCCCCTTTTTTCCCTTTATGTATGGATGCGTCTGTTTACATATTGACTTGTGCCCATACATATACACAGACATGCTTTTAAAATGACTGAGACTCTAACATATGTATATAGTTTTAGCGTGTGCTTTTTTTCATTTATTCTGTTGTATGCATTTTTCTGTCATTAAAAATTCTACCCCTTGGGGGCCTGTCCCGGTGGCACAGCAGTTGTGTTCACACATTCCGCTTTGGCAGCCTGGGGTTCACCGGTTTGGATCCCAGGTGCGGACATGGCACCGTGTGGCAAGCCATGCTGTGGTAGGCGTCCCACATATAAAGTAGAGGAAGATGGGCACGGATGTTAGCTCAGGACCAGCCTTCCTCAGCAAAAAGAGGAGGATTGGCAGCAGATGGTAGCTCAGGGCTAATCTTCCTCAAAAAAGAAATAAAATTCTACCACTGAAGATTTCTGAATAGGGAAGTCACACACCTTTAGGAGGCATTCGTGCATAGAATGGGATGAAATGGTAGAGACAGGAGGCTGGAAGCTATTGCGGAAGTCCAGCAAGAATAATTGAGGGCTTGAATGAATGGTGGCAGTTAGAATGGGAAGAAGCGCACTGACAATAGGTATATCATTTTCAGGACTAGGTAGGTAACTGTCTGGATAGATCTTAGGAGGTAAGCGGAAATTAGAGTCTACCATGATGTTTTGAACCTGGTTAACAACAGGGATGTCAGAAGGAAGAGAGAGATTTAGTTAAAGAAAACAATTACCTAACTCTTTTACATGTCCCTTAGTAGGCAGGTGCCTTAATTATTTTAGAAATAAGTTGCGGCCGGCCCGTTGGCACAGCGGTTAAGCGCGCACGTTCTGCTTCGGCAGCCCAGGATTCGCCGGTTCGGATCCCAGATGCGGACATGGCACCACTTGTTAAGCCAGGCTGTGGCAGGCGTCCCACATATAAAGTGGAGGAAGATGAGCACAGATGTTAGTTCAGGGCCAGCCTTCCTCAGCAAAAAGAGGAGGATTGGCAGCAGTTAGCTCAGGGCTAATCTTCCTCAAAAAAACAAAAGTAAAAGCTATTGGTGTAAGTTAGTGTTAGTAATAGAAGGAAAGCAATGCTCTTGTCTGGTTTAGTCCCATCACCTAGGCAACAGGTATGTTTTAGATAGTTATTTTTTTTTCTCATGGAAATGAATGTGTGAAGCAGGTTATCTATAACTTCAGAAATGGAGTCGTGGAGTCCCTGTATTCTTTGGCAGGTTGTTAAGCCTCTAAGTTGAAAAAATTACTTTGTATAGTTTTCTTCCATAGTAGTATTATTTCATTCAGTTACCTATCTGTAGCTATTCAGGAAATTGTTATGACCTTTGTGTGTATGCAGATGTCCAAATCTTTGTTAACTGGAAAAAAAGTTCAGAAGTTTAAATTTGAAGTAACAATAATTGGCCAAAAATATTTGATGCTAATGCATCTATTAATTAAGAACTATATTTGGATTATATCAGCACCAGGGTAAACTCCTCCTAGGAGAGAAGACTGCATGTTACATGTAGTTGGAGATTTGTGGGATCTCTGATGGAGAGTGAAATATATTGCCAAATTGTCTTCCAGAAAGGCACTATCTACCCCTACTTCCCTGCTAACGTGAAGTATTATAATTTTTTAAAGTCATTGCCAACTTGATAGGCAAAATATTAATATCTTATTTTAATGTTCATTTCTTGTGAAGATGAGCTTTTTTTTCTTGTTTCTTGATCATATCTGTTGACAAGAACTGGAAATTCAAGAAAGTATATATTTAAATTATTTTAACCTGAAAAATAAAGCCAGGGAACTTGATTAAAAAGCAACTTTAAAAGTTAATGTTGTAATCTCCATTTCTCAAATAGTAAATGAAACTTCTTGTTGTTTTATGCATTGCTACCATCTCACTGTAGTCATTAGCATGGCATCCTATTTAGGTAGTAATATGGTTTGAAATCTAGAAATCCTACATAGAAGGGATCAAGGTTATTCCTCATAATTAAAAATTGTCAATTTAGCCATAAGTATTTTGTTTTTAAAAATGTATTATGATAATGGGAAATAAAACATGCCAGTATTTCTCATTTTGTCTTTGGTTAACAAATTAGGATACATGAAGCCTCAAATTACCTTTAAGGCTTATAAACATTCATGTCTTTTATCCATTAGTCAAGTTATTTCATAAACCCAACATGGCCTCTGAAATGGCTTTACACACAAAGAGGATTTTACCATAAAATGCTTGCGTGTTTTATTCTCTTCTGATGTTTTTGAGGGGAGGGGAAGGATAGAGGAAAGCAGGCAGGGCATAAGTTAATTTGGATGGGGTTGGTTTTAAAGTAGCATTCTCCTTAATTCTATAAAATGTATGGTAGATGAGAAGATGTACATAGTGAAACAATTTAAAGTTCAACATTAGGGGAATAACCAAGTGAATTATAGTACATCCATACAGTAGAAGACAACATAGCCGTTAAAAATCATGTTAAGGCATTAAAGAGCATTTAATGCTTGCTACATGTGAGGATAATTACAAGTGAAAAAATGCAGAGCACAAAATCAAAGGGGTTTTTTCTCTTTTTTCTTTTTTGTTTTGTTTTGAGAGCATGGGCATAAACAAATGACTGTAAGGAAATACACCAGGATGTTTTAATGGCTATCTTGAGTGATTTTTTTTCTTTAAAATTTTGCGAATTTTCCAAATTGTCAACAATGAACACATTCTATTCTGTTGAGCAGGGAAGAAAACTATCTAAAAAAAAAAAAAAATTATACACTGTTTTAGAAACAAAATTATAGTTACTTGAAAGATCTATCTCCTAATTTCCTGTGCAGTTAAAATTTTAAACTCGTTTATGGACTGTTTCTAAATAAAAATGACTGGATCCATTAAAAACAATCGATCATTTTAAGCAAGTGATGAATAGCAAAGTGAAAGTTAGTGATACTTCATTTCCCATCCTTAGCCTGTCCTTCCAGAAGTAGAAATTTGGAAGTAGAACAAAAGGAGTGGTAGGCTGTTGGGTCAAGGGCAATAGATGACTTAGTTGGCAAAAGAGGCATCTTTTCTTTTTTAAAGATTTTTTTTTTACTTTTTCCTTTTTCTCCCCAAAGCCCACTGGTACATAGTTGTGTATTTTTAGTTGTGGGTCCTTCTAGTTGTGGCATGTAGGGTGCCGCCTCAACATGGCCTGATGAGTGGTGCCATGTCCGTGCCCAGGATCCGAACTGACAAAACCCTGGGCCGCCGAAGTGGAGTGCGTGAACTTAACCACTCGGCCACAGGGCCGGCCCCAAGAGGCATCTTTTCATAAGCAAACATTGGCCAAGATTTTGTCAAGCTTTGTGTTTTCAGCCTTTCTTCCTTGTAATTGGAGAATTGAACTCAATATTAACTACTCAGTAGGAGCAAAAAACCATTTAGAATGTCTCTCAGTCTTAAATGGAACTGCAACTGTTCAGTTAGGAAGTAAAATGGACCTGATAGTTTATTTTTCTTTAGCTTGGAATATAGTTGTATTATGACAAAGAGAAGAGAACTGAATAATTGCAACAGGAATGCGTAGGAGTTGACTTTCTTGCCAGGCTTAAGGTATAAGAATGACTGTTTCTGCTCCGGGGGAAATAAACTGGCATTTTTCTGATTTTTTTTGTTTGTTTATTTATTAGTTTAGTTTTTGATACTCTAGAGATTTCAACAAAATGAAGAGTGTTTTTTGTTTTAAATGTAATGTCAGTTTCTTTGTTTTTTTCTTAGTTCTTTCTACTGGTTCGTGTTAGAAATATGATCCGGGAAGGTGATGATGTTGCATGGGAATTTATAAATGATGACAAAGCACTTTGCTGTAGGAAATCTAGAAAAATAATGACTTTTGATACGTAGCAGAGAAGTATCTCTAACCTTTAAGTCTAGACTAAACGCTTGGTGAAAGCTACTAATGTTGGGTATAGCTGAAAAGAATTGGAGAAATATATAGAGAGAAGGGGTGGCATTCTTAAAGGAAGAACTGCTGCCTTTGGTTGACTCTGTTGCGGAAGGACGCATGGAGAGCTGCCCGGTGGGCTAACAGTGAAGGAGCCCTTCGAGAGGATAGTTAAATCTGACAGGTGGATTATAGAGAAGAGAACTAAAATGAGACTTCAGATTCAGGATGTAAAAATATTCCACTGTTCCATCGTATTTTGTTCTTTAATAAGCTTTTAAAAATTGAAGTATAATATACATAAAGAAAAGTACACAAATCATAATGTACAACTCAATGAATTTTCATAAAATCAATACTCATGACCCAGAGCAGATCAAGAAATAGAACCTTTCCAATATATAAAGCCTCCTCATGTCCCTCCCAGTTACTACCTGCTCCTTCCCCAAAGGCAAGCACTGTTGTGACTTACAGTATCGTGAAAGAATTTTGCTTATTTTTGAACTTTATATAAATGAAATCACAAATTATATACTCTTTTGTGTCTGGCTTCTTTTGCTCAACATTTTGGTATTCATCTATGTCATTATCTTTAGCAGTCATTTGTTTATTTTCATTGCTGTGTAGTATTTCATTGTAAGACTACAACACAATTTATTTTTTCATTCCACTAATGATGGACATTTGGATTGTTTCCAGCTTTTGGCTAATATAAATAAATACTATGAGCATTCTTGGGGGTGTTTTTTTTGGGTTTTTTTGGTACATGCCTTTTTGTTGTATATGTAAGTAGGAGTAGAATTACTAGCTTGGGGGTATATATATATGTTTAGCTTTCGTGGATACTTCCAAACAGTTTTCCAAAGTGGTTATATCAGTTCGTAAGCCCACTAGAAATTTCAGTTCCTCCAAGTCCTACCAATGGTTATATTTTTAGTCTTTTATTTTATTATTATTATTTTTTGCTTGAGGAAGATTAGCTCTGAGCTAACATCCGTGCCAATCCTCCTCTGTTTTTTGTATGTGGGTTACTGCTGCATCATGGCTTGATGAGTGGTGTGGGTCTGTGCCTGAGATCCAAACCTGTGAACCTGGGCCGCCAAAGTGGAGCATGCCAGACTTAACCACTATGCCATGGGGCTGGCCCTTAGTCTTTTAAATTCTAGCCATTCTAATAGGTAGAGTGGTATTTCAGTGTAGTTTTAATTTGCATTTCCCTAATAATTAATGAGATTGAGCACCTTTTCTTATGTTTATTGCCCATTTGGATAACCTCTTTTGTAAAGTGCTTATTCATATGTCTTGCTCATCTTTAAAAATTGGATTGTTGGGGCTGGCCCGTGGCTGAGTGATTAAGTTCGTGTGCTCTGCTGCAGCGGTCCAGGATTTCGCTGGTTCGGATCCTGGGTGCGGACATGGCACCACTCACCGGGCCACGTTGAGGTGGCATCCCACATGCCACAGCTAGAAGGACCTGCAACTAAGATATACAGCTATGTACTGGGGGGATTTCGGGAGATAAAGGAGAAAAAAAAAAAAAGATTGGCAACAGTTGTTAGCTCAGGTGCCAATCTTTAAAAAAAATATAAATAAATAAATAAATAAAAATTGGATTGTCAGTCTTTTAAAAATTGATTTGCAAGTATTGTTTTTATATTCCAGATATGCATCCTCTGTCAGTTGCATAAATTGCTAATATCTTATCCCACTCTGTGGCTTGTGTTTTCATTTTCTTTTTCTTTTTTTTTTTGGTAAGGAAGATTCACCCTTAGCTAACATCCATTGTTAATCCTCCTCTTTTTTTTTTCCGCTTGAGGAGGATCAGTCCTGAGCTAACATCTGTGCCACCCTTCCTCTACTTTGTATGTGGGATGCCTCCACAGCATGGCTGATGAGTGGAGCAGGTCTGCACCCAGGATCCAAACCCAGGCTGCTGAAGCAGAGGGCGCAGAACTGTAACCACTTGGCATTGGGGCCACCCCCTGCCTTTTTATTTTCTTAATGATGCATTTTAATGAACTGAAGTCTGTTTTTTTCTCCCATCTTTATATTTTTTCAAGTTTCAAATCTCTTTAAAAAGTTGTACAAATAGAACAATAAATACTCATATACCCTTCATCTGTTCACCAATTGTTAATGTTTGTCACATTTGCTTTATCTCTCTATATATAATTTTTAATTTTATTGTTTTATTCTTTAGCTATTGGAGAGCTAGCTGCAGACATCTTGATACTTCATAAATACTTCAGCATTATTTCTTAAGAACAAGGACATTCTACATATCTACAATACAATTAACACTCAAATTTAACATCACATAATACAGTTATCTGATATACAATCCATATTCAAATTTCTTTAACAGAAGTTTTGAATGTTAGTGTAGTTAAGTTTAGTGATATTTTCTTTTTTTGTTGTACCACCCCTGCCATTTTAATTTGTGTTATGCCAATGTCAAAGCTGTAATATCTTAGAAATAAATACTAAATTACTAGTGTGTCTTAGGCTGGCCAAATTGTTTTCTTCTTCCACTTCTCCCCCCTGGGAATATCAGAATATTATTATTGGTTACATAATAGAAAAGATTCAAACGGAGAAAGTGAAGGTGTATTTCCTCAACTCACTGGTTTCCTGATTTGGTGTTTAAGTTTTCTCACAACATTGTTGAATGATGCATTTTTAAATGTTACCATTTGTTATTTGAAAATCCTTGGAAAACCACTTTCCTTGAAAAACCAAAGCATCATTAATTATTTGTTGACTAACTCTGGCACTATACAATAAAAGAACTTGCATAATGAACTAACAACCCAGTTGATGCGTATAATTATTTTAGAATTGGATAGAAAAAAACAAGGAAGATTTTAGTCTCACATTAATAATTAAACTTCCATCCGTTAATTATAAAAACAGAAGACAGATCTTTTTGTCTTTTGTAAGTGTATGGAAATCACTATGGCTAGTGGTATAAGAAATATAGAGTGAATTGATAATGTGGAATGGAAACAGCAGATCCAAGCAAGAGATAATTGTTAGAATAGAGAAAACTTGTTTGGGTGGGATTGGGAAACCACAGGGAATTATACTGGAGCCATTGATTTCAGTTGGATTATTAATGACTCTGATAAGTGCTGTGCTTATAGAGCTTACAGTATGACCCTGAATGGGAAATCCACCCTGTGCAGTGGATTAGTTTTAGAAACAGTTGAGCCTACTACATAGGTTTCTTTTGAGGAATGGTTTTTTGGTTTTGGTTTTTTTTTTTATATATATATACATGGGACGCCTGCCACAGCATGGCTTTTGCTAAGCAGTGCCATGTCTGCACCCGGGATCCGAACCGATGAACCCTGGGCTGCCAAGAAGCAGAACGTGCAAACTTAACCACTGCACCACCGGGCCAGCCCCTGAGGAATAGTTTTAAACATTAAAAAAAACAAGGCAACTTTGTGGGGATTAGAGCTATATTTTGTGAAAACGAATCTGTCTCCAATTTCTCAGTCAACTAGGAAAAGCCAGCATGAAGAAGGAAATGCATTGCTATAAAGATGCCTCAGGAAAAAGAGCTTGTTTGGGCATCTTTGTTGTGAAGGTTAAGGAAATCACTGAAGCGCTATACACAATCTCCCCCCTGCCATTTTTTTTTTTGCTGAGGAAGATTAGCTCTGAGCTAACGTCTGTTCCAGTCTTCCTCTATTTTGTGTGTTGGTTGCTGCCACAGTGCAGCTGACAAGTGGCTTAGGTCTGTACCCCAGATCCGAACCCGTGAACCCAGGCTGCCAAAGTGGAGTGTGCCAAACTTAACCATTGTGCCACAGGGCTGGCCCCCAACTATAAATAATCTTTAGTCGCTTGCTGTCCAGCATAGTTTTTCTTTTTCAGATCATAAACCCTTTGTAGAAATGAAGAACTAATGTAACTGATGTAAAGCATGTGAGCAATGACTTTAAGTCCCTGTTTCATGGTTCCAAAACATGTCTACTGGGAGGTTGGTATAATTGTTGGCATCACTGTGGACGTTTTGTGAGGTTTGTTTCTAAGAAGAAATTCTGAAGAGATCAGATCCAAGGAATTATATCTTATCTATAATTGATAGGTTGAAAAACTTATGCTTGTCTGGTTTAAAGAAAACTTTGGGAGAGGAAATTATCTTATTGTAGTGAGCAACTTGTAGGAATTGCTTTTTCAAAATATAGCTTAAGAAGTACCTTTGTTTGAAGAAACTAAGGCTACTGGAGAGAAGTGATGACCTGAATATGATATAAGGAAAAGAACAATAACCTGGAGATAAGTAGGTAGAAGCCAGATGATAAGTAGCTAATAGGTGAGGGCAATCTAGTAATTAAGTCTGGCTTCTAGAGTCATATAGCTTTGTTATGAATCTCCGTCTACCACTTAGCTTTCTAAGCTCTAGTTCATTCATTTGTGAAATGGAGATGATGACCTTAGAACAGTGGTTCTCAAACTTTTTGGTGTCAGGACTTCTTTACATTCTTAAAAAGTAATGGTGACCCAGAAGAGCTCTTATTTATGTGGGTTATAGCTATCTGTATTTACTGTTTCAGATAGTAAAATGGAGAAAGTTTTAAAATATTTATTTTAAAAATAGGAATAAACCCATTACATGTTAACATAAATAACATATTTTTATGAAGAATAACTGTTTTCCAAACAAAAAGATAGTGAGAGGAGTGGCGTTTTTTACATTTTTTCAAATTCCTTTAATGTCTGTCTTGATAAAAGACAGTTGGATTTTCCTATCTGCTTCTGCTTTCAATATGTTGAGATATCTTATGTTAGGTAGGCTATAGAAAACATAACTGTTCACTTATGAGAGAATGAGTGAAATAAGGCATCTTGGTATTGTACATATTTTTAATTCATGGACTCCCTGAAAGGGGCTTCACAATCCCCAGGATCTCCAGGGGTTTCATGATCACACTTTGAGATCTGTTACTTTAGAGTATTATTATCATCATCATCATTATTTTTTTTTAAAGATTGGCACCTGAGCTAACAACTATTGCCAATCTTCTTTTTTTTTCTGCTTTTTCTCCCCCAAATCCTCCTAGTACATAGTTGTATATTATAGTTGTGGGTCCTTCTAGTTGACACGTGGGATGCCACCTCAGCATGGCCTGATGAGCAGTGCCGTGTCTGCGCCCAGGATCCTAACTGGTGAAACCCTGGGCCGCCAAAGTGGAGCGTGCGAACTTAACCACTCGGCCACGGGGCCAGTCCCTAGAGTATTATTTTGATGATTTGATGCAGTATTATTTATAAAACCTTAGCATAGTGTTGGCACTTAATAAGTGCTTAAAAACTGCTAACAGTTGTTATCGTGATGGCAGCATATGGGAAATAAGCATAGTAGGCATGTGATCATATTTACATTCTTAAAAATATCACTTTGCCAACATGGTAGAAAAGATGGATTGAGGATAAAGGAAATAAAGTTGATTCTTAGTGTACACCTTAAATTTACACAATGTGATACGTCAAATATATTTCAATTACAAAACAAAGAATGACTCTTAGGTTTCTGGCTTGGGTAAATATAGGGAGAAGACTACCTTTGAGAAGAAGGATTGGGGAGTTCAGTTGTACTGTATCTGTAGGCTGTCTAGGTGGATAGACCCAGGAGGTAGTTGAATGTATGGATCTAGTGTACAGGAAGTAGAGTTTTGGACATCATCAGCTTGTAGGTTCTAGTTAGATCCATAGGTGAGAAGATCACCCAGGAGAGGATATGTAATGTTAAAACAGAACCCTGGTATGATAGGTAGCTTCTAAGATGGTCCCCTGTGATCCCTGCTACTGGTATTTATGCCCTTGCATGATCTTCTCTTAAGTGTGGGCTGGATCTAGTGACAGCAAAAATGTTGGAATGCTGCTTCTGAGATAAAGTTACAGGAAGACCATGACTTCTCTCTAGTCCCTCATTCCTCATTCCATAGGAAACAAACTGCTATGTTGTGAATATGGAGAGAAAAACTGGCTTGGGAATTATAAGATCCAGGTCATTGGAAACAGACTGGTTCTTCTACTTACTAACTTTACAAGTTACCTCTCTCTGAGCCTCATTCTCCTAGTCTGTAAAATGGAGGTAATAATACCTATCTTATTTGGTTGTTGAGTGGATGAAAGTGGATGATGATTGTAAAATGCCTAGCATGACTCTTCATGACCTTGGATTTGGCCATGGATGCTTACATATGACACCAAAAACACAAGCAGCAAAAGAAAAAATGGATAAATTGGACTTCATTTAATTTAAAAACATTTGTACATCAAAGGATATTATCAAGAAAGTGAAAAGACAACCCACAGAATGGAGAAAACTTTTGCAAATCATATATCTGATAAGAGTCTAGTATCCAGAATATATAAAGAACTCTTACAACTTAACAACAAAAAGACAAACAACCAAATTAAAAAATGGACAAAGGACTTGAGTGGACATTTCTCCAAAGAAGATATACCAATGGCCGATAAGCATATAAAATGATGCTGAACATTATTAGTCATTAGGGAAATGCAAAAACACAATGTGATACCATTTCTCACCCACCAAGATGACTATAATAATAATAATTTTTTAAAAAAGAACAGAAAATAACAAATGTTGGCAAGGATATGGTGAAATTGGAACCCTCATACAGTTGCTGGTGGGAATGTAAAATGATGCAGCCACTGTGGGAAAGTTTGGTAGTTCCTCAGAAAGTTAGGCGTAGAATTACCGTATGACCCAGCAATTCCGTTACTAGGCAGATGCTCAAAAGAATTGTTTGATGCTCAAACAAATGCTTGTACATGAATGTTCATATCAGCACTATTCTTGTTCGCCTAGCCTAAAGGTGGAAACAACCCAAATGTCCACTAACAGATGACTGGATAAACAAAATATGGTATATACATACAGTGGAATATTATTCAGCCATAAAAGTGAATGAAGTACTGATAACGTACTACAGTTTGGGTGAATCTCAAAAACATTATACTAAATAAAGGAAGCCAGATACAAAAGGTCCCATACTGTATGATTCCATTTATATGAAACATCCTGGGTAGGTAAATCCATAGAGACAGAGAAAAAGTTGGTGGTTGCCAATCAAAGAGAGAGGGCAGGAGAGGGGGGAAGTGAGAAGTGACTGCTTAATGGGTACAGGATTTTCTTTTGAGGTTAGGAAAATATTTTGGAACTTGATATAAGTGGCAGTTGCACAATGTTATGAATATACTAAATGCCACTGAATTGCACACTTGAAAAGTGTGAATTTTACCTCAGTAAAAAAATGCATAATATGGTATTTGACACCTAATAAACTATCAATAAATTTTAGGTTTTATTGTTGCCTAGTGTCACCTTTATCAGTAATTTAGCTGTGTGACCTGGAGCATCAGTTTCCTCAGTTTAACAATGAAGTTATTGGACTAGCAGACCTCTAAGATCCTTAGAGCATTAAAATTCTATTATTTTAAGACATGGACATTCATTGTGTCGGGAAAACCTGCTCTTATTCCTCCTGTGTCTTTCTTCTTTACTATCACACTAACAACACTTCTGACACCAGATTTGTGGGGTTTTTTTCCCCCACACCAAGTAATTCTGCAACACCAGATTTGCTGCTGCTGATTCCACAGGTTAAGGGCTCAGTCCCACAGGACTCCCCGCCCACCCCCCCACTTCACATGTCAGTCGCAAGTCTAGGTTGTCAGTTGTGCTTCTGACCAATTAGCCATAAATTGAATATTTCCACTAGCTCCTCCTTGGGTTTGATTAATTTGCTAGAGCAGCTCACAGAACTTGGGGGGGAAAAAAGTTTACTTACTGTTTGCCCGTTTATTATAAAAGGATATGATAGAGGATACAGATGAACATCCAGATGGAAGAGATGTGTAGGGCAAGGTATGAGGGAAGGGGCGCACCACTCCCTCAGCCTCTCCACGTATTCAGCACCCTGGAAGCTCCCTGAGCCCCATACTTTTGGGATGTTTATGAGGCTTCATCACATAGGCATGATTGATTATTAACTCCATTTCCAGCCCCTCTCCCATCTCTGGAGAATCGGGGGTGGGACTGAAAATTTCAAGCTTCTAATCATGGCTTGGGCTTTCTGGTGAACAGCTTGTATCCAGGAGCTCACCAGGAGTCACTTTAATAGTGTAAAAGACACTGCCATCACCCAGGAAATTCCAAGGGATTTAGGAGCTCTGTGTCACGAACCACGGTCAATAAATATTGGGAGAAAAGATGTTCCTAGAGCTCTTATCACTTAGGAAATTACAAGGGTTTTAGGAACTCTGTACCAGGAACTTGGACAGAGGCCAATATATATATTTTCTATTATCTCACATTCATACAGCAAATATTTATTGTATACCTTCAGGGTACTGTGCTAGGTACCAAGGACTTGGCAGTAAATAAGACAGAGATGGTTCCTGCTGTCATAGAGCTAACATTCTAGTAGATAGGGTATTAAATAATTATTTGCTGATAAATTATTTTAAGTACAATGTGAGTCAGGGGTTAAGAGGGCAGGGATAGTTCTGAAAAAAAGATATTTAAGTGTGAAGAATGATAGGAATTAACTGAGTGAAGGGAAGGGAGATGAGCTTTCTAGAGGGATGAGCAAAGTCTGGTAGTGGGAAGGCTCATAATGCCTTCAAAGAACTGAAAGAAGGCTAATAATGATGAACTCAGACAGTGACTGCTGAGATAGAAAAAGACTGGATCCTGTAAGACTTGTTGGTTGTATTAAGGATTTTGGACATTATCCTAAGAGCCCTGGAAAGTCATTGAAGGGCTTAAGCAAGCAATATTCACTTTCTGGCCACTTTCTGTAGAGAATGGTTTGGAGATGGGTAAGAGAAGAACTAGGGAGACCAAATAGGAGGTCATTGCAATAGCCAAGACTGTGGTGCCTAGAACTAGGGTCCTGGTAGTGACAGGGAGAGATGTCATTGACTTTGAGAGTGATTTAGGATATCGACTGGCTGTGGGAAATGAGAGAGGAGAGGGAAGTGTCAAGGATGTCTCCTAGATTTCTCCCATGAGCATGTAGGCCGGTGGCATACAAAGAACAGTGGAAGGACTTCTATTTTGGGCTGAGCTGGAATATCAGGGAGCAGATTCATCTTCTCACCTAAAACAGTTTTTTTAAATGACAAAATATATGAGGCAGTGGTTTCTAGAACACTGGATATCAGGCAACAAAGGACAGTGATCCCTGAGAGATAGGAAGTAAGTGAGGTGAGCCCTGTGATTGTCCCAGCTTACTGCTTTGAGAGTTTCTAGACTGCAGTTCAGGGAGGGGGAACCCAGGTGGAGACCAGCAGACTCCCTGAGTTGAAGAAACAGCTCAGTCTGGTGAGACCAAGGCAGCTTGAGTTCACAGGACAGAGTACCAGAGAGGAGAGGGCTGGACAGAGAGAGAAGCCTGCAGATCTGCAGAGGATCCTCCTAGTATTCAGCTGATCAGTGCATTCATGTGAGGAAACTACTTAAGGCTAAAGAAAGAACCATTCAAAAGCATTAGAGGAAACAGTGACCGACACCACAGGGCCATTAATATGCCTACTCCCACCAGCCAGACTGGAAAAATCCCATAATTCACAAGACTCAGAAGGGTTTTGCCTCAGGAGTGGTGAATACATTTGTCAAAACTTACCCAACTGTACACTTCAAATATGTGCAGTTCAATCATAGATGAATTATACCTTATTAAAGCTTTTTTAAAGAACAATGGAGGAGGAACAAATTTGAAAGAAGAGATTATGAGTTTGGTTTTTGACGTGGGCTTTGGCTTTGAATGTTAGTTGGAGACATTGTGTAGGCAGTTGAATGTGTGGATGAGTGAGGTAGTTTTAATGGGGGTGGTAGAGGCAGTTTGAAATGGAGTGAGGAATGAGTAGAAGGTGGGAAATGTAGATAATGCTTTCAGAGTTTGGCTGTTAGGAGCGAGGGAGGGTGGTAGGTAGAGGGAGAAGTGGAGTCAAAGTTTATTATTTGCCTTAGGACAATAGACTTATGTATGTTTAAATTCTGGTGGCAAAGATGGAAGACACAGCATGAAAAGGGATAAAGTATAAGTAACATTTCTGAGAGGGCTTGAAGGGTTAGGGTTTAGAGCACAGGTGCATTGGCCTTAGATTAGAAGAAAGAGAGCTACTCTATCATAAAAAGAAGAATGAGAGAATAGATGAAGATAAACAAGTTTGTGAATTGGTAGGAATATGAGAGAGTGCGTATATAGTAGTTCCCCCATTATCCACAGGGGATACGTTCCAAGATGCCCAGTGGATGCCTGAAACTGCAGATAGTACTGAACCCTGTACAGTGATGCATGGGAGAACCATGTTTTGGTCAATGACCTACTGCTTACAGGACGGTGGTCCCATAAGATTAGCACCGTATAGCCTAGGTGTGTGGCAGGCTATACCATCTAGGTTTGTGTAAGTACACTCTATAACGTTCACGAAATGAGGAAATTGCTTAGGATGCATTTCTCAGAAGGTATCCCCGTCGTTAAGTGTCATGTGACTGTACTGTACATACTACGATAAAGTTTAACTTATAAATTAGGCACAGTAAGGGCTTAACAATAATAACTAGTCATAAAATAGACCAATTATAATAATATACTGTAATAAATTGCCAGCATCACTACTCTTGTGCTTTGGGGCCATTATTAAGTAAAATGGGTTATTTGAACACAAGCACTACGATACCACAACAGTCAATCTGATAACCAAGATGGCTACTAAGTGACTAAATGGAGGTAGGGGGTGGGTAACGTATACAGCATAGATACATTGGACAAAGGGATGTTTCACTTCCCAGGTGGGATGGAATAGGACACTGCGAGACTTCATCATGTTACTCAGAATGGCACACGATTTAAAACTTATGAATTGTTTATTTCTAGAATTTTCCACGTAATATTTTTGGACCATGATTAACTGTGGGTAACTAAAACCACAGACAGCGAAACTTCAGATAAGGGGGGACCACTGTATGTTGGATCACAGACTATTTCCTTTTCTGTATCTCTCCAATTTAAATTACATGAATGTATATCAGGAAATGAAAAAGTAATTAAATGTGCTTTTAATGTAGAACGGCAACTAAAAGTTTCAACATGATTTAGAAGTTAAGTTTTTTGTTCTTTCTTTTTTTCTTCTCTTTTTTTTTTTGAGGAAGATTCGTCCTAAGCTAACATCTGCTGCCAATCCTCCTCTTTTTGCTGAGGAAGACTGGCTCTGAGCTCACATCTGTGTGCATCTTCGTCTACTTTATATGTGGGATGCCTGCCACAGCATGGCTTGATAAGCAGTGCTTAGGTCTGCACCTGGGATCCGAACTGGCAAACCCCTGGCAGCTGAAGTAGAGTTTGCAAACTCAAACGCTGTGCCACTAGGCCGGCCCCTAAGTTTTTTATTCTCAAGTACTCTGGTTTCTTGTTTGCTTGTCCAGGCCATCCTGCAACAAATAACCAGCCTGAATCCCATCCCGCATTGTCCAGTGTGCTTTGTTAAATACCACATTTGTGCTTTTCCTGGGTTTCAGCAATCTTGAGTATATTCCTAGTGTCAGCTTAGAATTCCTAAGTGCAGGAGTGCTTCTAGTTGAGATTTGAAATATAACTGAGAATAAAATTTCTATTTACGAAGTGACTTTTTTAAAAGTAAGGAGAGTTTTCTGGTCTTAAGGATCTCTTAAGGAGGGGTTTCTCCCTCCTTTCAAAATAACATCTAATGTGGGAGAAAACAGATTCTAAAATGTAAAAGCCCTGCTGTTTTCTTTAGAATAAAAATGCTCTTATAGCATTGTAGAGATTAGAAATGGTGTGTGTAAAGTGCTTAGCACAGGTCTAAGTAAAGGAGTACAGCGTAGCGCTACTGATGCAGCTGTCCACATGTTTTCTGTGAAAGACGAGAACAAGAGATATTGCTTATCTAACTGAAAAGAATTGTTAAAGAGTCATAGAATCTTTTTTGTAATATATATTTTTAAAAGTTAAATATGAGCTTTATTTTTTTGCCATTGTAAAACAATACATATTCATTGCAGAAAATATAAAGAAAGCAAAAATCACCCAAAATTACAGGATCTCAAAGTAGTGGTCATTTTTAACATTTTGATGAACACTCCTCCAAATCCTCCAAACATTTCTTTCTAAGAGGTATTATGCACACGTGCATACATGCATACACATATATATGCATATACACGTAAATTTTATGTACGTGGCATCATGCCATTCCTGTTCTACAACCTGCATTTTTGACTTAGTGCGTTGTGAACATCTTTCAATACCCATGCAAGCCTAGCAAAATCATCAGTTTTATGACCGTGCAGAATACCGTTGTGTGATTATTAATGATGTGTTTCCTTAATTCTCTCTTGATGGACATTTAGGTTGTTTCCAGTGTTTCAGTGAAGTAAGTCATGCTGTGATGAGCCTCTTCTGCTCTACATCAAAGTGAATTGCACATGTAAAATTGTTTACACATACTGCCAAAGTGACCTCCACGAAGACTTGTCCAAATTATAATTTTAACAACAGTAAATGAAAGTACATGTATTCCTACATCTTAGCCAACCCTGCATATTGTTAAACTTTTTAATACTTGTCCATTTTGTAGATGAAAAATTATATTTCAGTATTTTTTAAATCTTTTTTTGTTGTTTAAATTTGTTTTATTTTTTATTTTTATTTATTTATTTTTTGAGGACGATTAGCCCTGAGCTAACATCCATGCCCACTTTCCTCTACTTTATATGTGGGACGCCTACCACACTGTGGCTTACCAAGCGGTGCCATGTCCGCACCGGGGATCCGAACTGGCGAATCCCGGGTGCCAACGTGCGCACTTAACCGCTGCGCCACCTGCCTGGCCCCTGTTTCAGTATTTTTTATATCCATTTCTTTAATTGCTAATAAAATTATTTTTACTGGCCATTTGTTTTTCCTCCTTTTATGAATTTCTTAGTATAGTCTTTGTCTACTTTTCTATTGATTCATCTTCCAGTATTTAAAGGTGAGGAAACTGAGGTCCGAAGAAATGAAGTGACTTTCCCAGGGTCACACAGTAATTTAGTGGCAGAATCGGTAATCGTAGCATGTTAGAGCTGAAAGGAAATCTTTAGAGATCATTGAGTCCCAACCCTCTGATGTTACCGATGCGGAAACAGAAGCCTAAAGATATTAGGTGACTTGCCTAGTGACGAGTACACAGCTCATTAGTGACAGAACCAGGAATCTGAATCATGTCTCACAAAGAGGGAAAGGCAAGTAACATTTTTGAGCCTGCTGTGTTTCTTGCATGTGTTTTCTCATTTAACTCTCACTACTATTCTACCATTCCTTTTTGAACAGGTGAGGTAATTGAGGTTCAGAGATCTTCATTGATTTGCCCAGAGTGACACACCTGCTTATCTGTGAAACTGGGAGTAGAATCCAGGTCTTCAGATTCTTAATCTCGTGGTATCATTGCCTCCTAGAATGAAAACAGTAGATATGTGTCTTGGCTTTACTCAAAAACTCATTTGATAAAATATGATTTGCCTCTTGGAAACTTGTAAATAAAACTCTGCCTCTATTTAACAGTTCTTGTTTGTTACTGGACACCAGTCTGACACTTAAAAGCTTAAGGAACTTTTTGTTATAAGCAAAAGCAGATCAGAGATCATGTCTTATGCTTGTGGGTGAATAGAATTGAGGTCCATGAGCTAGGTAGGACCTAAGTTTTTTATGGTCGTGATGCCTGGGTTGAAGCTCTCAGTGTTTCCTTAGAACTATTTTTATTCCATAGAGAATAAAATCTTAATATATAAAGTGGAAATGACATTTGGGTTCTCTGAAGTGTAAAATGGACCTCAAATCATCAAGGAGTCAAATAGGAACAAAATTGAAACCATGTCAGTTGCGTCCTCCATATCTCTAAAAAATCCTGTTAACCTTCATTTCTTGACAGGGCTCAGAATTTCCAAATCATTAGAGCTAATTTGGTTGAAGCTTCACCCTATAGAGATGCACAGAGATTAGTATTGACTTGTGTATAACTTTGTTAACACTCTTAGTTTGGTTCAGTTACATAGAAGTTAGTTGCTAAACTCTGTGTTGTGCATTTCTGCTTTCCAGAGAGATCTTGTAAGTGTTTGGGTTGATGTCTTTTAAACCTGCTAGTTTCATCTGAATAAGTTGAGGAAAATGGAAGAGTGCAGCATTTGATAGACTCTTCCCTTTTTTCCTTCACAGAGGACTTTATAGGCTTATAGGATAGAGGGGCCAACAATTAACTAACATAATATTCTAGTCTTTAATTGTGGGGCTCTATTAAGCCTTATTATTTAAAAAATAAACATTATTTCTTATCTTTGGTATTTTTTGTTTTACTTTATTGAAACAATAGTTGCACATTAATTAGCACTTAGATATTCTGGTAAAGTCTGGGGTTTTGTTGTGTTTTGCCTTTTTGTTCTCCACTCCCCCCCCTCCCCTGTAGCCTTTGTGACTGGAAGAATGTGAAAAACAAAAGTTGGGTAGCTGAGGGCAGTGGTATAGCTAAAGCCATGCCACATTTAAGTTCCCATGGAGATGGTTACATCAGAGTATGGACCATTAACTCAGTCCACTATCAAAAAACAAGTATCACCAGAAGTAATTCTTATTCTAGTATCAAACATATCAGTCCCTTAAAATCTCCTTTGGAATGTTGAAAAGAGATCAGATGAAACCTTCAGAATGGTTATTTATTGGGGAAGAAAAAACCTTCAATTTCATTCACCCATTGTAGCTCCACTTTCTCATTTTAATGCTCAGTCCACAGTGGCGATGGTAAAAAATGTCCTGCACCTACAGAGATGGCAGTGGGAGAGGGGACATCACCTTTTCACTTATTGCTTGTTGCAATTTGGCCTGTTTACAGACAGAATTGCTCTGTGGGTGCTTCTAGTGGAGAGCAAAGGAAATCAAAGTAACAGCAAGAAATCAGCATTTACACATGACCTGTGAATTGGCTAATTTTTAACATGCAGTTAGTTAAGAAATGATTACAACCTGAGGAGTCATGACCTCAACTTTTCATCAGCTCCATTGGATTGTGCCTCAGTTTGGAAATGAAGGAGGTATGCAGGAAGTTTTAATTGTACCTGTGTGATTTATCCCTAGTCAGCTCTTTAATTTCTTCTGGCTGTCTGAGGTTTCCGACATGCTGTAAATTTCCCCAACTTTTTCATTATCTGCAATTTCTTTATGACTCGTGAATCGGAGTGGAGAGAGAGTGTGGATTTACAGCAGAGATAAACATGTCCATAAAGTCTGTATCTGTGTCAGTAATTGTACTGCTGTCAGTGACTGTCCTGTTTTACAGGCCTCTCTTGGGAAAGGAACAGGCTTCACTACCAGCAGCACTGAAGTGCTTGCTTTGATTTGCATTAACTTGCTGGGAGATTAGGAATGGTGGGATAGGAATTGATACTGGACCTTGGCCTCCCTTGTTTGTTGGTTGGTTGGTTGGTTGGTTTAAGGTCAAATGACTTTGTGTTGGATAACTGTGTTGAAAATACAACATGGACAATGCTTGTTTCCTGAGTGAAAATGCAACTTATACTGATATGGTAGATGTGAAAAATCCTTTCTAACTTCATTTTATACAATGCCTTTAAGATGATTTCCCCTTTCCATCACTGTTGACAATTGAACTTGGGTCTTTTTTCATCTTTCCATTTTCCTTTTCTTAGAATTAAAACGCAGGATTTCTTCTTTGGAACGTTCATTCCTCCTCAAGAGTGGGGTAGCTGTAGTTTTGGGGGTTTTTTTGTGTGTGTGAGGAAGATTGTCCCTGAGCTAACATCTTTGCCAGTCTTCCTCTATTTTGTATGTGGGACGCTGCCACAGCATGGCTTGATGAGCAATGTGTGGGTCCATGCCCAGGATCCAAACCTGCGAACCCTGGGCCATGGAAGTGGAATGTGCAAACTTAGCACTATGTCACTGGACTGGCCCCTGGGGCAGCTATAGTTCTGATGACAACTACATCTGCTGTATCTTAATTCTCAGTTCTTTCCTCACTGCTTAAAGTGGTATGTCCTCAACCATTTGCCATGAGAAAGGGAGTCTTAAAACAGAAATTCTTGATATTCCTGTCTTTAAAGATCCTTCAGGATTTTTCTAGTGTTTTCTTTCCTTACAGCAATTGTGAGAGAAACTCAAGTTAAGGGAAGCCCTTTTAAAATAGATAGAAAAACCAACACATATACTTTTCTTCTAGTACAGTTTGTATTCGGGCAGATCCCTCAAGAATCAAAACCGTCCTTGCAACAAACCCTGAACCTTCTCCCAAGTAGTTTAAAAGAGTAGTAGGTGGCGGTACAATTTAACAAAGAGGATAAGATGCTTGAGAATTCACAATGTTGCTGTCACCTGTCAACTTCAGTAAAAACAAGGGTTTAATTAGCCAACAGTCTCACAGTGTTGGAGGATAATGGTATTAACAAAGAAAAAAGCAACACAACAGAAGATTATTTGAATACTACTTATGTAAATGCTATTCTCTGAAATGGCTCCACAGCAGGGATTGATAACTTTGTATTAAAGGTATAATAAACATAGGTGCTGGAGAAGGATTCAGTAACATGTCTCCAGATTGAAAAAGGACAGTCAGTTTCTTCCTCACTCTCCTTAATCAGGCTTAGAATGAATCCAAGAGTAACCTGGCTTGAAACTAAAGGGAAGACTGGTGTACCTATTGGTTAACTACTTGTATAAGGGATAATTGTTGGGTGAAAATCCTCATGTGGTGTTTGACTTTTTAAGATCCCAAACTTCCTTGGAGCTGCAGGTTAAAAATAACTTATTTCAAATTATCAAGTAAATAAATGCCACTAATAGATCAGGAAAAAAGCCCCTCTTCACTAACTCAAGAAGAAATTTCAGTGTCTTCTTTTCTTCCACTAGTACATTATGAAGATTTTTTAAGTTCCCAGTGAGCCTCCCTTCATACACACGTGTGTGTGTATGTGTTCGTGTACTTTTTTTTCTCCTTGAACTATTTGGAAGTTTCGCACATGGCACTTTACCCCTAAATACTTCAGAACACATCTCGTAAGAATAAGGACAATTTCCTACATAATAATACTCTAATGACATCAAAGAAAAATGAAGAGTATTTGCAAAACATCTAATATCATTCCGCATTCAAAATTCCTCAATTTTCACTAAAAATCTCTTGTAACTTTTTTTTTAACCAAGATCTAGTCAAGGTTCAGGCATTGTAAATGTCAATACATTCTTGATAGGAGAACATTTAGTACTAAATTCTGCACATCAGCTCTTTTAATGAATATTTACCAGTGTTTTCTATGGTAAACATACATTTACTCAAATGGCTATCATTTTCCTCTAGAATATTGAGTTTCAAGTTCTCCATCTACACAGGCCTGCTTTATCAAGCTCCTTTAATCTATTTCTGGAATTCTCCCCTTCTCCTAACTGAATTAGCTGTAGAATTGATCTTTTCTCCAATAACTGCTCCTCTCTACAGTCAGAGTAATACGTGTGAAATGCAAATTGACACGTGACCTCATTCACTTCTTAAAACCCATCAGTGGCTTCCCATTGCTCTTAGGATAAAAGCAAAAACCTTAACTTGGCCTTATATCTCTGCGTGATCTGGCCTTTCTCATACCATGCCCATCTCACACCCTGCTTCGCTCTCTGAGCATGGGTTCTACAAATTCCTAAAGAGGAAAAAGTGAGGTAAAAAATTCAGGCACACCTCTTGGAAGAGATGAAATTTGAAGTAGACTTAATGGCTGATATTTGCATACAGGAGGAAGGAAAACACTGCGGACTGGGAAGCAGTTTTTGAGTATGGATTGGATTAGTTAGAGCATTAGAAAATGTGGTTGGAAAAGTGAGGATAAGCTAGCTTATGGAAAGCCTGAAGGACCAGGCTGAGGAAATCATTTTCAAAAGTCTGACAGCAACCCCCAGAGAGAAGTGAAGGATGAGGTGATGGATCTGAGACTAGCTGGGAAGCTGTTGCAGTCTGAGAATGCACTAACTGTTTGTACTAGATAGGACTGTGTGAATACAACGGAGGGGATAGATGAGAAAGATTTTGGAGGGAAAAATAGATATAAAATTGTAACAGACAGGAGAGACACAAGAGTCAAAATGATTTAAAGATTTTAAGCGCCTGTGACTAGGAGGATACGGTTTAGGGCGGACGGGGGTGTGCATTATAAAACTTAAGTTCTGTTTGCTAAAGTATTATTAAGTCATCATTGAAATGAATAATTTCAACTACTATCAGGGTTATAGGCTAAAAAGTTGTGGATATCAGGTCTATTAGGATGAGGTTCAACTATATATAATAAGAAATCTGAAACAATTGAGGCTTACACAAAGTAGATTTTTTTTTCCACGAAAAGGAAGTCTAGAGGTAGATAGGGCCAGGCTAGTAGCAGGGTAGCTTCACAGTGGTATCAATGACTAAGGCTTCTTTCTTTCCACTCTACTTTCTTTTTTTTTTTTTTAAGATTTTATTTTTCCTTTTTCTCCCCAAAGCCCCCCAATACATAGTTGTATATTTTAGTTGTGGGTCCTTCTAGTTGTGGCATGTGGGATGCCACCTCAGGATGGCTCGATGAGCAGTGCCATGTCCCCACCCAGGATCCAAACCAGCAAAACTCTGGGCCGGCCCCCTACTCTACTTTCTTAGTGCATGGCTTCCATCTAAAGGATACCTCATGGCCCAAGATGACTGCTAGAGCTCTAGCCATCAAGCCTGAGTTGTAGGCCAGAAGAAAATGGGAAGGGAGAAGGGCAAAAAGGGCATCAGACACAACTGACTCCTTTCCCTTTAAGCAGTCTTCCTGGAAGTCCCACTTAGAACTTAGAACTTAGTCATCTGGACTAACCTAGCTGCAGAAGAATGTAATCTTTTATTCTGGACTGTAATTTTGCTTACTAAAAGTTGGAGTTCTGTTAAAAAGGAGGAAGGGGAGAATGGGTATTGGGATAAGCCACCCTCATTCTCTGCCATAGGGAACAAGAGACCTGTGCAAAAGCAATGATCAGTGGGTAGAAGCAGAAGAATGTAATTCCATTGAGAAAGCTCAGAATTCGTGATTTTAGAGGTGCGTGTATGGATTTTAATCTGTGAATTGGACTTCATTCTTACAATTTGTTGATTATCTTGTGTGAATTATAAGCAAAGGTTAAGATTTATTCTGTTTTCCTTACTGTATTGTATGTTTGGTACTCTTAAATCAGTGTGAATGTAAGTCCTTTAAAGAGATTGGACAGACGTTTTTTCTTTTGGCTATTTTTCAAAGGAAGTGAGTGTTAGAAAATCTTGACTCCTTTTCATCTTTAGGGGGCAAGCCACTCAAATGATCAGCTTTTAAAATTGACTGTTTTTAATGGTCAGCTTATTAATATTTCTATCTACTCAGCAGATGCTGAGTAGAACCTGCTATAAATATCTCTAGTTATGGAGAAGAGAAATGCTTGGTTCTCTGACTTCTGAATATTTACCAAAACAGATTCTAAGATACAAAAACTAAAGATTAAATAAAATTTTCTTTTATGCATTTAGCCTGGACTGGTGAATCTAAGGGCTGATTTTTATTTTCGCTTTGTCTCCCATAGCCTTGATCATAATAGACATATCAGTATTGTTGAATTTCTGAAGCCCTTTGTGATGTAGGTTCTGGTGATATTGTCTGTACTGTTTAGCATAATAAAATTTGCTTTATAGCAAATTAAAAAAACTATAATATCTTTTACCAATATATCACATAATATATTTAACATTAATATAATTATATTAATGTAATTATATATTATGTACTTAATATAGTAAGCCATTTTTGTATTGGCCTTGTTTAAAAAACTCTAACTCCTAAGAATACTTTTCAGCAAAATAAATGAAAATAGGTCGATTCATTTAGAAGCGTTTTTTGAAAACTTAGCCCAAAATGCCAAATAAATCTCTTAGACTTATGCTGCTTGAAATGGTAAAAATCAGCATTTTACTCTTAATATGTAGAGATGACTCCTTACTTTCCTTGTAGGACCTTGTCTACTGTAGAATGTGCATGATTTTGCCCTACTTACAGTGACTGGATTCTCATCCTCTCAATAGGATCAATCTTAAGCCAGCCCTCTTTACCTCCTCGATCCATATTAAACCTGTCTTGGAAAGAGTCTGTTTATTGGATAATATAGCTATACTGGGGCTCTATGACAATATCTTTTGCTGCCTCATTAACTCTGGAGCATTAGAACAAGATAAAAATGCACTAAAGCCTCTTATCTGATGTCTGGTGTAACCTGCTGAAAGCAGGAGTGCCATTAGTTTATGTTAGAAATCAAATGGCCCTCTCCAGTGCAGGAAGTACTGATTAAACCTGAGGTGTCCCTGGAGGACTCTACAGCTGTCACAGGGGTGGTGGCTGTTCCTCACCAAAAGAGAAATCTGGGCCAGAGGTCCCAGTGGGGCGGCACTTTAAGAACTCGCACGTGGCTGCCCCAGCTGTTCGGCTTTGCCTAATGAATTGTTTTACAAGAAGAGGCTGGGTATTGTCATCACAAGCTGCCTTCCTTAGGGACTGGAGCAGGCCAAATAATAGGTAATGTTAGTGATGGTAATTGAAATGTGATGGCTCTCCTGGGATCTTTACAGCCCTGGAGCTCATGGGCACTTGTGGATTGTCTTGTCCTACCAAGGCCCTATTTGAAATGTGCATTTTTCCCCCCCCAGTTTCATAATACTGTTGTGTGAATTTTTCTCTCTTGTCTGCATTAGAGAAATTCATTGACAGAAGCAGTCTTAGGAACATTATAGTGGCTTTAAGTACAAAAGGAATAGCTTTGACTTTTTCATTTTAAATTGTCGACATTGTAATAGTAAAGGGGCACTGTGTTGTCTTAGACTCTTGAGAAACCACTGCAGAGATCGCTCTAGGCTTTCAAAGGAACATTTTAAACTTATACAAGTAATATAAACTCTTAATTAAAAAAAAATGTAAATGGTATGGAAGGATGTAAAGTGAAAAGTAAAAACTTTATCTGCTAGACTTGCTAGAGGTAACCGCCGCCAGCAGTTTCTCCACGAACACTCTAGACATTTTCCGTGCATGATCAAGTTTCTGTACGTTACCACATCAGATGAGACCGTAATATACATACTGTTTTGTAACTTGTTTTTTTGCCCCGCAGTATATCTTGGCTATCTTTCCACTGCAATACAGATGGATCTACCTCTTTGTTTCCCAGCTGCTGCACAGCATTTCATTGTATGGAGGTACCAACTCTAGACTCTTAGTAGATGGTTGACTTGGGCCTTATGAGTGAATACTTATTATACCAACTGGTTGCACTCATTGATTTGTGGTCTGTGAGTCAACCTATGATTTTACATGAAATGGTTTTCCTTTCTTCAGGAATGTTCCTTTAGATCCAGGACTGTTTTAGAATAGGAAATACTGGAGGTGAAACTTTTTTACGGGGATAATATGAGTCTTGTCATGGACTGTCAGCTGGACATATGTGTAGTGATATGCACCCTGCTGTATGTTTTAAATTCTTTGCTTAGTTTTTTGAGAATGCTGTCCCAGATAGGTGCAGAAAACAAATAGCCTTTAATGGATGTTAAAGGCATTGACTGAAAGCTTCCTCTAAAGTTGAATGAATGTTTTCTACTTCACAAGTTCCAAGAATCAAGTTATGAATGCATTAATGGACTTGGGAAATGATTTGTCCGCACATGGAAATGAGGACTTAGGTTTCTTCTGTAACAGCTTGGCTAACAAAGCAAGTTTGTGCCTCATGAACTTTAGGGGCCTTGCTGGGAGTGGCAGTGTGATGAATGAAGCAAAGCAATTTTCCAGGAGCGTTTCAGGTCAGTGATGGGAGAAATCAGTTGTCTTCTCAGACAAACAAACCTAATTTTAGTTGCATCTGTCTTCAATAGGAGAATCTATGCAAATCGAATGGTAGAAATGTTCAGTTCCATCAGAAATAGGAATACTGTATGTGTTTTTTAACTCAAAGCCCTATAAACTCATTCTCTCAACACTTCAAAGTTCTGATTTGACCAAACATTATGGTAAGGGCATCATACTAATAAATTGTGAAATGCCAGCTAGTTTTGTTTCAGGTTGCTTATACAGTGTTTTTCCTCTCCTTGGTGTTAATCATTTGAATTGATGTGCAATACTTAACAGTTGGAGGCTATTATTAATAACAGTTACTGTTTATACCTGACTGACTTCTTGTCCAAGCCTTCAGTAGGTTCTTGGTGGACATAAGTATACAGAGATTTCTAGGGCTCTTGTGGAATATTGGTGATCATCTAAACCTGTGCTATTCAAAAGAGTTGCCACTAGGCACATGTGGCTGTTTAAAGTTTAATTAATTAAAACTAAAAATTTAATTCCTCAGTCACACTAGCAAATGCTCAGTAGTTACATGTGGCTAGTGGCTACTGTACTAAACAGCACAGATATAAGACATTTCCATTGGATGGCACCACTCTAAACTAAAGGTTCACAAACTATGGCCCACAGCCCGTTTTTGTATTCCCTATGAGCTAAGAATCGTTTTTACATGTTTAAAGGGTTGTAAAAATAAAACTCAAAAACAGAAGAGTATGAGGTAGAGAATGAATGTGGCCCGCAAAGCCTAACTTTACTCTCTGGCCGTTTATAAGAAAAATTCACTGACCCTTGGAACTAGGCCTACTTCTCTTGATGACATTTCAGCTTTCTGATCAAGTTAGTTTAGAGGTTTCCCTAAGCCATCAAAAGATTGTGAATCTATTAAGCAAATTAGGCAAATTTAGGAGCAAAGTTTCTTAGAATGGAATGAGTCCAGAGCTTAGACAGATCAGTTCCCTGGAGTTAGCACAAGTGGGATAAGCTTTGAAATAGGTAAAATTCTTTGTAGTACAAGTGATCAACTTGCAACAGCTTTGTGACTAAAACCTTCAGTATAACAGAACATCATTCTGATTTTGTACACTATTTTGTGTCTTGTGAGTACCATATTCTCCCATCTTACTCTGAAAGAAATAGAATGAATACGTTTCAGCAGATAGGCTTGACCTTTCAACAAAGAATTTACCATGAAGATTTTTAACTGTTCAAGTTATTTTTAACTGTCAAATTATTTCAGTCAATCTCTCCTAGGAAGAATGAAGCAAAAAGTTTGTTCTGCTGGTAGTCTGAACATCTGAGAAATGATCTTCCCCTGCCAAAGCTCTAACAATTTCTCATTAAATGTAAGGCTTATGAAATCTGCCTATAAAATGAGCATCTGGCACTTCTGTGGTAAATTAGAGAATCAACTTGTTGCTTTCAAGATAAGATCTTGACATTCGTGAGGGAACTTTGTGAATTCCCAAGTTTCTGATAGCCCATAGCATATCATTTTTGCTCTAAAATGCACTAAGGTACAGTTGAAAAAAATTATTATCCCTTTGGGCTTTTATGTAAATTATGCCATAAAATGATTCTCCCACTAAAATAAATGTCATACTACAATATATTGAATTATTAGTAGAAGCATTAACTTGAACTTGTCCGAATCTTCAGACTCAAGATAGTGATGCCAGATTATCATGGACTGTGTGGTTGAGATCATGAAATGTACTAAACCACAGAAAAAGTCACATTTCAACATAAGCTTTGGCGAAAGAGGCAAGCAGTAGGAGGAAATAAAGGGGGAGATAATGTGAAACAGTGTTTTGAGAGGGAAGCTTCATGAAATGATAACTTCTTTCTAAAGAACACTGTGAATGGTGGCTGTGTTTTGTTTTTATTCCCTGGTACAAAATCAGGGCAAATTTTATTAGAGCTCTATTTTATTTTATTAAAGCTCTGTTCTTTGATCATAACTAGTTATAGTGTCAATTAGCAGTTTCCCATGTTGGAACTTTGACTAAATTTATGACAGCCCCTCAGATTTCTTCTAATTCTTCAGTGTTATCCCATTTGCCTTTCTTTGTCAACTCTTCTCTCAGTCTTCTTGCTCTTTCAGTTCTTCCATATCACTTTTATGTGTGCCCTCCAAACCTTTACTACTCTCTTGCCTTGCCAGTATTAATGGTAGACTCCTCTTCATTGCCTGTGTAAATAGTCTTGAAGTCATACACTGCCCTCTTCCATAAGGCATTCCTGTAAGCATCTACCCTTTAGGATCACCCAATCTCCAGTGAGAGAGTCCATATTTCCTATGTAATCAAGGATGTACCCCTTCTAAAACTGGCTGTTACCAAGTTTGAATCTTTGTCCATGGCATTTTATGATGCAGTGAAAGTATGGCAAAGTCATATACCTTGAGCTTGTGTTTTACACCCCAGTTGAAAAGTCAGACGCATTAAGGGGAAGGAATATCACCTTGAGATTTAGAGTTGCAAACTGTAGCGTTTACGGATGGCCTTGCACATTGTCCATGATGGGGAGAACTTGAAATTCAAGCTTTTAAGAAATTAGATATTTCTCCCTTTTCTAGCATAAAGTATTTATAAAACCAGTCCAAAAAACACTGCCCTATATCCAAGGGTTTTTTATTGGCCTATCAGGATTTGAAAAAGAATTCTTTTTATGTCCTTAGGTTCTCAGATTAGCAGAGCAAACTTAACTTTTTCATAAAGTCTGCACATTACTACAAAGTAGGTAAGTCAGTCTGACCTTAAACTCCGTAAGCTCTATAAGGATATCTGGGCATCTGGGGTTTTCACTACTGAATTCCCAGCACTTACTGTAATTGGTATATGATAAATATCTATTGTTTAATAGGTGCTTACCTTTCCTTTTTTGTGATTTATATTTACAAAGGCATTTTCTTTTAGTATAAGTCAGTTTTATCTATGTTAAACAATTTCTTGTTATAACTTACAATCCTTCCTTTTTATGAACTCTTTAACTTCACATTTTCTCCCAAATCATATTGTGGTCATGAGTCCCGTGTTTCCTGTATCATTCTCACTGCCTTTTCAACTTTCATTAAAGTGGTTTTTTTTCCTCTCTACTGATGAATGTTTTTGATAAAAATTGGCAAACTTGCTAAAACATTCCCACACGCTGCTGGATATGTGATGGAACTGCTCATGTCGTATTTCTGAGCCAACTCCAAGAAAAGTATCCCATCCATCCTTTGTTCCAAATTTGTAGTCATCTACAGTTTCCATAGTGTTACTTTTACTATGTATGAGAGTACTGCTAGGGAACATCACAGCCACCGTGGAATGCAGGTGGTGAGTGGACTGCTGGGTTCAGCTAACTAGCTGAAGAATAAATGGTTTTTGCCATAAATGAGATCTAATAATTATTTTCTTTAAATTAATAATTATGTCCTTAGAGATTACGTTGGATTTTTTTTTTAAGATTTTATTTTTTTCCTTTTTCTCCCCAAAGCCCCCCAGTACATAGTTGTATATTCTTCGTTGTGGGTCCTTTTAGTTGTGGCATGTGGGACGCTGCCTCAGCGTGGTTTGATGAGCAGTGCCATGTCCATGCCCAGGATTCGAACCAACGAAACACTGGGCCGCCTGCAGCAGAGCACACGAACTTAACCAGCCAGCCCCTGGATTTTGTTTTTATTGTTCACCACCAGTGTGTGAAATGAATGTATACTAATATGGGCTATCACCACCTACATTTGCTTTGGTGTTTGGTGGGTGAAAGAGGACATCCCTGTTTGCATGATTAACCTCATAAGAACTAAGGATCCTTCCATGTGTATGAACTACCCCTATACTTTATTTAGGTCAACAATGAAGCTGAGAAAAGCTGAAAGCTTTTCCTCTAAGATCAAAAACAAGACAAGGATGCCCACTTTTGCCACTTTTATTCAACATAGTATCAGAAGTCCTAGCCACAGCAATTAGGCAAGAAAAAGAAATAAAAGTCATCCAAATTGGAAAGGAAGTAGTAAAACTGTGACTATTTGCAGAAGACATGATACTATATATAGAAAATCCTAAAGACTCTACCAAAAAACTATTAGAACTAATAAATGAATTCGTAAAGTTGTAGGATACAAAATTAATATACAGAAATATGTTGCATTTATATATAGTAATAAAAAAAGATCAGAAAGAGAAATTAACAATTCCACTTACAGTTGCATCAAAAAGAATAAAATTTCTAGGAATAAATTAAGCAAGGATATGAAAGACGTATACTCTGAAAACTATAAAACTATAAGATGAAAGAAATTGAAGGTGACACAAATAAATGGAAAGATAAACCATGCTTGTGGATTGGAAGAATTAATGTTGTTAAAATGTGCATACTGCCCAAAGCAATCTACAGATTCAGTGCAATCTCTATCAAAATGCCAGTGGCATTTTTCACTGACCTGGAATAGCCAAAGCCATTTTGAGAGGGAAAAACAAAGCTGGAGGTGTCACACTCCCTGATTTCAAACTATACTACAAAGCTATAGCAATCAAAACAGTATAGTACTGGCACAAAAACAGACACACAGATCAATGGAACAGAATAGAGGACCCAGAAATAAACATGTTCTTATATGGTCAATTAATCTACGACAAAGGAGTCAAGAATATACAATGGGGAAAAGACAGTCTTTTCAATAAATGGTTTTGGGAAAACTGGGCAGCTACATGCAAAAGAGTGAAACTGGACCATTCTCTTACACAAAATAACACAAAATTACACAAAAATAAACTCATAGTGGTTTAAAACGTAAATGTAAGACCTGAAACCATAAAACTCCTAGAAGAAAACATAGGCAGTAAATTCTTTGACATTGGTCTTAGCAATGTTTTTTTGTATGTATCTCCTCAGGCAAGGGTAACAAAAGCAAAAATAAACAAATGGAACTACATCAAACTAAAAAGCTTTTGCACAGTGAAGGAAATCATTGACAAAATGAAAAGGCAACCTACTGAATGGGAAAAGATATTTGCAAATGATATATTCGATAAGGGGTTAAAGTCCAAAATATATAAAGAACTCATACCACTCACTGTCAAAAGAAAACCAAACAGTCTGATTGAAAAATGGGCAGAGGACCTAAATAGACATTTTTCCAGAGAAAGACATATAGATGGCCAAGAGGCATGTGAAAAGATGCTCAGTGTCACTAATCATCAGGGAAATGCAAATCGAAACCACAGTGCAATATCACCTCACACCTGTCAGAATGGCTATTATGAATAAGACAAGAAACAATAAGTGTTGGTAAGGATGCGGAGAGAAGGGTACACTTGTACACTGTTGGTGGTAATGTAAATTGTTGCAGCCACTATGGAAACTAATATGGAGGTTCCTCAAAAAATTAAAAATGGAACTACCATATGGTCCAGCAAAATTCCACTTCTGGGTATATATTTGAAGAAAATAAAAACATTAACTTGAAAAGATATAGGCACCACACGTTCATTGCAGCATTATTTACAATAGCCAAGAAGTAGAAGCGACCTAAGTATCCACCTATAGGTGAATGGATAAAGAACGTGTGGTATATGTATACAGTGGAATATTACTCAGCCATAAAAAAGAATGAAGTCTTGTCATTTGCAACAACATGGATGGACCTAAAGGGTATTATGCTAAGTGAAATAAGTCAGACAAAGAAAGACAAGTACCATATGATTTTACTTATATGTGGAATCTAAAAAAACAAAACAAACTAGAAACAGACTCATAGACAAACCAGAAACTGTCCAGAGGGGAGAGGATAGGTGAAATAAGTGCAGGGGATTAAGAGCTACAAACTTCCAGTCATAAAATAAATAAGTCATGGGGATGTAATGTACAGCACGGGGAAATATAGTCAATAATATTGTAATAACTTTGTATGGTGATGGATGGCAGCTATACATATCATGATGATCATTTTGTAAGGTATAAAAATATTGAATCACTATGTTGCACACCTGAAATTAATATACTATTGTATGTCAATTATACTTCAATTAAAAAAAATGAAGCTGGCTTTGCAGAAATTAACAAGGAAACCCTCAAATTCACATGGCAATATAAGAGACCCAGAATAGTTTAACAATCTTGAAAAAGAACAAAGTTGAAGAACTCCCACATCCCAGTCTCAAAACTTAATATAAAGCTACAGTAATCAAGACAGTGTGGACTGGCATAAGGATAGTCATCTAGATCAATGGAATAGAATTGAGAGTCCAGAAAGAAACCCTCACATTTGTAGTCAATTAATTTTTGAAAGGGGTGCTGGATCATTCAAAATAGTCTCTTTAACAAAGGATGCTAGGAAAATGAAATATATGCATGCAAAAACCCCCCAAATTGAACCCGCTAACTCACACCATATATAAATATTAACTCAAAATTGATTGTAGTCCTAAATATAAGAGCTAAAACTATAAAACTCTTAGAAAAAAACATAGGCATAAATCTTTGTGACCGTAGATTAAGCAGTAGTTTCTTGATATGATACCAAAAGCACAAGCCAAAAAAGAAAATAATAAATTGGACATCAAAATATAAAACTTTTGTGTTTTAAAGATACCATCAAGAAAGTGAAAAGACAGCCCACAGAATGGGAGAAGACTTTTGCAAATCTTTTCTGTATTGTTTGATAAGGCACTTGTATCCAGAATATATAAAGAACTCTTACAACTTAACAATAAAAAGACAACCCAATTTTTAAAGTGGGCAAAGGATTTGAATAGACATTTCTCCAAAGAAGAAATGTAGATGACCAATAAGCATATGCAAAGATGCTCAACGTCATTAATCATTAGGGAAATGCAAAATCAAAAGCATGAGATACTACTTCACATCCACTAGGATGGCTGTAATAAAAAAGATGGACAATAACAAGTGTTGATGAGGATGTGGAGGAATTGGAACCTTTGTGCACTATTGGTGGGAATGTAAAAATAGTGCAGCCGATATGGAAAACAATGTGGTGGTTCCTCAAAAAATTAAAAATAGAGTTACCATATGACCCAGCAACTCCACTTTTGGATACATACCCAAAAGAATTGAAAGCTGGGACTTGAAGAGATATTTGCGCGCCCATCTTCACAGCAGGATTTTTTGCAGTTGCCAAAAGGTGGAAACAACCCAGTGTCCATCGAAAGATGAATGGATAATCAAAATGTGATATATACATACAATGGAATATTATTCAGCCTTAAAAAGGAAGGAAAATCTGACATGTGTTACAACATGAATGAGCTTGAGAATATGCCAAGTGAAATAAGCCAATCACAAAAAGACAGATACTGTATGATTCTACTTGTATGAGGAACCTAGAGTAGTCAAATTCACAGAGACAAAAAGTAGAATGGTAGTTGCCAGGGGCTGGGAGAGGGAGAATGGGGAGTTATTATTTAATGGGTACAGAGTTTCAGTTTTGCAAGATGAAAAAGGTCTGGACATTGGTTACAAGACAATATGAATATACTTATTGCCGCTGAAATGTACACTTAAAAATGGTTAAGATGGTAAAATGTATGTTACATGTATCTTACCACAATTTAGAGGGGTGGGGGCAAGTTATGGTATGTGAATTATATCTCAATTTTAAAATAAATTATATGAGTAAAAGAAGAAAACAAAGAAATGAAACCAGTCCAGGAAGTCCAAAAGGATTTGAAGAAGGCCATTATAGACCTGCGCCTAACTGAAGGCCTTTTATTGATGTATACTGATTTAGTATTCCACTTCCTTCAATTCCTGAATGAGTCCCTTCTACCTCTCCTTTTCCCTTTATTTTTTCCCAAAGTAGATTTGAAATAATCTCCTGATTATCCTTGGTACTTATTTTAACATCTTATCTTACCACAGGTTCACATCTATTAGGATTTGAATATTTTCATAATAAACTTTTATTTGTGGCCTACTATGAAAAGCAATGTGCTAGACCCTGGATGTCAAAAATACATAAACTCTTCTCAAGGCACTTGCAATCTGATTAGAGTGACAAGGCAAATGGGTAAAAAAATCACAGGGCAGGAGATCATGGAGTTCAGAAATGAGAGATCATAGTGGGCTGAAGGTGTTGGGTGGAGTCTTCAAACCAAAAAAAGTGGTATTTAAACTGGAATGAAAGAAATATATATATCACCATTGGCAAATTGGTTTCCTTTTCACTGTAAGATTCCATGTAAAATGTAACATTCTGTGTAGCAGTTACTTTTTGATTAACCTTCGCAAATCCTTTTTTCTCATATCCATTTCCTTGCTGGCAGCCCAGCTTTCTAGTACAGTAAAAGGCATCGCTTGTCTATTTTTCCACATAGAGACCAGTGAATAAGTAGTTATGGAGGCAAAGTAACTCTCCATCATAATTTGGCCCCCAAACCATGAAACAGCCTCTCTGGGTTCACCCTGTTTAGCCTGTAAGTGGGAACAAAGAGAGAAGAAAGTAGCCACTGTCAGGCATCTCTGGCCTGGGGTGAATTCGACCTGCACCTTGACAATGATTTTGACTATTTCTGAATGGATTTACAACCCGTCAGAGTCTCAAAAACCCTTAATTTTAAAAATATATAGTTTTTTTTCTTTTTTTTTTAGTCTTCTGCCTCCTAAATGTTAACTTCCTTATGACATGCAGTGATGATTTCTGAATTTCTGTTAGGCACAACTCATTATTGAAGCACTGAAACAGTTGATTACCAGTGCAGCTAATTCTTTTTTAAATAAACAAGAGTCCTTTAAAAAGATTAGCCAGAACAGTTTTGAAAATTCACAGCAGCACTGATGTGTATCAGTTCTGGCTTGGCAGACTTTGACCCAGGGCTGTGCAGTGTTTTATTACCCTCAGCTACATAAGGACACATACTTATAGCACTGCTTTTGTAGCAGATATTTTTATAACTCTACAAAATGATTAGACTGACATAGAGCAATTCTCTAAATTCATAGGTATTAAAATATTCTGGCAGCTGTCTCCTTTTTGCCTTTAAGTTGAGCCATCATGATGAGATAAGACTGCACCAGGCCTGGTCGGTACATGAATGAAGTTAGGCATGGTATGCTCACATTATTGAAAGGGTCTTTGTCACTATAAATAGGTGAGATCTTGGAGGAGGGGTTCCCATATAGTAATTCCAATTCAATTCCAGTAATATTCTTGTTTTTCAGAAAACTTTTTACTTCAAAACACATTCCATGTAATTATATAGGAAAGACGTTATGGTATAAAATTGTCTCTGAATTCTAATTAAAACAACTTAGCTTGTGCTCAAAAACATACAGTACCTTTATCTGGGAGTTTGAGGTATTGATTACGGTTTAGAGAGTGTTTAGGAGAACCTGAGTGGAAGAAAATTGCTGGTATATTGGTAGTAGAGTTCAGTGACATGGGATACAAACTCTTCTGTTCTCAAAAGAGGCTTCTAGCAACTCCTGGACTTTTAGGTATAGTCCTTAATAGGGGTGACCAAGAGTCTGGGAAGGTCTTATGTTATGATCTCAGAAACTCTCTGACCTCTCTTCCCCTAAGTAGTCCCTACCTGCTTCCAAGTGTCTCAAATTCTTTTAACTGAGAACAATTTACTCTTGAAAGATTGACCCTTTGCTGAGAAGCATGAGGCTTTAAATGGCAAGTGATTATCGGTACAACCATTTTGGAAAACTGTTAGGCAGTATCTACTAAGGCTGATTATACCTATACTCTATGACTCAATAATTCCAGTGCTAATTATATACCATAGAAATAGAAATGCAAACATTTGTATACCAAAAGATGCACACAAAAATATTCAGAGCAGCAAACTCAGACCCAAACTGGAAACAATCCAAAAGTTCACTGATGGTAGGATAAATAAGTAAATTATGATATTTTCATATAGTTGAATACTATATAGCCATGAAAATGAACAAACTATTGCTACTTGTAACAACATGAATGAGTCTGAGGAACATAACATTGAGTGAATGAAGCTAGACACAAAAGAATACATATAGACTAGGCCTTATATAAGAATAATAGGAATTGTTTTCTGGGGTATCTTTGTCATGGGTGGCTGCAAATGTAGCCAGCCCTGGTGGTCTAGTGGTTAAGATTTGGGGCTCTCACCACTGTAGCCCAATTTGATTTTCCAGTCAAGGAAGCACACACCCATCTGTCACTTGTCATACTGTGAAGGCTGCCTGTTGCTGTGATGCTGAAAGCTATGCCACTGGTATTTCAAATACCAGTAGGGTCACCCATGCTAGACAGGTTTCAGTGGAGCTTCCAGACTAGGACAGACTAGGAAGAAGGACCTTGCCACCCACTTTCAAAAGAACTGGCCATGAAAACTCTATGTATAGCAGCAGAGTATTGTCTGATAGAGCACCAGAAGGTGGGATGATGGGGCAAAAAGACCAGGCAGGGTTCCGATCTTCTGTCCACAGGGTTGCTGGGAGTCGGCATCAACTCAGCACTAACAGAAAACTGTGAATGTATACAATTTTTTTTGGCTTAATAGTTTGCTTTTAACATAAACATTCTCAGTATTAAAAATTTTGTTCCCAGAGAGTCCTTAAAGACGTATCACTGTAATAGAGAAAGAATGATGATGAATGTGATTCAGTAGATGGCAGTGTTCCCTTTGAAGTTTTTAGTTAAGATGTGGGTACATGGGGGTAATGTTTAGCAACTTTTTTCAGTAGGATAAAGGTCACATGCTGGAACAAGTAGACCAGAAAGAACATTTTAATGGCTTTGTCCATTTGTTGTTTCATGTATTACTATTTTGAATAAACCGATAAGATTTAGAGTCCACAAATCTAGAGAACATATTTTTCCACATAAAACCCTACAATGATGCCTGTAAGAGGAAGTTGTTTAATGTAATATTGCTTTAAGTAGGTGTTAATGGATAGAATATTCAGGAAGGATTTGAGCAGTCTTTTTGTTTTCTTTTCTGTTTTGTATTTAGGAATATGTATATGTCAAGATTGAGATAATGACTAACTGCTTTGGACAAAGATGTCAGTGAAATTTATTGATCAGGAGATTAGGATTCACTTGAGCATAAATTAAAAGAAAAATTAAAATGATTGACCAGTCTGTTTTTGTTTTTTTGATACAATCAAATGCAATTTCAAGAGTCTCTCTTTTTTCATACTGAAATTTTCTTAAAAGGGTAGTGCTCAATGAAAGGAATTGAGGTTTAAGAAATCTTGTGGAGGGGCCAGCCCCATGGTTAAGTTAGTGTGCTCTGCTTTGGCGGCCTGAGATTTCACCAGTTTGGATGCCAGGTGCAGACATGGCACTGCTCATCAGGCCATGTTGAGGCAGTGTCCCACATGCCACAACCAGTGGCACTCACAACTAGAATACACAACTATGTACTGGGGGGCTTTGGGGAAAAGAAAAAAAAAGGGAAGATTGGCAACAGTTGTTAGCTCAGGTGCCAGTCTTTAAAAAAAAAAAGGAAAAGAAATCTTGTGGCATTATAGGGGTTTTAGTTGTACAGAACTTGACATGGATTTGAGTAATAGGTCAGAGAAGTCAAGAGTTATCAGCCAAAGGACAAAACTTGCCTGTCATTCAGAATGGGAGACCATTGAACAAACTAGTCAGTTGGAATAGGAAGAACTACATTTAAGTCCTGACTTTGCTCATTATTAGCTATTGACCTTGGGCAAATCACTTAACCTGCCTAATTTTTCTTTTTCTCGTCTGTGAAATATAGGTGATAAATAACTGCTTTGCCTTCTGTATCAGTTAAGTGTCTCAAGTAGGCGCAGTGTCTTTAAGGGTGCTGCGTTAGCGTTAGTGGACTCTACATTGTTGTTATACTGTTCAATTAACTTTTTATTTCCTAGGTTTTCTGCCTGTACTCATCAGGTGCCTGCTGAGGACATTGATAAGCACAGCTTCAACAGTTGTCATTATAAGAGTACCTCCCGATAGGTACTGTACTAAGTGCTTTAAGTGCATACTTTCCAAAGCCTCACAATTACGCTGGGAGGAAGTTGGACTGTTGACCCCATTTTATAGTTTGCAGAGGCCTGGGCTAGCCCAAGAGCTGTGAACCAAACCCAAACTTTCCAAAGCCTCGCAATTACACTGGGAGGAAGTTGGACTGTTGACCCCATTTTATAGTTTGCAGAGGCCTGGGCTAGCCCAAGAGCTGTGAACCAAACCCAAACCATCTGACTCTGCAGCAGGTGCTTGTAATGTTATTCTATGCCTGCCGTGATGCGCTTCATTTTTGACTTTTCCACAGCTGCTATTTGAGAAGCCAGGGTCATACATAGTGTTTTTATGTATTGAACAGTTCAAATAAAGACATTGGGACTTAAAAGAAAATTTTATCCTGTTTCACTTTGGAGTTAACAGAATCCTAGTGCATGCACTTATTAATTTGGGAATGGGGAGAGTTGATGCTCTTGACTTGAGCCTGTGTTTTGTCTTTAGCCAGAGCACGTACAAATCCATTTCTTGATGATTCAAACTCAAGGAGAGGAACAGTAACGTCAACAAACCTAAAGTAACAGTAACACAATCTGAAGAGTGTTAATATGGTTTTGAGGATATATTGATTTTTCTTTGCAAACACCCTCCCAATTATATTTTATTTTAATATTACAACTGGTTTTCCTTTTTCTGTGTGTGTGTGTGTGTGTGTGTGTGTGTGTGTGTGTTGTTTTAGGGGCTTTTCCATTTATCATAATTGTAATAGTTATTGACATTTTGCATGAAGATAACATTTTCTGGAGAATATATTTAAAACTGATTACTAAATATGCTAATAACTAAATATATTTTTGCTATTCCTGTCAGGTAAAAACAAATAAATATATTTGAAAATTTTCATTTATAAATTTTCATTTATACTTTCATTTTGAAAGTATATCTTTAACCCTCTCTTATAAAAATATAAAAATCTTCATGTTTTGGCCACCTTCTAATTTAGTTTGTGTCACTTTCCATTTTTTAAATAAATTTTTAGTTTGAGAAAAGTTTTAGATATTTATGGGAAAATTGTGGAGAGTTTTCCTATAACCCACACCCAGTTTCTCCTATTGTCATTATTATTATTATTATAGTACATTTGTTACAATTAAAGAACTTTACTTTTTTTTTTTTTCCACTTTTTCCCATACTTTATTCAGATTTCTTTAGTTTTTCCCTAATGTCACTTTTCTGTTCTGGCATCCCATTCAGGATACCTTAATTAAATTTAGTAGTCATATCTCCCCATAGGCTTCTCTGGGCTGTGACAGTTTCTCAGACTTTTCCTGTTTTTTGATGACCTTGACAGTTTTAAGGAGGACTGGTCAGATTCATTGTAGAATGTCGCTCAATTGGGATTTGATGTTTTTCTCATGATTGTGGTTTGCCTTTCACTGCATACCCTATGTTCTGCTGGGAGATTGCTCTTAATCATAGTGAACTATATGAGGAAGGTAGATGAGGATCTGAATATATTGGCTGTGAATAACCCACACAAAGATAAGCATTAACAGCATTCTTTTTTTGGCATTGAAACATTGGCTACATTCTTTATATTTTTTATCTTTCATCATTTTTCAGAAGAAGCCAGTCCTAATTCTGGCTGAAAATAGAGTCTAGGTTGTATGATCTGTTCATGACCCTAAAACAGTTTCTTTTCTAATTGCACCTATCAGGACAGGTAGCATGGTTTTTACTGTTACTCTAAAGAGCTTTTTTTAATCCATATGGGCCTTTTAATTAGTAACGGGCAATTTTGGATGAATTGTTAATTGATTAGAATTGTGAAAATTTTATGCAGCCTAGAACAGTATAAGATTAAAACAGGGTCTGGTTTAGTCACTATTCTAAGATGAACGCTTGAAAAGTATTATTTTAGTGGTTTTGGTTTGTATTCCAGCCTGGTGTTTGTTTTAACTCTGCTAAGAATGATTGTCTTTTAACTCACTGAGGTCCTCAGTTCTACTCCATTAAGGGCCACTTTTCTGCCAATCAAAAAGCAGCATCCCTGAGATTGATTTTTGTTACAGTGGATAGTAATGGCTGCCCAGTGACAACATTTCAAACTCTTTTATGTAAACAGAAAGCAATCAAATAAGTACTAATCCAAGGATTATGTGGACCCAAATCCTGTGGCCAGAAGAATCTCTGCAGTGTATGTCCCTGGCTCTTTGCCCTCTGGTGGCAAGCAGCCCCTCTCCTTCCTGGAAGGCTTGCTTGCTGCTTGTGCTGCCTGTTTGATGGCAGCTCCTGAATGGAATTCAAAAAGACACCTACATTTCCATAAATAAATTAGGAATTCAGTGGTTTCTTCGGGCTAATCAGGGCAGGCTGATAAACCTTGCTAGCTGTTTAATAAATGAATTGTGACTGATTACCTATTAATATGGACGCCTCAGGAATTCACCCAGGGGGAAGCAGAGCAGTGAAATAGAGAGGGGCATGGCCCCTTGGGAAATCAGGGCTTCATGTTTGCAGCTTAAATATCTCTGTGAAGTATCAATAAGGAGGTAATTGAATTTTGAACACAAACATGAGCGCCGGATGGATGAAAGGGGGAGGGGGAATCTGATCATCTCTTCTCTGCCCCTTCATTCTCCCCTCCCCTTTTCCTTAGAGACCACTCTAGTAAAGATAGATGCTAAATCCATTAAATAAAGATTAGGCTCTGTCGTAGTAGAAAATGGCTTCTTAGCTAGATCTCCGGGCAAATTGGGGCCTTTTGCAATACGGAAAATTAAAATATACATTTTTAACAAGTGTGCTATCTCCCCAGCAATAATGCTGGGCTAGCTTGTGGGGTTTACTTCTTCACATTGGCTTTTGTTTGGGCAGATCACTTTCTCCTGTGTTAATGCCAATCTTTTCTGTATTCCTGGAGCAGAAGGGGCTGGGTTTATTTATTTATTTTTCAAAGCTTCTGTTGAGGCCTTTCGTCTAGCATCCTGCTTGCTTGTAATCAGAGGAGTGGGAAGGAGATTAGTGTCCCATGAATTGACGGTAGATAAATGTTCCCTCCCCTTAACTGGTGGGTCCAGAAGAGCCCAATCACTTGTATTTCAGGAATGATTGGAGACTGTACAGCTGAGCAAGAAAGGGGCTTACAGACTGAAATAAACATTGATGTTTTAGATGCAGTTTTACTTGGCTTTATTTCCTCTAGATAAGGTTATTGATTTGCTTTTGTCCTCCTATTTTAAGCCAGATAAAGTCATATTAATGTAGAAAAAGAAGAATTGGCATTATTTGGTTACAGATCATAATGCTTACCCCTTTTTGAGCAATAACAAAAGGCAAGCATCAAGCCTTAAATACTTTTGTTTCTGTATGTTAATACCCAGTATTGGCTTCTTGAACTAACCCTTGTTTATACATCAATCTACAGTTCTGATAACCCTTTCGTAAGGCTTCAGTCAATCAATATGTATTAATTGAGCATCTGTTAGGTGTGTGGCATTGTTAGTTGCCATGGTCAATGACGAAAAAGTCTATCCTCTGCTACCACAGATGGTTCTTAAAAACAAAGCTAATTATGTCATACTCCTACTTATAAAAGTTCTTTGGCTCCTTGGGTACTACAAGATAAAATTCAAATTCCTCAGGCCTTCACAAAAGGACTTTCCTAAGATCGACCTAGCCTTTCTCTCTGGTTTTATCTGGAGAACTTCTACTTATCCTTCAGGGCCATATCAAATCCCACCCTCTTCGTGTAGTGTCTACCTGTTCCCCCAGGAAGAGTTAAATTTTTGTTATCACTCATTGTGGCTTCTATACTTGTGGCTCTCAGGATTTCCCCTGGGAGAAAAAATGTACGACTTCTTAATCTCAGTAATTAAGAATTTTGTGCATCATTTGCCATATGGTTTTGCAAATATTCTCAATTCTTTATTTAAACTTCAGAGGTATCTTGATCAAATTTTCAATAATTTGTCCTTAGGACACTTCACTTTATAATTTAACTTTGTTTTGTAGCCATCTTTAATGCTAAGAAGGAAGCAAAGTGTCTTGTTTGCCATCCCTTTCATTACTGCTACCTTAAGTTATTTATCTCTAGAGAGCAGAAATCAAACTTATCTAACCTGATTGCCACAGTTCACAAATGACCCTTAATGATTTTGAATGCTATTTCTCAGAGCCAAATAGCACAACATTTGAGAATTTTCTAGTCCTTCGCATGTTACAAGTTACGCTGATGTTGCACCCAGGTGGTTACAGTTTTCTTCCCAGTTCTTCCCCCAGCCTTTGCTTCCTGTCATTTCGCTGGGCTTCCAGAGCTCCTTCCAGCCTTACTGAAAACACAGGTTTGCTAGGGCTGTGGAAATGAGCATTTAAAGGCTCTGTATTTCCTGTGGTTGGGTCTCAACTATTTTGAGTTTTAAGCCTTATTTAACATTAACAGATTATTGCAAATAAAATGTGTTTTCTTTTTGTATTAATAATTTTCAGTGTAGATTGTATATTTTTATTTAATTATAAGAAAGAGTTAATACTAGAAATTCTGAAGTAAAAAAAAATTCTAAATTATCCCTAAAAATTTTAAATAAAATAAAGAATATCGTTGACTTTATTTCTTTAAGAGAAGACTGTCTTGGTAACTGCCTTTCCTAAAGCTTTCTGGTGATCTTAGCATAACCTTCATTCAATCAAATATCTCTCCTGCCTTTGTATAAACATAACACAGTAGACTTAGAATTACCTGTGGTGTAATGTTGCTACTTGGGCAATAACTAAGTTAAGCTTCTATATGTATGTGGGTAGGGCTCAAGTTTCTGTCTTGTTCAGGAAGGTACTGTAGCTGTGGTTCTTAAGAGTCCGTGAATCTCCTCAAATTATAAACAAAATTGTGTGTGTGTGCCTATACATATATATTTTTCTGCAGAGTATCTATGGTTGTCATTAGATTTTTTTTTTTAGATTTTTTTTTCCTTTTTCTCCCTAAAGGCCCCCGGTACATAGCTGCATGTTCTTAGTTGTGGGTCCTTCCAGTTGTGGCATGTGGAATGCCACCCCAGCATGGCCCAATGAGCAGTGCCATGTCCACACCCAGGATCTGAACCGGCAAAACCCTGGGCCAGTGGAGCAGAGCACGCGAACTTAACCACTCGGCCACGGGGCTGGCCCCTGTCATTAGATTTTTTAAAAGGTCTTTATTAGGGGTTGAATTGTGGCCCCCTAAAAAAGATATGCCAGGGTCCTAACCCCTAGTACCTCGGAATGTGACCTTATTTGGAGATAGGGTCTTTGTAGAGGTAATCAAGTTAAAATGAGGTCATTAGGGTGGGTCCTAATCCAGTATGACTGTGTCTTTATAAAAGGTACATTTAGACACAGAGGCAGACTCACATGGAGGGAAGATGACATGAAGAGACACAGGGAGAAGACAGGCATTTAGAGGCCAAGGAAAAAGGCCGAGAACAGACTGCCCTCACAGCCCTCAGAAGGAAGAAACCCTGCTGACCCCTTGATCTCGGACTTCTAGCCTCCAGAACTGTGAGATCATAAGTTTCTGATGTTTAAGCCACTCAGTTTGTGGTAGTTTGTTACAACAGCCCCAGCAAACTATACACTCTCTACCTGTTAGGGTGCTTTTGTCGACAAATTACAGAAAACTCAACTAAGATGGCTTAACGAATAAGGATGTTCCATATATCAAGAAGTCCAAAGGGACTCCATGTTTAGGGTTGGTTAATTCAGTGAGTCAACATCATCGGAGACCCCTGTTAGTTCCGTCTTTCTGCTGTGCCACCTTCAGTGTGTTAGCTTCCCTCTTAGGTTGGCTTCCATTATATTTGCAAGATGGCTGCTACAGTTTTTGACATCATATGCTGACAACAGTATCCTAAGATAGAAAAGAGAATTGTTTCGACTGTGTGCGTCCTTTTATCAGTGAGAAAAATCCCAGAAGCTCTGAAGCAGATTTCCCCTCACGTGCCATTGAACAGTGTTGGTCACATTCCTGTGCCTATACCAATCCTTGTCAAGAGAAAGGAGACTACTATGACTGGTTTAGATGGACCAATAACGGTTCATCCTCTGGGACGGGGACACAGCCCAGTCTCCCCTAAGTACATGATCATCGTATACTCGAATAAAATAGGGCTTTGTTAGCAAAGAGTAAGTGAGGGAATACCTATGGGTAGACAACTAGCTATGTCTGCCAGTCTATGACCCCAGAAGGTTAAGGACCACTATTTTTAAGACAGGTGGTGTTTCTATAGCAAGATACACAATCAGGACTAAGCTCTGTTTAGATATCTGAGTAGTGACCCAGGTTTAAGAATTTCTAAGTTAGTAGTAACTGAAAGGGATTGAGTTAAGTGTTATAGTTTTTGGGGGTTTTTTTAGTGAGGAAGATTGTCCCTGAGCTAACATCTGTGCCAGTCTTCCTCTATTTTTTATGTGGGATGCCACCACAGCATGGCTTGATCAGCAGTGTATAGGTCCACACCCAGGATCTGAACCCATGAATCCTGGGCCACTGAATCGGAGCGTGTGAACTTAACCTACATCACTGGGCTGGCCCAAAGTTTTTTAACTTATAATTCAATAAATATGTGAGTGCCTACTATGTGGATGTACTCTGCTGAGCACAGAGTTATAGAGAAAAAGAACATTCTTGTCCTTGAGATTACAGTTTATTGGAGAGCACTAGGGAAGGGTACTTATCTCAGGCAGGGCCAGAGAAAGTAATCCTAAACAGTCTTTATGGATGGGCAGTGAATGTGTGTGTGTGTGTGGTGGCGAAGTGGTGATTGCTGCACAGAACAGTGGGTAAGGAATAGTCTGGATACGCAACAGTAAATGCAAAGGCCTGAGGCATGCTGTGCTTGGGGAGCCACTGAGTAAGCAGTTAGGAGATGAGGATGGAAAGCTACAAGGGATCTTGATTGTGCATATAAGCCAAGGTATTATCCAGAGGCTATATGGCCACTGAAGAATGGTCAGCAGGGGGGTGACCTCAATTGACCTCTTCTTGGGAAGAGCACTCTGACAGTTGAGAGCCGAGGCTGTTGACTTGTTTTTCACTGTATTTTTCTCCTTTTCTTTTTAGTGTCTGGTGTCTTTTTTAGTGTCTAGTGGACCACTAGAGGCAGGGAGACCAGTTTTGGAAGATGCAGGACAGGAGTTATAGATGACTCTCACTTTCTAACATGAGTACTTTTTAATTGGTTTTATTAACTAGAATAGAGAATACCAGAAAAAATACTCTCTGGGCCTGGGAGATACTTGTTTTCAACCTGTTGTATCTTGTTTGCCTAATGGGACATTCTAAGACATCACTTTAACTTAGCTAAATGTGGGTTTAATAAACAATTTAGGCTTATACAAATGAACATATATATATACTCCTTCAGTTACTTATAGATATAGTCATCATATACAGATACATTCTTGTTTGTTATTAACATCAGCAGCTAACATTTCCTTATATGTGCCTGTCACTGTGTCCAGCTCCTTATCCATATCCTGATACCACTCCTGTGCAGGGTAGCTACTGTTATTATCCTCATTATACAGGTGAAGAAAGAGGGGATGACTTGCCCAAAGTATTGAATGACAGGCAGGACTAGAATTGAGGCATGTGTGATTCCAAAGCCTCTGCTCCTAAACTTGCTTGCTGAGTGTGGCCTCAGTCCTCTGAGCACGGGAACTGGGGAAAGCTTTTGGTCCTGGCCCTGGGTACTCTCCTGAGGTCTACTTAGCACTGCCATGAATAAGTCACTTCTTAAGGCCAGTCTTCCCTTTACCCAGCTAACTACTAGAAAGAAGCATGAAGCACAGTGTATCTCTATAGATATGGGTGGAGGAGGGGCTTAATCCAGCCCTTCCCTAGCTAAATTGTGACTTGCTAGAATTTTTAAGGCCCTTAATTTCTCAAGAAAAACAGATACTGGGGCCCCTTTAGACTGGATGAAGTCAATTTGAGAACAGTTGGCTTGTTCTTGGACCATCGTCTGTCTTGCAGCGAGAAATTACCATTGACGACTCATTCCTTTGAGAAGTTGCCCACACAGAAACTAGAGCAAACTCCAGGCTTAGTTTAAATGTCAATTCCTTTGGAAGGCCATGCCTAATCCCTAGACTTGGTTTATTCCTACTTCATTCCCATTCCCAGGATATATGCTCTACCAGCACCATCTCCTTCCTCCTACCCTAACCCAGTATTGCAGTTACTTGTCAGTTTCTGCTTTGTTCTCCACTGGGTCCTCAGTGCCTGACACGCACATAGATGCTAGGAAAATTCACGAGAGGAGAGAAGAGACCAGACAACTTCTGGGTTTAAGCAGTCTCTTTAAGATATAAGTGATAACTTTACCAATAAAACATTCAGTTTGGCTGCTGGTGTTACTGCTCCTTGTGCTTCTTCTGTTTTTTCTTTGCCTCTCTGTATTTGTAAATGTACAAATCCACATGAAAAGGAAATTCTGGCATTAAATGCCATATGATGTAGTTGTGCAAAGGATTATTTATAGACCCAAACACTGTTCTCTCTATGAATTTATAATCTCTATAGACTGAAAGAAATTAGGTTCCCCGAGGTGGCTGCTGTTCTTAGTTAGCCCAGATAAAATCCTTTAATTCTTCCCTATCAACTTTATGTAGTCCCCTATACTTATGGAGGTTTTGAGATCACTAGGTGAAAATTTTTATATTAATTATTCATAGTAAAGGGAAAGAGTTTACTTTTTGTACATCTTTCTCACTTTTCCATGTCTTATACTTTAGACCATACTCGTTTTCACAAATCCCTTCTAGTTAATGTCTACTAAACATTAATTAACTTACTCTTTACTTTCCCAAGCACTAATGGAAAGACTGGATTATAACCAATCTAATACTCTCTGGACATTCTACCAGACACTTTCCTCAATGTGATTTAAGGCAGTTTGTAATCACTCCTTGCGGTCTTGAGGCCAGTTTTCAATTCATGAGACTCATATATCCTGGCTAGTTTTAATTAATTTTGCAAGGAAGATGCCAGGAGAAGCAGTATTAAATGCTTTCTTATAATCAGGTTCTTTCATCTATTGGGTTCTTGTCAGCCACTAATCTTGTAACACACCAAAATCCAGAAGTTTCTCTGATATAGTTTGTTCTTTACTCTTTTTCTTCATTGCTTAATACTCGTGGTTTGGGTAACCTTATCTTTATGGTTGTTTTAAATAAAGAATTGTTAACTAGGTGAAAGGTAGTTAACTTTTAAAGGGGTAAAAGAACACTCCAAGGTGTGCAGAGGTAGCAGCCACAGACAGCTGTTACCTCGAGGGCGGAAGGAGGGTGAACTGCAGAGGAACTGAGAAACTTAGAGGAGGTCTCCACAAGGCTGACGTTCAGACATCTGAAGAGAGGACTTGGCTGCCGCAGAAACATGCTGCCCCTGCCAGAGGGTACTCCACTGGTGAATTGCAGGAGCAGCCAGAGAGGGCCCGGCCACTGAGCTGAGGGCTGCCATTGGCAGGGTGAACTTTGCTGGGACCCCCACGTACAAACCTGCTTGTCACTGCGCAGAAAAACCACACGCTGTAAGAAGGAAGAAGAGTTATTTCTTCCTGCTTCAGTCTTGCAGCCTCCCACCAGTGCCCTCTCTATTGGTAAGCTTAACATCCAGCCAGCTGACAGTGGAGAAATGTAGCCTGTGCGGGATCCAGCTCTGGCATCACAAAGCAGGGCAGAGAAGGGCGAGTTAGGAGCTGAGAGGCAATAAATGAATAACGGGCACAGTGAGGAAAAGCCTTGTGTAACGTTAAATCTCACAAATTAAATAATTTCATTTTGCATTATAAATAGTTTTTGTTTTGTTTTTTAATATATGTTTATTTCTCTCAAAGTAGGGTACTCCTGTAACTTTCGCAGTTGGCTGGGTAGCATTCACCATCTAAATAACACCATCTGAGGCAGTGATAGACTCAGCTGTAAATGTCCCTCAAATTGTTGGCTACTTTTCACAAAAGGGTTTAATAACTATTATTCTATCAATAGGTTTTAACAGATTTTCAAAATTAAAAAAACAAATCTGCTAGTAATTGGAAGACAAAGCATGGATATGAATAGAAGATGGCTCTTCCAACCTTTTAACCACATTGAATTCTCCTAGTTTCTTTTATGACTAATTCTCTCTTCTAACCATTTCATTTTTCTTGAATTGTTATTATTCTCTCTCAGTTCGTTTTTAGCCACATTGAGCCGTCGTGTTCCTGACTTCCTTTAGCACTCAATGGTTATTTATGCTTGTGTTCCTAACTAAATTGTAAGACTCTTGCTGTCAGGGACCATGCTTTATATTATTTTTGTATATTACAAAACAGTATTGTGCAAATGCCTGTTGAATAGATGGAATCTTGTTTATTTACAGAATAAGAAATGGAAACAGCCTTCAAGGCAATCAGAGAACAGAGAAGTACTTTCCCATTCTTTCCTCCATTGCTGCTTTTTCAGAAGCTACCCACTGTCTCTTGCTTTTTAGAAAGACTGTAACTAACATTAGGACTATAAAGACAAAACCAAGGTGGGAGTGGGGAGGATGACAAAACAGAATCATGGGGAAAGCTGAAGTATTTATAGTGAAAAATAAATTTAGGAAGAGAGTGCTTCCAGGTTAATGATGGTTTTAATACACATATTTGCTTTCCTTTCCTTCCCAAACTCTACTAAAAAAATTTTTTTTAAAGATATAAGCCCTAACAAAGAGAACAGGAAAGAGGACAACAGCAAAATTTTGGAAGCTGGTAGGCATGTGAACTTAGCAGACCTAAGAAAAACCATCCTAAGTGAGGAAAGCCAAGAACCAAGCTAGTTCACACCTCACAGTACTCCAAAAGGCTGAAGATTGGTACTAGGTAGAAGGGGGAGATGGTTTAAATAAGGAAAAGTAATTAAAATTTGTTTAAGAAGAAGTCAGATGTCGACTGTACTTCAGTTAAAAAAAAAAAAAAGTATGGGGCCAGCCCCATGCCCTAGTGGTTAAGTTCGCACACTACACTTCGGCAGCCCAGGGTTTCACCGGTTTGGATCCTGGGCGCGGACATGGCACCGCTCATCAAGCCGTGCTGTGGTGGCGTCCCACATGCCACAACTAGAAGGAACCACAACTAAAATATACAACTATGTACTAGGGGGCTTTGGGGAGAAGAAGGAAAAATAAATTCTTAAAAAAAAAAAAGGAGTCACATACCTAGATCACCTGCTTTATTCTACCACAAAAGACTGCAACTTTATTTTCTAGAGAGGGTAAAACAAAGTGGTTCCTCAACTGGTGGATGCCAGACCAACTGAGGAAGGGGATTCTGTACTGAAAATGCAGTGAATTGTGTACACTGTATGCTGAGACTACCCCTCCCTCCACAGCCAGGCCTTCACCCTCCAGTCAGGAGGTTGGAAGAGACTTCTCTGGGGAATCTGACCAGCCCAAGAAGAGTCAAGGCACTGACACTGAAAGTCTACAGCTGAACAACCTGGTCATACTGCAGTAAAGTTCATAGTCAACAAATCCAACTCCTACACTCAGACCTTTCAAGCAGCTTTTTAGTCCCCTGTTCTTACATATGAAAAAGCAATGAAAGATTATCAATATTTGAGATAAATCCCTAACATAAAAAATGAAGACCAAAGGCAACAAATGAAAAAAATCAGCTTGGAGAAAATGGACTATGCAGACTATCTCATTAATATCCTCAGAGAAAGAAGATGTTTCAAATGTAGGGGCCAGTCTGGTGGCGTAGCAGTTAAGTTCTTGTCCTTTGCTTCAGCGGCCCAGGGTTTGCAGGTTTGGATCCTGGATGTGGACCTACACACCCCTGATCAAGCCAGGCTGTGGCAGCATCCCACATACAAAGTAGAGGAAGATTGTCACAGATGTTAGCTCAGGGCTGATCTTCCTCACCCAAACAAAAAAAATTGCAAATATAATAAGAACAGGATGCTATTGGGGCCCGCCCCATGGCTGCGTGGTTAAGTTCACATGCTCTGCTTCCGTGGCTCAGGGTTTCACTGGTTCAGATCCTGGGCACGAACGTGGCACTGCTCATCAAACCACGCTAAGGCACATAGCACAACCAGAAGGACCTACAACTAGAATATACACCTATGTACTGGGGTGCTTTGGGGAGAAGAAGAAGAAAAAAAGAAGAAACTGTGACATAATATGTTATTTAAAAAAAAAAAAAAACAGGATGCTATTAAAAAGAACTATGTAGAGAACAGGAAAGAACTCACGGAAAGGAAAAACATGATAGAAAACTCAAAGAAAGTTTTCAGAGTTAAAGTTAAGGAATTCTCCCAAAAAGTAGAGCAAAAAGACATGAACAAAAGAGAAGAAAACCAGTCTGTGAGAGGCAAAAATGTGAATAATAGGAGTTCCAGAAAGAGAAAGAAAGGGAAACAGAAGAAATCATTAATGAAGTGCTTCAAGAACACTTCCCCAAATTGAAGGACATCGATTTCCAGTCCGAAAGGTCCAGGTGCCACCAAAATAGATGAAAACAGACCTACTCCAAGGCAAATCATTAGGAAATTTCAGAACTCTGAGGAAAAGGACAAGATCTTGGAAGCTTCTAGAGAAGACAGACAAAAAACAGGTTTCATACAGAGGATGAGAATCAGAATGTCTTCAACACTGGAGACCATTGAAGCAATGCCCTCAAAATTCTGAGGGAAAATTATTTTCAACCTAGAATGCCAACTCAAGTGAGAAGATAAAATAAAGACATTTTTAGACACAGAAGATCTCAAAAAATTGACCTCCCATAAATTCTTATGAACTATTGGAAGTCATGTACCACCCAAATGAGGGAATAAGCCAAGAAAGAAGACATGGGATACAGAAAACAGGGGCTCCCCACAGTGATTGCTGTGCACCAGGCACAGAGGACAACTAGACCATATTGGAGACTTCTTCGGGCAGATGAAATTGTCCTATTACATGATACATCTCAATATCTTAAGATTTAGACAACAGGCAGACGAAGTCTGTGGCTGAATTAGAGATAAGTACATAAAAAACCAGGCAAACTAAAAAACCAGGGAAGACAAAAATGCAAAAAAGGAAAAGTAATCATAGTTTATTACATGGCTTGTTATAAATAACACACATAATCATAATAATGTAGAAAGTGAAGTGAATATTAATCTAAGTAGTTACAGTATGTAACTGAGAGGATAAGTTCTGGGATACTTGCACATGTGTTGTGAGAATTAAGGTGGAGGGGTGGAGAAAGGAGCTAAATCATCACTTTCTATATTGAAGGAAGTCGATAGATAATGCCTCAAATTGAAAAATCAAGAAACAGTAATACAAGCATATTATTTAGTCATTTAGAGACATAGAGGTAATATAAAATTATCAGCTAAACAGGGTGAAAATAGTTGCCACTGAGAAGGAGTTAAAGGTGAACTGCAGTTTTTCATAACAAATGATTTAGAATTACTTGATTTTTGAAACATGTACATGTATAACTTTAATTTTTCAAAAAATAACTTAATTGTTAAAAATAAGTGAAATAGGTAATAGGAAGGACAGAGACAGGGTGTTGTAACATTTAGAGATTCAAAGCTCAATAATGTTTAATAGGAAAATAAATGGAAACCAAAACAGGAAATGTATATGAATAGGCCAAAAAGTAAAAGATGTCTACCTCTGTTTGTTTATGGAAAGGAAGCTAATTACTTTGAATTCAAATGTGATTGCTTACATATTTTCAGTGTTTGTGTTATAAAATCTGCATGCCCAAACTTATTATAATCCAAAATAAGTAATTCAGTATTTGAGTGGGAAGCAGCTGTTTATTTCCATCTAGTGATAAGAAATAGAACCCAAAACTCAAGCCCTTAGCAATCTGTTGGTGACATGATTCGCTTAAGGAATTTCACTCCTCCCCATCCTTCCTCCCTTGATGTAAGTGGTACTTTTCTGAGTATTTAGTTGGATTACAATTCAGTTGGGGAAAAAAGTTAAATTCTATGCTAATTTCCATTATTAAAGTCTTCTAAATACTGACCTCTGGTAACTGGTAGGTTTTGGTGGATCGGATTTCACTTTTAACATGGCATTGAACTGTACATTTAATGCTAGGTCTGGGTGATCTCTCCCGGGAGAGAGGAATTGATGGATCCTTTTTCTGCCAGTCCCTGGTGGCCTGTCAGGAGAGCAGGTGTTGATGGGATGGCTCATGCATTCAGGAGTCATAGTGCAAATCCGATCAAGGCATATATTCCCCAAACCACTCAGGCTAGTGTCTCTCATGGGGAAGAAGCCAACATTGGCCTCCTAAGCTTTTTTTTAAAAAAAGAAAAAGAAAGAAAGAAAAACTAATTATCAACCTACAGCAAATGTCATTCAGCTGAAATCCCTGAAGGATAAGGGCATAGATGACAAATGTTCCTGGAGAGAGGGTTGAGCTGTCACTTGTCTTTTTAATGGATCGTCCATGTTTGGCTATAGAATCACATGCTATTTCTCCTTATTTTGTGTTTCATCTGAAGAAATACTGAATATCTGCAAGCACAAAGAATTGTACAATTTCTATAAACCTCTTGGGTTTGAACAGAATCCTAGTGTCAAGGAAGATGATAAGGGGTTCTATCGCTGTTAAAGTATTCAGGGGCCAGCTGTCTATTGACTGAGTTGTCCCTAATTCTCCACCTATTTTTCCTTCCTTTCGATTAGACTCATTACATGCCATTTGGTCTGCATTGACTAACCATGGGCATTTATCCATGTCCTGTTCCAGAGGACAGAGTTAGGGACAATGGGGAGAAGTTTGAGAGAGGTTTGTTTGTTTGTTTGTTTTGCTTTTGCTACAATATTAAGGAAGAACTTTCCAAATGTCCAGAGATTAAATAGACTCTCAAAAAGTACCAAGTTGCCCATCACTGGACTGCTGAGACACAGCTCTGCGATCAGCTCTGAATGTTACCAGATGCTGCTTGGGAATAGGTAGGAGCTTCAATTAGGTGATCTCAAATATTCTTTTCAACTATAGGAATTAAGGATTCTATCTTATTTTTTTCCTTTCAACAGAAGATCTACAAAATAAACAGCTAGTCTCCATGTTGAATTGCTCCATTTTTATAATATTTCTGTTTACTCCTAATCTTATAGTCCTCTCTGTTGTAACAGTTGTTATTTATTAATGGGGCTGGCAGTGCTATTAGCACTTGCCTTTAATTAATAACGTTCTGATAGAAAAATTAACCAGTTTTTCCAACACTATTTAGAGTAAAAGGAAATATACTTAATCTGAAGTCTGAATGATTTGGGTTAGATAATAGGAAGAATTTCTGGACTGAGAGGGATGTTAAAATTTGGATAGAAGTATGAAATTGTCTATTTTACAGGCCTTTGAAAGTAAGACAGATTTCGTATCTTGGATGTCTTATTGACTTGAGCCTTGTCTCAGTGACTGATTATAAAATATCTTCTTTTCCCACGTTCTCAGTACATTTTTTCTCCTCTCCTTTAAGAGAAGTTTCTATTTTACCAGGAATACTGAGACTATCTTAAGTGAACCTTCTTCTCTGCCTTTCTCTTAATACCTGAGTCCTTTGTCTTTTTTCTCATCCTTTTTCCTAATTCCAAGTAATGTCCTTCTCAAAGGATTATCCCTCCTTTTCTTTGTATTCTAGTTTCTGTTTACTGGTGACTTGTAAGGAACCTTCAATCTTATTTCCATGTTTATTTCTTCTCTCTCCAGCATCAAAAGTCTGTTCCTCCTGCATCATCCAATTCAGCATGTCCAGTGGTAGAGATTTCATTTCCATTGCTAGACAATTAACATTATCCCACTAGAATTTTCCCTTCTCTCATACTTCTCTTAATTTATAGTTATAGTTGTTACTTGTAATATCAGTAGCAACAAAAAAAAGTGCAAATTTCTCTCACATGTAAATAGTTCAATGTCTTTTAAGAAATCTATCATAAATAAGCCAGCGAGAGGAGGATAATCTGTGTATGACTCCACTCATATGAGGAATTTAAAATTATGGACTAAGAACAGTTTAGTGGATACCAGGGGAAAGGTGGGGTGGGGGGTGGGCACAAAGGGTGAAGTGGTGCACCTACAACACGACTGACAAACATTAATGTACAACTGAAATTTCACAAGATTGTAACCTATCATTAACTCAAAAAAAAAAAAAAGAAATCTATCATAGTACCCTTTTTAAAAGTTCATTCTTGTAACCAATCGTGTAATTCAGTTGTTTCACAGTTATTAATTGAGCTTATATTATGCATCAGACACTGTTAGATTCTAGGATCTCAAAGATAAATACAACATCTGTGAGTAAGTCATCAGCCAGTGAGAGACATGCATGTGATTAAATAATTGTAGTACAGTGTAACAGAAGTTTGTATGTGGTTCATGGCTGACAAGAAGTGGGGAATAACCAACTCTGCCTGAGTGAGGGTTCAGGAAAGCCTTCATAGAAGAGACTCTTGAAGCTGAGTCTTGAAGAGTACATAAAAATTTGCCAGATGGATATCAAGCAGTGTAGGAAACAGAAGAGGGAAGAATACAGAAGAAGCCACAGGCCAGTCTAAGTAATTTGGATAACATACACAGGTACAGAAATATGAATTCACATGGTGCATTTGAGGAAATGCTAATTGTCCCTGTGTAGCTGGAGTGCTGGGAGAATAGCAGGAGATGAAGTTGTCCATTAGTAAGCTCCATGAGTGACAGGACCTTGACTGGCCCATTCATCATTGTATCCACATTACCTAGCACATAATAGACTCTTAGTAAATATCTGATGAATAAAGAAATAGAGATAGGAAGGGGCCTTGTAAACCATGAAAAAGGATTTAAACATTATTCTGAAGATGACTGGAAGTAATTGAAGATTTCTTTTTAAACCAGGGAGTAGTATGATTAGATTTGGCTATAGAAAAGTCTCTAGCTGTTGTGTGGAAAGTGGTTTTGTAAGAGAATAGAGTTGAGACTGGGAGATCAGTTAGGTTATCAGTAATAATCCAGAGATGAGATAAATAAAGGCAGTGGTAATGCAGACAATGTGACTGACGTGAGATGTTTGGGTTAGAGAATCAACAAGATTTAGTGACCAGTTGAAGATGGGAGTGAAAGAGAAGGAGCCAGCATGATCTTCCCAGGTTTCTAACATGGGTTACTCAGTAGATGTGCTCCCATTGCCTAGAATGGGGATCCAGAAGATGAAGCAGGTTTAAAGGGGAAAGATAAAAGTAAATGAAACCAGTGTCATCTTTTTTTTCTTAACTTTCATTTCTTTTTTTTTTTTTAAGATTTTATTTTTTTCCTTTTTCTCCCCAAAGCCCCCCGGTACATAGTTGTATATTCTTCATTGTGGGTCCTTCTAGTGTCGCATGTGGGACGCTGCCTCAGCGTGGTTTGATGAGCAGTGCCATGTCCACGCCCAGGATTCGAACCAAGGAAACATGGCCTCCTGCAGCGGAGCGCGCGAACTTAACCACTCGACCACAGGGCCAGCCCCAAAATCAGTGTCATCTTTAACTTCCTGTTGTGGCAGTTTTGAGATACCACTCTGGTTTCCTTTATTTGGATATAGATTCTAGTTTACCAACATTTTTCTTAAAATATAACAATGAAAACTGAATACAGCACTCTTAGTTGTGGACTGATCCCTGAGTAGTGTGGTATTGTTTCTTTTGATCTGGACACGGCTTCTGATAATGGAAACTAAGATTTTTGTTTATTTGTTTGTTAGCATTTGCATCTTCCAGAGTTAGCTCATAATGAACTTGAAAATCAACTAAAAACCTAAGGTTTTCTAGTTATCAAATCATGTGTCCACTCCTATCCTGCACAGTTTTTTAAAATTAAATATCAGATTTTACATTTATCCATTAGCCTTTTCTAGCCTCATTACTCTTCACACACTTCTCTGACTTCTGGGAATCTGTTCTTCCAGGCTGTATGCTTTCCTGTGAATCTTTATCTGTGGGTATTTCTGAAGATTCTGCCTCATTTATCTCTCCAAAAGCACTCTATGTCTTTGTCCTTTCCTGTGACTGTCATCTGGAATGCCTTGGCCCCTCCTTTCCACTCGTCCACATCTTATTCACACTCGAGGCCTAATTCAAGTCTAATTTTTTCTAGTCCTTAGTAGTGCTCTTTCCATCTCTGGACTCCTATAGCACTTATTCTTTAGCTATATTGTGGCCCTTATCATGCTTTGTCTTAATGGTTGTTTAAATATTTTGGTCTACTATTTCTTAGAATATTTTCTATATTATCAAAATATAGTCTTTGAAGGAGGGATCAAGTTTTTATGTTATAGGTTTCTTGCCTTGATAACTTAATAAGCTCTTGTAAAGGTAGATGAATGAGTTATAAAACCTCCTGAAATCTTTATCAGCTATGTGTTCATAAGGTTTTTACAGATTGCCCCCATAATTATATAATAGCTTGAGATTCTGTCATACCTTTCAAATAGGACTTTCATTATGCTAGAAAGCTTCTTGCTGCCCTCTTGTGAAAAGCTAGGTAATACTGCCAATTAACAATGTTTAGAAAAGTTAAGTAATTTTCATCTAAATTCCACTAACACCAGCCTTTTTAACATTTTTAGGATTTTTATTTATTCTACAGATTCTCAAGCATAATTACTAATGGGCATTTCTTCCCTTTGTGTGTGTATATGAGTTATGAAATGTTAATTTATTTGATTAACTGCCAGAATTTATAGTGCTTTTTTTTGCCAAATTACCAACCTAAAAGCAAAAGAAAATAAAAATAATTCTTAGTGAGATGAACTCTACAATATCCTATTTGATATTTTAGAAGTTGCTTTGGAGTTTAGATGTTACATTTTCTTTCTGATTAAATAGAAGAGATTGAAAAGTTATAGAGAGGTAGGGGTTTTTTTGTTTGATAATATAAGACTTGATTATAAAAATGGAGTTATGAATAATCCATACCATAAGCTCCCCTCCTCTTCCTTCCTCTTCCAAGATTGAGTAATCTTCAGTCCCTTTCCTTTTCTGAAAAGCCACTTTTCCTACTACAAACCATAGAAAAGATAACAAGCATTATGGACTTATTTATGCCTGTTATTAAAATCTATATGATGTGCATAAAATCAGATACAGAGCTTTACTCACTTAAAAATGAATTAGTCGAGGGGTTGGCCTTGTGACGCAGCGGTTGTTTGTACATTCCGCTTCGGCAGCCTACAGTTCTCTGATTTGGATCCCAGGTGCAGACCTACTCACCGTGTTATCAAGCCATGCTGTGGCAGGCGTCCCACATATAAAATAGAGAAAGATGGGCACGAATGTTAGCTCAGGGCCAATCTTCCTCAGCAAAAAGAGGATTGGGGGCAGATGTTAACTCAGGGCTAATCTTCCTCAAAAAATGAATTAGTTGAGCAGTTCTACCCAATTTGAATAGCAAAAGAAACTACAGAAATGGATATAAACTATCTAAAGTGAAGCACCAGGAGAAAAATATTGAAAACAGAATTAGTGTAACCTCAGTGGAACAATATGAAGCAGTCGAACATACATGTAATTGCAGTCCCAGAATAAAAGGAGTCAGGTGGAGGCCAGAAAAAATATTTAAAGAAACAAATAGCCAAAAAATTTTCCAAATATGGTATAAAGAAAGTCAGTGAAACCCAAACACAAACATGAAGAAAACTATACCAAGACATATCATAAATTGTGGAAAACCAGTGATAAAGGAAAAATCTTCAAAGCGGGCAGAAAGAAAAAGATACACAGATGAGCAAGCCCATGGTAATGGAATAAAATCTTTAAAATACTGAAAGGAAAAAAAACCTGTCAACTTAGAATTATATATCCTGCAAAAATATTCTTCAAAAATAAAGGCAAAATAAAGACATTTTTCTAGATAACCCAAAGCCAAGATAATTTGTCTCCAGAAATATTTAAGGACATTTAAGGCATAGCTAATAAGGCAACAGTAGAAATATAATGGAATACTAAAAAATACTTTGTTGATCCAAAAGAAGGCTGGGGAAAAAGGAACAAACAACATATGGGACAAATAGAATAACTAGCAAGATGATAGATATAAACCAAACCATATCAATAATTAAATATAAATGGTCTAATTATATACTTGACAGTTGTTAAGAGAGTAGAACTTAAATGTGATCACCATGTACATTAAAAGTCATAATTATGTGATGAGATAGAGGTGTTAACTGACCTTATTGTGGTAATCATTTTGTAATGGTAATCATTTTGTAATATATGCATGTATCTAATCATCACATTGTATACCTTAAACTTACATATGTGTCAATAATAGTAAAGCTGGGGGAAAAATATAAATGGTCTAAATACACCAGTTAAAAGGCAGAGATTATCAGACTGGATAAAAAAGCAAGCCTCAACTATATGCCATATACAAGCTTAAATATAAAGACGTAGATAAATTAAAAATAAAAGGATAGAAAAAGACACTTCATGCAAACGTTAATCAAAAGAAAGCTGGAGTGGCTATATTAATATCAAAGTAGAGTTGAACTAGGAATATTACCAATATTTCATAATGATAAAAGGATCAATTGATCAAAAGATAAGAGCAGAAGCAGTGAGTCCAAAAAGCTCATTCTTTGAAAAGATAAATAAAATGGATAACCCTCTACCTAGACTGATCAAGTAAAAAAAGAAAGAAGGCACCAATTACCAACATCAGGAATGAAAAGAGGGAGTGTCATTATAGATCCTACAGACAATGGAACGATAATAAGGAAACTTTATTCCAATAAATTTGATAGCTTAGGTGAAATGGACAAGTTCCTTGAAAGATGCAAATTTTCAAAATTGACTCAAGAAGGCAGAGAAAACCTGAATAGCTCTTCGTCTGATAAAGAAAGTGAATTTGTAATTAAAAACCTCACAAACAAAACTTCAGCTCAGATGGCTTCACTGATAAATTCTATTAAACATTTAATGAAGAGTTAGAATCCTTAACAAAATATTAGCAAGTCTGTTCTAGCAACATACAAAATAATAGTACATCATGATCAAGTGGAATTTATCTCAGGAATGCAAAGTTGGTTTAATATTTAAAATTAAAATAATTTACTATATAAACAGAACAAAGGAGAAAAAATATGATCATTTCAATGGGTATAGAAAAACCTTTTGGAAAATTCAACACGTATTTGTGGTTTAAAAAAAATCTCAGCAAACTAAAAGTAGAAAGGATCTTGATATCTACAGAAAACCTCTGTCATCATACGTAGTTGTGAAAGACTGAATGCTTTCTCCCTGAGACTGGGAACAAGGCAAGGATGTCTACTTTTAGCATTTTGCCAGAGGTCCTAACCAGTAGAATAAGGAAAGACAAAGAAATTAAAGGCATATAGATTGGAAAGGAGGAAGTTAATTTGTCTTTATTCATAGATGACATGATTCTTTACATAGAAATCTAAGGAATCTACAAAAAAGCTACTAAAACTAATAAGTGAAATAAAGCAAGATTGAAGGATACAAAGTCAAAATACAAAAATCAATTTTATTTCTATATGACAACAATGAACAATTGGTAAATGAGTTTTTAAGAAGAATACCAATATAACATCAAAACCCGTGAAATTCTTGGGAATAAATTTAGCAAAGTATGTGTAAGATGTATACTGAAACCTACAAAGCATTGTTGAAAGAAATTAAAGATCTAAGTAATGGAGATATGTACCATGTTTATGGATCAGAAGGCTGAATACTGTTATGTTAGTTCTCTCTAGATTGATCTGTATATTCAGTGCAATTCCAATCAAAATTCTTCCAGGCTTTCATGAGAAATTAAAAGCCAAATGATTCTAAAGTTTGTATGAAAATGCAAAGGACCTAGTAACCAGAACAGTTTTGAAAAAACACCCCACAATGTTGGAGGATTTACACAACCTGATTTCAAGTCTTACTGTAAAAGCTGTATTTATCAAGACAGTGTGGTTTTGACATAAAGACAGGGATAGAGATGAATAAAAGAGAATAAAGAGTCCAAAAATAGACCCATACATATGTAGTCAATTGGTTTTTGATACAGGTTCCAAAATAATTCACGGATAGTCTTTTTAAGAAATAGTGCAAGAACAACTGGATATCTATGTGGGAAGAAATGAACCTTGACCCATACCTCACAACATAAAAAAATGAACTTAAAATAGATCATGGGTATAAATGTAAAAGCTAAACACTGTAAAACTTCTAGTAGAAAATGTAAGAGAAAATCTTTGCATCCTTGGGATAGCCAAAGACTTCTTAGATAGCACAAGCGGCATAAACCATAAAACATAACTTGATAAATTATACTTCATCGAAATTAAAAACTTCTACTCATTAGAAGGCAATGTTAAGAAAATGAAAAAACAAATCATGGACTGGGATAAAATATTTGCAATACGTATGCAGTTGATCCTCATTCACAGATTCTGTATTTGCAAATTCACCTACCTGCTAAAATTTACAACCCCAAAAATCAGTATTTGTGGTGCTTTTGTAGTCCTTTGTGGACATGCACAGGGTGGCAAAAAATTTGAGTTGCCCAACATGCATGTTCCAGCTTGCGTCAAATAACATGGTGTTCTGCCTTATTGTTTTAGTTTTCATACTGTACACAAGTGTCCTTTTCACGGTCTATTTAGTGCCACATATTTTGCATTTTTATTCTCTTTCTTGATGATTTTCAATTTAGAATGGCCCCCAAGCATAATGCTGAAGTGCTGTCTAGTGTTCCTAAGTTCAAGAAGACCATGATGTGCCTTACGGAGAAAACACACGTGTTGGATAAGCTTCATGTAGACATGAGTTATGGTGCTGTTGGCTGTGAGTTTAATATTAATGAGTTGACACTATATATTAAATATATTAAATAAGGTGTCTTTAAACAGAAATACACTTAAAATGAGATTATGTGTTGATTGGTTGACTAAAATGTGACCAGAGGCTCTCAGGAGCCTGACCCTGTATTTGTCCAAGGAGCAGTGGTTCAGTGTTCACTAATTTACTGTTGATGGTGACTTTATAGAACATAACTACTTCAAATAATGAGAATCAGCTGTACCTGATGAAGGACTGTATGCACAATATATTTTTAAAAACTTAACTACTCAATAATAGAAAGATAAATCGTCCAAAAAATTAGTAAAATGTTTGAACTGATACTTCACAAGAGAAAATAAATGAATGGCCAATAAGCATGTGAAAGTGCAGTTAACATCATTAGCTGTCAGGGAAATCGTGCAAATTAAAAATCACATTGAGATACCACTACATGCCCATTAGAATAGCTAAAATTAAAGATAGACAATAGCAGGCTGGCCCCAGTGGCCTAGTGGTTAAATTTGGTGTGCTCCGCTTCAGCAGCCCAGGTTTGGTTCCCAGGCATGGACCTACACCACTCATCTATCAGTGGGCATGCTGTGGCAGCAGCTCACATACAAAAAGAAGATTGGCAGTGGATGTTAGCTCAGGGCAAATCTTCCTCAGCAAATAAAAAAAAGACAATAGCAGGTGTTGGGGAGGATGTGGAACAACTGGAACTTCATACGTTACTGATGGGAATGTAAAATGGTACAGCCACTTTGGGAAAGTTTGGCAATTTATTATAATGTTAAACATATGTTTACTATATAGTTTAGCAATTCCAGCCCTGATTTTTTACTCAAGATAAATGAAAACATGTCTGCACAAAGACTGTGCAAAATATTCATGGTAGTTTTATTCATAATAACCATAAGTTGGAAACATTCCAAAGTCCATCAACCAGTGAATGAATAAACAATAGAATACTACTCATCACTAAAAAGCAACAAATGACTGATACGTGTAGCATATCATACCATAATGGATATAAAAATGTTATGCTGAAGAGTATCTACTATATGATTTTATTCATATGAAATTCTAGAAAAGGCAAATCCAATCTATAGTGACAGAAAGTAGATTAGTGGTTGCCTAGGACTGGGGTGATATTGGGGTTGATTGTAAAAGGGCACAAGGGAACAATTTGGGTTGATAGAAATATTCTATATCTTGATTGTGATGACAGTTACACAATTTTAAACATTTGTGAGAACTTGTCAAACTGTGATTAAAAATGGATGCTATTTACCATATGAAAGATATCAACTGAACAATGCAAACAAGTTTAAGTGATAAATAAGAATTTGGAAGTAAATAAATACAGATTGTACAAAAAAAATAATGTAACAAGCTTTATCATGTTTACCAAAGGAAGAAGGGAAGATTTGATAGTGGTTGTGGGATAGAATGCAAGAGAGTTATTGTTTGGAAGGTACATTCTTCTTGCTGCACTATTTTATTCACTAATGTTCAGCCTTTTGGGAGGTCAAATTATCTTGCACTCAAACTGCGCTTACAGATAAAGTCATAGGGGCCGGCTCCGGGGCCGAGTGGTTAAGTTCGCATGCTCCGCTGAAGCAGCCCAGGGTTCGGATCCTGGGCACGGGCATGGCACCGCTCATCAGGCCACGTTGAGGCGGCGTCCCACATCGGACAACTAGAAGGACCTGCAACTAAGATATACAACTATGTACCCGGGGGGGTTTGGGAAATAAAGCAGAAAAAAAAAGAAAAGATAAAGTCATAGCACAAACATGAGAGCACTTTAAATCACCTGGAAATAGTGCGAGCGCAAAGTGATTAAAGAATTATAGGAGATGTTATCCCTTTATCCCTCTTGCTTAGAATATATGTACTAAGCAGATGTTGGGCTTCATTCAGACACGGCACACAATACAAATTTTGTTCATGTGATGATCTCTGACTGGAGAATGACGGTGTTATATAGAATGGACGAATGTTGAAATAGTACTTTTTATAAAACCATTATATAAAAACAAAAGCCTATTGTATTTTATACCCCAGAAACAATTAGAATATAGCATGTTCTAAAAAGATAACTTTCCCAATAGCAACAAGAATTTAAGATACTTAACAATTTAATCTACCAAAAATTTTGTAAAACCTACATGGAGAAAATTATAAATTTTTTTGATAGACATTGAAGCAAACCAAAACAAATGTCATGAACTAAAAGGAAAACAAAGCCCACTATACTGAAAACTTTTAAAAAGTTATCTAAAAAGAAGTGAACAGGCATTATGTGAGTAAAATCTGCATTACATAGACCTGGAAATTAGAAAGTGAATTTAGATCCAGTATTCTCATATGTCTTTCATTTTAATTCTTAAAGCAAACTTAAATCACGTTTCTTGGGAAATTTATACCTGAAATGTTTGAAATACCGAATGCTGTTTCTTTTCCCTGGAAAGCTTTGTCCGTTTCCCTTTTTCTGTGCTCCTGTCCAGTCCTCTGTTACAGCCAGTACCAAAGTATTTTATACATGATGTACAGTCATGCGTCGCATCACAACAGGGGTACATTCTGAGAAATGCGTCGTTAAGTGATTTCATTATTATGCAAACATCATAGAGTGTACTTACACAAACTTAGGTGGTATAGCCTACTACACACCTAGGCTCTATGGTACTAATCTTCTGGGACCACTGTCGTATATGCAGTCCATCGTTGACTGAAACATCTGTTATGTGGTGCATGACTGTATATCTCTCTCGTCTGTGGACTGCTTTAGGTCAGGGACAGTGGGGAGATAACTGTAGCAAAGTGGTTAAGAGCACAGGCTCTGGAGTTAAGGCCACCTGGGTTCTAATCCTGCCTCTGCTACTTAGCTGTATAAACTTGAGTAAGCTATGTAATGTCTCTGTGTCTCATTTGTAAATTGAATGTGATAAATGGTGCCTATTTATAGGGTGTTGTGAAGATTTTAAATAATGGTAACACATGTTAAGTACTTTGAATAATACCCAGCATATAATCACCACTCGGAAGAGCAGTCGTGTTCTTAGCCATTCAGCAGCACAAACTCTTCACTGGTATACTCTACATTTTGAACAATGTGTGATAAACATGTTAACGTTACAGTGATACCAGTCAGGTGGAACTTAGGACTGAGCAGGTTGTTATGTGACCTGTGGAGCAGGGTATAATTTGTTTTAAGTAAGAGGTAAGAAGCATAATGTCAAGTCAGCACCAGGAAAGATGGCACTAATTAGAACAAGTGAGAACTTTCCCTCACAAATATATATTAAGAATATAAGAATGTGTTCAGATCAGAAAATTATTCTACTCAAATAGCCCCACAGGACTGAAGGGCAACCAAGTACCTAGTGTGACAATTATGGAGGCTCTTATGGACCCTGTCAGAAATTATACCATGGGAATAACTGTGTTAACTTGTGTAATGATTATCTGAATCTTTTAATCTCTTCACAATGTGAATGCAAAAAGGTGAGCATTACTAATCCTACATGAAGTTGTGCTCAATAAATACATATTGAATGAGCCAATTTAAAAAAAAGATACTATCAATATTATTCATAGTATCTTCAGAGCATAGCACAATAATGAACCCATGGAAAGTCTACAATTAAATGCTTTTGTAAAATAAGTTATCTACAGTGCTCATGACCTGAGTTAGGATTGCTAATTCAGTTATTACATTTAACCAATTATTTACATGTACTGAGGATTACTTAGTTTTCATAGCAACCTTAATCTTTCATTTCATGGATTTTGATATGTTTAAATATATAGCTTTGTTAAATGCTTTTGTATTTAATGCATTTGCATTAATCTAATCTACTTATATTAAATCTAATTGCATTCTGACTTCCTGGGATGAATATTTAGTCATTAAACAAAAGGAACATTTTTCAAATAATTATTCATAGTGTCTAAGTAATCTAAGTACTGTACTTATTTTAATTCAAAATATAGTATCTTTGCTTTCTAAAAGCACATCATAAATACAAATTCTGATGTTATCTGAATTTAAACAGAATTGAATTTATGAAAAATATTTTCTCTTAAAGTATATGGCAATAATGTCCCAACAGCCAGATTTTTAATCAAGAACATTGGTCAATTTTCAGTCAGTTCTTTAGCAAGCACAAAGCCAGAGGAAAGGGCTGTTTTCCTTGTGCTTCAGGATAGAGGGGAGAACTAGTTGGTCTTTAGTGGAGAAGCTCAGGTTCTGTTCCTTGAATCTTCCCTGTGAGAAGTCTCTTTATCAGGGGTTTCACTTGAGCCCAAGAGCCTTTTTATACTTCGCCATTTAAATTTTGCACAGCTCTACAATCACTCATTTTTATAAAAGCAGCATTATTCAGATATTTTCCATGTAGTGTAAAATTCATTCATTTAAAATATACAAGTCAATGAGTTTTTAATATATTCACAAAAGTATGCAACCATCATGATGACCTAATTTTGTCATATTTCCATCACCCCAAAAAGCAACCCCATACCCATTAGCAATGACTCCCATTCCCCTGACTCCACTCCCCCTCCCCAGCCAGCCATAAGTAATCACTAACCTACTTTTTGTCTCTCTGGATTTTATTCCTTTTTATTGCCAAATAATATTCCATTGTATGGATATACTACATTGTTCATCAGTTGATGGACATCTGGATATTTCCACGTTTTGGCTATTATGAAAATGCTGCTATGTACAAGTTTGTGTATCATCACCATTTACAACTTTCTTTTGATGTAGGAATGTGTTTGTATATTATATCATAAGATTTGCATTAGAATTCCCTAGATATAGTTTTAATTTAGGATGAGTATGACATATATCATCCAATGATCTAAATACTTTCTGCTAAACTAGTAGCTAACTCAACCATTTATTAGTCCCTCTTTTGTCTTTTTGAGCCACTTAGAAACTGGGTAAGCAAAAACACAGCCCTTTTTGCTTTCATCACTCTCAGTGTTGGATTCCATTTCAAAGGACTCTAGAGTTTGATATTTCATGTCGTAGCTAGAATGGAGAAGAATGACTTGCTGTAAATCCATTTACAGTTGGTTGGCTATCTTGGGGCCTGAAGAGCTGACTGACAGCAATAGGTCATATTCTCTGTTTCAGAATTTTCAATCTCATCATATATTCTTGTTTTGTTTTTGCTTAAAGTGAAACTTTGAAAGATAGAATCTATACACTTGGAATGCTGAACAGCTTCTGGCATATAGAAATTAATTTTTGTATTGACATTAACCTCAAAGACACATCACTGATTGTACAAATGAAGTGAGTATACCCAGCAACCTAAGCTGGACTTGGGCAATCATTAAGAAAGTTCAGGGGCCGGCCCAGTGGCCAAGTGATTAAGTTCGCATGCTCTGCTTCAGTGGCCCAGGGTTTCACGGTTCGGATCCTGGGTGCCGACATGGCACCGCTCATCAGGCCATGTTGAGGCGGCATCCCACATGCCACAACTAGAAGGAGCCACAACTAAAAATATACAACTATGTAGTGGGGGGGCTTTGGGGAGAAACAGGAAAAATAAAATCTTAAAAAAAAAAAAAAGTTAGTTCAGGGGCCGGCCCAGTGGCGCAGTGGTTAAGTTCACACGTTCCACTTTGGCAGCCCGGGGTTCACCAGTTCAGATCCCGGGTGCAGACATGGCACTGCCTGGCAAGCCATGCTGTGGCAGGCATCCCACATATAAAGTAGAGGAAGATGGGCATGGATGTTAGCTCAGGGCCAGTCTTCCTCAGCAAAAAGAGGAGGATTGGCGGCAGATGTTAGCTCAGGCTACTCTTCCTCAAAAAAAAAAAAGCAAGAAAGAAAAGTTCAAAGAATGTGATTGATGGTAGGAGTATTCAAAGTATGTTAGTCACTTTGTCTCTCGCTTTTGACTCAACTCTGGATTTGGGGGTTTATTTATTCGAAATAGGACTCCTTAATCAAATCAGACCTAGATTACTAGGGACTTAATAAGTAGTCTTTATTAAAATAAACATTTTAGTAAATTATGAGAACTAGTTTTATAGTCTCTCTACCTTCTGGAAAAAATGAGCTTTAGTCAGGTATGTTTGGTTACAGGAATGCTAGTTTCTTGGAATGAACATGAATATAGAGGAAAAAACTGATTTTTAGTTTTGGCTATTTCATGGAATAAGGTCAGGTTGATCTTACAAGCACAAGGAATTTTAACTCATTAAGATAGTATCTTTCAGCATGGACTTTGTAAATTGTTTTTTTCTTTAGAATAAAAATAAAAGCTTTTAAATAAAGCTTTTTAAATAAAAGTGTGGTAGATGTCTTCATTTTTTATAAATCTTGTGAAAACATCAATCTTAAGAGAAAACTAGACTTAGGAACAAGTCACTTACTTGTGGTTTGGTTGTTGACTGTCATAGCTTTTTGCTTAACAAAATATGATGAAGAATAGTTTTAATTGGCTTAGTTCCTGCCAAATTTTGCATCGGCCAAATTCCTTACTTGTGGTTTAATTTCTTAAAAGCAGGGCAATGTCTTATGCTACTTTGGTATCCACAAGAAATCCCAAACAGTGCTGGGAATTAAGCAGGTAGTTAGGGCTTGATTTAAGATCTATTTCATACTGTTCACTTGCATTTTTTTTTTTATTAATGTTATGATAGATTACAACCTTGTGAGATTTCAGTTGTACATTTTTGTTAGTCATGTTGTGGGTACACCACTTCCCCCTCCGTACCCTCCCCCCACCCCCCCTTTTCCCTGGTAACCACCGATCAGATCTCCTTCTCAATATACTAATTTCCACCTATGAGTGGAGTCATATAGAGTTCGTCTTTCTCTGACTGACTTATTTCGCTTAACATAATGCCCTCGAGGTCCATCCACGTTGTTGTGAATGGGCCAATTTCGTCTTTTTTTATGGCTGAGTAGTATTCCATTGTGTATATATACCACATCTTCTTTATCCAATCATCGGTTTCTGGGCATGTAGGCTGGTTCCACGTCTTGGCTATTGTAAATAATGCTGCGATGAACATAGGGGTGCAACCGACTCTTGAGATATCTGATATCAGGTTCTTAGGATAGATACCCAGTAATGGGATGGCTGGGTCATAGGGTATTTCTATTTTTAACTTTTTGAGAAATCTCCATACTGTTTTCCATAGTGGCTGTACCAGTTTGCATTCCCACCAACAGTGTATGAGGGTTCCTCTTTCTCCACAACCTCTCCAACATTTGTCGTTCTTGGTTTTGGATGTTTTTGCCAATCTAACGGGGGTAAGGTGATATCTTAGTGTAGTTTTGATTTGCATTTCCCTGATGATTAGCGATGATGAACATCTTTTCATGTGTCTATTGGCCATATTCATATCTTCTTTTGAGAAATGTCTGTTCATGTCCTCTGCCCATTTTTTGATCGGGTTGTTTGTTTTTTTGTTGTTAAGCAGTGTTCACTTGCATTTTACACCAGTGGCCTAGTAGAAAACTTTTAAAGAGGAGCTGTCCTTAGCTTGCCTGGGTGTTCCTAGACAGGACATTCCTAAAGGCTCGGTTCAGATATCACCCTGTTCTAAAGCTTTTCCTGTCCATCCAACCCAGACCTTCTGCAGAATTAATTATCCCCATTTCTCTCCTCATAATGTGTTGTATACTCCTCTAATAGCTTTGATGATGTTGTTTGATAATTATTTATTTTCCGGTCTGTCTTCTGCCAAGATTCTCAAGGTTAAGGACTTTATTGTAACCTTAACACTAAGCACAATATGTGGCAATAGAGATAGAGTTTTGGTAAAAATTCTAATCCTTTGGCTGATTGTTTTCATTTCTTCCTTTGTTACTCATATTTTCTAAAAGATAATCTCCCTTCTACTTCTGGCTTTATGATAAAGAAATATGCTTTATGATCATAATTTTAATAAAATAAAATCCTGCCTCCTCTTTTAGTAATGAATTAGAACTGCAGAGAACTGGAGACAAAATCAGGGAGCCTGGGTAACATAGGTTAGTGGTTCTCAAACGTTATCATGCATCAGAATCACCTGAAGGGCTTGGTAAGACATGGATTCTTGGGCCCAACCTCTAGAGTTTGTGACTCAGTAGAACTGGGATAGGGGCCTGAGAATTTGTTTGTCTAACATGTTCCCAAAGTGATGCAGATGTGGTTGGTCCAGGGACCATACTTTGAGACCCGCTGATAACAGGTTATACATTCTAACTAACCTACCTGAAAGACCTCCAGTATGCTGAAGTAGGATCTGTTTCTGATCTTCCCACCTCTTTAATGTCTTGGGAAAAAATGTACTCCATAATTGCAAAGATCTCTACAAATGTCTCCACGGAGCACAGTTAAGCTGTTGATGAGCAAACTTTAGTGCCCAAAGACTCGAGTAGGAAGGGGTTTTCTAAGGAAGACTGGTTGACCTCTTTTGCAGTGCAGATCTGGAGCCCTGTGCTCATAACCACTATGGTACACCCTCCCTGATAGGTTGTTCTCTTTTGGTGTCTCATCATCTGCTATAATAGGAGTACATCTATAATGGGCACACAGTAAGGACTTGTTGACTAGTAATGAAACTAGTTTAGAACTCCAACCTTCTGATTTTGAGGCATCATAAAATGCTTCTTTTCACTTTCACATCTGTATTAGTTTGAATGCAAATAAAATTATGAAAAATATTTTATATTTAATTACGAAGCATTATCGTCAATGTTTATATAGTATCTAATTAACCAGATTTCCCCCTGTATTACATTTAGCCATATTGATTACTTTTAAGTTGCTTTTAAGATCCTAAATTATGGCCTATACTGTCAATGAAAGAATGCTTTTTCATTCAGTACATGTTTATTGTATGTTAACTATGTACAGGTTAAGCTTTGGAGTTTCAGTGATGCAGATTTTTATACACAGGATAATATAATTTTCTGGCTGAGGATATTTTTGCGTTCTAATTATTTTAAATTAATAATTCATGAATGTTGTAAATAAGATTATTCAGAAATATCAAAACTATATATTCTGAAAAAAAACAGAAGGTTAATTAGCTGTTATTTCTAATCACAAGGAAAATAACCATTGCCATATGACTTCCTAAGTAGACACATCATACAAGTTCTTACCTGATTGTGAAGTGGCTTTAAAAGAAATTCATAATCAAGTGAAGACAGTAATTGTTACCTTTGTACTACTACATGATTTTAGAGGAAAAATATTTTTAGAAATTAAGGCTTACTGGATAACTAGTGTATATTGTGCATTTTTTCCAAGTTCGTTGGGGAAATTATCTTTAAAAGTCTCTTCCATTGATGAATTTGTTGTCTAGTCAAGTTGAGAACATGAACCACACGTACATGAAACCACAGTGCAAACAATTAAAAGCCAAATTATCAGCTAGAGCAAGTAATTTGTTTTAAATTGGATAAATCAGCATCTATAAAGAAAAAAAGAGTGATCAAAGTGAAGCAGGACTGGTGAGGTTACCATTTATATACACAGTTCTTGATAGTGAGGGCAAACTAGTTGAAATTTAGCTGGACTAGTGAGTGTTTCGATTAAGCTATTCCTTTTTGTAACTTGTTAGCTATTGGACTGGCCTAAACTTTAAAATTAGTCTTGCTACCAACCTCTAGAGCTTTTTCTGAGAAGATTCAATAAATGAGTAACCAACGACTCATTCTCTTCACCTCTCAGAGAATTTTGTAGAAGCAAAATGAGACCTTCCCTCATAGCTCTTTTACAGATATGTTGAAAATTGTGCTCTTAGATTTGTCAGGATGATTTCTTAAATAATTAAGAGCGAGAAAGATTGGAAGGCAGCAGTTCCTTATTATCAGGCTTAACCCAAGTTAGATCTGGTAGACTTTAAAAAATATATAATCTGCTTTTGATTGTTTGGTCATGTGTAATTTGTTCCTTATCCAAAGAATTTAATGATGGAAATAAACATTCATGACATGAAAAGTCACTCCCTTTCTAAAGCTTTTTCTGTCTAACCATTGCCAAGCCCTCCACAGAATTAATTATTCCTGTCTCTGTTCCCGGGCCTACTCTTCATTGTATTATGATATGTAGTGTAATAAGATAAAGCTATATTTCCAGAGAAGCGTTTGGTGAGGTTTTCTTTTTTATTATGGAGATTTTTCAGCATATACTAACTAAAGTAGAGAGAATGCTGTAAGGAACCCCATGTACGCCCTCCCCAGCTTCGATAATTGTCAACTTTCTGCCATTCTTGTTTTATCTTCACTTCCTTATATCACACTTTTTGTTGTGGTTGTGTTGTTGGCTGGAGTATTTTAAAGTAAATCCTAGTACCATTTCATTTATAAATAAGTTAATGTGTATTTCTAACCGAGAAGGCTTTAAAAAAAAACACCATTATTACACCAAACAAAATAAAACACCAAACTTAATAACATCTAATAGTCCATGTCCAGTTTGGCTGGCTCAAAATTGTGTTTTTTCTGATTGGTTTGTATGACTCAGGATCCAGACAAGGTCCACACATTACATTTGGTTGACATGAAGATTCGGTCTCTTAATCTTCTCTATAACCACACCCCCTGCTTCCTCCAAGTTTTTTTCCCCATGCTATTTAATTGTTGAAGAAACTGAATTGTTAGTCTTATAGGATTTCCCACATTTTAAATTTAGATGATTTTATCCTGGTGATAGCATTCCACATGTTCCTCTTTCCCCCCAAATTTCCTATAATCTGTTAGAGAATAAATTGGGTTTGGATTCAGTCTTTTTGGCAAGAATGTTTCATAAGTGATACTGTACACTTACCGTTGCTTCCCATCAGGAAGCACATGACCTCCGCTTGTTCCAGTGTCAGCGAAGGCCACTGGGTTTGAGAGTTAACCATCTGATCCTTTTCATAAGAATAATGATGTTAATTATTATTATTCTAACAAATCAGCAACTATTTGGTTTCCCTGAAATACTATCCAAAGAAGCAAGGCAGGAAAAATGCTAGGTTTTTTCCCTCCTTTTATTTATCAATTTTCAGAACATGAAATGAGTTGAAGTGACTGAGGACTTATAAAAAAATATTATAAATGTTTATATTTGATGTGTTTCAATCTATTATAAATATGATTCTTTTTGACTCTCAAAACTGTCCCATCTTCAGTTAGTGGATGCCCCTTCAGATTGAATCCTGTGTCATTTGACTTTACCCTAGTAATCTTTGATAAATTCCTTACTTTCAACATGTCAAGATATCCCTGGTTCACTTCTTCAGACCTGGAATCTCATCCATTTCTCCAAGAGCCCTGGTTTCTTTTAGTAGAAATCTAGGTACTAATAGTTTTCATTGTTAATAGACTGTCATTGCTTCTAGGCCTTTTCCACGGACAGAGTTGGTAAATAAGGGTTTTTTTGAAAAGAGAAAAAGAAATTTTGTTCCTACCAATACAACCAGTTCAAATTAAAGATGTCAAAGGGTTTTGTTGGGTTTTTTTTTTTTTTTTTGAGGAAGACTAGCCCTGAGCTAACATCTGCTGCCAATCCTCCTCTTTTTGCTGAGGAAGACTGGCCCTTAGCTAACATCCATGCCCATCTTCCTCTACCCTATATGTGGGATGCCTGCCACAGCATGGCTTGACAAGTAGTGCATATGTCTGCACCCGGGATCCGAACTGGCAAACCCCAGGACATGAAAGCAGAGCACGTGAACTTAACCACTGTGCCACGAGGCAGGCCCCTCAGCGGGTTTTTATTTGATATATTTGATTTTATAATGAGATCTCTTTTCTCATGCTGAAAATCTTGGTTCCTAATAACTAACATAACTGTTTGTTTTAACCTGCAGTAAAACTGGCATCAAAAGAACTAACTACGTGTAACAACAAGGCTGCTGGAGGCAGTTTAAGATTTCTCTGTGCTTCTTTTACAGCCTTAGGATACACACTTGTAGGGATGTGTAGTCAAAATATGTCTTTTAAAATTATTTAAACTTTTCTACTATGTAGGTGACGTCAAATTTTATAGATTCAGGTTATTTTCAGTTTATTTCAATTTTTAGAGATTCATTTTTTCTATTTAATGAATTTTGTCTTTTAATACATAAAATATTTATATGTTGTCCCAAAGTAAAACGTATAAGATAAGGTGCATTCAAAGTATCTACCTTCTATCTCTATCCCTTCCCCCTCTTTATTCCCCTCGCTAGGTAACCATCTTTATTAGCAAAAACTAATACAAAAGTTCATCCTTCTATTGTTTCTTTTGAAAATATAAATAAATATATATGTATTTCCCCCTTGTCCTAATTTTCAACATAAGCTCATATACTATAAATAATCTGCACCTTGCTTTTTTCACTTAACAGTATGTTCTGGAGATCTCTCTATAGTAGTATATAGCTCTCTTCATTCCTTTTTAGAGCTGAACAGTACTCTATAATAAGGTTATACCAGTCCCTTCTCTAAAGATGGACATTTGGACTGTTTCCAATCTTCGGTTGTTACAAATGGTGCTGAAATTGATAGGCATGTGAATACCCTATTTAATATTTTTGCTGGTGTTTCTTTGGGATAGCTTCCTAGAAGTGGAATTGCTGGGTCAAAGGGTAAAATACCTATGTAATTTTACTAGGAAAAAAAAGTTCTTATGCGTGGTATTTAATTAAGAATTGAAAAGGAAGCAGAGTTCCTCTTTCCTCATATATGAATAAATTATTTCAATAGATGTGTAGTTGACTACCTACTATGTGCCTGGTATTGTTCTAGTTGCTGGGGCTACAGCAGGAGGTTCTACAGCACTTCGTGAATCATGAAGATAAATAAACAAAGTTAGTTTCGGATTTGGTGAGTGCTCTGAAGGAAGTAAATGGGTTGATATGAAAGAGAGTAACTGAAGACAACTCGCTTTAGATAGGGTCGTCATGGAAGGCCTCTCTGAAAAGGTGGTATTTGAGCTGAGACGTGAAGGATAAAAATGATTAACACTGTTATTTATTGACTTCCCTACTATGTGCCAGGCAGTATAAAGGATTTTCATGCATTGCCTCATTTAATCTCGAAAGATCCTGCAAAGTCTGTTTCATAATTCCCATTTTACAGATAAGAAAACTGATGCTCAGAAAAGTAAATTAGTTGCTCAAGGTCTTTTTTTTTTTTTTTAAAGATTTTATTTTTCCTTTTTCTCCCCAAAGCCCCCCAGTACATAGTTGTGTGTTTTTAGTTGTGGGTCCTTCTAGTTGCGGCATGTAGGATGCCACCTCAGCATGGCTTGATGAGCGGTGCCATGTCCACACCCAGGATCTGAACCACGAAACCCTGGGCCGCCGAAGCAAAGCGCGTGAACTTAAGCACTTGGCCACGGGGCCGGCCCCAACTTGCTCAAGGTCTTGAAGCTTGGAAAAGGGGGCCTAGGATTTGAATCAAATGTAGAATTGTCTAATTCCAAAGCCAGATAAGATAAACACTTTTTACTGTATTACATTGCCTCTCTTAACCAGACAGAAAGCAGAGAATACTGAGTTAATGGAGTAAATGGTTTAGACGGTTGTTTTAACCTGGCCAGGAGTACAATGTTTTGTTTTTTCCTTTTAAAGAACTATTTATATTTATTACTGAATGATTGCAAATTCAGAATACATATGCTTCTTTTATTTGGACTATTCATTATATAAGAAAATAGAGAAACGTACTTCTTGTCCAAGCTACATAAAACAGTTTCAATATCTGTTTTTATTGTTTTCAGTTTAATGATGGTTCTATTTTTTTTTTTTTATAGAGTTCATTTTTTTTTTTTTTTTTTTAAAGATTTTATTTTTTCCTTTTTCTCCCCAAAGCCCCCCGGTACATAGTTGTGTATTCTTCGTTGTGGGTTCTTCTAGTTGTGGCATGTGGGACGCTGCCTCAGCGTGGTCTGATGAGCAGTGCCATGTCCGCGCCCAGGATTCGAACTAACGAAACACTGGGCCGCCTGCAGCGGAGCGCGCGAACCTAACCACTCGGCCATGGGGCCAGGCCCTGATGGTTCTATTTTTAAAATACCATAGCAAAAATATCCCCCAGATATTTCTAGCCTATTAAAATGAATGATGCGCCTTCTAGGTATCCTATTTATTTATTTATTTCATAAATATTTGTTAAAATATTTATGGTACTTTACAAGTGTCTGTTTAAATTAGCTTTAGTAAATGAAATACCTGAGCAAAACATTGCTCAAGGTTCTGTAAATAACTGTAAAATTAATCTTAGGGGAAAATTTTTTCTTATATCAGCACTTACTGAGGACTTAAATATATTTAGTCTCACAACATCCCAGTCAAGTAGGTACTGATCCCCATTTTTCAGATGAAGGAACTGAGGTCCAGAGAGACTACATAATATACCTCAGATCACCATCTTTTTCCTTTTTTTTTTTAGATCACCACCCAATAAGTGATAGATTCACACCTAAGGTTCAAATCCTACGTGATCATAGGTTTTCTATCATAAGTAATAAAAGTCATATCAAACAATGAGAAAGTAGGGAAATGTTATATTCTTCTTGCTAGTGAGTTAAATCCATACTACTGTCCGCTGAACCAGGCGTGAAGATTCATCAACATTTTCTTTGGTGTCTAAAACTAGAACTAGCTGCAGTTAAAACCCAGATTCTGACTTTACGAACAAGGCCACCTCTAACAATATTAAAATAAAATGATATTATTCCTTGGCTTAAAGAAAAATTTTCCAGTAGCTATGGGAATGCTTGTGGTATAAACACAGCATCTTAAATCTTTATGCAAGTCATACACAAAGTGTTATTGCGATGAAAAAATAGTGGCGTGAATAATACCTGCTCACAGCCCAAGACACTTGATGTATCTTGGGCCTCAGTGTTTGTTGGATTTTGCAATTTCATGAGCAAGGTTTGTATTTTTTTAAAGTTCTATATTTCTCTGTGTCCCACTTGATGTCAAATCTGTATTCTTAGATTGTAGGATTCCATTAGAAAAAATAATCTCAGCTCCTCCTCCCTCCATCCCCCCTCCCCCACACACTCATTTTGTATAATATGGTAATGATATCACCGTAGCAGTAATTACGGGTCATCTTCATTTCTTTCATCTCTGCCTGTTCTGATGGCTTCATTCCTTTGACGGAAAAGATTTGGCTCTGGGTGCTATGATTATTTTGTTAAGCGTTATTCGAATAGACAGGAGTGAGAGAAATTAATCAATCCAAATGCAATTAGCATCATGTTTAACCCAGTGATGGACGTCTCAAGGTGAAACAGCCAGGGGAGTTTCAGACATTATTATTCAATCCAGTGGTTCTTATCTAAATTATAATCAAGAGAGGTTTTTATTGGCTTCTCAGTGTGAAGATGTAACTCTTTCCCTGCCCTAGGGGTCAAGACAACTGGGCCTTCATCCTCTAGACTTTAGCTACTGCCAACACCTTGAAGTGGGGATGTTCCAAGCAGGAAACTTGTCTTAATATCCAAGTCATTTGAAATTATCGATACTGTGATCTTGGTCTGATTTTCCTGAGAGTGGAAACTAACCTATGGATAAATTACTCTGTCTAACTTGGGGCAAAATATTTTGTGTAGTGATCAAGTCACTTTGACTAGTCGTTGTTCTATCTTAACCTTACATGATAGATTATTATTGCTATTATTCTCACTTTATGGATGAGGAAATTAAGACCATGTGAAGCCACTAGCCTTTGGTCATAATAACTGTTTTACCACGATGTATTACTATGTAAGGGCCCTGAAGCATGAATGTTCTGCACAAATGTATGAGTATTTAATAAAAGTTCTCGCCCCAAGAGTATTAATCTCTTGCTTTGATTTCATTATCTTTTGTTCAATTGAGTTTACCCTTGAAAAGGCAACCAAGTGAAACTATGAAGTATGCCTGTGAGGCCCTCTCAAAAGGAAACAAAATACTGATAAGTTGTTAGCTCTCATTTCTTGAACACAAATCTTTGGAGTTTTTTGTTGTTTTGATTTGTTTTTTAGTAGGGAGAAGGATGGTAAGAAGTATTGAATATTTGAAATCTAGTCTTGTTTCGCTCTTAAAAGAGGGCAGGGCAAGGAGAGTTGATGGAGAAACACAGGCTTTCACCTGAATACAACATTTTTCAAATGCCTGGCAATTAAGATTCTTCTACTTCTGCTTTCAATCTTCAGGCATCATGGCTGACACTTCCCATATTTTATGTTCCTGCTTGATGTTTTATATTCTGAGAATAAATCTGTTGGCTGGATATTTCTGTCCTTTTTTTGTTCCTGTTGTGAAAAGCCATTAAAATTATTTTCCATATTAGAACTGTCCAAATTTGTTTAGCTGTACATTGAGTCCTGGCTTTTCCTTTTTTTATTACTTTACATTACTTCTTGGATAAAATGTTCTCTGGAAATGTGAAGAAAAAAATGTTTTGATATAAAATTATGTTTCTCTGAATTCACGGAAGGGAACACTCTTCTTAGCCACCCACCCTTTTGGAAGAAAAAGTCCTATTAGAGGCATAAGACACCCAATCGAAAGAGAATCCAGAAAGTGTGCCCCAAAGAGGCTTTTTTGAAACTTCTGAGGGTGAAGATTTTGATAGTCAACGATAGTTTGGTCATAGATTTAGTAACCAGACTATTCTTTTCTCTGATATATATTTCATCTCCTTTTTGAAATGCTTATGCCCAAAGAACTTTAGGCAAAAGCCTGAAGGCTGTTCTGCTTACCTTCAAATGCTGCTTTTATATATTTTAGAGAAAAATGAGATTTCTACCAAAGACTCTCACTTGTGTGTACTTTCTCACAAGAGTTGATTGAGAATGGTCAGCAGACCTTACTACAATTACATCACCTTCTGAGGGCCACCAACTGTCCTAATGAGGCTCCAAGAGACCCCTCGTCATCCGGTGACATGCTCAGTTCCCAGCACCTTCTGCTTTTGACAGTGGCACTGGCGCCAGCTGTTCTCATGTTAGAGGCATTAAAAAATGCTTAGTGCTTGACTTGAATTATCGATCGTTTAGCGGTATGTTTTGTGCAGAGGTCTGAACTGGAGCATGGTAAAGAATCTCAGTCTGGCAGACTGCCCTGGAACTTCTCTGCTGTACGCCAGCTCTATGCCAGAGCAACAGGAAAACTTTCCACATTCCTGTGGGAGAGAAGTTGGCATTATAAGTCACATTGGTTTCCTTTTGTTCTCCTCTAATCCACCAAAATACCTGTGAACAGCTAGCTCCATCTCAGAGGTCACTTCTAATTTATTTGCATCTTCCCTAGTATCTAGTACATAGTAGGCATGCTACTGTGACTAACTTCACTATCCATCCGTCCCCTTCATGCTTCGCTTCTACACAGCACACACCGCTGGCTAGGTGACCCCTCTTCTCTAGTGTTAGAATGCATTCAAAGCTTCAAGGACCAAAAAAGTAATTTTTAAAGAAGAATCAAAACCATAATTATTACAAATGGCATCATTTCTATAAAACATCTATGAAGCTAATTAAATAAATAGCCTTTTAGCACATTGATTTAAACTAAACTAACTAGGATTTTATGTGTTCCTTTTTGCTTTAAGTATGTGCTGGTACAGTTAAGGAAGGTAGCTGCCTATGATACCCAATATTACTCCAGCAGGTTTGATCTTCCAGAATATATGTGCCATGTAGATGCAAGTCATTCATATTGCCATTTGGTTTGCATTTGAACTTTTTAAAAAATAAGTAGTTTGGCCTCCTTTTGCCGCTCCTGATGCTCATTCGGTGTGAACCTGGTACCTCTTTTGTAAAGCAGCAACCAAGGTGACTCCAGTGCTTGCCGTGGCTGATGAAACACCCAAGGAAGTAGTCAAGACTAGGAAGAATAGTCATATTAATTTGAAGGTGGTAGGGCAGGATAGTTCTGTGGTGTAGTTTAAAACTAATTAAGGCCCATTGTGAATGACAGGGTCTGTCAATGAGGCAGATCAGTCCAGCGTGATGAGCAGCCAATTCCTGAAACAGACACACCTGCACAGTTGGAAATGGCGTTTGAAGATACTCCTTGATGTGCTGAGGTGTTCCAGCAGCAGACATCAGGTGTCTACTACAAAGGGAACTTGCTGTTCACTCCAGAACTCAGTTCCCACAGACCAAGAATACATTCCTAGTTAGAAAACTGCAATTTGGTTCCACCATGTCCTGACTACTACAGCATGGGTTTCTCTATTCTTTCCTTTTCCCCTTCCTGATTCTTTTATTGTACACAATTATAACTGGTATATGCACACAAGCATATTACCTTTTTTTTTAACTAAATTGCCAATGCTATGTTTTGATTGACATCAGATGGTTATGGGATGGGGCAAAATACTGGAGAGTACCCCCTATTGCCATTAGTGGCATGCTCATTCAGCTCTTATCTTTCATATTTCAGAAAGTTATTTTACTCTCACTGTTTAACAAAAAAATCTTTGCATATCTTGTTCAATGGAGAATTTTAATATTTTTCACTTATCATTGTAAAACCAGGGACAATTGTATAACTTTTTTGTACATAGCTGTTACATGTAGGGCAATCTGTCTTTAAGTAGGGATAAATTACTCTGAAAGAAATGAATGCCGACCCGGTGGTGCAGCGGTTAAGTGTACACGTTCCGCTTCAGCGGCCTGGGTTCACCGGTTCGGATCCCGGGTGAGGACTGGGCACTGCTTGGCAAGCCATGCTGTGGTAGGCATCCCACATATAAAGTAGAGGAAGATGGGCACAGACGTTAGCTCAGGGCCAGTCTTCCTCAGCAAAAAGAGGAGGATTGGCAGTAGTTAGCTCAGGGCTAATCTTCCTCAAAAAAAAAAAAAAAGAAAGAAATGAATCCTAGATAATTTTCCTGTCAAATGTCTTGTTGCTTAAATAAACTTCTGTTTGAAATGAAAGAGATAGTTATATAGTAGCTAGCATTTACTGAGTGCCTATGTGAACTCTGTATTAATCTCACCTTGAACAGATGAGAAAACTGAAGCTCAGAAAGATGACTTGGGTGACTTGCCCCCAGTGATCCAGGGTCAGTCTAGGAGCTGGGGTTCAAATCCAAGCCTGTCTGATGCTAAAAGCCCTGTTCTTTTCACAATGTTACACTGTCTCCTTCGTTTCCTGGCCACTCATATTAGAGTCTTCTAAAGACAGCCTGTTGTTGCTCTTCAGGATGTGAGAGAACCAGTGGAAAGTAACTCTTCCCCACCTCGCTAATGTTTTTAATTATATTGAGGCGCAGAAATATTTAAAATAGTTTGCATTGGAATTGAAAACCAAACATTATGAGTTTCTTCCATTTCATTAAAAGTTACTTAATCTTTACATTGTTCCCTGCATGAAAGCCAAGCAGAATTTTATCAGGCAATTGCCTGAAAGTTATAATCTGGAAAATCTTTCTGTAATGAAACCCATATGTCATGGGCGAAAAGTGCAAAGCCCTGGCAGAGAGGGCTGGTCTCGTGAGAGATTCTGCACCCGATCTCGTTAACCAGGGTGCCTCTGGTAATCCCTCATCCCCTCACCGGTGAGAAATCAATCTGTACCACTGAATCTTTTCAACCAGCTACCAGAAAATTTACTGCAGAGAAGGCAGTTTGGGGGTAGTCATTGTGGAAAGGGAGCCAGAGGCAAGGCTAAATGTAGGATGGAGGAATTGGAGAGTCTAAATGAGAGATTATATTAAACCACACACTCCCTTCAGAGCACACAGGATGAAGTCCTCCCTTCAGCCCTGACCTCTCTAAGTATATCCAGGTATTTACAGCTGCCATGAACCTAACAGCCCTAGAGAAACAACGAAGTGGGTAATAGAAACAGCATAAACCTGGAAGTTGACTGTAGTTTATCCATGTGCTGTCTTTAAATGTCTAAGTGGCCCCCTCTCCCACACTCTCTGCAGCAATTCACTTGCTCACCCTCTGGTGACAGTCTCCATGTGGCTTTCTCAGTTTCTGGTCTATGCACTGCATAGGAGGACCTATAAATCGTACCTTGACATGGAGATCATGCTTCTCTTCTGCGCAGCATACACCATGGTAGCTGACAACCAGGGGATCCCTCTTGGTATAGTTCTTAGAATGTGTTAGCAGTGTTGCCTTCCTGTTGAACCTTGTAATCCCAGAGAATTAATCCAGAATTAGAAAACAGTTCAATTTCATTGACTCTAGATAAAACTCTCTCTACTAATCTTATTGTCTCTAGGATTGTCTTCTATCTAACACATTGTGGAAAAAAATAACCAGGAGAGAAAGCAGGAACTGGAAGTGCCAAACTGAGGGGCATATAATCTCACCCTGGCCATTAATGTGAGAATTATACCCAGCTGGACCTATTGGGAAGAAAGGTTGGAACTAGACAGGGGGAAATAGAAATTCCTCTCCTCTGTAAGCAAGCCATAGACATCTCTAAAGGTTTTTCCCCAAAGAGATTTGAAATCCTTGGTGGGAGTTTTTTAGTAAAATACATTTACATATAAAACCCTACTGGAAGAGGTGTGTGTGCGCGCGTGTGTGTGTGTAGAGGAGGAATACAGAATAGTAGCAGAAGGCTGTCCCCCTACTCCTAATGGGATTTTGTAGCAGCATGTGCGAGTTTGTTTCAGAAGTCAAAAATGAACAGATGTTGGTATAAATTACCTCTGTGTCTGATGTCTTGCAAATTAAAAGCGCGGTTGGCATCACTAAACAATTTCACTAGGTTTAGGGGGGTGCGGTTAGCAGGCGGTGATTACTGTAGCAGGTCGGTAAGAATCTTCACACTGCAGCAGAGCAGGAGAGCAAGGATAAAGAAATGAGAAATAAAATAACGGGTATGTGAATTAATCAGAGATGTTAACATCTCTGATGACAAGTGAACAGGAGTGCACGTGCTCTGGAGCAGCCCCTGACCCACAGCAATTTCTCTGTGCACAAGAAGGGGTTGGTGCTTAGGAAGTGATTTATAGAGCATAGCCCTCTTTTAGGGAGCAGCTATGTCACGAATTCGTATATCTCCTATATGGGACTGGCGAGTAGGAAAACTTTCTCCCCTCCCATGTAGAAGATGATGTCTTTTGAATTACTTCTACTTTTACGGTGGTTTCCTGCAGCTCTGTGTACTTAGATTAGGTTGAAGGGGGAGGAATGATTGAGTGGGAAAGGGTTGTTAAAAAGGATTGGTTAAATTCAAGGAGAGCTTGCCAGCAAGAGACTCTGGAATATCCGTTTATTTTTCTTTTTAAATCCTTTTGATCCTTCAAATAGATTGGGTCTTTTTAAATTTAAGTCTTAAAATACTAGTCATTCTCTCATTTGGGGAAAAAAACAGTAAAGAATTGAAGGATCTGAAGGACCATGGACAGAAATAATTAGTAAGATCAGTACAATACTCCTGGCCCAGGATTTTTGAACCAAGAAGAATTTCATATTACCCATGTCTGCTTTCCGGAGCACCTGCTTCTAGCCTTATTGCAGGATCATTCGATACTATGTTTAAAGTCCTTAATAAACACTGGAGAGTAGGCAGAAAACCCATCCAGCAGAAATAAATGATGAGACCCACTCTGGCCAAAAGTATAAGTCAATTCTCTAGGATCAGGCTGAGGGAGAAGATTCCAAGGAACGGAATTTTTTAGATTATAGCCTCCCTTTTTATCATAGTTCATTCATTCATTTGCTCAGAATACTGAGTGCAAGAGAAGCAAAAGCCTCTGAAAGGTGATATATGAAAGATTGTTTCTATACCAAGCATGTTCATTGCTGAATATCCAAGAGAAAAAGCAGAGCAGGTGACCTTAGTATGCTACCCATTTTACAGATGAAGAAACTGAGGTTCAGAGATCTTACTCAACCTAAGGTGTCACTCAGCTGCTAAGTGCTAGAGCTGGAACTTTACTTGAGTTCAGATCCTGTGTTCTCAGAAGGAAGTCCATGCTGCCTCCCATGGGCAAGGAAGTACTTGCCTGGATTTTCCTTAGGGTAGTTAGTCCTTGCTACTCGATATCTCTCCATTAACCTGGCATTATTTCCATCAAGGGAGATGATTTTCTTGCCAACTAAGCAAGGTGAATCTAAACAGAATCCCACAGCGTAGAGAATGGAGCACCGAGGGCCACTGACAAGTCTTACTGTTTGTCTGTGGAAGGCAAGGGAATGAACGTTATTGTGTTCCTACTTGGTTCTAGTTTTGCTGCATCTTATAATTTATCCAGCCAACATTTATTCAGCAGATCCTAGATCTAGCACTATGCTAGGTGCTGGTGATACAAAGAATAATAAAACACACTCTCTGCTTACACTTCAGTGGAGGAAAACAAGTGTATAAACAAATAATCGCAAGTCTTACAGGAACTTTGTATGTATAAGTTTTGGTGTAAATCCACCAAGGAAAGAATAGTCAGTTTGATTTGGGCCAGGGTGGGATTGTGGGTGCATGAGGCAAGACCCAGCACTGGGACTTTCATTCCTAGTTAATTGGATTTCCTTTCCCTTTGTTGGAGCTCAGGAACTTGTAAAAGATGGGGACTATATAGATTGCAGTTAACAAAACCCTTTCTGTGGTTACAGAGTTTATATTGTTTTATTTCTTTGTTGGACAAATAAATAGGAACTGTTAAACATAGGTTGCGGGGGGAGTGGGACCCCATTCGTCTAGTACCGTTTGCTCTGGACTTGGAAAACGTAGCAAGGAGGCTAGGGCAAAGGGCCTTCTCATCCCTGCAGGTACCCCCTAGCCACCTTACTTCTTTAGCCAAGTTGGAGATATGTTCTTGGGAGGCCATGGGGCACAGCCTACTCTGTGCCCACTGCATGGTCCCAGCAGACCTCTGGCCTCCAGGGCAAGCCGTTGGAATCTTTCAGCACTGTTACATCCATTTAAAAAGTCTGAAAAGATGATCTTGTGGGGATGAGGATAAAGGGGGCTTTATGCTACATATGATTTTTGAGGATTTCCTTGACAGAGCTAAAACGGGGGGCTTCTGGAGTGGCCCTTGTAATTGAGAAATGTTTTACTTTCATTTCTGAGCCTCATATGTAGGAAAGTAGCTGTATAAACCCTCTTGTAACTACAGCATTCAAAGATTGATGGTGCCGAAAGTCAGAGAAAGACACATAAACCTTGCCTGGCTATATTAAATATCTAAGGACTGACAATGCCAAGAGAGAGAAGACCAAAGCTCTATAAACTCTACTTTATTGCGCCATCCGCAGATGAACTGCACTGAGGGAATAGAAACCCTGTTATGTCACAGCATCCAGGCACTGCCACTGCTGAGAGATGGGGTCAATGATCTCTCATTTTGATTTGAGGTTATAAACGCCCAGAGACCGACAACCCAGAGAACACTCTAATCTTGGTTGGATTTTAGCCTCTTAGAGCAAACCCCCAGAGAGGGTGAACACGAGTACTAGGTTACATTCTTGAGAGAGAGACAGGTTTGGGGGAACTCCCTGGTGATTTTTTTAAGGGTGGATGATAAAGTCTTTCTCATTTGACCTGCACCTTATAGCAATTGCCAACTTCAGAACAGCTTTGTACAGTTTTAGTTGTCAATAGTGGTTGATTTTTTTCCCCTTTTCAGAGGTTAGTGGTGATTGAATCTGTTATGGTAGCAACTTAATACAATTAAGCAATTTAAATACAATTATACAATTTAAATCAATCTGAATTTTTAAATTGAATTTTCCTGAGATGTCTTTTTCGGATTTGAGGTTTTCATTGATCTTTCATTTGCTTTGTGATCCCAGCCAGAGAGATGACACGGGGGAAATTCCTCAACATTCTAGAGAAGCCCAAGAAGTAGCAGCTGCTTGTGGACAGGATGTCGTGGGGACTGGAACCATGCTTCCCTCCCAGTGCAGCTCTGACGATGCGCACCTCACTGCTTCCGGGTGAGAGGCCGGAGGGTGCACCTCCAGGACTGACCCTCTCCCCTGCTCCCGGCACTCCGCGCCTCTGAGGACATTTGGCGGCAAGAGAAGAATCTGCTCTACGCAAGGATCAGTGCAATTATTCAATCAGCTTCCAGACTTTGACCATCTCAGCCTCGGATGCTGGTAACACTAGAGGGCATATCGTTCCTCAAGGTCAAAGACCTGCTTTCTCATTTCCAGAAGTGATTCAGGAGCCCCAGGATCTTACGGTTGTTTTGATTCAGTAATGGCAAAGTCAGTTGGGACATGTTGATTGGATGAGTTCTTTTGAGTTGTGCTTGATCTCTTAGGAAGTATTTATGATGCAAGGAGACCAGAGACCAAGTAGATTCTGGGACACGCCATGTAGCCTGACCTGTGAATTCTTCAGTGTATACTAGGTTCAGAATCCCCAGCTAGAGAAACCAGAATCTTCTTAAAATGTACACCTGCTTTTAAAATTCTGTGCCTCTCATGATAGTCCGATCCCCCAATGCCTTCCATTCCCCACCTCCCAGCCCCTGCCGTCAGTTCTGACTCCAGGAAGGGATCCCTGTGTATCAAGTCCCTCATGGGATTAGCTTGTATAGTGAAGGGCCCGTGCAAGGTTGCGTTGGGTTCTAGACCTCAAGACCAAGTTAAAGGTGACAGAAAGGACTTTTGAGTCCTAATTAATCTGTTACAGATTCAAGCAAGAAAGTCAGTATAGCCTGAAAGATAGGAGAAGGGGATTGCTTGCAGGAGTTCCCATTTGATTAAAAACTAGAAACTCCGCTTGACCTTGGAGAAATGTATGTGGAAGGGTGGCAATGTTTTGCCGCACTTCGTCCCCTCTCACGGCACATATCAGATATTTCACCCACATAACGGAAACACACACACACCAAAGAAAAAAATAATTTCCTGACTTAAATACAACTGGTATGGAACTCTTTGCCATTATCTGTCTCTCTTAAAACCTGAAAAATCTAGTCCGTGGGTAAAATTGATTACACATGTTCTCCGTATTTTGTCTTTATAAGCCAGCCCACAGCTTCTAATGTTTTGAGAAGTACATGGGGTTTCTTAACTTTTATGAAAAGAATATCCATATGGCAGTAGTCTGATGGTATTTCACACAAGGAAAATTGTGGTCAAGTTTTTGGTTCTGAGTGTCTGTGCAAGGGCACAACACTATTCAATTTAATAGCTGGTCCATTAACCATTTCTGACACTTGTGCCTTGTTTCCCGTGCTAAAATTGTTTGATTTTTCTTTCATCTGTGCCATTTGATGATCCATACAATTTTACATATTAAAAAGAAGAAAAAATTTGAACACAAGACACAAAGGATGAGTATGAGAAGGCAAACATTCGGTTTGGATGCTGTATAGAAGGTTAGGTTGTGGAGGCTTTGATTTTAAGTGAAGCTTATTATTGACATTCCTTTATCTCTAAATGCGGTTGAAGAGTGAGAGAGGGGGATGGTGGGATGGGGCAAAAAATAGTGCTGTAATGTCAAATTCTTCCTTTGCTCTGTTTTTGAGAGTTGGGGATGTTGAGAAATACATGGAGAATATTGGGATACCTCCCCAAAACCAACTCACGTCTGTAACCTGAAGCTATGTAGTTGGTTTTCTGGTCTGCTTTGGCCTCTTTCTTTTACTGTCATCTTATTCACCAGCACTTAATGTAAGTAGATGTTTTAGAATTGCAATATTTATTGGTTTTGTATTTGTCGTCCTTAGAAATGTTAATGATGTATTTTTATATTGATAATATAGATATATGTACAATGTGTGTGTGTATGTATTTCAGGGTGTTAGAGGATTGTACTTTGTATGTGATGGTTTCCGTGTCGTTGTAATAAATATGTCCCTTTTATAGGAGAGTGAGTTTTTCCTCAAAGGGTCAAGTTGCATTTTTTAAAGCATAGATCGTGTCAAAAAACGCAACTATAATGACAAATATCCACTGTCTTCCCCTTAATAATCACAGTGGGTGATGTAGAGCTTTGTGGTCAGCTACTACGTGGTCTCCTAGCTTCCAATCTATTCTACCAGCCATCCAGCTCATTACTGCTCAACTCCCTAAAATACTACTTAAATACCTTTAGTACCTCCCCATGTCTACCAATAAAGTCTGGGTCTCTCATCCTGGCATTTAAAACTCTCTACATGTAATCCTAATCAACCCTCCAGTTTGGTTTCCTTCCTCTCCAATATGTGACGTCTCTGTTCCAGTTAATCTGAACAATTCCCAGTTCCTGCTGGAGTGCCTTTGCTTATACCATTGAGTCCTTAGAAAGTCTTGCCTCTTTGTTGCACATATCAAACCTATTCTTCTGTAAACTCCTGATGATCCAGCTGGATAATCCTTCCCCCTGCATTCCTACAGCGTTTATGTATCCCATCTTTATGCCTCTTCCCACACTCTGCCTTATATTTAAGTGATCTGAGTACCTATCTCATTGCCCTACTAAATTATAAGCCCCTCAAGGTTATGGCTGTCTCCTCCATTTCTAGTTCTTCTTCAGTGTCTTCTTTGAACTGAACTTGGGTTCAAAACCTATCTGTTCGCAAACTTTCAGTTAAACATGATAGCTTGAAAACAGATATTTCTCTGCCACCTACTAAAACCCTTCGTGTGAGTTCCTTTTCACCTCTGTTCAAGAACTAGAGAAGAGGAAGTATTACTCAGTACTGCTATCACCCGTCGATAGTTTACCTGCTCTAGACCAGAGCACACCCTTGTAGGGAAAATGTTCCATTTTAAGGAAAGCAAATTGTTTGGCATCATTGGCTCGTCATTGATTTCCAAGAAAACCACCAAGTGGACAGTAGATTTCTGTGCTCTAAAAAAGCATGTCTGGCTGGCTGAATAGGGACAGTGTTCTGAATGCTCTGCTCTAACTCTTTAGAGATTGTTTTTCCAATAAATAACTCCTTATTATTTGCCCACAGGTTTGTTTGCCCTTTTTCTTCGCCATCCTGTACCACGTTTGTTGGCTCTGAGCAGCACTGTTCTGAGAAGTGGAGCACTGGTGCTTGGAGGCGTGTTTTCAAATTCATATTCAAATCTTTCCTCACCAGCAGTCTCATGACTTCTTGCTCACTTCAGTTTCTCCAGTTTTAGGCCTCTGCTGATTTGTTTGGCTCTCCTTCTGTTGGTAGAGCACTAAAAGTTCACAGGATATTAATTGTATTGATATCAAAATGCCATCATTAATTTTCCTTTATCTTTTTGTTGCTCATTGATCATATTTTTTATTTTTATTTTTTTTATTATTATTTATTTATTTTTACTGAGGAATATTTGCCCTGAGCTAACATCTGTGCCAGTCTTCCGCTATTTTATATGTGGGTCACCACCACAGCATGGCTGATGAGTGGTGCAGGTCTGCACCTGGGGATCCAAACCCACGAAGCCAGGCCACCGAAACAGAGTGCGCCAAACTTAACCACTATGCCACGGGACCAGCCCAGATCATATTTTTTAATTAGACCCTTGCTAACTGCTCCTTGTATTTGGTTCTCCAGCTGCAGCCTATTGTAGCTCCTCTGTCTTCTGGACTCACCTAATCAGGGCAGTGAAAATGGAGCTGGTGGAAGTCGTTCAGTTGGCTTCAGAAGGGTGTTTGGGTTTCCATAGGAGCTTTGTAATGAAGCCAAGAAATTTCATTTCCAATGGGATGCTCTGCTCCCTTCTGTTTCCTCCAGGATTAAGGCATCACAGGAAGGTAAACAGGTGGAGCAGGAAGGGAAGAAATGGGCAGATGGGCCAAGGTGGATGGTCCCAGGGGTCACATAACATGGTTTCTTACCAGCTCTCAACTTCTGCACAAACTCCATCTCCAAGCATATGGCTATGCTCTCCAGTTTCTGTGTTCTTCATCGTTTGAGAGCTACAAGACCACCTGACCCCTGCATGGGCTTCTTTTCACCAGAAAGCCTTGCAGCCCCCACCCCCAGAGAGAGGGCGAACAATGGTCTATCCAAGGTCATAAGTTCTGACTGGTCTGTAACTGACTTTTCCTATCTATTTAGGCTTTGGGGCACTTTGGGAATGTGTCTCTGACTATGCCTAAAGAGGCCACGGGCCTTCCCACTCTTTGCCCAACAGTTTTTCTTCATGAGCAGGGGTGGTTGGGGGCTTCAGGTGGCACCAGCTGCAACCATGAGGCTCCTGGTTGGCGCAGTGCTGGCAGAGCCTGTTAATTAGCACATGAACACCCCAGTGCTCCATTAGCCAGGCCAGGCATTCGGAACCTTCCCCTCCTGTGGGCCCCTTCTTCCTAATGAGAGCTGGAAGAAGGGCGCTCACAAAACACTGCCTCAGAATAATATTCTGCTTTGTCCCCACCAGTAACCAGGGCTGACAGGATCACTCTGTCCATTTCTCTTCTAATTAGCACAATTCCAGCATGGCCTGAGCCAGCAAATGGAGAAGAGCGATCAAAAGCGATCGGACAACCGTACCGAATCACAAACACAAAGAGGGCCATTCCCTGTAATTAGGTGAGACAATTCCTCAGTCTTTTCTCGGCTGGAGTTTGCCGCTAAGACTCTTGCTGTTTGGGTCCCAGCAACACAAGTTACATGTCTCCCTGGGACACTAATAAGCCCCAAATTGTCTTCCGCTTCACACAACTCTAACCAGAGGACAGATGCGGGGGAGGGGAGAGCACAGTGAGGGGACAGGGTCTCTAAACAAGCAGCTACTGCAATGTTTCCTCAACTCCAAGAAGCTAACACTCGGGCTGTGGGCAGAGAGGCAAGAGGCCGTTCGTTGACTTGAGAGAACTGTTCTGGGCGTATCCTGGTCCTGTCGCCTGAGCTGAGATCTGAGGCACTGAAGATTCCTGACCCTCAAGGGAAGCCCACTCTCTGCTATTTGCCTCGCCCTGTTCATTCACCACCTTCTGTCTATTGTCCTCTTCTGGTCTTCTCATCTCTTCTCCCACCTGTCCACGCTGGTGGCATCATGGGCAGCTTTAAGTGTGGCACCATCCCTGGAACTATACAGCTGTAGTTTTGATCTCAAGAATAGCTACATGCGGCCCACACGTGAATTCTGCTCTCAAAGAGCTTATGACCTGGAAGGGGCCCTCACTTCCAGCACCCGTCACCTCTGTGTATCTGGCTGTTCCCCAACCCCTGCCTGCTATCCTTGTTCTCTCTCCTGGAAGATCTTGCTTTTTAAAACAGAAACGTGGCCCATCAGCTGCCGGGGCAAGAAGCCACAACTGGCCACACTCCATGTGGCTCAGAGGTTGGCCACTTAATAAACAGAAACAGCTCCCCCAGGATCGCAGCCCACTGCAGGGATTACTTGGGGCGATACAGCCATGAACTTGGTCATAGCCTGGGACAAAGGAATGCAGGGGAGAGGGGCAGTTGGGATCTCAGACTGAAGCTCTGAGTGGAGTTAGACTCATACATGTTTTCATCTTTATCTTGCCCTTCACTTTCTGTTTTGATCTGTACTTGATGCTCCTGAAAGTGCCCTTCAATACCAGAAAAGACTCAATTATCTAGAATCCAAGGAACCAGAAAACTCAAGTAATCAAAGTTGCTTTGTTGTTTTTCCATCTTCCCTAAGACACACACAGTTTGAGACTTTTGGGAGATGTCAAAGAAGTGTTCCATATTTGTTCAGTCTCCTACAGTTTCTTTGATTACAAGCAGAACTTAGAACAGTACCTGGCACATAATATGTGCTTAATAAGAATTTGTTGAAAGAATTAACTGTGCCATGATACTCAGTGCTCATAGCCTTGTTGCTGCTCTAAGGCATAGTAAGAGCTTGGATTTTGAGACAGGTAGGGACGGGCTCATGCAAGTCACTTCTCTCTGAGCCTCAGTGTCCTTGGGACCTTTTCCAATTTAAAGAGGCAACCTCTCGTTGTGAATAAGGTCAAAGACCCTGATGTAGGCCTGGGTCCAAATCCTGTTTCTGCCTTCTACCAGCTATGTGACTTTGAGTAAATTGCTTAACCTCTCTGTGCCTTAGTTTACCCATTTATGGAGTGAGTCCAATAATAGCACCTAACTCCTAGGGTAGTTGTGGAGATTAAATTAGGACTTGAAAGTGTTTAGAATAGTGCATGGCATATCTTACCCATTATATAACCACTTGATGGACCTATCTTTCAAACTGGATTCACTGTAGAGTGGTATTTAATTTTTTATTATATTCACATTTGTTAAAAACTGGTAATCCTTACAGGGAAAATATGGTAACTTTTGGTTACCTTGAATAGTCAGTTAAGCAGAGAACATTTCTCTAACTCTTCAGGATAGCTGACAGTTTACTGAAGACTTCTCCTACCTCCATCCTTTTACCCTCTGAGGCAGCCTGTGCCGGCATGGACGCTCAGCAAATACTGCTGTTGATGCTACAGACAGTGGCAATGAAGACCATTTGTTGCTGATTAATAAGGGAGGGAAAGGTATTCTTTGTGACACTGGCAGGTTGCTGAGCTGATGTTGAGCTTGGTATAAGCCTCAAGTCACTGTGCCTCATGGTGGTCCTAGTATTTTCTGAGCATCTGTGCTATTCCAGTCATTGCACAGAAATGCTCTTCCCTGTTTTGCTCTGTCCTCCCCTTCTCCCCCCATCCATCCCTCCACCCTTCTTCCAGATGCTTCTTTTCCAGGGCTGAGCAGAGTCCACTCGGGCCTGGGCTCTCCCGGCAGCCTCCTCTTGGCTTTGCCCCCTCCGGGAGCCCATGGAGAGCAGGCTGGCCTGACTTTGCAGCCAGAGGCCTCAGGGTCAAGCAGGGCTGAAGGTCACATCCCAGGGTCATCCCAGATTCAACCAAGCCCCAGGAGCCAGGCCGGTCTGAGCCAGCAGCTCCACACAAAGGAGCAGCTGAGAAGAGTCAAGTTGGAAAAGTCAGTGACTTGAGGCTGAGTGGAAATGAGAAGCACTGGCTCCGGCCGCTGGCAAAGTGGGCTGGGCTGTGAGGGATGTGCAGGGCTTAGAAGCTGAAATGGTCTCTGAGGAATCGGGGAGCTCGTGAGAAAGCAAGCTCCTGAGAACGTCTTCTTTGGCCTCGCGCCCCCCTCCATCTGTCTGCTGCCGCGGCCTCCACCTTCTTACCACTGACCCTCATCACTTGCTTCCCTCACAGCCCCTCTTACCCAAAACCAAATGGCCCAAAGGTTCTTCAAACGTGTAACTATCAAGTAAATTATGGTACATTCACGTGGTGAACTATTATGCAGCCAGTTAGTATGTTGGCAAAGAGGTTACAATTTCATGAAAGAAATGGTTTGTCCCAAGGATAAGTGAAAATAGCAAGATGTAAAATTGTCAATGTGGCATGATCTCCAATATGTGGGGGGAAAAACTGGGAGGACATAGACCAAGGTGGTAACAGTGCTTGCTGCCAGTTTGGAGGATTATGGGTAATTTTTGCTTTTCTCCACAGAAGCATGGATTGCTTTTATAAGATAGGGAGAAAAGAGTCTCTGGAGCTAGGTATACAGGGTTTAAAATGCCCAGCCTATTAACATGCACATGCGTACATGCACACACACAGTTCATTGATGACATTTGCTTATGGTAATGAAAGTTGTTCTTGTATGTGAAAATGTCTATCAATCTGTAAACCTCTAAATATTTGCTGAGCACCTCCTAAGCATCCAGCCCTGCCCTAGACTGTCTACTCCATCACGTGTAACCTGGATGAAACGACTAGTTCCCTAACCACATCTGCTCCCACGGCCTGCCTCTCCCCACACTCCACAGGGCCTTTGCTCTGGAACAGAAAAATGTTCACTCAGTAGGTGGTCAGTCAGTGTTATTAAATAGCTCTTTTTCCTTGGTCTGTCCCTGCACTGAGAAAAATATCTCACCTAGTTTTGCTGTAGCTTCGTAAGGCTAAACTTCCCCAGCTCTAGCACATGCCAAACATTACTTTAGATGTTGTGTCTGTGAGTTTCCTTCACCGCTTTCTTCCTGCTCACCTTCCCCCTCCCAGCTGGGAGAGAAGGAAGAAAAGATGAGTTAGGGGTCAGGAGTAGGCCTGGGTCAGGGCAGAGGCTGAAATGGTCTTCATGTTCTCATCACAGATAGCCAGACAGAGGCGCTGCACCATCAGGGAAGAAAATGAAGAAAAGAAAACTTCCTTGCAAGTTGGAATCTGAGGGATGCCAGGAGTGTGTAAGGGATGGTTCTCACCTTTATTGGGAGACAAGTGTGTATATAAAGTTGGTTTCCCTGTGAGATGAGAAGCAGAGTTGTGGAATTGATAAAGAAGAGATGAAAGCATCAGGGCCAGATGACATACAAAAATCGTGGAGAAGAATGGTCTTTGTCCTAAGAAATGCCTCATCCAGCCCCAGGTCCCCGGAATATACAAGCCCAGGCATCTGACTAGGCCATGGAGGGGCCCCAGGAACCTCACTCCTCCTTTTCCTTCAGCAGAAATAGATGTCAGGATGAGGAAGAAAAATCTTGTGCCTGCCACACCCATTCCCTCCTCCACTTCACCAGCGTGTGCACTTGTCCGCCCTGTTTCCCAAAGAGGTGCTACTTTCTGTCCAGCTCAGGAGAGCAAAACAAAGGGAAAATGTCAGCCACGTGCAGCCTTGAATCCTGCTTAACTGTTATGTTAACTGGGGCTTTCAGCCAGGTGAGCTGGAGTGGCCAGATCTGATCAGCCCTCCAAAGGACAGAGGAACGCTCCAGAAGAGACAGCTGAAGCAGTTGTTACAACATGAGGACTGCAGGGCAGGCGACACTTCACAACATCACCAAAGATTGATGCAAATTGGTTTGGTTCTGACCCTGTCACACCAGGAAGGATAATGATTCCAGCAGCGTGACATGGGAGGGGGCACGTGGTGGGGGCTGTGAGGATTGGTGTCTCACTTCACATCTTCATTAATGATCTGAAAGACAGGGGTAAACAGCATGCTAATGAAACCTGCAGATGATTGGTGTTATAAACCCTGGAGAGGACAGGGAAATAGCACAGCGAGACCCAGAGAGCTTAGAAATATGGGCAGGAGATTGTCAAATGAGATTCGTCCTAGGAAAATGAAAGTCGACATGTCAGGAAGGAATGATGAAGGTGGCTCTGGGTGGGGGCCTGCAAACCTGGGATGCAGAGATGGGTGGAGGGTCAGGAGGTTGAGTGAGGGGATAAGGTTTGGGGTGTGTTGGGGAAGACAGAGGGGCTGGCCTTGAGGACCCAGGGGACAAATACCGTTGTGCACTCTGGCAGGACCCACTGCAGCAAGAAGACTGGAGCTGGGCTGTGGGGCCAACAGTGTGTGCGGCCTGGGGGCCAAGCAGGTTGCACTGGCCCATGGGCCTGTGTCAGCTCCTGGAGCCTTCTGCAAGTCTGGGCTGTTACTTCACAGCCACAAGCCATGCCTATTTGCACTCAGCATTGAGCCTAAAAATGCCATTTCGACCTGAATTACTAAAATGAAAAAAGCCAAAACACATTTTTAAAACTTTGCTCAAAATTATTGGAAATAAGATATTCAAGAGCAAGGGAAAGAAAATTTTTCCCCATCTTCAGTGGCTGTCCATTCGGTAAACATTGCTTGGAGGTATATCTTATTTCCATTAAGTACATCCAGCTCAATGATTTTTTCCTTGAGCAAATCACTTAACCTCACCAAGCCTTGGTTTCCTTGTCTAAAATGGGTATAACAGCAGTCATGCCTCATAGCTGTATTGTGAGGATTAAATAAGATAGAATCTATAAGGCCCATAGGACTTAGTAAGCACTCAGATGTCAGTGATTATTACTGTTTATAACCCTCTAGTTTTATTCCATAAGCTTTACTCTTAACTCCCCAAGTAACTTATAAACTTAGTGAAAGTCAGGTACTGTCTTAAAATTCTTTTTCAGTGCATGGATGCTGAAAAAAATCCTTGTTTGATGGATTGATGTGCTAGAATTCCCTTTTAATATGAATAATTTGTTCTTACCCAACTCAAATCTACTGTCAATGAAATCTCTTTCTTCAATATGAAACAAAACCAAAAAAAGAAACAAACAGGGCCGGCTCCGTGGCCGAGTGGTTAAGTTCACGCACTCCGCTGCGGTGGCCCAGGGTTCAGATCCTGGGCACAGACATGGCACCACTCGTCAGGCCACGTTGAGGCAGTGTCCCACATCCCACATCTAGAGGGACCTGCAACTAAGATATACAACTACGTATCAGGGAGGTTGGGGAAATAAAGCAGGAAAAAAAAAAAAAAAGATGGACAGCAGTTGTTAGCCCAGGTGCCAATCCTTAAAAAAAAAAAAAGAAACGAACAAAACCAAGTAAAATCCTGCTATCACAGAGGGGTTTTGGGGGGGATTTTTTTTGCTGAGGAAGATTTGCCCTAATCTAACATCCACTGTCAATCTTCCTCTTTTTGTATGTGAGCCACCACCACAACATGGCCACTGACAGATGAGGGGCAGGGGTCTGCACCTGGGAACCAAACCTGGGCCACTGAAGCAGAGAACACTGAACTTAACCACTAGGCCACCAGGGCTAGCCCACAGAGGGTTATTTTGAGACAAAACATTCCCCATGAGATTGTGCTAACAACACAAGCACTGTCTGATGAAATCATAAGCCAAAGGAAGCGAGCCCAGCCTGAGGATTAAGAGCCCAACTTTTGAGTCCAATCAGGTTTGAATTAGAGTGACTAACCATGCAGTTTTCTTGGACTCAGGAGTTTCCCAGGACAAGGGTCAGTCCTGCTCGTGTGACGGTTGGTCACTCTGGTTTGAATCCAGCCTGTGCTATTTAATAGCTTTGTGGCCTCGAATGGGATTCTTAGCCTTGTTGAACTTGGTTTTCTCTTCAGTTAAAGGGGGAAACTATCTACTTCTAGGTTGTTAGAAGGATTAAATGAGGTACCATTTGATAGTATTAGCAATGTGTTTGACACATAATAATGCTGAGTAAATGTAGACATAAACTATCGGATTCTATGCAAATAAAGTTCAAAAACAGGCACAAACTAGTTTATGATGACAGAAGTCAGATCAGTGGTTACTCTTGTCAGGGGACTGACTGAGAAGGAATTCGAGAGAGCCTTCTGCAGGGCTGGGAATGTTCCAGCAGGAAATATTGAACTTTATAGTCTTTTTGAAGCAAACACGATATTTGAGTTACCAAAAACATTTTTTCTTTACCCTCTTGGTTATATAAATAAAGGCAAAAGAAGGGAGGAGAAATTAAAACAAATTTATTTTCCATGGGGGGCATTAAAACAAAAACCCACGGAGACCTTTAAGTCGTTCTTGCCTCTTATACGCCCTCCACCCTACAAAACAATGGCTGCCATTTTCCTAGGCTCACCTGTCCTCCCAGCCTCCATTCAGGCAGACACACTTTTGATGTCATTGTCATAGGGCCTTGATTAGAGAGCCATGTTGTGCTTCTCCCTTGGCTCTCTCCCTGCCTCCTTCTTTTCTGACATGAGCTACTCTCCCTTCCACAGCCAGTGGGTGCACATAATTCCCCAAGAGGACTCTCAAAGCTGACACCCCACCCCCACCTCAGGGCCTCACTGCTGGGAAGGTGGAGTCACCAAGCCTTTGTGAACTTCAGGAACACACAGCCTTTGTTAACTTCCCCTCCAGGTATATGCCCAACAGAACTGAGTGCTGCTGTCCACCGAAAGACTTGTGCAGGAACGTTGAGAACGACTTCATTCAAGTGAGGCAAAAACTGGCAAAAACCCAAATGTCCATCCACAGGAGAATGAATAAATTGTCATATATTCATACAGCGGAATGCCAGTCAGCAATAAAGAGTGAACTACTATGCTGGTTCACACAGTAATAAAGAGGAATCTCACAAACAAGAATGAGGAGAGAATTAAGGCACTGTGTGATTCCACTTGTATGAAATTATAGAACAGGCAAAACTAATCTAAGGTGGCAGAGGTCAGAATAGTGGTTACCTTAGGGTATTGACTGGAAAGGAGGATAGGAGCCTTGTGGGGTGTAGGAAATATTTTCTAACTTGATCTGAGTATGGTTACACCAGAGTTTATTTTTATTTATTTATTTATTTATTTTTGGTGAGGCAGATTGGCCCTGAGCTAACATCTGTTGCCAATCTTCCTCTTTTTGCTTGAGGAAGATTGTTGCTGAGCTAACATCTGTGCCAATCTTCCTCTATTTTGTATGTGGGACGCTGTCTCAGCATGGCTTGATGAGCAGTGCATAGGTCTGCCCCCAGGATCTGAAACTACGAACCCTGGGCTGCCAAAGTGGAACGTGTGAACTTAACCACTATGCCACAGGGCCGGCCCCATACGTAGGACTTTATATGTGTGTGTGTGTGTGTGTGTGTTTGTGTGTGTGTACACATTCATCAAGCTGTGCGTTTAATAGTTGTGCACTTTACTGTGTGTACAATATGCCTCAGTTCAAACAAATTGATTTAAGGTCCTCTGAGCCTCTAAAGGGAAACTAGTGAAAGCTACCACAGACTCATGGAGGCAATCTGGGGCAATAACACAGGAGAATCCAGAGGATCTCAGACTCAGCGTGGCTTTGGAGTATGGAATCAAAAAGAAGGATAGGATTCCATGTTCCACTAGCAACAGAGCATAAGAGGCGGGGGGCCCTGTTCTCTGCCCTCACTCTGTGACCTTGATGTGGTAGAGGGCTGTCAGCCAAACTCCAAGGGGCCCAGACACCCCAGTGCTTGGGTTTTCTTGTCAGGGAGCATCATGCTCTATCCACCCCTCTCTGTGAATTCAGTCCCAAGACTGTCGGCTGCTCCAGGACCAGGATGTGGTCTGTGCTTCCCTGTTGCTCCAGAGCCTGACACTTCGTGCACAGTTGCCAAATGGATGCCTGAATCCCTGGCCTCCAGTCACCTAGGCATTATTAAATTCCTCCCAACTGGAGCTGACCACTGATCTCAAAGCCAAAGATGTGCTTTTTGACCCATGGGTCATTCAGGTGATCCTTCCTAAAAGAAATGGCATTCCAGGTTAGCTACTGGCATCTCTGACTTGCTTCCATCCAGTGCAGTCCCGATTCTGCTAGAAAAGACCTCCTATTCTCTCTATAACCAAGTTCCCCAGAACCATTCTAAGGTTCCAGCACCACCCACTCCTAACAAAGGCTGCGTCTACACTGTAGGTAACTCTGGAGTTATCAGTGGTGCTGACGGTAATCTCCCTAGGTTTGACCTTCCCTTAGATGGAGGCTGGGGCTGGCTGGGTTGTTTGGTTCCTTCAAGAGATTTCTGTGCTATCCAGATAGGTAGCCATTAGCCACAAGTAGCTATTACACTTAAATTAAAAGTAAATAAAATTGAAAATTCGGTTCGTTACACTAGCCACATTTCAAGTGCTCAGTAGCCACATATGGCTACTGACTGCCATATTGGACAGTACAGAACTACATCCATTCCCACCATCATAGAAAGTTCTATTGGACAGCAGTAGACTCTAGATGACCTTCAAACCCTCCTGGAACTTTTAGGGGAGGGGAGGAAGGAACTAAGTGGATAGAATTGGACCCCTACCCCCAGTTCAACCAGAACCACTCTGCCTGTGAATTCAGATTTCAAGTTAGATTTCCTTTGGAAAAAACGGTTCTATAGCTTTTTAATTGTACAATACTTTTTGAACAGGTAATAAATACAAACCATATTTTAAATGAGCAGATTGTGAAAAATACATCTCCTTTCCCTCCCCTGACCCTCAAACCACTAGTTGCTAGCTTGTGGGAGCTACGCTCTGTCCTATATCTTGCTTTTTTTTCCCACTTAATTTATCTTGGATCTTGTTCACATTGGTACATACAGATTTCACAGCTACACACCAGCCCACTGTATGGCTGTCCCATGATTTATTTAGCCAGTCCTCAGATGGACATTTAGGTTGTTTTCAGTCTTTTGCAACTATGTTGTGATGAACAGATATTCTGTATTTAAATCTTTGTACATGTACAATATATCTGTAGAATACACTACTAGTGAAGGAATTGCTGGTCAAAGACCTCGTGCATTTTTAATTTTACTATATAATATTTCATATATATAGTTTAATATATATTGCCGAATTGCCCCCCCAAAGTGGTTGTAACAATGAGGTCTTTTCCCCGCACCCTCGACAGTGCTGTCCTCGGGCAGGCAGGCTTCCCGCAGAGTCACAGTGGCTCCTCTTGGTGGGGAGCTTCCATTGTGTCCCCACAACCCATCCCACTCACTCACCTTCTTTCGTCACCCTTTCCTGCTGCCAAGAGTGGTTGTTACCATTTACCCGCGTGTTCACCAAGCCCCCTGGGCACTGGTCTGAATCCTTTACTTCAATGTCTCATGTACTCTTCACAATGTTCATGAGGTAGGTATCTATTATTCCCATTTTACAGATGAGAAGCCTGAGGCTTAGAGATTAATTCGTTCACGGTCACCTAGCTGGTTAGTAGGGGAGCTGGGATTCAACCCCAGGTCCATCTCACTTCAAAGCCTATGCTTATTACCACCAAGCTTCCCCACATGCCTCCCTCCCCTGCCCCTCCTCCTCCATGGACACCAGCAGTTCCCCTCCCCCTGTTAATAGCCACCTACCTCTCTTCAGTGCCTTTGCCCCCATGCCCATGAGCCCCACATCCCTGCTCACTCCTTCCTAGGGTCAGGGCACACACTTCCACCCCTTCCTCCTTCACTGCCTTGGTTTCCTCTCTTCCTGGCCTTGGGCCTGCCCCACCTGAACTCCTGGGTCTGCCCAGCCCTCCCCCAGGTGATCACCTGAGCCCACAGGGCCAAGAGGGAGACGGCAACGGCTTCCGTCACCTGACCCTACTCAGCCAATTCACGAAGACAAGATGTCAAGTTAATGAGCCTGTGGGCCTCTAATTAGCTGTCAATTACCTCAAATTAATCAACTCCTCGCCTAATTAAGCATTATCGGCAGGTGGGCACAAAGCAGACCATTGTGTGGGAGCCATGAGAAAAGCTGGGCTGGCAAACTTGGTTAGGATCAGCGTTGTGCACCGCGCCCGCCTCCCCACCGAGCTCAGCTACAAGCCGGCTGAGAGGCACTGCAGCCCTCTGCCCACCACTGTCCCCAGACACCAGGGACCCTGTGGGCCTCCTGGGCCACTGGGTGGACTGCACCTCGTGAAAGGGAGGTGCAGAGCCTTGAGGCAGGTGGGGCAACTGTGTGGCCAGTCAGAGGAAGGCCATACTGAAGGCGAGGGCTTCAAGTTGGAGTGACCAGCTCCTGGCGCTTGTTAGAGCCAGGGCGGGAGCTAGGGTCAGAGCTGGGCAGAGTGGAGGCCGGGTCATGGCTGCGAGCTCAGGCCCGTGTGGGCAGGCAGACTGGCTTCCCATCCTGGCCCTGCCGCCTGGGAGTTCTGTGACCCCAGGAAGTGACTTCACTTCCTTGAGCCAGAGATGCCATCTCTGAAAAAAATGAGAATAATTTTTTAGAGACCTCATTGGGTCCTTGTGAGGATTAAATGAGATAATGCCTGTGAAGCACCTGCCACGTGGTAAGTGTCCAAGGGATTTAGTAGTAGTGCCAGTGGAGGTGGGTGGGTGCCCAGGGTGCCTCAACCTAGGAACCACACAAGCTATGAAACATGTCCCCAAATTCTGATCTCCCAGGCTGCAGGACATCTCTGAAAAATGTGAGTGGGCTGCCTAGGACATGCTGGGTGCTGGATGCTGGGGTGTCCTGGCTACCACCTCCTCTCCAGCCCTCCCCATCTCCCAGGGCCTTTGAGATTGCTGCCATTTAGAGCTCACCAGATGAGGTAACCACAGGTCTCTAACCAGCGAGAGCAAATGAGGGCCCCTCCCCATTGGACCTTGGGGCTGCAGGGCCTAGAGAAGGGGGTATCTCCAGGCACTTCCTGGGCACTGAGTTCATGCCCCAGACCATGGTCCTAGAGGCTGAACAGGGTGTCCACTCTGCTTAGCACAGGGCATGGGGAGGCTGGGGGCCAGCTGCGTAGATCTGTGCCCCTACTGAAGGTCAAATGCGACCACACCCATGCCAATTCTGTCCCTCCCCCCTACTCCAACCAGCCCTTATAATCAACCCACCAAACTTCTCATCTGTACTCCCGGCCTTGACCCTGGCACAAGACTCTCTCTCTCTGCTTCCTGGGGCAACAAAGGTCCTCGGCCTCACCTCGGAAAGCTTGGAAACATTTTCCCCATCCCTGGTTAAATCACTCAGTCATTGAGCAAACATTCATTGTGCATACTAATTAAAGCTCACAGTGTAAAGGGGAGATGGTTGGGTAAACACAAATCATTAATGCATGCTCTGGAGATGTGAGGAACAGAAGGGAACTAGGATTTATTGAGTACCTACTGTGTGCCGGCAGGAGTGGCAAAGCTGGATGTGGGCACAGGTCCTTCTGACTCCTGTCCACAAGAGACCAGGTCTGTGCCCAGGGGTAGGGGTAGGGATGGGGGTGGGGGCTCCAGGCCAGTGTGTGTCAGGGTGCCTTGGGCTGGGGGATTCTAGGTGGAATGCAGATACAGATACTGGGACTGGCTTAAGTAAGAAAGGATAGGGGTGGGGGCAGCCAGGTGGATGCCACCTCCACCTGGGCCTAGCAACCACCGGGGCCTAGGCCTCTCAGGGAAAGGGAAGCTTGAGCTAAGCCTTCAACAAGGGAACAGCATATGTGAAGGCCCAGAGGCATGCAAAGGACATGGAGCCATCAGGAAATAGCGAATATTTCCTGAGTATGCCAGAGGACCCACCGCAGATGCTGACTGCACAGTGAGCAAGGGCAGGATTGCAGAGGGCCTTCAAAAGGGTCTTTTTAGTAGGGATTTGGGGGGGCCTTTGGAAGACTGGCCTAAACTCTGACCCCTCCACAGGGATCGAATCCATAATTTAACCAAATGAAGCTGCTTCAGTGGATCTCAGAAGGAGGTGGAGGTATCTGGGAGAGGGAGGCCTTCCTAAAACCTGTGAAATCACACCATTCTGTGGCCTGCCTCTGGGGAGAAAGACCTGCTTCTCTCTCTTTTGTACCCAAAGCACCTACACTGGTGCTTGTGCACAGTGAGGCTTGTGAAATGCCCGTGGAATGCAATTAGTTTCTCCCTATTACATAATGACATGTACATGGAGGCAGGAACTCGCTTTAAGCTCAGACAAGTTTATCATTCCGGAAATTTTGGAGTTGAGACTGACTTCGGTCTGGGCTTGAGTGGAGCAGACATGAGTTTGGGAGCTGCGGGGACCGAGGAGCTTAGACAGCCAGACAGCAGGGAGAAGGAAGGGGCAGCCCTGGAGAGAAGCTGCAGGTCCCATCTTTCTGGGGCCCCTCCTATCCCAGATCCCATAAGGCCCCCATATCCTTGTGGTCCTTTCTTACTTAAGCCAGTCCCAGTATCTGTATCTGCATTCCACCTAGAATCCCCCAGCCCAAGGCACCCTGACACACACTGGCCTGGAGCCACCAGAGGAGCCCCAGCCCCCAGGGTGGGAAAGAATCTTACAGACCAGCCGGGCCAGTGGTTCCGATGGAGCCACAGGAACACCCAACTGGAAGGATGCCCTCACCCTCACCGCATCAGGGGCCGGTAGATGATTTGATTACGCAAACAGTGCAGGAGCCCAGGCAGTGAGAGATTCCATGAATGTATCACACCTGCCTGTGCTGTTAGGGTTAGTGTTTCTGTTCATCAAGACAGATCACGCACATGCGCAGTTTTAAAACCACACTAATACCAAAGGGTGTAGAATAAAAGGCAGGCCTCCCTCACTCCACTGTTCTCCAGTCATCTGATTCCCTTTCCACAGTGAATCAGCAACCAGCTCTTCAGATAGCCCTCCAGAGATTAAAAAAGTTATGTATACAGATCTTTTCTTTTTCACAAGTGGAAGTAAAATATACTGTCCTGCATCTTCCTTTTCATACTAATACTGTCTTGGAGACTGTTCCAGATCAGCACGTGTAATAACAGAGGCATAGTATTCTGTTGCATGAATGTGCACTTCTTTTTTAAGTTATATAAAATCATCGCAGCCAAGAGGAGACTGAGATGTGATGAATAAATGCCATGTGGTGTCTCAGGTGGGATCCCAGAACAGAAAAAAGGACATCAAGTAAAAACCAAGGAGGGGGCTGACCAGGTAGCGCAGTGGTTAAGTTCATGTGCTCGGCTTCAGCAGTCTGGGTTTTGCAGGTCCGGATCCTGGGCATAGACCTATACCACTTGTCAAACCATGCTGTGGAGGGGACCCACATGCAAAGTAGAGGAAGATTGGCACAGATGTTAGTTCAACAACAATCTTCCTCAAGCAAAAGGAGGAGGATTGGCAACAGATGTTAGCTCAGGGCCAATCTTCCTCACCAAGAGAAAAAAACACTAAGGAAATCTGAATAAAGCACAGACTTAAGTTGATTACTATCAATCTTGGTTCATTAGCAAATATACCACACTAATGTCAGGTGTTGATAAAAGAGGAATTTGGGTGTGGGAGATATGACAACACTCAGTCTTCACAATTTTTCCATGCATAAAATTGTTCTGAAAAATAGCACTTATTTAAAATTAATTTTAAGACATATTATAGATGTTGACATTAATAAAATACCACTTCATGGAAAAGCCTGACTGAATGCCTGATAGTTTGGGGTCATTTTGTTGGTTCCTTAGTCAAATGGGGGAAATCAAGGTACTACCCTGAGGGAATCTGTGAACTGTTTTACATTTAAAAGTTTGTTGCAATAGAAAAGGTGCAACCATTGACCCAGTCCCGCCCTGTCGGTTTACTTCGAGGAAACTGAGGCTAGAAAAGGGAGTGACTGTGCCTGGTCACAGACTATGGCCGCAGGGTCTTCCAAGCCCCTCGCAGCCACCGACTGACTAGCATTCGCTGCCCACGCGAGGCCGACGCTCCGGGTCCGCTGGGCTCCTGGCGTGGGCAGGACCTGCCGGGATGTGCTCCCTCCTGGGAGGTATTCTCATTTTAACCAACTGACATGCAAGCTAAAGGAAAGACGCTCTAACATGAGTGTCAGGCATTGGCTGGGCGGGGAAGCCCGTTAGGACCCTTGGCATCCCTCCCTTGCAGCCTTGGAGCAACGTGGCCTGGGCGCGGCCCCCAGCTCTGCCTCCCCGGTCTGCGCCCCGCCGGGAGGGGGCCATCCGCTCCTTCGCCACTAGAGGGAGCCAGAGCGGCCCCGAAGGCTCTCGGCGCCTCCTCCCAGGCTCCCAAGGCTCTGGTATGACCGGGCTCCCTCCACTCCTTAGGCCGCAGGCAGCAGCCCTGTTCGGCCCCGACCTCGGGGAGGTGCCCTGCACCCTGAACTCCACCGAGGAGCCGACGCTGCGCTCGCCTGCCCAGTCCGCTGTGAAAACCCTGCCACGCTATGCGCATTTTATAAATTAGGATACAGAGACGCTAACAGACTTGCCCTGGCCGCATAGCAAGGGCATGCCCAGAAACCCAGGGGGTCTGTTCTGACCCCTATGCCTCAGGGGTTCTCCCTCTGAGGGTCTCAAGCATCCTCACTGTAACTTTCTATCCAGGTGGGGAAACCGAGGCACAGGGCAATGCTAGGATATGCTATGTGTGGGTGGCCCAGTCTGTCCAGGTTAGGCAGGAGGCTAAGGCTAGAAGGCCAGCCGCTTGACAGATGATCACAGCAGGAAAGCCTGTAGGGAGCAGAGGGTGCCAGCCTGCCCCAAGGTGGGGGTGGGGAGCTGCTGGTGACTCTCTCCTGGGGATGGGTGACAGCTGCAGCCTTGGGTGGGAGGCCAGAGGCCCCACACGATAATAACTTTCACTCACTGCCTGAGGGCTAATCTCATTACTCGATGGACCCTCTGGGACCACCCTCCCTAATCCTCTGCCTCCCTCTGGGAATGGTCCAAGGCCTTCCCACCGGCCCCTCCCAGCCCGTCACATGCAGACCTCAGCCCCTCAGGCCCTATCAGCCACCTGTGCCCACATGAGCCTGATTCCTGGCCCCCAAAGGGACAGCCAAGAGGGCTGGAGGTCCAACCTCCTTTGCCTGCCTCCTCTGCCAGCCCTGTCTCTGTCTGCCAGTCCCAAGGCACCTTCCCCAAATGGCCTTCAGCTGGGCTCCAAGTTTTATGTCCCTCTTGTCCCTTTCTAAGGAGGCTTCTGTTTGTTTCTGTTGAAGGAATCGTCAGGAGAGAGTTGGGTCTACAGTATTTTCATCTGTAAAATGGAGACAATAGCACCCACTTGAAGCAGTTGTTCTGATGATACAATGAGATGCCATATAGCAAGTGCACAGACCCTGGCACAGAGGAAGCACTCCAAGGTGTCAATTGCTGATGTAATTTATTATCAGTGGGATGGACATGTCAGATCTGCAAAGGGAGTGGGTTTATTCTGTGTTACCAAGATGGAGAACTGATGTCCGAGAGCTGCGGGCTCCCCATTTGCCAGAATCATTCAAAGCGATGCTGAGGGACAGCCAGTCAGGAACCCTGAGGTCCCAAGACAGGCCCCAATCCCCCCAGCATCCCCAGCCACCCATTTCCAGGCAGGGCCAGGTCACTCTCCCCTCCCCAGTGTGGGCACAGGAGGGGCCCCCTATGGCCCTCAGCCTCCCTCCCCCCCACCTTCTGCTGTTCCTCATTTACATAAATTATCTCTCCCCAATTATCCATCCAGCTGTCCCAACGGTGATCTGTGAATGAATTAAAAACGGAATATAATTTAATAATGGCTGATTAGAAGGAGATTAGTTGTTATATAAAAAGGAAAAGCCAAGAGCCAGCTAGTTGCCCTTAATCTGAGCCAATACCATCGTTATTCAGGAAGGGCTATGCTGGCCACCATCAGGCAAGGCAGGCATGGGGGACACGGGTTAGGGGAGAGCCCAGGCGGGGCCAGACCACCCCAGAGAGAAGATCAGGGCACGGAGAGCCTGAGTCTGAGTCCCATCTGTGGGCCCTGGGTGGCTTCTGTTTCTTCCCTGGGCCTTGCTCCTTCCTTCTAAAGGAGCTTGGGTGGTTTCTGGGGTCCCTTCTTGTTCTAAATTCTGGGTGCCCTCAAATCAAACCACTGGACTTTCACAAGGTAGCCACCGCCTCCACAACAGACTGTGTCTGGCCCCTGCTAGGCATAGGACCTCGGGGTTCAGGAGTCTGGTGCTCAGGCCCTGCCTCCCAGGAACACACAGGAGCTGGGGATGCAGACCTCCCCAGGAGGTGACCTGTCTGTCAGGGGCAGGTGGTCAGAGAAGGAACTGGGGCTGGCTGTGCCAGGAGGGCTCCAGGGAGGGGAGACTGTCCAAGACAGAAAGTGGTGATGGTGCCCAGCAGGACCTCTGGGCCCCTTACCGGGCCCCCTTTCCTACGGCTTAATGACTGGCCTTCATGGAGGGGATGTGTCTCTGAGATTCCCATTCACCCTTTCAGTCTCAGCTCACGTGCCCCTCCTCCAGGAAGTCTGCCCTGACCCCCCCAGCTTTAGGGTCTCCCCAGGGCTCCCATAATGCCCTGTGCTTTCTCCATCAGTGCCCTTAGCACATCTGCTTATGGGTGTTTGTCCCCCAGTTTGTGAGCTCCTTGAGAGCAGGGACTATGGCTTTTTCATCTCTGCATCACCAGTGCCAGGTATGCATTTGTTGCTCGACAACATCATTGAATAAGGACACCACCTCCCAAAAGCCTTCTGTGATTGCCCTAGTGTAGGTTCAGTGCTCCTTTCTGGGCTTTCAAAACACACTGAAATTAGGCAAGTCACTTTGGAGAAGAAATATCCATAGACAAATAGTTACAGGTAAAGACGGCTGGTTAGACATGGCACTCGGAGTCAGGCTGCCTGGGTATGAATCCCAGGTCCACCACTTAGGACTGTGTTACCTTGGGCATGTTACCAGTGTCTCTGTGCCTCAGTCTCCTCTCCTATGAGAATGTATTTAACAATATTTCCTACCTCGTAGGGTTTTTATGAGAATGAAATGGGTAAATGGAGGAAAAGCCCTCAGAACTGTGCCTGGCACATGGTGAGTACTTCCTCAGTGCTCGTGGGTGTGAGCGTGCTCGTCACGCTGTGTGGTTTTCTCTGAGGACGGGGACTTGGCTTCTCATCTCTGTGATGATGGTTCGGTGCGTTCGATGGATGGACGAGCCTGCTAGGGGCTATCTCAGTGGTCCTGGCTGCTGCTTTCCCGCTGCAGGTCCCACAGGGGCACCTACGGTGGCCGGGCCCACACGTCTCACCCAACATCGAGGAGGGCCTGCTCGGGGCCGGACCCGGGGTCCCCACCCTCCCTGAAGAGGCCCACAGCTTCGTGGGGAGTGACATGAATGAGAGGGATCTGACCCCCGCAGCTCAGGTCTGGGCAGCGTGTCCCGTGTGGACCCCAGGCCTGAGCATGTTCAAAGGTACAGAGGAAGCAGGCATGCTGACCGGGGAAGGAAGACTGAAGAGCTATGGGCAGCAGGTGACTCAGGTGACTGGGCCACCACAGAGCAGACAGCACAGGGAACATGATCAGCAGAGCCAGAGGCTGGGGGTGGATGGGGTGGACACCAGAGGAGGCTGATTTCCTCCAAACATGAGGAGGCATAACTTGTGTGCACCATAAGTGTTTGCTGATTGGCTAACTGAGCTGCACCAGAATTTTTTCAGACCTTCCTGGTCATGAAAATCTTGTTTCCTCTGTTTGTGAGGGGTGCCTGGGAATCTGTATATTTGACAAGATCCTAGGTAAGTCTCATGAACAGGAGGTTCCCACCGCCCCCCCCCGCCGCCCCCCTAGGCCTGAGAGCTGCAGTGCGCTCCCAGAATGGGGGCTGACCCGTGCCCTCACCTTCCCGACCACCCTCTGACACTCCCTCAGCCCCTACTCCACACACATCCAGCCCAGCCTCAGTCACTCCCAGAGCAGTCTGCCCGGTGGAGCCCACAGCCTCTCGGTCCATATTGCAGCAGGGGGAGGCCTCCCAGGCCAGCCTGGGCTGGGGGATAATTTGATATTCAAATCCTGGCAAAGACCTGCTTCAAATTGCTGCAAATTAAGCTGATTTTGTCTCTCCGAATGAGGGATTTGCTCCTGTGGATCAACCCTTCCCAGGACTTGATGAGGTCAGGATTAGAGCAGGAGGGACAGAGAGAAAAGCCTGAGGCAGGAGGGAGGCGGAGGGTGGAGAGTTGGTGGGGGGGGACCCAGACCCTGGTCCCCCTCACTGACCCGGGAGTTCAAAAGGGTCTCAAAAATCAGCTCTTCCCAGTAATGGCAAGGCCTCTGGGCCCCAAATGGGTGCGCCTCGCCCCTCACACCCCCTGGAGAGCCCAGCCCTGTGCCAGTCCCCAAGCCATTTGTGGGCCTCAATCTTTCCAAGCACCTGGGAGCCAGGGCACAACTGATCACCCCCATTTCACTGATGAGGAAATGGAGGCTCTGAAGGGTGAGATGAGGCCCCACCAGCCAAAGACAACCTGGACTCAACCACTGCCACCAACTTGCTGTGTGACCTTGATTGAGGGACCTCTCTGAGCCTCCTGATAAGGATTATTGACAACACATGCCCAGGGCCAGGCACATGGCAAGCACTCCATAAACATCGGCCGAAGTTAGTACCCAAGGCCCTGAAGCTGGCAAGTGGCAGAACAGAGCCTGGAACCTGGGACCTGGGCCTCTCTGGGCCTCAGGGGGAGTAATTTCCTGCTTTCTCCTGGAGGTCTATGCCTGCTCCTGACTCTCCCCCTCCTGATGGGACCCCCTCCCTGGCCGAACCTCATTTCCATCTGTTTTATCAAGGCCTGTACTGTATATTGCAGCTATTTCGAATTGCACCATTAAAGATTTTATTCTGGAGACGTTAAAATTAAAAAGATGTATGTGCAAAGAGTCACAACGAATTTAATCAACTTGATTTAATAGAAAACAGCAAATGGAATTTATGATGCTCCAAAAGACAAGGGAATTTTTTTTTTTCAATGAAAAATAATAAAAAGCACTTTGTGGAAAACAGAAAGTAGAGTGGGGCGGGGGGGTGGTGCTCCCCATCTGAGAGTTTATCAGAACCTAATCCGCAGTGAACAACCCCAGTTGGGGCTGTTTGCCCGCTAATCCCAGCTGCCATTAAAATATTAAAGATAAATCTAATCGTCTCTTTATCCAAAATAAGCGACTTTTGTGTGGGGAGAAAACATCCAGCCCTGTGGGAGGAGAATTAGTCCAAATGCATCAAATGGAATTCGGTCCAGGCTGGGGCAAAATAGGGTTTAGAGGCAAATGAGATGGTAATAGAAATAAAACCCAGAATAACAAATTAAAAACCCTCATTTACACGAATTAAAAGGGCTCACAAAAGGGCTGGAAGCCCAGCTCTACCCTCCTCAGCCCACTCCCCCCTCCCCTGGTCTCACCCGCCCAGCTCATCACCCACCCACCCACCCGCAGGCCCCCGGAGAAGAGCCAGGCCTTACCCCATCCTCTCAACTTCAGTGTCACACCTTTCTGCAGACTCCCTGGCTCCCCCTCCAAGGCCAAGGCCAAGGCCAGGCTGGGTCCCTGAAGGGTCTGATTGAAAATTTAGGCGTCTTCCCACACTCCCTCTCCCGCTGTCTCTTGGTCAGACGGAACTGGGCTCCTGTCCCAGTGCCATCCCTCATTGTGTGAGGTCTTGGTTTAGTTTTTTAAACTCCTGGGCCCCTGTTTACTTCATGGGAAAATGGGGATAATGCTCGCCCCCACCCTCACGCAGCCCCTCTCCCCTGCCTTGACCCCCTTGCTGCTCCCTGCCCTTCCATTGTTTCAAGGGGATGATGTCAGGACAGCCCCCAGCCTTGTGCCTGATCCATGGTGACCACTCAATGGCAAGCTCTCGTCAGGTCTCCCCATCAAGGCTCCCCAGGCAGCTTGGCCACTAAGGGACTCTGGGGAAGTCAGGCCTGTGGCCCTGGGAGGAAGGAAAACTCAGAGATGGGTCAGCTGAGGAGGCAGAGAGCAGTCATTTTGAATAACTAGGTGAAGCCACTCCATGAGCTGTCATTCAAGAGGGCTGCAGCCACCCCCAGTCTTCAGGTTTCTCTGAAGCTCCTGTCCCCTAAGGTTGCCCCAGGTTGGCTGGTGGCTCCCCAGTCATGGTGGGATTTCAGAGGCTCTGACATACGTCTTCCCCCAACCTGGAACACCACACCACCTTCCGGCCCAGGTCTGAATCCCTCACGTTAAATTCACACTCTGCCTTAGTGGCTGGATGCTCATCAAAGGAGACACGCACAGCCCCGGGGGGCTCGAGGGCCCCTCCGTGAGTCGTCACGGGTTGACGGGTACAGACAAGTATGACAAACCCTTTCCTGAGAGCCTGTTTGGACTGCAACGGGGAGAAGGTAAGGAGGGGGCCCTTGTGCCCGAGGCACCGCCCCTGGTTTCTCCCCCAACCCCAGGTGGGCCGGAACACACCTCTGACCTCCCCAGCCGTCTTAGCAAATCCACTTGAACAGGAAACTCGTGTTGACAGCATTTTATTATGGGATATTAAGTGGAATTGGATTGTGGGGCTAAATCTTTCCCTGGCTGGCCTTCCGTGTGCAGTTGGCTTCCTCCCTCTGTGCCCACCTCAGTCCCTCCTCCCTGCAGGGAGTGCTGGGAGGGGGTCTCTCCTCCCACCTTCTCCAACACCTCCCCAAACCCGGCCCTTGGATGATGCCAAGTGGTGATTCTAGGCTGGAGGAAATTGGGATGGGCTGAGGGCATCCCCGGCCATGTGGGAGTGGGCGCCCTTCTCCCAGGATGACTGAAGGGTAACATGAGGAGGTGTTGGGTGGGACGGGATTTTGCCAGAGAGGTGTCCTAAGCCTGCGGTTTGATGGAAAAGGGTCGAGAGGAGATGGTCACATGTAAAGGAGTTGGGGAGGGGGTCTTTGCTGCAGGACAGACCGGTGGGGAGCCCCTGTGAGCATTCTGGCTTCACAGCCCAGCCCCACCACTGCCTCCTCCAGGAAGTTTTCCTCTGCTTGCCCCTTATACAGAGGGAGAAACTGAGGCACAGAGAAGCTAAGTTGCTTGCCCAGGCCACACAGCTAGCAAGTGATACAAGGGGAATTAAGCACAGGACTATGGGATTTAAGAGCACATGTCCTTGACCACCACAATACACTGCCTTGTGGGTGATGAAGGCCTGAGAGGGAGGAGGGAAGAGAGAAGAAGAGAAGGCCGGAGACTCGGGCCCTGTGATGTGCCAGGCCCTGTCTGTGTGTTTTACCTCCATTATATCCCTGAGTGCTCTCAGTCGCCCTCCAGGGTATGTTCTCAGAAGAAGTCTTCATTTTTTATTTATTTTTTTTGGTGAGGAAGATTCACCCTGAGCTAACATTTGTGCCCATCTTCCTCCGTTTTTTGTGTGAGGTGCCTCCACAGCATGGCTGACAAGTGGAGCGGGTCCACGCCCAGGATCTGAACCCTGGCTGACGAAGTGGAGTGCTCAGAACTTTAACCACTTGGTCCCGGGGCTGGCCGGCCCCCAAAAGAGGTCTTCACTTTGCAGAAGAAAAAGCTGAAACTTGAAGAGGTTAAGGGACCCCTTTTCCCGCCTTTGTTCATGTTATGGGCCTTCCCTGGCAGCGTTCTCTCCCCCTGCCCCCAACACCTTGCCAAGTAAGGCCCACCCTGCCTTCATGCTCATGATGTTGCTCTGGGCAGGCTTTCTGGATGCCCCGTGTCCTCTCCCTCAATAGGCTCTCCTGTCTCCTCTCCTGCCCTGAGTTCTTCCAGAACACTCCCCTTCACACCCCCCTCCCAGTCCTGCCCTCCACTAGGTGCTGGCCTTGTGCTCTCACTTCCCTGGTCAGCCACTGAGCTCCATGGGGCAGGGGCCCTGGCTTGAGCCTCCTCTGGACCCAGCTCAGTACCAGGGCTCCACAAGGCCCCGAGGGCAGTGTGTGGCTCTGTACAGGAAATCTGCCTTTGGCAGCAAGGGCTCAAACTTCAGTCAGGGACGATGCATACAAAGGAAAACAGGGGCTATTTAGTAAAGATGTGGGAGAATATCAGCATAGGAGGAGCTCCGGCGTATATTACAATGTCTTCTGGGTGGGAAAAAAGTTTACAAAACGATATACAGTGGAATCCCATTTTTATAGACACAAGTACTTACAGGTTTATAAAGCAAACAATAGACAAACCAAAATGTTAATGCCAGTTATCTCTGGATGATTTTAATGTTTTTCTTTTTTTTTTTAAGATTTTTTAATTTTTCCTTTTTTTCCCCAAAGCCCCCCGGTACGTAGTTATATATTTTTAGTTGTGGGTCCTTCTAGTTGTGACATGTGGGACGCCACCTCAGCATGGCTTGATGAGCGGTGCCATGTCTGCACCCAGGATCCAAACCGGCAAAGCCATGGGCCGCCGAAGCAGAACGCACAAACTTAACCACTCAGCCACAGCGGCAGCCCCTAATGTTTTTCTTTTTGCTTATCAGTATTTTCTTATTTTTCACCATGAACACCTATTACTTGTATATTAATAATAATAATAATAATAAAGCTATATTTGGCACGAGATATCCTGACAAGGCACTTTTCAGATTCTTGGTGACTCACCTAAATCTTTTTTGCCCCTAATCAGCCGCTGGCAGTGAAGAGAGTTGTGCCTGGGGACATCTTGGGGGGGCTGTGGCCATGTCTGGGCCCCTGCAGACTGGGGAATGGGAAGATGTGAGACTGGGCAGTGGTGTGGGGTGGAGAAGGTCCTGGAAGGCTCTGGGGCTGTTGGTGGCCCCTGGAAGTGTTGGAAGCCGCCCTAGGGCTAAGGAGGGGAAGGAGAGAGGGGTTTAGCAGTAGAGCCCCAATAAAAGAAAGGGACAGAAGGAGGCCTGGGGGACACACCATGCACAAGAGGTGTCCTGTGGGAAGAGGCAGAGCTTCAAAGCCAATGAGTCCATGGGCAAAGGGCAAGAGGCCTTGGAATAGAGAGGGCAGTAACACTTGGGGTGAAGCCCAGGGCCCAGCTGAGGATGAAAACAAATGAGTCTGAAGAGAAGAGGTTTGCAGGGGCCACTGAGGCAAGGCTTCACACCAGAAGCTGGTTGAGCTTGACAAAGGGGAATGAGTGAAGATGTGTCTTCCCTCCAGCCACTTAGCAGGGTGGGTACCAAGACTGGTTTTCATTAAGATCACGCCCAGCCTGGAAACTGAGTGGGCATGATGATGTTGCCAGGTTGCCTAAAGACACTGAACATTTTGGGGGGAAGGCAGCAAAGAGCACAACTTTTGGAGTCCCCTGGACCTGGATTCAAATCCCACCTCTGCCACTCATTTCCCTGTGGCCTTAGACAAGGTACGTAACCTGTTGGGTCCTGCTTCTCTAAAGTGGCAATCATAGCAGATAACGTGCAGAGTGTCTTAGTTAACATCTTCTTTAGTTGCAGGTGGCAGAGACCCAACTTGAACTGGTGGAGAATGCTGGGGACATAACAGAGCAACCATGGCTGGGTCACAAAAGGGGCCCCTGGAGACAGGAGTCATTTGGTGCCCAACCCCAATTCCCTGGGCACGGCTTTCTCCAGAGGCAGAAAAAGCAGTTGTTTTTTCTGGCTCCCAGGATTGTTGTGTTACACCTCAGCCATCAGTAAAAGATTAAGCCACTCTCAGTCCCAAATCCAAAAATCCCAGGAAAGGGACTCATTGGCCCGACTGCGATCAGGTGCCCATCCCTGAACCAATCAACTGTGGCCTGAGAGATGGAGTCCCAGTAATACAGGGTTGTTGTAAGGATTAGAAGTAAATATAATACTTATGAGTGCCTACCATGTACCACGCTCCTTGCCAAATGTTTTATGTACCTTCTTTCATTTAATCCTCACACAGCCCTATAACGTGGATTCTTTAATCATCCTCATTTTACAGATGAGGAAATTGGGGCTCTCAGAGGTCAAGTAAATGCTGAGATGGCATAGCTTGTAAGCGTTGGAGCCAGGGTCAGACCCCAGCCATCTGACTCCAGAACTGTTCTCTTAGCCAGCACACCATAATACTCACATCAGGTGCTGTACTGGCCACTTAGGACAAAATGGTCAAGGTCTGGGCTTTAGTGCCAGATGGCTGGTCAGATAGTGTCTGTGTTTGTCCAAAATTCCTTCTTTCTCCACCCTTGTCATGGCTTCCCTGAGGGCGGTGGTGGGGAGTTTATTGCCCATCTTTGGTCTTGGCCATGTGATGTAAGAAGACACGACTCAAGCGAGGCTTTAAACAGGCTTGTGTGGTTTGGCGCTCTCAGCTCATTCTGACCTCCGCCAGGTAAAGAGCACGTGCCGCTGGTCTCAGAGCGAGATGTATGAAGCAGACCTGGAACCAACCCACAGTTCACAGCCAAGCCAAGCTGTGCCTGGACCCTGGGACCCTGAGCGAAAGATGAATCCCCCGAGATGTGAAGATCGTTTGTTACATCATATTTGCAGAAGCCGTGGAGTTGCGCTGCTTGGATGTCCCTTCAAGGAAGAACCTGCTATTCAGGCGCAAGAGCGCAGTGAGCAGACCGTCTCCAGCTGCAGCCGCTTCGAGACCCACTACAGTATTTTTTTTCCAGCTGTATTGAGATATAATTGACATAGAACAGTGTGTCAGTTTAAGATGTACAACGTGTTGATTTGATACATTTATAATGGCAAAATGATTACACCATAGCATTAACTACCATCTCCATCCTGTCACATAGTCACCATTTCTTTTTTGTGGTGAGAACATTTAAGGTCTACTTTCTTAGTAACATCCAAGTATATAATACAGTATTATTAGTTACAATCACCCCTGACAGTGTTTGAGTGACTGAGCGTGGAGGGGTGGACTAGGGCCCAGCCATTTCTGCCCAACTCAAGGCTCCTTTACTGGGCAATCCTTGCCTCCTGAGCTCCTTGTTAGATAGGCCGAGACTCTGTCAGATCTGCGCTGTGCGGTCTGAGGCTGCCTGCCCAGTCCTGCTCTCCCCGACTTTACCTTTCACAGGTGTTACCCCCTCCCCCCATAAACCACTTGCACTCCTAACTCTGTCTCAGCATCTGCTTCCTTAGAGCACTTGAACTGACACAGTCTTATTGCCACAAAACCTAATTCACTTGGTTTCAAATGCTGACTGCACAATTCACTAGCTGCCTTGTCATAACCAAACTCTGACTCAGTTTCCTCATTGTAAAAAGAAGGTAACAGAGACACCCATCTGACAGGTTTCTTTGTGTGTATTGAATAAGATAATCCATGTACAGTGCTGAGCACTCAATAAATGTTAACTGAGTTTGCCAGAGGTGGCTGTAAATCTCCATAAATAAATGCTAGCTACATGTGAATGATATACAGTAAAATACCAAGTCAACAGATATAAATCTAGGGTGGATCTTAAAAGACTGAAGAGTGAGAAAGGTGGGCAGATGAGTTGCAATTGTGGACAAGTACAAAGTAGAAAAAATAACGAAAGCTTGCAAATGAGATGGTCGATGTATTCCGAGCCATCATTTGTAACCAGAAAAAAAGATTCCCAGACTTCTATGTGGTCCTTCTCTGTGTTTTCCTCTGGGAGCTCTCCGAGCAAGCCATGACAGGCATCACCATCTCCATGTTTCAGGTGAAGGAACTGAGGCACAGAGAAGCTAGAAGACTCACCCCATGGTGCACAGGGATGTACTGGACACAGGAGCAGAGCCAGGTCTGCAGCTGTCCCCGGGAGAATGCCGGGCATCATGGAAAAGCACCAGAGCCAAAAAGGAAGGGGCTTCCCTGCAGCAAAGTCCAGTTGGAGGCACCTAGACCACAGCAAAAGTCATTCTAGGGGCCACGACTCAAGACACCGGAGAAGGCTGTCTAGATGTCAGGGAAAAGAAGAGGATCAAGTGAGCACCAAGTTCTATGAGGTTGGAGAGGAGAGACAGATCCAAGAGAGTTTTCCAGCTGTCAGGACTTGAGGGTAAACCAGATCTCTGCTGTGATGGCAAGCCCTTCAATTTTCCCCCAGGTCAAAAGATTTGATTTCAAATGTTTCTCTGTGGCATCGATGAGGAATCACTTATGGCCTCTAGTAACAGAGACCAGAGGCCTGTGGTTTAGATGCTGGTGGAAGATGGAAATTTATTTCTCCCCCTGTGGAAAAAGCTCTTTGGGGCAGTCCAGGGCTGATATGGTGGTTCCTAGTCTTCAGGCACCTGGACTCCTTCACTCCACTCTCCTTATGTTGGCTTCCAGCCTTCAGGTCACCTTATACTCTAAAACAACTGCTGAAGCACTAGCCGTCACATCTGTGTTCCAGATAGAAAGCTAGAGGAAAGGTGGAAAGAGCAAAAAGGGTGTGTGCTAAATGTCTTAAGATTTCTGCTTGTGTCTCATTGGCTAGAAATTTATCAAAGGGACCCTCCCAGCTGCAAAGGAGGCTGGGAAATGTAGTCTTTTATCTACAGACATTTCCACTCTGAATAAAATTAGAATTTTGATACTAAGGAAGAAGGAGAGAATGGAAATCAAGCAGGCAGCCATCAGTCTCAGCCATACCCATAGACCAAGATTTTGAAGAGATCTCTCTCCGAGGCCCTTCTGTTTATAACTTCAAATTAATCATAGCTCAGATTTGGCCCAAATTAGATTATTAAGGGAAATTAAGGTTCCCAGGTGGATTGCACTGGGGAGTAAGAGTTAGGTATTATATTCACATCTTGTGACAGTTGGGTTTTGGGTTATAAACAACTCTATCTCATTTGACTCAAAAAGGAATTTACTAGAAAGATACTGAGTAGCAGCAAGGAGATTCTGCAGGAGATTTGGAGACTAGAATCAATGCCCAAAAGCTCATCACAATACTGGTCTGCTGAAGAAGCCACTGCAGTTACTGTCACCTCCACTGGACCCCAGATGCTGGGGCTCCCACTGCTGCCACCAACAACCCTGGGCAAGGAGTTCTGCTGCTAACCTGTCACCTGCAGCTTGGTCTTGCAGTGACCATCGCTGCAGGCAGAGGAGACTCTCCCACGGTTCTTGCTGTCCTGTGTCACTGGCTCCCAAGTCAAAGTCAGGGTGATTGCTTCTGATTGGTGGAGCCCAGGTCACACAGCCATGTTTAGCTGCAAGAGAAGCTGGGAAAGGAAGTGTCTGGCATTTCCAGTTTCATTGCAGAATCGGAGCTCTCTCTTCCACTAAGACTCATAAGTTAGGTAATTCTCCCAAATAAATATCAGGTTCAGATGTTGGACAGCCCACAAAATACTAAATGTCTAGTGTAGAACTTTGTAGATGTTATTTCATGTAAACCTCACAACAACTCATTTTTTTTAAAGATTTTATTTTATTTTTTCTTTTTCTCCCCAACCCCCCCAGTACACAGTTGCATATTTTTAGTTGTGGGTCCCTCTAGCTGTGGCGTGTGGGACGCCACCTCAGCATAGCCCGATGAGCAGTGCCGTGTCCACGCCCAGGATTCAAACCAGCAAAACCCTGGGCCACCGAAGCAGAGTGCGCGAACTTAACCACTCAGCCATGGGACCAGCCCCTCAGAACAACTCATTTCATGCGTGATAAAATGGAAGCTCAGAGAAGTGAAGTAACTTGTCCAAGGTCATGCAACTGGCAAGACCAAGCTTCCCACCAATAAAGGCCAATAAGTAAGGAATCTGGAAATTTCTTAGTGGGCTCAGACCTTCGTGGTGCCTCTGCACCCCGACTGCAGGATTGCCGTGGTTTCCTTACTCTCACCTGCCTCCTGGGTCTCCGGTAGAGCCATCCTCCAGGACATATGCCCAGTGCCTCCCTCTCGTGCTCCTCCTCCAGGCCCTCCTGCCTTTCCACCCACTTACAACATCTTAATATTAATGGCTGCCACAGGCTGCTCCACTGATCATCAGGACTTGCTGGGATCTGAGCCTCACCCCTGATTTTGCTAAACATCAAGGCTGAACTTCCAGGCATATGGAGGGAGAAAGACCACAGAGGCCCTTAAGCCAGGCTTCCTGCAGATCCCATGGGAGAAGCCTTGGACCTGGTGTGGGGGCTGCTGAGACTCAGTGAGGAGAACATAGAAGCAGCCATCAGAGAGACTTCTGGGCTCCAGGATCTCTCAGCTCTGAGAATTGCACTCTGCCTTGGGAGAGTGCTCACTGCTTTCAAATTTTTTTTGTACTGATCCCAAACCCATCCTCTTCTTTACGTCTCCACTGCCACCTTCAACCCTTAAACCGACCACTGCTGTCTCTGACCTGAACCACACGGTCGCCTCCTGACTGGACTCCCTGTTCATAACTGCCAGCAGCTTCCCTTCATGCTGGGGTAACACCCAGTCCTGACCCTGGCCCACAAGGCCCCACAGGCCTTGACCCCACCGACCCTGCTGAGCTCCTCTCGAAGGCTCCCCTGACCTCAGTCCTCCCTCACCTCCTCGCTGTTCCTCAGAAACACCTCCCTGGCTCCTCCCCAGGACGTGGACATCTGCTGTCCCCCTCACCCCACCAGCTGCCCCAGCCCCCCACATGGCTGGCTTCTCACTGCTCAGGTCTCTGCCCACACACTGACTCCTCGAAAGTCCTTCCGGTCCTGCATCCAAAAGAGGCCCCTCCCACCATCAGTCTGTAACCCCTCACCAGCTTTCTTTTTGCCTTAGCACTTTCACCTTCTTAAATTATCCTGTTTATTTACTAGCCTGTTCGTTAACCATCTTGCACAACTAGAACCTAAATTCCATGAGAACAGGGGCTTTGCTTTCCTTTTTTTTTTTTTAAGATTGGCACCTGCGCTAACATCTGTTGCCAATCTTCTTTTTTTCCCCCTCTTCTCCCCAAAACCCCCCAGTACATGGTTGTATATTCTAGTTGTGAGTGCCTTTGGTTGTGCTATGTGGGACGCCGCCTCAGCATGGCCTGATGAGCGGTGCCATGTCCGCGCCCAGGATCCGAACCCTGGGCCGCCAAAGTGGAGCACGTGAACCTAACCACTTGGCCATGGGGCCGGCCCCAGGGCTTTGTTTTCTTTTCCCCCAGCAACAAGAACAGTCTCTGGCACATTAGGTGCTCAATAATACTTGTTGAAGATCCTTGACTGAATTGTCTTAGAACAGTCCTGTGGGGTAAAACAGAACAAAAGCTCTCTTGGGGCATCAGGGATGTGGTCATTCCACCACCTGAGACTGAAGGGAAGCTGAGACAGAGCCCGGAGGCACACAGCAGGCTGGTAATGGAGTAAGTCCTCTAAGGCTGCTTTCTCCATGGCTGAACACGGGGCAAGAGACAAGGACAACACATGTGGGATGTTTTTCTTTTCCCTTGAGAGGCTAAGGAAGGGTTAATGCTGAGGGAAGGAGTGCCCATGGGGTGTGGGCAGCTGAAACCTGGTGGGTGGTGTTCTTCTGGGATGAGATCCTTGGGGGAGCTATAGGTGGCACCTGGAAGGTGACTGACAGAAGTCAGGGCCTTCTACAAGGCTGGCTTGAAGGCATTGCCAAGAGTCTGCTCCTTCCTTCCCACTCCTGGGGCCCTCCAAGAAAAGTGCAAAGGGATGGATTATTCCCTAGAGAACTAGGAGAAGGAAACAGGTCAGGTGTTTAGGGTAAGATGCTCTTAGCAGGTCTGGGTTCTGAGGACTCACCAGCCTTGCCTTCAGCGGCTCTTCTCAACCCCTTCTGGTGCCCCTTCCTTTCTTCTCCCTGATTCTTGGTGGCGGAGGATGGTTGCCCAAGCACAGTGGGGCATCATTTGCCTCCCCATATCCAAGGTCCCTTCCTTTGCTTGAGGCTCTGATTCCATCTTCAAGAAAAGAAGAATGCAGCAGATTTGGACTCTGTGTGGCCCTTGGCAGCTGCGTGTTCCTGGGGTGGTCATCTAGTCTCCCTGACGTTGCTTCCTCATTTGAAAAATGGTACACTTCTTTCAGGGTAGTTGGGAGGATTCATTGAGACAATGCCAAAAAGTCCAGAACTTAATAAGTGTTCATTGTGTGCAAGTTAAACGTGAGTCAGAATCCCCCTTGTTTTTCTCCTAGGGTCAGCCCCTTTACTGAACAAAGGGAATGGAGTATCTGGTGCAACGTCTGATGACAAGAGGGTGAGAGAGCAGGGCCTTTGGGACGCTCCGGACTCTCTCAGGAGAATTGTCTAGAACAAGAAAAGATAAGGTTTACCCTCAAGGGGTAAGCCCAAAATACACCAGAGCATTAAAAAAAGTGAAAGACATTCATGGGTGACAGATTCATAATGGGATTATTGATTCTAACACAGATCCTTTCTCTTCCTTGCATTTTCCACCCTCCTCCCTCCAAAAATTGCTGCTGATGGCTGGGTAGGGACTCTGGGAGGCAGCTAGCAAGGGAGAATGGCTTGGCTGTAGCTGGTGCTAAACATGACCAGCACCAAGGAAAAAGAGGGCGATGTCATCCTCCCTTATCCCTAATCTTGACAAGGGGGACAGAACTCCTGACCTCTCAGAGAAGTTGAGTGGATTAAACGTGATAAGAGGTCTGGCATCCATTATTAACAGTAGTAAGAGCCATGACGGATTCAGTCCCCAGGGCCAGGCACCATGCTAAATGGTTTACAGACATCACCTTCTTCAATCACTGGCCCAAATCCTGTGAATGCTGGGACTAGATTTGTCTTGTTGCCTACCCTATTGCCACTGCCCAGTATAGTGTCCTTCTGCATGATGGAGATAATAACCAATGCTCAAGGAACCCAGTTTTGTAGCCTTTTTTTGTACACTCATGGTATAGTTTTATTCGCTTTTTACAGCACTGTATATTTCTAATCTTTGTGACACTTCTGAGGGGTAGACACTACCACTATCCCCATTTTATGGGTGAGGAAACTGAGGCACAGAAGACAGAAGTTGGGTAACTTTCCCATGGTCACCAAACAAGTGATAGAGCAGGAGTCTGAACCCAGGCAGTCTGGCTCTAGAGTCCATGCTCTTGACCCCTACGCTAACTCAGGGGTCAGGGAATGCTCACAAGTCCAGTATCAGGCTGTTTTAGGTAAAGCAATAGAAGCTAAGAGAGAAGTTCAATGATTGGCTCAAAGCCACAGAGCTGTGAGGCAACAGACTCAGCATTTGGATCCAATGTGAATGAGCTAAATGCCTCTGAAAGGGTATGCTTCACTCCCCCCACCCCTAGCCTAAGCTCTGGGGCCAGCCTTTCCCTGTAGGGCTCCCCACTAGGCCCACAAATGTCTTGAGTCTGGGTCTGGACTAAGTTGGGCAGCTGTGGATCATTACTAATGACACCCCAAAGCTCAGAGACAGCCCCCTAGCCAGGAGTCTATCAGGAGTCCAGTTCTGAGGGTGGGACTGGCTGTGGGCTGATGTTGGGTCCTCCCTCCACCTATAAGCCCCTGGCAAAGGTCTCTCTCAGAGGGCCTGGCGCTGCTCCCATCCTCAACCTCCTAGGGCAGGATGGTGACTATCTCTCTGGGAGAGAGAAATGGCAGCATCAGACACTAGGTTCGGTCAAGAGATTTTTCATCCTCATTTCCTGGCAAGAGCTGAGCTTCCATCACTCACGTGCTTGTTTTCCATCACTCACATCTTTGCCCATCAGCTGGCATCTGGCTCATCATGGATGTCCCGTGATAAGTCAGGGACATGACAGATGCCATTAACATAATATCTGCATTCATCCTTCCAGGGTAGGTTGGCATGGAGAGGAGGCTGAGAGAAGGATGGAGTCAAAAGAGAACAGCCTTTGACACTAGACTCATTTGAGGTTGAGTCTGGCCTCTGCTGCTTGCTAGCTAGGTAGCTTGGGACATGTTACCTAACCTCCCCGGGAACCTAAGTTTTCATGTTCATGAAATGGGGATAGAAATTCTTACCTGGAAGGCAAAGCCACTACTTTGCACTACTCCAGGGGGTACCACTCATGTTGTTGTCTATATGAGTGGTGCCACATGGAACCCACCTCCGTAGGACACAAGGTGAAGGCTGCCTTGAGGTTGCATATCCCTGAGTCTGCATCTTGCAGGTAAGAATGCCTGCATCAACTTTCAGATGTGGAACGAGGGTGCTAACAGGGTCCTTGTGAGGACCAGAGATGATGCTGTATTAAGGGGCTGTGACAGCGTGGGTGCACAGTAGGCATGGCATTATTATGGGATAGGATGCAGCCCTTGGAGTAAATAGTACATCTCTCCCAGACACCTTGGGCACTGTAAGATGCCCCTGCCTAATTCTGTTTTTTGTGTGGATCAGGCCAGAGCGAGTGAGACCCACCTCACAACAGCCCTGTTAGCAAGGCCTCAATTCCTATATCCTATAGGGTTTCCTCTTACTTCTCAGTTTGGCCCCATAGTGACCACAGAGGGTACTAGACCTTGGCAGTGGGCTGGGGTTAGTAAGGTTTCAGTCCATTTGGGGGTTTGCAGCTGACTGGCCAAGAAATCCTGAACAGGCTTTCTCCCAGCTTGGTTTTCCAGGCTCTTCCTAAAGCAATTGACCTTGTCGTTATCTCCTCTCGTAGGGTGCCTTCAAGTCAAGAAACATTTATTAAAAGCCTACTGTATACTAGGCACAATGGAGAGGGGAGTGCCAAGGTGGATAATACAGTCCCCAGCCCCCAGAGGGTCACAGACGAGTTAGCTGAGGTAGTAGAGTGCAGGGACTCGGGGTGTGTGTGTGTGTCTGTGCAGAATCACTTTCACTTGACACTTGGGCCCAAGGGGGCCACCCTCCCCACAGGGCCCTCAAGCAGGAAGCCAGTAGCTTCACTGCCCACCTTTGGAATTCAGGCTTTTCTGCCTAGTTTCCTGCCACCTCTCACTGCTTTTCCACTGGCCCAGTTGGCTGCAATTCTGCAGCTTCCAACACAGGAGTTAGCTAGGGGACCCCCATCAACTGGGCAAGGAAGCTCGCCTTTCAGTCACCTCTCACACCCTCCCCCCTGCCCCTCCATCGACAATCCCATCCTCTTCATTCGTTTGCCCAGTGAACTCTGAGGTATAGCAGACCCGTTGCCTTGTCTATTTGACTTACTGAGGAACCCCTAGCTCAGAGGTGCTCGACGATATTAGTTGGATGAATGGATAGAAGAATAAATGGAACCTTTCTGTGGAAGTCGGGCACACTTCATGCTTACTCCACGAAGATGTTCAGATGTCCCATGGTTGTTCTCCAAAAGAAGTCACCACTGCTCTTCTTTACCACGAGGGACCCCCACTCCCATGACATTGTGCTGATATGGATTAACTCTTCTGAACTAGGCACTGTGTCCTGTGCTGGGAGACAAACCTTGAGCTTTCCCCACCCCTACATCACCCTCTTTGCACCCTGTCCCCTTCTTTTCTCTCCAATGCCACCACACAGCCTGCCCAGAGCACGTGCCCCTCTCCTGTTCTGCTTTTTACACGGGGGTCCCATATTTGGGCTCCTTCGACCCTGCCAACCGGCACAGGAGTTGAGAGAGGGAGGAGGACTTCCAGTCTCTAGCTCTGCCCTCAGCCCATCCTCCCACCCCACCCCAGGGACGTGTCCCAGCTATGCTTTGCCCAGAATCCCAAACTACCCTGCCTCTTGGAACAGCCCTATTGTCTCATCTCAGCCTCAGGGGTCCCTGCCCTTGGGCATCCTGCAGAGCCCACCCAGTGCCTGGCTCCCAGCGCCCTGGCCCCTCGGTGCTGCGTGCGGCCGGGAGCTGCCAGCTTTTTGGAATTCCTAATCGCTCCTGGCCCCGGTGATTGGCTGCTCAGCTCTGACCCCACTTGGGCTGCAGCCTGGTTGGATAAAAGGGGAATCTCCTTGGGGCTCCAGAGCATTAGACACCGGAGGGGGCACCTGGGACCAACTTCACGAAGCAAGGAGCCCGGCGGGGGGGTGGGGGGAGCAAAAGACCTGCGGCCTCGGCCCCTCCAAAGAACAGAGAGATGACGGGGAAAGCCGGGGAAGCGCTGAGCAAGCCCAAACCTGAGACAGTGGCCAAGAGTACCTCGGGGAGCGCCCCGGCCAGGTGCACCGGGTTTGGCATCCAGGAGATCCTGGGCTTGAACAAGGAGCCCCCCAGCTCCCACCCGCGGGCTGCCCTCGACGGCCTGGCCCCCGGGCACTTGCTGGCTGCGCGCTCCGTGCTCAGTCCCGCAGGAGTGGGCGGCATGGGGCTGCTGGGGCCTGGGGGGCTCCCCGGCTTCTACGCGCAGCCCACCTTCCTGGAAGTGCTGTCCGACCCGCAGAGCGTCCATTTACAGCCGTTGGGCAGAGCGTCGGGGCCGCTGGACACCAGCCAGACGGCCAGCTCGGGTAGGTGAGGGCGAGGCTGCGTGGATGCCTGACCGGGGGCGAAAGCCAGGAACCCCACGCCGTCGGCTCTCGCTTGCACGGCCAGGCCTCTTCCTGGCGCAAAAGTTCGTGCCAGGCCGAGGGGTCGCTGCCCGGGCCTGGGGCCGGCGCCCCTAGGCCAGTGGCTGGGAGGATGCTGCCCGCACCCGCCGGGTTTCGGCCCCAGCGTTTCTGGCCGCCGCGCTGTTCTTCGATCCCCGCGTCGGGCCGGCTCTGCCGCGGCGCCCGGCTGGGCCACCAGTGGAAACCCGGCTTAGGGTGTCGGAGTCCACGGGGCGGTGTCGGAGCCCGTAGGGCGGGCTGGGGGCCCCAGCTCTGCTGCTCCACTGAGGTCCGGGCCGCCCGGAGGACCTGCGCCCCTGGAGGCGGATTCTGGTCCGCGCGCTGGCGGCCGGGGAAGCGGGTGCAGGCTTCGTCCTCAGCCCTGGTGTCCAAAGTTGTCTTTTCCTTCCTCCTTTTCTCCATTCCAAACGCCCCGCGTTGGTCAGCTGGGGTTTGTTTTCCACTCCACGAGCTTGGACAGCCAGATCCCACCTAAGCGCCACCAGATATCGGATCTCGGCGCCTCACTGGCTCTGGGGCCCTTGGATGACCCCGCCGCACCCTCCCCGGGCCGCTTTCCCGGCCGTGCGTCCCCGCCCGCTCGGCCCTCCGCCTCTGGTTCGTGCTCCGCGATTCCCCCGATTTTTCGTTATCGTTTTTACTTATTTATTTATTTATTTATTTTTATTTGGAGGGGCAACGAAAAGTGGCGCGTCGCAGTCTCTCCAATCTCGAGCGGGGGCGCATTGTGCCAGCACTGAAAAAGGGGCTGTGCCGGGAGCCCCCAGCCCTTCCTGGAGCCCGGCTCCGTTCTTTGGGGACAACTTTCGGTCCAGGGGCGCCAGGGCTGCAAGCGCAGGGCAGGGCACAGAGCCCAGAGCGCCGCCGGGGGTTCCTGCGACCCCGCGAGGCTGCCACCTCTCCTGCGGTCTCTGCCCCAAGCGTGTCGGGGCCTTTGCCTCTCTTACAACGAAATCTCTTCAAAACCCGCGGATTCGGGCGCCGGCTTGGGTAGAGGCAGCCGGGGCTTGAGGATGAGGTCGACCTCCGCGAGAGCCTGCCGGGGAGGCAGGGCAGGCCCCGGCGCTCGTGGAGGCGGCCCTGGGTGGGGCCCTCGCGGGTTTCAGGAGCCAGACGCGCCCGGGCAGTGCCGAGCGCGCCCCCAATTCTGCCGCATGTGCCTCCGCCCGCTTTTCAGATTCTGAAGATGTTTCCTCCAGCGACCGAAAAATGTCGAAATCGGCTTTAAACCAGACCAAGAAACGGAAGAAGCGGAGACACAGGTAAGGCCCTGCGGCGCTTTCTGTTGCCTCTCCTGGTCACCTACCCCCTGCCGTCCCATTTGGGAGTCGGGTCGCTTGGACCCTGTTTTCGCCGACTCCTAATTTGAGGTCCCAGGCTGCGCCAGGGCGAGGAGACCGGGCGTTGTTTGGGGACATCTGCCCGGGCCCTGGCGTCTGGCCGCGCCGGATGAGGAGGATGAGCGGCCGCCGAGGAAGCGGCAGCGTTCGGGCTTTCTCCTTCTGCCGGGGAAGGCAAGGCCCCAACCAGGGCCAAACACGAGCCAGAGAGGGCCAGGCGGCCCCCAGATGCGTTCCCTGCGTCAGCCCTTTTGGAAAGCCACGCACGCCTCACGGCAGGCAGATCGGCTCCCACCTCCCGCCCGAGCCGGGTCCTCTGCTCTCTGCCCCCAGGCCCCTATTCCTCTCCCGAGGTCCCTGTCCGCTCTGCTAACCCCTATCTTTCTGCTGCCACCGTTCCCCCCAAATCTTGAACGTGGTGTCTACATCGATGGAAAATTTTCGTTAGGCTTCTACTCTTCTGTGATCCTGAGAGGGTCTCTTCCCTTCCATGAGCCTCAGTTTCCTTGTCTGTAAAATGGGGAGGAGGGAGTGTGTGGACAGGATGACCCCACCAGCCCTAGCTGGAGCGGAGTGGGCTGCATTGAGGTACAGACCCAAGACAGAGTTTTAAAAGATATGTCTTCAAAATAGGCATTTCTTGGACAAAGTGAAAACTCAGTAGGCGCCGAAAGGTAGATGCTGAAAAGTAATTCCCCCACCCCAGACCTGCACTTTCTTCGGCATCGGCATCGGCGCCACGGCTACCAGTTCCTTGTGTAAATTCCCGAGGAGGTTTTTATAAGGGAGCGAGAACCACAAATCTACCGGCCTTTCTTGGAGCGCTGCTTCCAGGCGCCGTCCCTGCGCTCGCCCGGCTGCTTCCCCAAGTCTCCCTCTCTCCGCCCCGTCCCGGGGGCGCCCGCGGGCTGCCCGCGCGCTCTGGGGACGTTTCTCCCCGGGGAGCTCTCCGCCTCCCCTCCCCGCCCCACCTCCTCCCCTTCTCCTCGCTCTGTTCTCAGCATCTTTGCGCACCCCATCTCTGGGTGCTTCTCTGCGTTTCCCTCTTCCTCAGCCCTCGGAAACTCCACTATTGACCCTCACCTCTTAAAACGGCTCTTTCCGACCTCTCAGGCCCCAACAGGTTCCGGCTTGAATGAGGGTGAACTTTGACTTGGTTTCTCGATAACCTCGGCTCATTCCCTTCAGGCAGCTGTTTATTTTTGTTTAGTTTGTTTTATTTTAAACGGAAATATTGTTTTTAGTCCTGACCCTGGGTCATTTTTTTAATATTTATTCATTCAACAAATATTCATTAAAACACCTCTTATGCATCCATCTCATGCTGCTCCCGGGGTGGGTAGCGCTGTCAGCTTCCGCAGCAGGGACGGACACCAGGACCGCGGAGGGAGGGCGGGTTGGAGTCTGGCTGTACCGCTTCTAGCCGGTGCGGGAATGGGGGCAGGGGTTCCCAAACCAAAGGGAACCCTGTAAAAACATCCCCCAAACCTTGGGTCCCAGACCAGAGTTTGTGCACCAGGCCATCTCCTTGTGTGGCACCTGGAGCTGGCTGACCCATAGCCCAAGTCCCTGCTTAAGGTTTCTGACTCTCTGCCCTCACCTGACACCCTCTCCACCAGCGAAATCTTTGGGAGCTTTGGAGGGTTCCCAGGGAGACAGGACAGCAACTGCCACTTGCCCTAGGTTTCTGGCTATTTCTGCTTCATGAAGGGAGCACATTTTTGGAGACAGGAGAATGGCTACTGATTGTGGGTGCAGTTTTTAATTAGTAAAAAATGTGTTTTTCTGAGCTTCTCTCATTTGGGGATTTCAGGTAAGAGGTCTTGGAATCTAGTGATGAGAGATGGGCATCTCTTCATCACGCATAAATAAAGCGGGCTTAGCAGAGGTTGGAGAAGCGAGTGGGGATGGAGCAGCCACCTTGGGAGTCTCTGGGAATTTGCTCTTTCCTTGGAAATCCCAGCTCCTCTGCAGACAGGGTACAGTGGGAACCTGAGGGATCTGGGGCTCTGCATAAAGCCAGGAGCAGGGTTTGGGTCACACTGTGGGGGCGCAGGGATGCTCCCTGGAGAGCATGTCAGCTTCAACACGCGGGTTAGCACTGAGGCCAGAATGAGGGGGAGTTGGGAGGACTTTCGGTTTGTTTGTTTGTTTGTTCAAGATTTTATTTTTTCCTTTTTCTCCCCAAAGCCCCCCCGCCCCGTACATAGTTGTATATTCTTCGTTGTGGGTCCTTCTAGTTGTGGCATGTGGGATGCTGCCTCAGCGTGGTTTGATGAGCAGTGCCATGTCCACGCCCAGGATTCGAACCAACGAAACCCCCGCGCTGCCTGCAGCGAGCGGAGCGCGCAAACTTAACCACTTGGCCACCGGGCCAGCCCCTTGTTTGGTTTTTTGAATGAGAGCTCTTCCAGGCAGAGGCTGGCACTCGAATGATCCCAAATGACCTCTCACCAGCTCTCCTCTTTGGCTTTGACCAGGCCACACCTCTGTGCCTCAGTTTCCCTCATTTTGAAAATAACCTGCCTGTTTTGATTGTTTCTTTTGACAATCTGTTCAGGGCCCCTTCCGTAAGTGGCAGCAGTGAAATAGAAAGCAGCAGATCTTCAAAATTTTGCAGAATTAACTTTCTGTATCCATAAGCATTCCATCCCCCCAAGAGAATAGGAGAAACGATTTAGAATCAAACCAGTCATTTTCTATAAAGAGCAGAATCGTTCTCCCTCACACCTCCCCTGCATCATCCCCCGACAGCAGCACAGGGAACACAGGGGCTTCACTTGGTACTTTTCCCTCGTGTTAGGTGAGGGTCAAGGCGTCACTGAGGGATTCTAACCCCTGTGCTGGGCCCAGGGTCCAAGTCCCCCAGGCTCACACAGGGAATGCACCGTCTGTACAAGTTGGGTTTGTGGGATCTGGACCATATTGCCTGTTGGCTTGTTGGTGAAGGAGCAGGATAAAGTCACCTAGAACTTGGTGAGACTGAGCTCTGAAAAGAGAAGAACTTGCGTCCATATGTAGATGTGTAGTGTGTTTATTCAAGAAAGGGGGTCTATGGACCCCCTAATATTGGAGGCAAAGTTGTACATGTTGGAGCATATTCATTGGCACATTTTCCTAGGGTGAGAGGATGTAATTTTTACCAGGTTCTTAAAGAGGTTTATGACCCCAGATGGGTCAATGTGACCTGCTCTGTGGGGGTGGGGGCTGTGTATGTTGGCTCTCTCAGGGTGACCTGAATGGAACTCCTCTGAACTGGGCCCCGCTCTGGGTGAGAAGCTGAGCCTGTGTGTGGATGGTTGGAAGGTGGCCCTTGCCTTCTGAGCACAGGAAGGGACAGGGTGCCCTCCCCTACCCACCCCCCCCCATCTTCCTGGCCCCCAAGACCCTGAGGGCAGCTCTAAGGAGCTGGTAGTTCTGGGCAGGAGAGGACGGCAGGGTGTTGGGTGGGTTGAGGGGGTGAAAGATTCAGTTCTTAGCTGCACAAACACTGAGGTTCCTCCTGCATTTGACCTTCTGGGGAGTCTTGGAAGCTTGAGTGCAATTTAAAAAATCAACTCATCCCACAACTAGAAGGACCTGTAACTAAGATATACAATTGTGTACAGGGTGGGTTTGGGGAGATAAAGCAGAAAAAAAAAATCAACTCTGCTGTCTGTGAGAGGAGCCGGGAAGGAGGTCCCAGTGGGGCCGAGGCGTTTATTTACCCGGGTGTGTGTGTAAACGTGTGTAAGTGTGTGTGGGTATGTGTGCGTGTGAGAGAGAGGTTGTGTCCGATTGTGCTCAGCCAGCCTGGGTTTGGGGTCTGTCCAGGAGGCAGAGGGGAGGACCATTCTGTCCTCTCTGGGACAGACTCTTTCGGTTTCTGGGTCCTGAGCATCTGGTTTTGCTCCCTTCAGGACAATCTTTACCTCCTACCAGCTAGAGGAGCTGGAAAAGGCGTTCAACGAGGCCCACTACCCAGACGTCTATGCCCGGGAGATGCTGGCCATGAAAACGGAGCTGCCAGAGGACAGGATACAGGTAATGGAGCCCTGAGTCCTCTCTCACCCTTTCCCTGCTCTTGGGGACATCGACTGCCCAGGCTCCTGGATACCCATCTTCCACCCCCTGCTATGAGCATGTGCTCTCAAGAAGAACAGTTCATTTAAGCTGACAGGTATTTGCTGAACAGCCACCATGTGCACTGCTGGGGGACAGGAGACTCAGCGGACGTGGCCTGGCCTGACATTCCAGACTGTAGGCTCCCTGAAGAGCAGGTCAGACAGACCCTGAGGGGCCCTGGTGCAAGAAGGAGCTCTGCGTGGGTGCCAGGTTCTGAGCAGAGGCTCTATTACGGCAGATGTCCCCTAGGTACAGCTAAATGTCTGCTCCAAGGCCAGAGGTGGCCCCAGAGTGGCTTCTAGCCCTGATCCTAGTCTGTTTCCTTTCTCTCCACCCCGCTCCCCATGAGGAAGAGATTGCTCCCTCCTTCCTACCCACTCCCCACCACCTGCATCCACCCAGCCTCCTTCCTTCTCACAACCAAACAGCTGGCCCTGCCCTGCCCTCCTGCTCCTGTACACCTCCTGGGTCCGCCTCAGGATGTGGCCGGCACCTTGCCTGCAGGTGCGGCTCATTAAGCTCTCCTCCTCTCCTGGAGAGTTTTGTGGGTAACCAGGCATGGGACTGGACTGGGATGTCCTCAGCTGCGGTGGGTACAGGGCCTTTTGTCATTAGCAGCAGGACCTTCTCAAGTCCAGAGCCCCCTAGCTGGGCAGGAGTGGGGCTGCTTAATCGTTTCTCTGGGAGAAGATGAAGTCTGATGATTATCTAGGCAGGGCCTCCCGAGGAGGAGGAAGTGAGTGGGGTAGGAGGAACATTTCCAGAAGATCTGGATTTGCCTCAGCTGGATCGCAACCTTCAGTGGAAGCTGCTGCTATCACCTGAGTGGTCCCGAGCAGTTCACGCTGGGGCTGGGAAATGAGGGCGGGCGAGGGTCCGGCGTCTCCTCCTGGTCACGATCCCTCGTGTCTTCAGGTGTGATGTGTGTTGGGAGGTAGGGAGTGGGGCTAGAGAAGGAACCAAATAAGGTGTGTGGTTGCTTTGTGCTCTCTCACTGAGAACCAGAGAATGGGAAATGAGGCGCGAGCTGCTTTTCCAGAGGAGCCTTCCTCTCCCTGGGAAATCTATTTGGAGTTTCAGCCAATAGCTTTAGACATTGACACTAACAATAAGCTCAATTAGTCGTAAGCAGATTATCTGTTTGGGGCATTATCCATGGTGGCCTGGATTCACCACCCCCCATCCAATTGGGTTCCAGTGGGGTAAGGCTGGGTGTTGATTCTGAGTCTTTGCGTGTGAGTTTGTTTGTGTGTAAGCTAAGGCCCAATCCAGTTGATATGTGGGGATCACTCCTGCCTGACCTTCATCGGCGCAAATTTGGCCATTACAAGCAGCTGTGGTGGGGTAGAGGGCTGAAAAGGTCCCCCGTTGGTAGGCCCCACATCTGCACTATCCACAGAAGGGAGGAGGAGCTTGTCTCTTGCAGTGAGCTGTCCTAGAACCTGCCTGGCTGTGGTGGTGGGCGGGAGCCATTGCTGCAAATGCCTTAGCGGGTGGCTGCTGGGCTTCTCGAAGTTGCCTGGGGGTTGTCTATAGGGCGGTGTCTGAAGCCCCAGAACCAGCAAGGAGGGGCTCGGGTGAGGAGCAAGTTGATTGCCCCAGGACCGTGAGGACTGGCTATGGAATTTGTGGATGTGGGAGAACCCAGGCAAGACTCTCTCCCACTCTTTGAGCACCACGAGTTCTTTGCCTAAACGCTGCCCCCAGAAGGTGTTTGTGAGTTGTCAAATAGCCCTGCCCCAAAATGTGTTACCAAGTGGCCTAGGAAAAGTCTTAGCATGTATTAATGGTAATCACAGCTATAAGTTACAGAGCAGTTTCCCTGTGCTAGGTGTTCTAAATATGCGACGTGCACAGGAGAGGCAGGGAGGTGCAGTGGTTAGGGACACCGACTCTGGAACCAGACTGCTTGGGTGCACATCCTGGTTTCACCAGTTACCAGCTGAGTGACTGCAGACAAGTTCCTTCACCCCCTAGAGCCTCCAGTTCCTCATCTGTAAAATGGGGATGATAGTGGCACCTGCAGATGCGATGAGCCACATGTGTAATGTGTTCCAAGCAGTGCCTGGCACCTGTGCAGTGCTCACTTGGTTTCAGCTCTTATTCCATTAAATACTAGTGACAACTGGTGGGGTAGAGACTATTAGCCTCCTTTTATGACTGAGGAAACTGAGGCACAGCAAATTGCCCAAGGCCACACAGCTAATAAGTTGGGGACACAGGGACCCAGGTCTCCATCTAGGACCTCTACGTTCACCACCTGCCTCTTGAGTGTCAAGCCTTTACTTTGACTTGAAGCTGGGATGGTGTGAGGTCAGGTGGGGGCCCTGTATCAAACCTTCTTTATAAAAATAACCAATATTTGAGTATACCAGGTACTGTTCTAAAAAAACCCCAAAATTCACTCATAAAAAAGTACTTTTTGAATGGGTAGATTCACATACCTGAGTTCAAAAGGATAAAACCTGAGTCTCCCCACTACAGACCAGCAGCCCCTCCAGTGGTAACCCGTTTCCTTTGGTTTCCTCCAGAGGTAGTTCATGTATGTTCCCGAGGGATCCTCAGAACACCCGATGAGCGAGGTGCCATTACTGTTCCCACTTTCCAGATGAGGCACGTGAGGCACAGAGGCCAGAATTCAGACCCGAGCCCCTCTGGACTCCAGCACGCTTGCTTCACTATGTTGCCACCCTTCCTCGTCATTTCCTCTCCTCACGTGGATGTAGGCAGGAATGGCGCATCAAAAGATGCAAAGCTACCCCAATGAGCCAGTCCCTGCCCCTCCCCCAGCTTCAGTCAGAGGCCTGTGTGTGTGTGTTGGGGGTGGGGGCTTGGAGGGAAAGGGTGTCATTAATAGAGGCCTCCAGGTCTGAAGTTAGACATTCTCAGGGTGGAATGGAAAGGTTTATTGGATTGGATGTCAAGGACCTGGATCTTAGGTCTGGCTCTGACACCCACCAGGCATGACAGAGGCCAAGTCACTTCCCTTCTCTCAGCCTCCTCATCTGTAAAAGGAAGAGCGGGGAGCCTTCCCAGGGAGGGGCATCCTCCCCAGGCCCCTGGGCTGCCCTCGGTGGAGTGGGCAGCAGCGCACGCAGAGCTTAAGAGTCCCAGGCGGACAGCTGAGACGCACAGCCTTGCTGGGCCGACCAAAGTGACCCCTGGGTGTGTCTGAGGTCTACTGTCTAATGTCTAATGAGAACCCAGTGTGGACGTGAAAAGTCAGACACCACCTACTTTTCACCTTTGTTTCCTTGCCAGCAATCCAAGCTCTGACCCCAAATTACTCATTTATAAAATAGTAATAATATTTTTCCAAAATGCTAGTTTAATTGAAGTGTTGTTATTACTGGCATTATTGAGTCCTTACCATTGTCCCAGACATTACGTGCTTTCCCCACCTTGTTTCGTTAAATCCTCACAACAACCGGATGAGTTAGATATTCTTCTTATCCCCATTTTCTGGACGAGGAAACTGAGGGGCTAAGAGATGAGAGAAGTTAGAGTGAGATTCAAACCTGCTTCTCAACTGTCACATGAGAGCACACGGGGAAACATGAAGGCCCGTCTGTACGAGCGGGAATAATCGATGTAAACAGCAGTGACGATGGGCCGGGCCCTTGGTAGCGGCCCATTTCCTCTGCCTTGTGCTTGGAGGGTAAGCTCTTCCTTGCTCCACATCTCTCTGGGTTGGGGTGAAGGGAGATGGTGCATCCTGGGGGAAAGAAGAGATTCTGTCTCCATATCAGACTCAGCCATGCAGTCTCCAAAAAATTCTAGAATATTCTGGAAGCCACTGCCAGATGTCAGCCCTGGGGAAGAGGGAATGGGTTTCCAGGCTGACTTTATTTCTTCTGTGGGGTCGCTTGTTCCTAGAATTGTAAGATTGGGGTATATACATACATTCACTTGTTTGTTTACTATATTCTTTTCTGACAAAAGTTCTGTCTATTAAAAATGCCTGCATACAGAGATCTGGACATGCAAAGTGAGCAGAGCCCACGTCTCACCCGCACTTGGGGCGGCGTGCTGTGTATGGATGGGTGAGGTTTGGACTCTCTGACTAGCTCTGTTTGATTCTGCCTCTTTTAAAGTGGTCCCTGCCCGAGGGTAGGGAACGAAGTTTTAGGGGATTATATTCCAGAAGTTGGAAGATAGGTGCCTGTATGAGAAAGGGTTCCAGTGTGTGTCAGCTCAGGACATTTATTAGAATCACTAATAAATGGGGCAGCTTTTAAAAGACCCACGCTGGGCTCCTATGCCCAGCGAGTCTGATTTAATTGGTTTGGGGTGAAGCCTTGGCATCTGTATGTTTTTAAAGCTCACCAGGTGACTGCATGCAGCCAGAGGCTCAGGAAAGGAGTGTCTGTGCTGGGTTAATGTGAGTCGAAGAAAGTGGAGTTTTGGGTGACAGGGTGGGATGAGGAATAAGATGACCTGTCAGGTGTGAAGGGAAGGATGCCGCCTGGGGCTGCCAGGAAACGTGGGCAGAGCTGCCCCCTGGTGGACATCGGAGGCTGCAGCAAGGCTGGGCTCCAGAGCCTGAAGCAGGGCGTGGAAAGGGTGTGCTGAAATACGGTGTCAGAAGTGCTGAGTGGATGTGGAGTGTGAGGTCGTTAAATCACCCCAGCAATGAGCCCAAATTAATCAGCTTCCAGACAGAGGAGAGGAAAGTAGCTGGGTGAATGTGGAAACAGCCACAAGACTGACAGCGCCAGGCCTGATGGCATGTGATAAGATTGGAGGGCAGAGCCAGGGGTAGCCAAGGGACCAGAATGTGCATAGAGCATCTATCGTGCAAGATGTCACCTGTAGAGGGGCAATCCTGGGTGGACGCAGAGGGTCTCCCGGGAGACCTCGGAGGGAAGGAGCCCTGGGCATGTGGGTACAAGGGTGGGCACTTGCAGGACAGGAGCTATGTGATGACAAGAGAAGCCCTGGGCACAGCCACAGCTGCTCATACTGGTTCCCCACATAGCAAGAGAAAGAGCTGATGGAGCTGCCCAGCCTGCTCCGTGTGCGCCCTGTAGCAGAAGAGCACCCATTTGGCAAGAAGCCCTTCCTGGGTCCAGTCCATCCTTGGAGGCACAAGCTCTCAGGACTGTCTCTGCCAGGTGTGGAGGCACCTGCCAGACCAGCTGTTGACAGCTGGAGGCCTCCTACCTGGGCTCTCCGAGTGCTGCTCGGGCGCCATGTCTGAGGGGAAAGGTGCCAGGACAGCCAGGCTCTTTCCCAACCTGGAGGGTCTTCCCAGCTCTCCTTTGCTGAGAATCCAAACTTGATGACCTTCTCCAGGTGTCACTTTTGGGCCCTTTCTCAGGTGCTTGGAGCCCTGAGGTGTAAGGCATGGCTCTGGTCCTCCCCAGGGCCTTGACGCAGGCTCTCCTGAAGACTTCCAGGCCCAACTCCCACGTGAGTGGAGCAGTGTCTTGTGGAAAGTGAGCTGTCAGGAGAGTGGGAGAGGCATTGCAGGAATATTATGGGCTTGCCAGAACCAAGAGACCCAGTAGGAAAAAGGGCCTAAATGCTGAGAAGGAATCTCAAAGGTGGGAGATGGGAGGGCCTGGCTTTATGTGAAGAGAGTATTGAGCATTTGCTGGAAAGCAAAGCCTCATTTCATCGCACATTCATCTATGGAATTCATCCAGCATCACGCCAACAAGTTTCAGTTCTTCTGACACGCCAGGCATTTCCCATACACTGTTTTATTTAATTTCCACAGCAAACCTGCGAGGAGGTGGTATCACGGGGCAGATGAGGAACAGGAACCAGAAACTCAGAAGGGTTAAGAAAAGCACCCCAGGTCACAGAGGCAGTCGGAGGCAGAGCAGGTATCTCCAGCCTGGGTCTCTTAGCTCCCATCACAGCCCACTTGCAGGAGTGTTGGGCACTGCAGGGGTGTGCTCTTGCGTTTGAGTCTCAAGGGCCTGGAATACATGAGAAATGTGGGGAGAGGTGCAGGGGCATCTTTTAGCCCTCGGGATGCCTAGAGGCTGTCTGTATTAAATTTTTTTTTTTTGAGGAAGATTAGCCCTGAGCTAACATCTGCTGCCAATCCTCCTCTTTTTGCTGAGGAAGACTGGCCCTGAGCTAACTTCTGTGCCCATCTTCCTCTACTTTATATGTGGGACACCTGCCACAGCATGGCTTGCCAAGCAGTGCCGTGTCCACACCCGGGATCCGAACTGGCGAACCCCGGGCTGCCGAACGGAACGTGTAAACTTAACCACTGAGCCACTGGGCTGGCCCCAGAGGCTGTCTGTATTAAAGTTGTACAGTCTGAAGTCTAGTTCTGTCGTCCACCTCCCCCCGCCCCCGCTCTGGAATTGCTGTTGTCATTATTGTCAGTCCAGCCTTGCTAAGGGGCCTGTGGAGGAGGCTAGAGGGGCAGGTAATGCCGTTGATTACCCTGCCCCCTGGGTAGACTCCCACTGATTTTCTGTACCTCCACTAAAATAATAATAGGTAGCATTTATTGAGCACCTTCTGTGTGACAGGTACTGATTTTAGCCACTTTCACTTATTTCATTAATCCTCAAAACAACCCTGAAAAGTAGGTATTCTTTTTTTTTTTTAAGATTTTTATTTTTCCTTTTTCTCCCCAAACCCCCCCCCCCAGTACATAGGTGTATATTTTTAGTTGTGGGTCCTTCTAGTTGTGGCATGTGGGATGCCACCTCAGCATGGCTTGATGAGCAGTGCCATGTCTGCACCCAGGATTCGAACCAGCGCAAACCCTGGGCTGCTGAAGCGGACCGCGTGAACTTAACTGCTTGGCCACGGGGCCGGCCCCAAAGTACGTATTCTTATTTGATGTTTGAAGAGACTGAGACTGAGAGAAGGCAAGTAACATGCCCAAGATCACACAGCAATTTTTGTCAGAGCTGGGAATTCCTTCTCAGGATTGGCTCACTTCAACGTTTCTTGTAAACTTGTACGTTTCTGTGCACATGCTGGTTGCTTCCAGGAAGGGAACAGACAGGGAACTATGAAGAGTGGTTAGGGTTAATTCTAATCCCTTGCCACTTCCCTCCAAGGCACCATTGCCACAGCTTCCCTGCCAACTGTCCTAAAAAGAAATCGTTTTGGCTGTCCAGGTTTCCTCCATAAATTGGAGCAGCATCTGGTCTTTGAAGAGAGCCAGGCATTCCAGGAGCCCATAACCAAGGGTCTGCATGACTCCTGGTTTGAGCAACCAGCTGGCACCAGCTCCCCTGGGAGAGTCTGTGGGCAAAGCCTGATCTGCAGACCGGTTATTTATTTGCCCAAATTAGGAGACCGAGGAAAATGGTTCTGTTTACAGGCCCCAGAGAAGATCTGAATCCCAAGTCTGCACCCACTTCTGTAGTGTTCCAAGAAAGATGCTGTTTCCATGTGAGAGCCCTGCTTCCCGTCTCAAGTTCGGATGCTCATGGAATCAGGGGAAGCCGGGGCACTGCCCCTTCCCAGGCATCCACACTGGGTGGCATCTCTGCCTTTGCACGCTCCGCAGTCCCTTCTCCAGAATCCCCAAATCCAACCATGCTGAAAACAAAGTTCTTTCATGAGTTTGTCATCAAAACTCTTTGGTGGCGAAAACCGGACCTGATCTTATGCTCTTTATTCATCCCTTGTGAAAATACGCATATGTTCTGCTGCAGAAATCAAAACTGATGAGTTTGACTATTGGGGGATGTCGCTGCAGGGTGTTATGTAACGTGTGGTATACCCGGCACATACTCTTTCTAAAATCCAAAACATTCTGGAGTCCCACCCCAGGGGTCCCCGCTAAGGGGTTGTGGTCTTATTGTTTTATAACAAGACCTGTATTCAAGCAGGAAGGTCATCTCCTGACCGGGAAGCAGATGGCTCACTTAGATTCATAAAGGAAGCCTTCCCAGTCCTCTGTGGTCAGCCTTGGGGCCTGGAATTCCACCACCAAGGGGTTCATTCTTTGCTGTCTTTTTGAGAGGTGGAGGAACCCAGAAATCACTTAACCTTTATGTGGATTGGTCCTTGCAGATTTGTCCTCTGTGGGAGAAGGCAGCTTGAGACAAGTGGGTACTTGTAGAGGGTGACCAAGTGCTAATGGAAGGAAGATGGGACAGGACAGAGGTCTCAGACAAACCCAGGTCCTGGGCAGGGCAGATAGTCCGGCAGAGAGCCTGCAGGACAGGCAGGCGGCGACGATGGCCGAGTTAGCCCGCTCGCATTGCTCACCGCTCGCGGGTCCTGAGCGCAGCGCGCGCGGCCATCTAGTGGTCTTTGCATCACATACACCCTTTCCTCGCGGGGGGGCACTCAGGGAGGTCTGGGTCGGGACCAGGGGAAGGCCTTGCACATTGGCTCCGCAGCTCTCTAGGAGGGCCGAGCAGGAGCGGCAAGTGCCAAACTCGGTGGCGGCAAAGGTGCGTCCCCCCAAGGGTGAGACCAGCGATCGTTTTCTAGTGGCGCTGGCCAAGGTCGGGGTGGAGAGGCCGGGGGCGTCTGAGGCCACGTCCCTCTCATTTTTAGAGGTTCTCCCTTATTTACAAATGAAGAAAGTCCAAAATAGGGTTACACACATTTGGGTCAACTTAAAGCATGCGTGGACCTTGCAGTCTTTCCGCAGCCGGGCAGAGCGTGTTTGGGACCGCGGGGCCGTTCGGGGGCCGTGGGGATGCGGCGGGGCGGCCGGGGCGCCCCCTGCCGGATGCAGCCGGCCGCGATCGGCCGCAGCCTCGGGGCTCCCGCGGGCTGCCGGGGCGCTCACTCCGCCACCTAGCGGCAGCGGTGAGAAGCGCGGGGGCGCGCGGACGCCGACTCCCGCCGGCCCCAGCGCCAGCCTCCCGGCGGCCGAGGCAGCAAAGGGTTAAGCTGTCAGCGGCGCGATGTTAAACAGGTGTCAAAGGCGCCCCATATATCTGCAGATTGAAATCAAATTCTTTGCCGTATAAAAAGATAAATTACCCAGGCGCTGCTGCGCGTCCCACTCATCACGCCAGCGCCAGACGGCAAGCAATTTTTTTTTTTAATGTGCTAACGACCTAATCAAGCAATCAAGTCGGAGAAGATTGCAGAGTGACCGGGGCAGCCATCTGCCGGCGAGCCCCGCATTCATTTCCCGCGCCCCCGCGTGGGGCGGGGGCCGGGGAGGGAGCTGCCGGCGGGGAAGAGGGGAAAAAATCCTAAACAAATTAACACCCAATTTTCCCCGTCTAATTAGTTAAATGAGAAGTGTTTGGGGTCCCCGGGGAGGGGGAGCGGCTCGCGCGCGGCTCGCGCTGCCTCCCCAGCATTAATTAGTGCGGGTCAATGCCGCGCTCCCGGGAGAGCAGCCGCTTTAATTTCCCGTGATATTTCAGTGCCTGAGGCCCATCGATTCAAACTGAAATTAACTTATTTTTCAATCAGCCCAGGGCTGCCCCTGGGGGTGACTCTTCTTTTGCCGCCTCCTGAATAGAGCTGGAGCAATTTTTCATCAAAAGCTGAAACCGCCGCCGCCGAGGGCGGGGGAGGGGTCCGGAGGGAAGGGCGGGGACCCGGCCAGGCAGGGCATGGAAATCGCAGAGGAAACTAATAGATTTTCTCGATCCCGCCTCTGCCGTCTCCTCATCCCCTCACTGCCCCCGGGCGTCTCGCCGCCCCGGGGGTGAGGGGCAGTGAGGGGACTAGAGAGGGCCGGCCGGGCCTGGGGTCCTTCCAGCGCCCAGCAGTTTCCCGCGGGCCTGTCACCTGCTGAAGGGACAGTGCAGCTGGCCCTGGCTCTGGCTCCTGTCAGCTGCCGGAAGTCTCAGGAAGGCTGCTTTGGGAGACCGAGAAAATCCCCCTCCCCCGAGCATGGCAGGGACCCTGGGATCTCCTCCAAGAAGGCGGTTGGAGGGCTGCAGACACCCCCAGGGTACCTCATACTCACTCACACCTGCACCCGTCAGCTTTGGGGCCAGAGAAACATTCCCTAGCCACCTACCCTCATTTGCTCCTCACACCAGCAGAATGTTGTCCTCCTTCCCTACTGAGGGACGGCTGCCCAGCTCCTCCAAATAGCATTCAGACTGAGGTCCAAAACTGTGGAGAGCCGGCGAGTGGAGGGCATGGTGGTGTGGCAGGGCTGGCGCAGGACAGGGCAAAGAAGGGAGGCTGACTCAGGCCTCCTGGAAGGGTCCCCTGCCCTGTTTTGGCCTAGTTCCCAGGCTTCCTGAGACCTGGATGAAATGCCCTTTGCTGTGGAGTCCACACTGCCCTCCCCTCCCGGGACTGCTCTGGCCCCTGGAGTTCTGGCGGAGGCGCTGCTAGTCCAGCCCCTGGAAAGGAATTTGTCCCTCTGAAGTCAGGAGAGAGATTCTGTTTATACACTGGGGGTGTGAACACTTGCAGGAGAGCTAGCTGCATCCCGCTTCCTGGCTGCAAATTGAGGACCACATGGGGAACTCCTCACCTGCAAGACCCTGTTCGGGAGGCGTTCCTGTCCCCTGTCCCGTCACCCTGGAACTGCTTTGATTAAAAAGAAAAAAAAAAAAGGACCCCTTTCACCCATTGTATTCTCATAGGACTTGGTGTCCTCCTTCTGGACACCTCTGAGCCTGGAGGAATGGCGGGGGTACCACGGGGTGGGTGAGCTTTAGTAAGGACACCCTGCTGGAGAAACCGGCAGGCACAAGGGGATGAGGACGGTGGCCATTGGAGAGGTGGGACCTTAACTCCAGGCAGACACAGGGGTAAGGGTCTGGCCTCACGCACCTGACTTGTTCCTCTGCACTTACAGGTCTGGTTCCAGAACCGCAGAGCCAAGTGGAGGAAGCGGGAGAAGTGCTGGGGCCGGAGCAGTGTCATGGCTGAGTACGGGCTCTATGGGGCCATGGTGCGGCACTCCATCCCCCTGCCGGAGTCCATCCTCAAGTCCGCCAAGGACGGCATCATGGACTCCTGTGCCCCGTGGCTGCTGGGTAAGAGCCCGCACCCTCCTTGGGGCCCGGCCCCTGCAGTGAGGAGAGCGGGCTCCCTGGAGGAGGAGACAGAGTCCCAGAGCAAGGAGACCTAGCCACAGCAGCCTACAGGAGAGAGGCCCTCCAAAGCAGGCCACCCCACCTCTGGGGCGAGGGCTGGGGTGGGCAGGAGCAGAGGGCAGGCTGGGCTCAGGGCTTGGTGTCTATCACTTGCACCCACCTGCTGGGTGCCTAGGACTGTCATCCTGGATGGGTCCCTGACTGTGGGTTGGTCTTTCATCCTGTGAGAAGGGTGTGGCTGTTGGCTCAGGGTCTGTACCCTCCACTTTCCTTGGCTGGAGGTGGGCTTGTGGTGAATGAAACAGCCCCTCTTGGGGATTGAGAGGACCCCTAGGTCCCTTTGGCCATCATTCCAGCTTTGCCCAGGACTTCCTCCTTCTAAATCTCTCCACCTGCCATTGTCCTCCCACCTGCCATCTGGGCCTATGTCTCATAACAGCACCAGCTTCTCTTGGGTTCTAAGATCTGGAATCCCAGGAGGGAGGGATGGGGAGGCAAGTGCTATTCTTGGGAAGGGACAGAACAGGCTGCCTGGGGACCAGGTGCTCAGGGACTTAGCTTGGAGATAGCCCTCTGCAGGCCTGGTGCCCTGCTGCTGGGCTGCAGCCCGTGCCCCGGCCCCTGGGACTCGCGTGGCTGCGGTGTGGGAAGCAAGGCTTTCTGCTCGTCCTTAATTCTGGCCTCTCTCTATCTTTGCTGTTTTCAGTTCAAGATGGCTTTCCCAGGCGCTTTTCTAAACCCGAATACCAACAATTCTTTTTAGGGATGCACAAAAAGTCGCTGGAGGCAGCAGCCGAGTCCGGGAGGAAGCCGGAGGTGGAGCGCCAGGCCCTGCCCAAGCTCGACAAGATGGAGCAGGAGGAGCGGGGCCCTGACCCTCCAGCCACCATGTCCCAGGAGGAACTGAGGGAGAACAGCATTGCCGCGCTCCGAGCCAGAGCTCAGGAGCACAGCACCAAAGTGCTGGGAACTGTGTCCGGGCCGGAGAGCCTGGCCCGGAATGCCGAGGAGCCAGAGGAGGAGGAGGCGATGGACGAAGACAGGCCGACAGAGAAGCTGAGTCCACCGCAGCTCGAGGACATGGCTTAGGTCAAGGGCGCCCTGACACTGGAGCCCTAGGACTCTGCTCTTCTCAGGACCTGTGGTTCTGGGAGGTGTTCTCTGAGGCAGGGCCCAGCCCGGCCTCTGCCACTCTCCCCCTGCCCCACAGGCCCTCCATGACCCCCGGATGACTTCAGGCACAACTCAGTTCTGGCTGAGGCTATAGGCCGTGCCGAGACATCCCCACTAGCCTTGACCTCTCCAGCATCCTTGTCCCAACAGCCCTGCCTCAGAAGCCTTCTTGCTGTCCCAAACCACCCCCTCAAGTCTCTTTCACTCAATCCCTCGGGGACACCCATGTCCAGATCCCTCTCTTACACTCCGTTCTCTTGCTCCCAAGAGCCCTCTTTTCCACCTATGCACCCTCTGTGGATTCTGCTCCACCCAGGCCCGAAGCCCACTGCTGCAAATGCATTGCCTACCACAGCCCTGACAGGGACTGAGGGCCCGCACCCCAGGGCCAATGTCCTGAGCGCTCCAATCCTCCACAAAACTCTGCTCCCCGCAGCCTGCTCCTTCCCGCAGGCCTGGGCCCCGCCATGTGAATGTACTGCCCCACCCCATCAGTGGGGCCCACATTCCACAGTAAAGTTGGGAAGTCTCAGCCTGGGCCCCTCAGCCACCTTCCATCACATGCCCTCCATGGTCACCCTCAGGAGCCCATCTTCTCCACACTCAGCCTGCCCCACCATTCCTCCCAGCATAGTGCCACCACTGCATATGGCGACATACAATACCTGTAGTGGGTCCAGGGCCTGTGCCCTGCAGCCGGGGGACACCGCTCACAGATGCTGTGGCTCACTGCACTGCACTCACGGCCCCTGAGTCTGTGTCCTGATCTCCTGCCTCCCTTGATATGCTGCCTGTGACCCTGACTTGCTGTGCAAGGCACCTTTCCCCTTAGAGCTTCTCGCAAATTACTGGTTCACATGTGCCCTGCCTTGGAGCAACCCAATCCAGCTGTGAAATGAAGGCAGAGGAAGCCATGAATCTTGATTCAACTTGATCCAGGCTGTTCCTGGGAGGCCAAGCCTGGAGTGGGCCTGGGGCTATAAATAGTCATCAAGTTTGGTCACAAGAAGGGTATGAGGGAAGGCTCAAAGGAGAGCAAGACAGGAGCCAGCGTTAGACCCAAACTCAATGATAGGCACACAGACCTTCATACCCGGTGTATGGCGGGGTGTGCGTCCACGAGAAAAAGACAGACACAGCGACCATGTCGGAAGAGTGGACTGGGGGCATCTTCCTGTCTGCTGATGAGAGGACCTGGCCATACCCATGGCCTCTCTGCAGCTGCCCCTTCCTCCCTCCACGCCAAGCAGATGTCCCTCTCACCCCCATGACATTTCCCTCTACTGTCCCACCACCTTCGCAGGGAATACCTCGCACGAGAAAGGCCTGAGACAGGGAGTTGAGATTTTAATTCTGTATCAAGAGTTGATTTCTTCATTTAGTTCATGGAACTCCCCCCCACCAACCCCCCCCGCCGTTCTTCTTGTCTTTGTCCCCTGTTGGTTTGAAGTGTTAGACTGTAGCCCCTGGTGTGTAAATAATGTACATAGAGTGAGAAGAAAGAAACTTGATATGGAGATGTTTGAAATCTGGAACTGTCCTAACTTGTAGCTATTCTAAACCTGTGATTTCTGTGCAACTTTCTGTAAAGATGAAAGTAAGAATAAAACTCATGTAAAAACAGCAGGGGAGGGATCCAGGAGTCCTCCGTGGGTGAGGATGGTGTGTGTATGTGTGTACGGGTAGCATAAAAAGTAAATCTATGGAGTCATATTTAGGTCAAAATTACTAGATTCTTCCTTTAAAATAACTCCAGCTGTAGAGGCATAGGGGCCTGCCTTTCTCCACGGAGCGGACACTACCTTTCAATGACATTTGTCACTGTGATATGGGACCCTCTCCTATTGCAGGCACAACTAAAATATCCCAGGCACTGAGCCCCTAGGGTATTACCCATGACTCCCTCCTGCTCCCTACACAAGACATTGCCTTTCCCCCTGGGACTTACCGACTTACAAACAACCCGATTTCCTTCACACTCAGGTGAAGCCCACAGCCCACTTTGGCCCGCAACAGTACTGACTCCCTTCCTTTTGTGTACACATGTGCACTCGAATGTCTTACCTACAACTCAAAAACAACAACAGCAACAAACAGAAAAGGGCGTGGTCTCTGGACCTAAAAGTCAGACAAACCTGTGCTAAATCCGCGTCAGAGAGAAGGGAGTAAGGAGAGAAACAGGAGGAAGGTGGCATGAGGTTGTCTGCAGACGGCTGTGACCCAGCGACTTGATGACGTGCTGGATGGAATTACCAGGTGAGAGAGTGGAGGCAGCAGACGACATAGATTCTGTCTGTGCTTTTGGCTCAAGAAATCTCATAAGATTGTTTCAAATTGGCTCAGATGTGGAACTCCCTCGTGGAAGAGATTTTTCTGGCAGCCCGTCACCAAAGGAGAATGACAGATGGCCTGCAACCTGGATTGGACCCGGGTATCTTCCTCCCAGACCCGGAGCCTGGGGCACATATAGGTAATCTCCGACTGTTTTGCGGTGAAAGGAAAGATCCCAGAGCCTGGCTTCACGTCCTGCCCGCACAGGCTCCTCCTAGGCCTTCCCGAGCATGGCAGGCCCCTGAAGGACTCATTGCCATCCCTTGGTCTAGGAATGCCCTCCCCTCACCCTGCTCAGTCCCAGCACTACAGGAAAGACACTGCCACTCATCCTTCAAGTCCTCTCCTCCCTGAAGCCTTCCTGATCCTCCAGGAAGAGTTTATAAGCTCTGTTCTCTCAAAGTACTTGGGACATCCCAATATGGCATTTTATACATTGTGTTGTAATTTTTTATTTACAAGTCTATCTTCCCCACAAGACTGATTTCTTCAAGGTGGAGATTATATCTTATTCATCTTTTATCCCCAGGACCCATCAAAAGGCCTGACACTCCATTGTTGAGTGTTTTCCTTTAACTCATCCATTAATTCAATAATTCAAAGGCATTTATTGAGCATCTATGTACCAGGCAGTGAGGCAAGGCACTGGGGATACAGTGGTGGGCAAAGCAGTCCTATTTGGAGGGAAAGACAGATATATTTCAAGTAATCACACAATTAAAATACAAAATTGCAAATGTCTTAAGGCCTTGGAGGCAGGAAAATGGACCATGAAAGCATATCCGTGGGCCTTGGGTCAAGGTGGTTAACCTCTGAGCCTGTCTCTCCTGTATTCTAAATCAGAAGAATATCTGCTCCTCCAGTCTCATAGTGTTGGGAGGAAGCCAGGACACTGGCCAAGGTGCCACATGAGCACAAGGGGAGGGTGGCCGCACCACGGCAGCCTCCTCCAGCTGGGGTGGCCATGGCAGTACTACACCCCACAGTTAGATCTGGGGGACAACTGGGGCCGTCAGAGGCTTGGGAGCTTCCAGAAACCCTCCCGGACAATCATGCCAAGGGATTCACCCCCAGAAGTGGCATGCAGCTCTCTGCAGAGGGACATGCAAATAGGCCTACGGTGATCAACGAGGGGAGAGGCTGAGACGCTGTACAGTGAAGAAACTGGGCAGGAACGGAAAGGCTGGACAGCCAATGAGGCAGAACAAAGAGAAATGCTACCCCAGTGCTGCCTGCACCCCAGGAGGGACTCCTCCCAGAGAATCTCGAAACCCAGCAGTTGGAAGGGAGGTTTTTCCAGCCTCCACAGACCCAACAGTGTGCCAATAGGTGGCTGTGTGCACCATGAAGAGCAAGAGGGTGACAAAGGGCAGGAGGGACTGACTTATGAGGGCGGCTTGGAGCTGCTGAGCAGGCCTGGCAGGATATGTGAGAAGGAGTCTGGTTGACGGCAGGGGAGTGACAAGTGGAGGTGGAGGTGATAGTGGGGGAACCCCTTAGGCCTTGTCCCGTGGCCTACAAGAAAGGGAGGTCACGATCCGAGGGATTTCTGGGATCTGGTCCATCCAGCCTCCTCTGTCTCTGGCACCCCCAGCTCACCGGGGTCCTTGGGGTCTTCCTCCTGCTCCCACCAGAACGGCAGCACCTTCTCCTCTCAGACTCCCCTCAGGGTGTGGAGTGTGGCACTCTTTTCATCAATTGCAGCGAAGGTACCATACTTCCCAGGGGACCTTTGGTGGGGGGGTTACTGGAACTCCTTGCACCATCCTCACAATTTTTTTATAAATCTAAAATTGTTGTAAAAATAAAGTTCATTTAAAAAACAAGCTAGTTTGTTTTCTAGAGGGAAAAGAACAGATGGTTCTTTGGGTTAGCACAAGCGCCCGGGATGCCCCTCTCCCTGTCCTTCCCCCAGGGCTCTGCTCACTGAATGTCACAGCTCAAGGCTCCCCAGGATCTCCCAGGCACTCAAGACTCACCCCTGGGGAGCTGAGCCGGGGTCAAGAGCCACTGGCTTCAAACGGTTCTGTCTCTTGTTGTTTCCTTGCTGCCCGTTTCTTCTTTGGGTCTCTCTCTTCTCCCCTCCTCCTACCTGGCTGCTCCTTAACGCAGGCAGCAACGGAGTCCCTGCTTAATTACAGCCGAGTGGGCCCAGCAGCAACTTGCTCTGTTAATTTCTCACTCAGATCAATCCTTTCCAATGCTAACTCTTCTCAGTGGCCGTTGGCCTCCTCCTGTCCCCGACTCCTCACCTCTGAGCCAGGGACCCCTCCGATTTACCTCCACCACTCTGCTCTCAGTGTAGACTGCAGGGAGTCTGTCACAGGAAGGGGTCAGGGAGTGGGGACGTGGTCTTCTGCCAAGCCACCTTCTGCTGAGCTGCAGAATGGCATGAGCTGTCCTTTGTGCCCACCAGGCTGAGATTCACCTCCCAGCTTCGCTGGGTGCTCATGAAGCCAGAGAAAAGCTGGTTGACCACAGTGACCATGGAGGGCTCAGAGGTGAGAGGGAAGAAGAGGAAAAGTTCACCTATATCCTCCATACAGCCCCACTGGGGGTAGATCAGTGCAGTTTTCACCTGCCCAGAAGTAGAAATAAATGATTAAAGCCAAATCTGGGCTCAGCCAACAAAGAGCTTTGCAGTTGAGATGATGACATGGGCATTGGAGAGATGGATACATTTATGATCAAGAAAACATTAAGACAAGTGCTGAGCTGAACGGCATTAGACACAGGAGAAGATTCAGAGATGAGCACATCCTCTCACATGACCGCTTTCTCCTCTCCCACATTTTTGTCTTCCACAATGCCCTGTGGTTCAGCAGTCAGTCCACCTGTGATTCCCACGCAGGAGGGGCAGGAGCCTTGTTATTGACTTCCAACTTTATTATATTGTGATCAGAGACCATCATCTTCATCCTCTTGATCTTTTTGTATATATTGAGACTTAGTTTAGACTAATATGTGGTTAATTTTTGTAAATATACCATGTGTGACTAAACATAACACATTTCCTCTAATTTTGGAGTACAGTGTTTTATATAACTTACTTGAGCTGTTCAAATATTTCATATTGCTATTTTTTCCTGTTTTATTTACTGAGAGAGATGTGTTAATAACCTTTCATTCTGATTGTGGACTTGCCAATTTCTCCTTGTAACTCTACCTTCTATTTGTTGCATTTGCTGACTCACGGTACATTGTCAGCTTGTCTGTTTTGTAAGTTAATGTGACAAGCTTTTCTCTCTTTCTTTTTCTGTGCGAATACGTGGATTGCTTAAGTGTTCTTTCCAGTCCTCACCTTGGCCTCACCTTCTGCCCCTGCATGGACGTTTAAAATGCATGTTCCTAGTCTCCGGTCACCTACTGATCCCACACGCCCATCGCTGTTCTGCCTCTCACACCTGAGATTTCCCTTTCTGGCTTCCTCATTCAGTCGTGCCTTAAACTTGTTTTCATTGTGTTTTATTCATCTCTAAGTGTTCTTAGTCAGAATTCTTTCACCAGCCTAGTTCACCATTTTCCCAGAAGTTCCAAGGTTCTTTGTAAACTGTAAAGGGCTGTGACACGTGAATAATTACCTCTCAAGCCTTTGGCTTTTGGTGTCCTTTCCCACTGCCAGAGTTACGCTGCCCCACCCGGTTTCCCATTGGAATTCTTTCCCCAATCCTGACACTGGACTATCTGCTTGGATTTGTTTCACTGGGTTTCTGTCAACCCCCTCGTGGGACGAAGGCCCCACAGATGCTCTGTGTGTCTCTGAACCACACCTTTAGTTTCTCTGGGCCATGGTTTCACATCCCTCCTACCACCAGCACCTTCCTCTCCATTTCTGTCCTCTTTGTTCAGAAATGTCAAGTAAGCAGTGGAGGAGTGAGTGATGTGTGATATGTTTGGTTAGGCGGAGAAACAATGAAAACATTAAATGTATTTTCTTCCAGCCTTTTGTTCTGGCTGGTTGCAATTATGGCTAAAAGAATGCAAATTCTCCCAAGTGCACACAGGCCTTGCAACCGGGGTGACAGCCAGGTAGTCAGGTAGAAGTGGGGAAGGACTTACTCTTTCGGTAGTTACTTTCTTTTTAACTGTTAATTTTGAATTGTTAACTGTGATTTTTTAATTTAAAAATGAACAGTTTACCACATTGCCTTATTATTCTCTCTCGATATTTTTGCATTTTTTCTACACCATTTGCGAGCAAGTTGAGGATCTGATGTCCCATTACTCCTCAATATGTCAGTGTATATTTCCTTAAAATGAGGATACTCTCCCACACAACCACAACACAACCAATAAAGTCAAGAAACTGACATTGATTCAATACCTCCATGTAATCCATGGAATGCTGATCACTCCATTAACGTCCTTTATAAGTGGTGGATCCAATCCAGGAGCACACGCTGAATTTAGTTGCCAAGTTTCCATAATCTCCATCAATGGGAAACAGTCCTCAGTCTTTCCTTGCCTTCCATGACCTTGACACTGTTGAAGAGTTCAGGCCAGTTTCTTTATAGAATGTCCTCAATTTGAGTTTGTCTGGTATTTTCTCGTGATTAGGTTGTATAACCTGAATCTAATCATGATGAAATATCAGACACAGATTCACCACAGCCCCTTCCCAGTTCCGCTTGTCTCCCTGCCCCCTTCACCTGGGGGCCCAGAATAGGGGGTCTGCCTTGAACCTCGGTCATGCATGCTCTGCTACACATGGGCCTAGAGGAGGCTGCGCCCCTGCCCTTTGGGGACACAGTGTCAGTGGGAAGACATGAACACACACAGTGAGCAGAGAGTAAGGCAGCACCTCAGCACACAAGCTACAGGTTGAGGTGCCATGAGGGCCCTGGGAAGGCTGGGGCAGGAGGACACACTCCTTTTGTTCCCTCATCCGTTAGGTGTTTATGGAGCACCTACTGTATTCCAGCACTGTGCAGTGAAGAGAGCAGACACGACCCCTCCCTGCCCTCGTGGAGTTTACATTCCAGTGGGCAGCGGGGCCAAGGGAGACAGATCGAGGAGTATGCCAGGCTTCCCTGAAGAAGGGGAGAGTTGGTCAGACATTTACGGGGAGCACCCTATGATTGAGGCTCTTGCTAGCCCCCTACTTGGTGACCAGGCCTGCTACTGCCAGGACAGCCAGAGTGGGGTTGGGGATGGGATGGCATGGGCAGGGCCAGGTATGGGAGCCCAGTCCCCTGCAGAGGTGCAGAAGGCAGTGTGGAAGGAAAGGCCAGGGCTCTGACTCTGCTGCTTGATCTCCAACTTCCAGTGTCATCTCCTTCATCCTGGACACCTGGCTAGACCAGTACTCAGAGGATTCCTGTCAGACTCCAGACTTTCCATACCTGAAATAGCTGGTGGCCTTTGTGCATCTCAACCTGCCCAGCTTGGAACTGGAGTGCCAGGCCCAACTTCTCCAGAGCCAGTTCCAGTGCCAGCTGGAACACCAGATCCAGAGCTAGAGATGGCTCCAGCATAGCTGCAGCTGTAGTCCTACAGCCAGAGTCAACTCTCGAGCTAGAACAAGCTCTAGCACCAGCTCCAAAGCTAGAGCCAACCTAGCCCTAGCTCCAAGGCCAGCTCTAGTACTAGCTCTACCACCAGCTCTAGAGCCACAGCCAGCTCTGGTGCCAGCTACAGAGTTACATTCAACTTCGGTGCCAGCTCTAGAGTTAGAGCCATCTCCAGAGCTAGAGTTGGCTCCAATGTCAACTCCAAAGCTAAAGCCTATACCAGCTCCAGTACCACTGCCCTAGCACCAACCCTAGTTCCAGCTCCAGAGCTAGAAACAGCTCTGGCAACTACTCTAGCACCAGCTCTAGAATTAGAGCCAGTATTAGCTCCAGAGCAAGAGCTAGATCCAGCACCAGCTCTAGCACCTGCCCCCAAGCTAGAGCGTCAGCTTCAGAGCTAGAAGCAGCTCCAGCACCAGGGCAAGAGCTAGAACCAGCTCTAGGACTAGAGCCAGCTCCAGAGCTAGAGCCAGTACCAGTACTAGCTCTAGTACCAGCTCCAGAACCAGAGTCAATCATAGAGCCACTGGCAAGTCCAGAGCTAGTATCAGCTCCAGCCCCAGCTCTAACACCAGAGCCAGAGGTAGAGCCAGCTGTAGGGCTAGAACTAGCTTCAGAGGTAGAGCCAGTTCCTGGACCAGCTCTAGCACCAGCTGCAGGGCCACATCCAGCTGTAGCTCCAGCACCAGTGCCAGTTACAGATCTAGAGCCAGTGCCAGCTCCAGAGATGGAAGCAGCTGCAGCACCAAATCCAGCCCTAGAGCCAGTGCTAGGTCCAGATCTAGCTGCCAGCTCTAGCACCAGAGCCAGAGCTAGAACCAGCTCCAGCATTTCCTTTAGCTATTTGAGCATATTTAAGACAGTTGATTTAAAGCCTTTGTCTAGTAAGTCCAACATCTGGGCTTCCTCAGAGATGGTTTCTGCCCATTTTTTCCCCTTTCAATCGACCATAATCCTGTTTCTTTGTATGATTTTTTTGTGTGTGTGTGGAAAACTGGACGTTTGAATATTATAATATGGTAACTTTAGAAATCAGTTTCTCCCCCTCCCCCAGAGTTTGCTGTTTTTGATTATTGAAGACTGCAGTCATCTGTTTGGTGACTTTTCCAAACTATTTTTGTGAAGACTGTCATTCTTGTCATGTGTGGTCACTTGAAGTCTCTGTTCAGCTAGTATTTCCCTGAATACCAGGAGCTAAAAGCAAAGAAGCCAACAAAAAAACCGTCTCTCCCAGTCTGTGCTGGGGCGCTCCTTTACACTTGGCCGGGCAGTTTATAACTCTGCCTCAGCCTTCACTGCCTGCTTGGACTGAGCCCAGAGACCAGCCAGAGGTGACAGCGGAGGCTCTTCTCTAGTCTTCTCTGAGCTCGCATCCTGTGCTGGCCATGCACGTGGCTTTCTAAAGTCCTTAGTACACAGGGTCACTTTTGAATATCCTAGTTTCCCAAAGAAACTCTCTCCCCAGCACTTCCCTCCAGGCTTTAGGTGGGCCATTGTATGTTTTAACCATAACCTTTTGCTTCAGGTGGCTGCAGGTCTTTGTTAACCTTACAAAGTTTTTGAGCAATGCCCACTACTTTTCTGCCTTGCGTGAGTTCTGAGTCAGACAAAACAGAGACGAGCAGCTTGTGTCAGTCTTTCTAGCCCCAGACAGGTTAGAACAGACAAACACAATAATTTGTGAATAAGATCTGCTCCGCGTTCTCTGGAAGCAGGGATCAGGGTCCCACACTGGGAACACAGGCAGCCCTCTTCAAGAATGCCACCAAGCTGGGGAGGAGATGAGGCAAGGGCAAGTAAAGACCACAAAGCTTTCCTACCATTTTTAAGCTGTCTTTTTCTTGATGTAGTGTTTGCTTGGTTGCTGTAAGCCTTTGATGGTTTTTCTAGTTCTGTCAAAGTTGGGTCTGAGAGTTTCTCCTTGTTTTTCAATGTTTCTTGGAGGGATGGATCTTTGGAGCTGCCTACTCCACTATTTTGCTCTAATTCTTTTGACAGAGTCCTTTGACCCACAAAAACTTTAATTCTGATGAAGTCCAATTTATTTATTTATTTCTTTTGTAGCTTGTGCTTTTGGTGTCATATTTAAAGAAACCATTGCCAAATCCACAGCCCTGAAGATTTGCCCTATGTTTTCTTCTAAGAGTTGTTTAGTTTTAGCTCTTAAATTTAGTTCTTTGATCCATTTTGAGTTAATTTTTGTATCTAGTGTGAGGTAAAGGTCTGCTTTTTTTTTTTTGAGGAAGATTAGCCCTGAGCTAACTGCTGCCAATCCTCCTCTTATTGCTGAGGAAGACTGGCCCTGAGCTAACATCCGTGCCCATCTTCCTCTACCTTATTCGTGGGACGCCCACCACAGCATGGCTTTTGCCAAGCAGTGCCCTGTCTGCACCCAGGATCCGAACCGGTGAACCTTGCGCTGCCGAGAAGCGGAATGTGCGAACTTAACCACTGTGCCACCAGGCCGGCCCCTGTTGAGGATCTTTACATCCATATTCATAAAGGATATTAGTCTGTAGTTTTCCTGTAATGCCTTTATACGGTTGTGTTGTCAGGGTAATGCTGACCTCATAGAATGAGTTAGGAAGTGTTACCTCTGCTTCTATTTTTGGGAAGATTTTGAGGATTGATGTTAAACATTCTTTTTTTTTTTTAATTTTTGGTCTTTTTGGGCTTTTTTTGAGGAAGATTAGCCCTCAGCTAACATCTGCTGCCAATCCGCCTCTTTTTGCTGAGGAAGACTGGCCCTGAGCTAACATCCATACCCCTCTTCCTCCACTTTATATGTGGGACACCTCCCACAGCATGGCTTGCCACACGGTGCCATGTCTGCACCTGGGATCCGAACTGGCGAACTCCGGGCCACTGAAGCAGAACGTGTGCACTTAACCACTGCGCCACCAGGCCAGCCCCAATATTAAACATTCTTTAAACATTTGGTAGAATTCACTAGTGAAGCCATCTGGTCCTGAGATCATGGGTTGGGAGGTTTTTGATTACTGACAATCGCTTGTTATAGATCTATTCAGATTTTTTTCTTCTTGAGTCAGTCTTGGTAGTTTGTGTGCTTCCAGGAATGTGTGGGGAGCAAGGCTCTCAGCAGGACCAGCCTGGTTCATTCCCGATGGCAGAGTCAATGGGCCTGAGAAGAGGGATAGGACACGAGGCCGAGAGGCCTTGCAGGCCCCAATAAGTATTCTGGACTTTAGTGCAGGAAGCAGCTAATTTGCATTTTCAAGGCCCCTCAGGCTACTTTGTGGAGGATGTGGGGGCTGGGAGAAGCAGGGGCACCAGGGATGAGGCTGCCACAGTCCTCCAGGAGGGCTTGATGGTGGCCTCGAGGGAGAGGAGGGGTGGACTTCAGGTGTATTTTGGAAGCAGAACCCACAGGACATAGTGATGGACTGGATGTGGAGGAGGTCCCGAGGGCTCAGGTCTCTGGCCTGGGCTCCAGGTGGACAGTGGAAGGGTGATTCCCTGAGATGGGCAAGATGGGGGCAGGTGGGGGGCTCAGGAGTTCTGCTTTGAACTTGAGATATCTAAGCAAGTCATTTCAGGTCCTGGAGCTCAGACTCCTCAACTGGGGAAAAAAGGAAAGAAAAGGAAGCATCTTCTTCACAGGAAAATTAGGAGAATGTGACAGGAGCTGGGCTTCCCTGAGACTCCTGAAGCCCTGCACAAGCCATGTGCAGATGGGGAACCTGTTCCTCATCCAGGCTGCTGGGACTCACCCTTGTTTCCCCTTCTGCCCCTTGTGGTCTGGCAGTTCTCAGCCTGGGCACAGGAGCTGACCCAAATCTAGGTAAAAGTCTGCCCTGCCCTTGGACTGTCCCAGGGAAACCTTCCCCCAGAGGTGTCTGACCCTCAGAACCTTTACCTACCTACAGATGGGCAAATCTACTGGCCCACTGTGGCCAGCCTCACTCTGCTGGAGGCTTGAGGTCAGCAATCCCCAGCACATGTACCCTGCCTGATGGCCAGGGCGGGGGCCTGTCCACGAGTCACCCTATCCCCTGGGGAGATGGTCTCTGCAGCCTCCCACAAAGGTCCTGGGCTCCCTCTCAGCTGACTTCTTTTCCAGGAACCGGTTCTCCCGACAACTCCGCGTGTCTCCAGAGGGCCCTCTCTTGCCCAGGGCTTGGCCCAGGACTACCCATTATCCCAAGACCTAGATGGGGCATCAGTCAGGAGCTCTTGGCACTGACAAGATGTTTCTGGAAACAGTCTTTACAGAGGGCAGCTGGCACTGTTCTTCTCTGGGAGACAAGCCCAGCTTTGTCCTGGACACAAAACACAGAGCACAGCTCCTTGTGGCCTGTGGCAGGAAGAGACTAGTTATCTACCAGTCTCCGCCTCCCTTAAAATCATTCGTGTGGCTAACCTGAGTCTCTGGGCTTCCTCATCCTCTGCCATGAGAAGCGTCTTTCACCCTCCCTCCTTCCTCTGTCCACAGCCACTCCTGCCTTCACTCCCTTCCTAACTGGCCTTGTCCCTGTGGCCAGGTCACCAACTCAACTTCCCCAGCCCCCATCCTTCTTCTAGATCTAGAACTGCCAAGCTTGGTCCAGGGGCATTTTGTTTTACAAGGACTGAAAGACCCCCACCTCTGGCAGGGTAGGCCAAGTTACAGCCCAAGCCTGCAGCCTTCCTCCCTGCTGTGTTTGCAGTGAGAAGTAAATGAGAAAATGTCTAGAAAGTGCTGGCTGTGTGGGAGGCCCTCAGGGAATGGCGTCTCTTAAGGAGAACCTCCACATCTGTGGTGCTCGCCCTATAGATGCTGCACTGACGGATTCTTATTCAAAAGCTAAAATCACTTCCATCCACCTTGGTCCTCCCTGAGATAGTTTGTCCTGGATCCAGGCTGCCTCCTCCCACCCCCAAATCCTTTGGGGGTGGGGGGAGGCGAGGTGGAGTATCCAAGGAGCTGAGAGGCTGAAGGGGAGATAAGGGAGAGAGAAGACAGGCAGCTGTAGAAGGAGCGAAACTTATGTGGCCTGGGGTCAGGAGGGGAGATAAGGGGGATTTTAAAGATGTTTTGCTTTTTAGTAGGCAATTTAATTCCCCACCTCATGAACCCTTTGGAAAAATTCTATCATATTCTTCCATGGTTTTGTATTTGGTGTTTTGGGGAGTGTTAGAATGGCTGAATTCCAGAGGCAGCTCGAGAACACATACGACAGCATCATGGCATATGTACAATTTTGTGAATATTTTCAGCGGATGTTAAACCAGAAGCATTTCCTGTTGCTGTATGGTCTTCAGATCCACTTCAGTGTAAGCTCCCTGAGGGGAGGCGCCAGGGCCCCCTTGCTCCCCACTGTAACCCTGGAATCGACTAGTGCCTCATACGTGGTAGGTCTTCAGTAAGTCATTGATAACTGAAGTTCGTTTATTTTTGACGGCTGCATTACAGTGTGTAGAATGGCTACACCCCAAGCTTCTTAACATCCCCCAAATGACGGGGCTTACACTGCCTCCTTTCTTCTTTCTTCAGAGTCCAGCTGCCACCCAGTCTCGTTTTTGGATTCTCCTGGTGGTTTTATCTACCTCCCTCCTAAGCTCCTTGTAGGTAGGATTCAAGCAGGTGGAGGGAAGTGGATACGTGGAAAATCTATTTACAGGGCAAAATGGACAGGACTTGGTGACAGGTTGGGTAGGCACTGAGGGGGAACATCAAGGATGACTCTAGATTTCTAGCTCATGCAGCAAGATAGAGAGTGGAGACACTCACCTTCAGACTCACTGGAAAAAGCTTTTGGGAGAGATCCTAAGTTTGGTTTTGGACACTCGACAGAGAGGACAAAAGATTGCTTTTCCACCCTGTCTCACAGCCCCAGGACTCCTCAGAAGAGTGATAAGAGGGACATAAGGAGAGCATTTTTACAGATCATCCACCTGGGTCTGTGGAGATCCCCAGGTGGCAGAATGTGACTTAAGTTTGGGAAATTTTTGCCTGGCTGACCTTAAAACATTTAAAATGAACATTTTTGTCTTTGTTTTATACTAAGGACACATAACCTGACTTTTCTTCATGCAGGTTTGTATCGATTCATCTAAAACTCTCAGTATCCTCTGAGATGAGTGATGGATAAAGGTGGAGATTGCCCCTAAGAACGGTTTTCTCTGGGCAGGATTTCTGCAATGGAGAAGGCTGACTATTAGGAACAGAAATAGCCCTGGGAACAGCTCAGAGGAAATCGCAAATGCAAAGACACTGAGTGAGGAGCAAACCTGGTCTCTAAAATAGTCTGCTGGCAGCAGCAGCTCTTGTGAAAAAGGCTTAGGAGTTGAAGGGGCTGGGAAGGATGAAGCAAGTCAACGAGGCAATGCTGTCGCCAAAAAGGCTGGGGGGAGCTTCAGCTACCTTGATAAAAGTACAGGAAGTAAACCAGAGAGGCTGTCCTTCCACACCCAGACCCCACAGCTTAACAGACACGCCCAAGGGCTGGGAGTCAGGGCAATCGTTAGGAGACAGGTTTCCTCTTAACCTAAGGAAGAGCTCTCTTCAGCTAAAGGGGTCTGAGGATGGGCGGTCCCAGTGCCGGAGGTGTCTGAACAGAGGCCAGAAGACCAGCTGGCAGGATACGGTTGGGAGATCCATGTGTGGGAAGGCTCCTGAAGCAGAGGTCAACTTTGATGGTCCCTTTCAGCCCTGTGAGAGGGTTCAACACTGGCTGAAGGGCTGCCACGGGCCTTCCCAGTGCTGACATCCTGTAGGTCCCTAGCGAGGCTTTACGGGGGGCTGGACATACCATCAGACCTGTTCAGGTGCCTCCTTGAGCTCTCAGCTTGGCACCTGGCCACACTGCGTTAGCCCCCTCACAGGGCGGAGCTGAGTAAGAACAGGCTCGAGGCCTCCATGCCAGCCAAGCCAGGTGGGGCAAGACTTCAGTTACCCCGGCAGCATCTCCTCAAGTCTGGGACTCCCCCACAACATCTGGGATCACTTTCAGTGGTACCAACAAGGCATTAAATAACCTGAAGTCTTACAGCGGGAAAGGTTTTCCCTTGCAGTTCCCGTTCCATCTTTCTAACCGTATTAAGGAGAAAATTCTCAGTTGGGTGCTGGCAGGTCTGACTCCTCCATAACAACCCTTAACCTCCCACTGGACAGACAGCAGGCCTCAGGCTCAGAGTCTCCGCAGGGCACAGCACTGAGCGGCAGTTTCCTAACACTGACTGTATTTATTTTTACAGTTACTTTCTATTTATCCCAGGTGTAAACTTTCTTTCAGAAATGCATTTAAATTTAAAGTGAGCTAATTTAAAAAATACTAAGTAATTAACAGTGCAAGAGGTACAGAGATCCGGCAAACATCATGAAGGTGACATGCTGACAAGGGGAGTTTGGGGAATATCTGTTCCAGAGTAAGGACTTTGGGCTCAGTAACTTTTCATCTCATGCTTCTGTGCTGTCTGGGCTTTGTCTGCTAAATCTGTCATTGTTGTTGTTCCCTAACAAAGATTATTTCTGAAAAATCTCAACCTTGTTTTAGCTGAGGGGAAAGAGACTGACTTTCATCTGGGCTAAAAACAAGAAAAACAGAAGGGCCCTCAAGGTTAGTGGCTGAGGTACGACAGGCACATGGAAAGGGGAATTTGTGGAGTGAAGGGAAAACCCATGAACAGAAGGTTCTAGCACGGCGGACAGGGCAGTCCCTCCCCGCCAGGCTCTCAATTCAAGTCTGGAGATTGAGTTAAAAAGATCATCTTACAATGAAGAAGAAAAGGGCGAAAGCTGTACACTTTTTAAAAATGTTTATCTTTTCTTTTTTAAAAAGTTATAAAATTTAAATAGTTGATTACAATTAAAAATCTACTGTTATAAACTTAACTGATTTAGAAGGTTTCTGGATCTCTTGACTCCCAGTCCAATGCTCTCTCCAATTTGACCCTTCATTTCTTGTAGATCCCACACTTTAGGTTTTTCTTTAGAAAACATGATCTGAGGTAATCTGGAAGGAATCAGCACTTCGAGTGCACAGAGCTCCGGCTGAGGCAGCAGGGAACCCCTGACACCACTGAGGGCCCCAGGGAGGGCGACACCTGGGCCAAGCCCACTATGGCCAGCACTCCCCACACAGGACCTACGAGGCGAACCTGGGGCTCATTCCCTGCCCGTCAGTTATCTTGGTCTCTCCTGGGGGCTGCTGACTTGCCCGGAGCTTGGCTCTTCTCCTGGTGGCCAGCCACATCCTGGGCTTCACTCCACTTTGATTCTGGTCAGTTCCCACCTTCCTTCTCCACAGAGTTTCAGAACCAAGGAGTGAAACTACAAGAGACAGCCACCACACAGAGATCAGGCTGCTCTGGTCATGACAATAGTAGGCCACTGAGCCCCTGCTGAGAGCCCCTTCCCTCTCTGCCATCCCCACTTTTTTTTTTTTTTTTGAGGAAGATTAGCCCTGAGCTAACTCCTGCCAATCCTCCTCTTTTTGCTGAGGAAGACTGGCCCTGAGCTAACATCTGTGCCCATCTTCCTCCACCCTATATGTGGGACACCTACCATAGCATGGCGTGCCAAGAGGTGCCATGTCCGCACCCAGGATCCGAACTGGCGAACCTTGGGCCGTGGAAGTGGAACATGCGCACTTAACTGCTGTGCCACCGGGCCAGCCCCAATCCCCACTTCTCATTTGAGGGGCCTCTGGCCCCAGCTGGGCCCAGCCTTTGGGTTCTTCTTCCTCCTCAGGCCACCCTTGTGAGCACCAGTACCTTTACAAGGCTGTGCCGATGTCCCACGCTGATGAATGTCATGCCCAGCTGCTGGCCGATGCGGTAGAGTTCACTCTCCACCTCCTCGGTCAGGGCACTGGTGGCTTCATCAAGCACTGAGGGCAGAACCGGGTGGGAAGGGATCGAATCCTGCCCCTGGCCGCCCTGCTTCTCCCCTAACCCACACTCACCTCTGGCCGGGACCCAGGGGGAGGCTGAGAGCTGCCCTGGCTTACAGGAGCTCTGCTTTAGGGAGAGGAAGGGCCAAAGGAACAGAGGGCTAGGCTCCATCTGGAAGTCTTCTGCCAGCAGCAGAACAAAACCCCTCAGCCTCCTACAGATAAGCACCAGCCCTGCCTAGGACCACTCAATCCAGGGAATCCCAGTTGCCCCGAGGATGTCAGTCCTTGCAAAGGTCCGTATCTGCCATCCCTCTGCCAGGCACAGCTGGTGGGATGCCCATTCATTGATGGCAGAGCCTGAGGAGCACAAAATCACGAGCCCTCTCAAGGCTGGCTCCGGCTGCTGCAATGGCAGAAAGCTCAGGACTCGGTAGCATAACACATCCAGAGCTGCTCCAAGGATGCCAAGTATCGCTGCCTGCTGGGCAGAGCCCTGCCGTCCTCTCCTGCCCACATGGACACCTCCCCAGGTGTACACGAACACACGCTGCTACACCTCCGAGCACACATGGTACCTGGTTGCACACCTACAGGGCGAACCTCACCTGCGTACTTCGGCTGCAGGTAGAAGAGCCGGGCAAAGGAGAGCCTCTGCATCTCCCCTGGGGACAGAACATCATACCTGAGGAAAGGCGGGAAGCAGCATGTAGCTTGGTTTTTGCCTAGAATGGGTCTGGGCAGGAAGAGGTCCTCGCGGCAGAGGCTGGCCTCAGGACAGATGGACATCACTCCCCTTTCAATGACAGCCCCGCTGCCCACACAAGGCGAAGCCCAAACTCCCAAGGGCATGAAAAATGCCTCTGATGGGCTGGCAAACACCAGGAATTTGGGGTCAGGAGCCATTCCATCACGTGACTGGACCCCTGGAAGCCAATGTCTTTGGGGGAGCTAGCTCTGGAGTACCCCCACTCCCTTCTTACCAGTTCCAATCAACCTGCTGGTCCAGACCCTCTGTCCTGGCCACCAAGCTGGACTGTAACACATACGGAGGGAATGATGTCCATGAAAGGGCCCATTCCTGCTTCCTGCCACCTGAGGAACCTCCTCAGGTCCCGCCACACACGCACCTCTGAGACAGACCTCCACCCCAGGGGCGTACCAGGGTGGGTGGCTGTGGGAGTGACCTGCCCAGGAGGAGAGGAGTATGCTATCAACTACACTGTTCAGATTTGCTGGAGCATGGTGACAAGCAAAGGCAGACTGGCTCAGCTTTATCATTGTTTTAAACATTGCTAGAGAGAGTGTAACCCCTTGTTGCCCGTCTCTGGCCAACAGCTCCCACTGCCACTTTACACTCCCACTTCCTAGTCCTGGGCCCAGGGACAGCAGGGCCAGCTCTGCTGGGCCAGCACTTGTGTGTGGTCGGTGCTACCAGGTGGGCTTAGACCTCAGGGTCCCTGCCCTCACTCACCAGGCCTGCCAACTCCAAGAACCTCATGATCCTCTCGTCATCAGTAGAACCTGCAAAACAAAGAAGCCTTCTTCAAGAAGCCAGCTCCTTCTGGGCAGCCACAATAGATGGGGCACATCACGGCAGGGGCCTGGGGTGGGGGCCCCAGAATCTGGGCTAAGGCTCTCAAGTGGCAGGTTACAGCACTTAATGAATACGGGAAGAGCCAGGTGAAGGAAGCAATCCCTTCCCTTCCTCCAGTGGGTGTCCCCAAGGAGGGAAGGCAGAATGAGATGGTGCAGAAGGAGGAGGAGGGGACCCAAGCTAAAACCAGTGGCCTGGCTGGGGCCTCTCCCAAAAGGCACAGGTGAAGCCACAGTCAGGCAGAGCAGGGACAATTGAGATGGGAGGACATGCCACGAGGAGGCCCAGCTCACCTGAGTCCGGGTAGATCTCCTTCAGGGGATATATCACCTGATAAGATAAAAACCACATGGGCCTAGGACCAAGGCCAATGAGAGATGGGGCTATACACAGCCCACCCTCCCTCAGAAATAGCCCTATAACCACCAGAGGAGAGGAGGGGACACCTTGGTGGAGGGTCCAGTGGGAGAGGCTGGGGCCTGCAGAAAGCAGGGCAGGGTCACTGCAACCTTCAGACGTGTGTCTGAGGGGAAAGAGACGGTAAGCCTTCTGAGGGCAGGGCCCCCAGAATCCCACCTTGGTGCTCAACAATGCATGTGATCTTTGGCTTGTGGCTCCCACAGGTTAACCAGCCCCCAGGAGTTGTCCTGAGTGCATAGCCCAATCCACGGATATGAATAAAATGTTCTTAAAGCCACAGAGTGTCCGGGCATGGGTCATTTTATTACCCCACCTTCTGCCCCATAACTCTCTAGGGCTGAGACCTGTCTCACTGCCGGAGGTCCCAGTTGAGGGAGACAGTAGGAGGAGTGGGCCCCAGGCTGACCTGCTCCCGAAGGGTCCCGTCAGTGAAGAATGGCTTTTGTGGCAGGAACAACACCCCATGGGGTCCAAAGTCGGTCAGCATCTGCACTGAGCCTGTGGAGCCCACAGAAACCAGCATTTTGAGATCTCCAGAGAAGGTAACGGCCTCTCGCTCCCCCTCCCCAACAAACAAGGCTGGAATCTTACACCCACGCCACCCGCCGCCAGGCTGAGGCTGGCCCAGAGCAGGGAGGGCTGCTTCTCACCCCGTGTACTCGCCCAGAGGCCGCCCAGAACCCGGAGCAAGGAGGTCTTGCCGGTGCCTGTGTTGCCTGTGATGAGCAGGCTCTGCCCCTCAGAGATCTTCAGGCTCAGGTCCTTGATTAAGGGCTTGTTAGAGGAGGGGGCAGAGATGAAGACCCGCTCAAGGAGAAAAGCTGTGTCTGTTGGCTCTGCTGCTGGCCATCCCGGGGCCCTGGGGTCAGAGAAGGGAGGAGTGTGTGGAAGATAAGCAGTGTCAGTATTGCCAGGGGGAGGTTCTTCTCCTTGGGAGCATCACCCCTGGATTGGGAGGTTGTTATAGGCTGAATTGTGTCCTCAAAATCATCTATTGAAGTCCCAACCCCTAGCACCTCAGAATGTAACCGCATCTGGAGCTAAGGTCTTTAAAGAGGTGATTAAGTTAAAACGAGGCCATTACGGTGGGACCCTAGTCCAATATGAGTGGCGTTCTTTTAAGACGAGGAAGAGATCCTGTGAGTCCCCATTAAGAGAAAAGGCCATGTGAGGATACAGTGAGAACACAGCCATCTGCCAGCCAAGGAGGGAGGCCTCAGGAGAAACCAACCCTGCCTACACCTTGACCTTGGACTTCTAGACTTCCAGAACTGTGAGAAAATAAATTGCTGTCTAAGCCACACAGTCTGTGGTATTTTGCTATGGCAGCCCGAGCAGATTGACACAGAGGTGGAAGTGGGGGAACCTACTTTGTGCCAGGCTGGGAAAAGCACCACACACAACTGATCTTAATCAGTCTTAACACCCATGAATCAAAGATATTATTCCCACTTGGCAGACGAGGAAACTGAGTCAGGTGGCTAAGTAATCTGCTCAGGGTCACAGAGCTGAATTTGTCTAATTCTAACGTTGGTGGGTTTTCACAGCATCACAGTGTGATTCAAGGAGTGACGCTAAGAAGGAGAGCAGTAATACTAAACAGTTCTGGAGTTTCTGGCTCTCACGGATGCCCGTCTCCTCCAGAGAACAGCAGCTCTGCTTTCCAGAGGCCCTGCACCCTCACCCCAGCCTCTGGGCTCCCAGCTGCAGAAGGCTTTAGTTTTGAACAGGAGCAACAGTTAAGGCATCAGTTCCTAAGAAGAGAGGTGAGTGCATCAGTTCCTAAGAAAAGAGGTGAGTGCAGGCCCTGGAATTCAGACTGTTTCCATCTTTGAAAGCTTACTCTGTGGCTGTTCAAGCACTTTCTTTTAACTCTATCTAATCCTCACAAGAACCCTAAGAGGAAGGTTCCATTCATGTCCTCTATAGAGATGAAGAAACTGAGACACAGAACTCTTCAGTAATTTGCCCAAGAAAAGTGAGGACAAGAGCAAATCCTCAATATATAGAAAAGTCAGCAACATCACAGAGGCTGCAGATACATAAAAAAAGACATCGCTGGGCCTGAGTGAGGCCCGGGGAACACAGAACAGACATGCCCAGGGGAAAGTGGCAGGCAGGAGGGCTCAGACGGAAGAGGAAGGACACTATATGGACTTTTGTTATCTCAGGCCCAGGCAGGTGTGCGCACTGTGCTTCCATCAGCTGGGGGATGGTGTAAATTAACACAAGAAATGCCAAAACTACAACTTTGATTGTGAACATTTATAATGTGCCTGGCATAAGACACAGAGGTCTTTCACTTGCTCTGCACAGCTCTGCTGCCCAGCTGGGAAAGGGGAGCGCTCCAGGGTAAGCCCACGCCGGGTGGTTCCGGAGCCTGCGTTCTCTACCACTGCACCACACTGCCAGCCCAGTGCTCACCTGTCCAAGTCCCACTTGCTCTCGTCCACGAGCTCACCATCCTGTGACTTCAGGGACATGTCCAGCAAGGTCTCCTGAAGCTCCCCGATCCTGGGCAAGAAGTGAAAACCTGAGGAGGTTCTGGGGGACCAGGTGAAGGTGTAAGTCCTTTTCCTCTCCCATGCCCACTAGCATATGGTGAGTTTTTCTGTTCCTTTTTTCATTCAGCTACTTCTCCCAGAGGCACACACTTTGCTCAGGAACTAGAGAGGGGCTGGATGCAGCCTCACCTGTGTGTGTAACCAGCCACGTCCGAGAGCGTGGTGGAGAGGTCGATGAGTCGGGTGAAGCAGCTGATGAGGTAAATGCACACAAAGGCATTCTGGACAGGATACAGAGCAGTGAGCGCAGGCCTCGATTCTGAGGCCCTGGGCGCTGGGGCGGGGTGGGGAGGGGATGGCATGAGGGGTTACCAGGAGGATTTTCACCTTGCTGACCAGGGTGCTGAGCTCTGTGGGGCTCAGGTCTCCGTAGACGCCACTGAAAATGGGGATGGCGATCACAACATAACTTAAGATGCTGCCCAGATAGTCAAACGTGTTGACACCAACTGTAGAAGACAGACTGTGTGAGAGACCGGGAACCATTTATGTGCTCTGAGGGGAGCAGGAAGCAAGCAGGCCAAGCTATTCCCTGGATCCTCATTCTCCTGAGGACGCGCACAGCAAAGGGAGTGGCTCCCCCTGGTTAATTCCTTCATCAGAGCAAACATTTTAGTGCAGAGAAAGTAGGGAGCTTAGGGAAGGGGACTATCCCACTCCGGGGGCTCCCTCCACCTACTGTACAGCCAGAGCTCCTTGGACATCAGCTCCCTCTGGGTCTGAAGGAGTGTCTGCAGCCTGCGGTTTGTCCTCATATGCTCCACATGCCCAGCTCTGACGAGAAAGGCTGGGATGTCCATAGGGCCCGGGGAGCCTCAGCCAGGCTGGGGGCCCTCTGTCCCTCATCAAACCCTCCTTTAGGGACCAAGCCCATCCGAATGATTTTCACCTCAGACCCTTTCTGCCACTAGCACTCACTCATTCAACACGGTATCGTCTGCAGAAAGAACATGAAGTCTAGATTGGCCAGACCTGGTTCAAATCCTGGCTCTGGCCAGTTACTAGCTGGGTGACACTGACAGGTTACTTAAGCCTCTGAGTTGTTTCCTATCTGTAAAACGGTGCTCATAATAGCTAAGTAAAAGGCTAGAGGGAGAATTTCTGAATATAAAGTGCCAGGCACATGAAAGGGCCCCCAATAAATAATAGCTGCAATTATTTTTTCTATTTTTATATTTTTAAAGATTCTATTTTTCCTTTTTCTCCCAAAGCCCCCTGGTACATAGTTGTGTATTTTTAGTTGTGGGTCCTTCTGGTTGTGGCATGTGGGATGCCGTCTCAGCATGGCCTGATGAGCAGTGCCATGTCCGCACCCAGGATCCGAACTGGTGAAACCCTGGGCCGCCACAGTGGAGCGTGTGAACTTAACCACTCGGCCACGGGGCCGGCCCTTAACTGCAATTACTGAACAAATCTACAGGGAGCAGTTGCGATGCGGCAGGCTCTGTGCTAGTAAGCCAGTGAGATAAAGAGGTGGATGAAACAGCTCCTGTCCTGAGCAGCTCCCAGTTCAAGGGGCAGGCAGACGTAATGCCTTCTTTATCTGTGTAACATAAGCAGTATATCCTCAGGGTTACGGCAACACACAGGCTTGACCACTAATGGAGTCTGGGAAGGCTCCCCAGAGGAGGCAACTTGGGGATCAAGGAGGGGCAGAAATTCTCCAGGCAGAAAAGGTGGGGGGAGCACAGAAGGGGCACTTCAGATTTTGCATCGAGCAGGACAGAAGCCATAGAGGAACCCATCACAGCTCCAAGAACCAACGTGCTTTCCCCAGCGCCCAGAACTTTATGGGCAGAGGCTGCAGAATTCAAAACAACTTAGCCCAGGCCCAGCCCCACCCGCCACCCAACCAAAGCCCAGCTCACAGATTCCAAGCGTTCTTGGTGCCCCCAAGTGGTGGCAGCTGCAAACTGCAGCAGAGACTGACAAGAGCAAAGGTCCCAGGGCTATTAGATCCAGGCCATCAAGGAGCAACCTCCACTCCTTAAACCACCACCTCTGGGGCCTCCACTATCAGTCCACACACTGACTCCAAGAACTCATGGGAAGCAGGGCACAGGGACCTGCCTTGGTCCCGAGGGAAGGAACGGTATTTCACAATGCGGCTGTCAGGAGACCAGACACTTTGCTCCACTTGGATGGTGTCTAGGGAGCAGGTCTCCCGATGGGCTCCCATTCCCTCCCATGCTACGGAGACAAAGGACCAGCCTCGGACATCAGGCACCAGCGGAAAATGAGAGGCAGAGGCGATGCCTTACAGTCATCAGCCAGATGATGGAGCATTCACTCATTGCATTCTTGGAACAAACTGAGGCTCCGTGCCAGGCCACTTAAATGAACCACCAGCTTCAGAAGCAAACCCCTGGACCTAAGGACGAGGCAGACAAGGACGTAGGGGTGGGGTCATAGCCAAGTGTGAGGACGCTCGGCCCCTGGGCTCATGGCGGGGGTTGCACAATTCATCTTTCCTTCTCCACTATCAGCTCTGACAGGCAGAAGGGGAACCATGCCTGCGGACTCACCTGAAGAAAGCAGCAGGCTCGGCATTCACCCGGATCTGCATGTGCTTGAACCTGGGCCGATCAAAGAGAAGTGTGTGCTGACAGCAGGCAGTACTGGCCCCCTCCTTTTAGAATTGTGGATCAAGACCCCTGGACAAAGAGGAGCCTGGATCCACTTTGAAACTGGCTGTGGCAGCCCGATCCTTCCCTGGACCGTTGAGGGGTGGGAAATCCCAGGGCCGGGGTAGGGTGGCAGGAGCTCTGGAGACAGGGTGGCCCCTCACCTGCCCAAAGCCCCTCCTCCTCCCAGGGCTGGGCCTGATGGAGGAGGCCAAGAAGCACAGAGCAGGGGCCAGATCCATTGGCTGACCCAAAACAGGGCGGATGGAGCAGAAGCATGTGAGAAGGCCAAGGAATGAGGATGATGATGGCTGACCACCCACACCATTAATCCTCCTCACAATTTTCTCCATAGGTAACAGTACCATTCCCATTTTAGAGATGGGAAAACTGAAGTTTCGAGAGGTTAAAGACCTCGCCCAAGAGCACACGGCTAATAACTGGCATAGTTGGAATTTGAACTTGGGCAGTCTCACTCCACATCCCATTCCTTAACCATTATGCCCAGCCCAGAAACCTCCAGCAAGAGAGACAAACCTGAAATCCCCCTCCAGCTTCTCCTGCTGCACCAGCTTCACCACAATGGGCCCCATCAATATCTTGTTCACTATGGTTCCCAGGATGAAATACCCGAAGATGCTCACAGGCCCTAGCCAGCCTGTGCTGAAAGGCAAAGAGAGGGAGGGTATGGGGAGCCGCATAGCCCCTCGGGCCTCAGCCCCGACTTCCACTCCCCTTTGGGCAGTCCCTCTCCAATCTCAGAGCCCTGTGGGGCCTCTGCTTCTGTGTGGGGCATCTGGTATGTGGTCTAAGCTGTCAGAGCACCAGGATCCCTGTGACACTGAACACCAAGGGGCAAAGGGAGGGCAGGGGCCCTAGCGTGCAAGATAAGGAGACTTCCTGAGGTGCAGGTGGGAGGGAGGGAGGGAGGGAAGTCTAGCCTCTCTTGACCCCTGACCTGGGAGAGCTGACATCCAACTGACATGTGAGTGAGGGACCTCGGGGGAACCACTGGGCTGGTGGAGGGGGGACTCTGGGAAGAGGAGAGGCTTCACCTTTGGAAGCACTGATAGGTGTAGTAGACGAGCGTGAAGGGGGAGATGATCAGCTTGCTGGCCATGCTGCTGAGCTGCCGGCAGAACCGCTCCACGTCCTGGCTGATGCGCTGGTCCCTGCAGCCAATGACACCATCACTGGACCCAGGGAGCTGGGCTCCAGGGCTGAGGAACTAAGACAGTTCCACGCTCCCTCTTATTCTAACCTAGCCTTTCAGTGCTGTCAGCAATGACACTATGGGAAGATGAACCCAGACACAGGCTGGTTTCCTAGAGGCACCGAGACCATTAGGACCTTTAAACAGGGTTCTTATACCTCAGTTTACCCCTCAGAAAAAGTGGCAATTGAAAGGTCCAGCACCAGGAGTGGTGAGCCAGCTCTGAGCAGAGCCAGAGAAAAACTTGAGGGTGGATGAGCTGAGTTTCTGGATGATGAGGAAAGCTAACTCATTGATCTCTCTCTTATGAGCCTGAGCCTGCCCCCATTGTAGCTATCTAGCTGCAGAAGCTTTGTATGCGTTGAGCCACAGAGAAGAGGCCTGAAGAGAAAGTTATGAAGCAGCAGGAGCCTCCCAAGAAATCTCTGCTGCAAAGCTCAGCTTGAGCTGAGGGAAGGTCACCCCTGGCAAGAGAGTGCTTGGGACGGTGGCGTGTGGGGAGGGAATGAGTACAAGGAGAGACCCCATACATCCCTTTGCACCACCAGGGCCACACTGACTCCTACTCCCAATGAGAGATGTGACCCTGGGCAAGTCATCTGCATTCTCTGAGCCTCACTGTTTGCACCTGAAAGATAACGATAGCTAACTGACCTTGGACCACTGGCTCTGCACAGGCACGGTACCTGTGCATTATGGGCACGTGAATTACATCGTTCAGCTTCACTATATCCTTTGAGATAGGAACTATCATTATCCCCGTCTTACAGAAAAGGAACCTGGGGCTTAGTGAACTTAAGAGCTATAAGCTGGAAGATGATAAAATGGGGATTTGAATCCTAGACTGAGTTGTAGACAGCAGTAATTTTTTACTGCCGAAAATCTGAGAGCAGTTGTCTAGCTTTTTCTAGCAAGGCCACTTTCTTCAGAGGGTGCCTTATGTGGAAGCCCAGGATATGAAATGGACAAAAGGGAGCTGCTCCTGGCCTCTTCTTTTTAGCTCCCTATTCTCAGCCCTGGAGCCTCTCTAGGGTCCTCTGGAGCACACCGACCCCCCCCCCCCCACCTCCCACGGCTCTGGACAGCAACATTTGCAGAACACTGTAGATGATCTCCATGGGATGCCTCAGGGAGTCTCTAGGGCTGAACCAGAAGGATGGGATCATGCAGAGGGTGGCAAGGACTGGGAGGGGGTGCCTACGGGTTATCGACGTCATCCCGCAGCACGTTGAGGGTGTAGTACACGCGGCCCCGGAAGTAGAGGTGGTGGAGGTGCTCGGTGAGGTCCTTCCTCCAGCTCACATACAGCAGGTTGCAGATGAACTGGTCGAAGCTCTTCAGCTGTGCAGGGGGGAAGGCAGGGGGAGGGGAGGGGAGGGGAGAGATGGCTGCCTGCAAGTCTCAGCTCAAAGCTCAGGGCTGGCAGAAAGCCTCGGCTGACTAGCGCCAGCCCACTCTGATGACTCTGTCCAGTCAGCAGTTCTGTTTGTTTAAAGCCCCAAGTCAGGGAATTCTTCCCTTCCTCCCTCACTCACGTGTTCATTCCTCACCAAATACTGCATGGCTTACAAGGCAAGGCCCTCGAGCCCCTTTCTACAGTGTACTGTCTTCCTCTGAGAGCAGATGAGCTTCTGGAGATTGGGGATGCTATCTTCTACTCCATTTATGCTCTATTCTGTCCCCAGAACTTGGAACAGGGTTCTGTATACACAGGTGCTTACAGACTGAAGACCCATCAAAAGTGCCAAAGTGTGATGAGAAGTGGCTTCCCCAAGAAAACAGATAGTGCAGCCTGACAGAGAGCACTGGGCCTGAGTCCTAGCGGAGCCCTGACTCTCATCAGTCACCACTGATGGAGCACCTACCCTCGGGCATGAGGGAAACAACAATGAGCTCACCGTCCAGCAAGGAAACAGACAATGACAAGGGTGTGAGGAGTGTTACAGCAGAGGTAAACTCAAAGTATTAGTTAATTAGAGGAAAAGGGCAGAGTTTAGTGGAGGAATCATGAAGGAGAAAGTTGAGGACTTGAAGGAGGTGACAACAGAGGAATCTTGAGAAGCGAGCAGGCATTAACCAAGTGAAGGAGGGGTGGGGAAGGAGGCCATTCTGAGAGAAAGCAGCAGGTGCAAAGGCTGGGAGGCGTCACATGGTCCCAGGCTGAGTCACACGCTCAGCCCTGCAGAGGAGGAAGAGCAGCTCTGGCTGCTGACCCCAGTTTTCAAGTACTCTGAGCTCCCTGAAGCAAGAGTTCTGGGAATGGAAGGGACAATGATCATTTCCACTAAATGCTGAATTAAACCAGAACCTCATGGCCTAGTCCTGGGAGCTTGAAACACCGGAGGAATTGGTCCCAAGCAGGCCAAAGACCAGGATCAATGCCCTGCCGAGGGTTCTGACCTCAATTTCTATGAAAAGGCAGGGAACACACACCCACAGCTTGATTCCTGCTTCTTGGTGTCTAAGTCCCACTGGGCATTCCACTCGTACTAGGCTGAAGGGGAAGAGAGACACAGGGAGAAGATCTTACCATGGAGTTGAGAACGATGAGCACAACAGCCAGGAATGTCAAGGTCTTAAACCCATCCAAGTCTTTATTTCCCAGGACGCCGTAGTACTGACTGGGGATCAAGCCAACCTGGTAGATCACCAGTTGTTCTGGGGAGAGGGAAAGGGGTCAGAAATCAGTGATGACGGGTGAAAAAAGAGGGAAATTTCCTCCTGAGTCCTTGCCTCATGAACACCCCAGAGAGGAGGAAAGGGACCCAAACCAGGGCTTCCCTCCCCACTCCAGCCTGGGCTCACTCACTCACCCAGTAGGGCCACACACAGAAGGGTCAGGAACATCAAGGCATTCTGTGATGACCAAAAGGGAAACAAAACCTTCTGTATCTGTAGGAACCGCTGGAGAAATTGCAGATCTAACTTGGGCCTGAAGAAGAGATGCAGGAGAAGCAGAGAGAAGCCTAAGAGTCAGGTAAGCCTCAGAGAGCAGGTACCAAGCTCATCACACTGTTCTGTGGGGCGTCCAGGCCATGCAGAAAGAACGGTTTACGGATGCTGAAGATGGTAGGCTGTGAACAGACTCAGGATGGAAAGAAATGTCTTTAAGTTGATAAATGCTATAAAAGCTTATTTACCAAAAAGCCACAGGAAAAAAAAAAAAACCATAGTTAATGAAGAAATTTTAGCCACATCCTCATTATGGTCACAAACAAGACAAAGCAGCCCACTTCATCAAGGATTTTAAGGTCCTGGCTAAAGGAATAAAGCAAGAAAAAGAAATGACGTAAAACGACTGAAAAGGAAGAGATTAAGCTGCCATTAATTGCAGATGACATGATCGTTTACAGCAAATCAATAGAAAAAATGTTGGAAATAAAAGGAGTTCAGCTGTATATAGGGTTAATACACAAATACCAACACGGTTCTACACCAACAAGTGGAATACTGTTCTACATCAACTGGAAAACATAAAGGAAATAAGATGTCATTTACAAAAGCAAGTATAGAAAAACTATAAAATATTCAGGAATTAACTTTAAAAAGGAATGTATAAGACACGTTGGAGGAAAACGAAAAGCTCTATTATAGGAGACGAAAGACTTAAATAGACAGAGCTGGAAGGATTTAACATTATAAAGACCTCATTTCTTTTCTTTTCTTTTCTTTTTTAAAGATTGGCACCTGGGGACGGCCCAGTGGTGCAGCGGTTAAGTGCACAAGTTCTGCTTTGGTGGCCCGGGGTTCACCAGTTCAGATCCCAGGTGCAGACATGGTACCACTTGGCACACCATGCTGTGGTAAGCGTCCCATATATAAAGTAGAGGAAGATGAGCATGGATGTTAGCTCAGGGCCAGTCTTCCTCAGCGAAAAGATAAGGATTGGCAGCAGTTAGCTCAGGGTTAACCTTCCTCAAAAAAAAAAAAAAAGACTGGCACCTGAGCTAACAACTGTTGCCAATCTTCTTTTTTTTTCCTGCTTTTTCTCCCCCAATTCCCCTAGTACATAGTTGTATATTTTTAGTTGTGGGTCCTTCTAGTTGTGGCATGTGGGATGCGACCTCAGCATGGCCTGATGAGCGGTGCCATGTCTGCAACCAGGATCTGAATCAGTGAAACCCTGGGCCACCGAAGTGGAAGGCACGAACTTAACCACTCAGCCATGGGGCCAGCCCCAAAGACTTCATTTCTAACAAAAGTAGTCTATAAAGTCAATGTAATACAATCAAAAGCAGGACTTCTCTGAGGAACTTTATAGGGAAATATAAAGGTCCATGAATAGCTTAGGGCAGTGGTGAAGAACAGGAAATGAGGAAGAGACCCAAACCATCAGGTTATTAAGACATACATTACAGGGCTGGAGGAACAACAAAGTATGGTATTAACACAGGAATAAAAAGACCAATGGAACAGAGACACCAAGAAGAAAAAAATTCACCTACATTTACAGGAGCACATAATAGAGATTATTATAAGAAAGGACATATTAATACTAACAGCTGTCAACACTTATTAAGCACGTACTATGTGTCCAGTACTGTTGTACGTGTTTTACATTCATTTAACTGTCACAACCCTAAGAGTTGGAGATTATCTCCTATTTTATGGATGAGGAACTGAGACTAAAGAGGTTGAGTAACTTGCCCAGTGATCCACCTGGTAAGAGTCAGCGCCAGGGTTTGAACGCAGGCAGCTTGGCTCCAAGAATCTGTGCTCTTGACTATGTTTAACAGCTTCTCTGAGTTTTAATTTTTTTTTAAGATTTTATTTTTCTCCTTTTTCTCCCCAAAGCCCCCCAGTACATAGTTGTATATTCTTTGTTGTGGGTCCTTCTAGTTGTGGCATGTGGGACGCTGCCTCAGCGTGGTTTGATGAGCAGTGCCATGTCTGCGCCCAGGATTTGAACCAACGAAACACTGGGCCGCCTGCAGCAGAGCACGCGAACTTAACTACTTGGCCACGGGGCCAGCCCTGAGTTTTAATTATTAATTCATTAGTTATTAACTGAAAATGGTGGAGTAAAATTTAGGTCATTACCTCAAATCATTTACAAAAATAAACTTAAAAAACTCCAAATGGATTAAAAATCTAAATGTGAAAAGTAACACTATTTAGTTAATCGAAGGAAATGTAGAATATCTTAATGATGATATAGTGGGAAGGTATTTCTCAAATAAGACCCTGAAAACACAAACTATAGAAGGGAAAATGAATGGATTTAATTTAGAATTAAATATTTTTGTTCAACACAGTGCCATAGGTTAAAAGAATTGGAGAAGGTATTTGCAGAATGTATAAACCAACAAGGAACTAAAATCTAGAGCATACAAGGAATTCCTGCAAGTCAGGAAGACAGGAAATCCATAGAAAAGTGGGAAAAGGATATAAATAGGCAATGCAGAAAAGGGGAAACCCAAATGCTTAACACGTGAAAATTAACACAATGGGAGACCACCTTACACCCATCAAATTGATAAACATTAGAAAACCAAACAATACCAAATGTTGGGGGCCTATGGGGAAACAGGAATCTTCATGCATGATGCTGGAAAGTGTAAACTGGTGTGACCATTCCAGAGAACAATTGAGTACAATTAGCTATGTCCTAGCGCCCTACCCTGGGATGGATACCCAAATTCACAAGGAGACAAGTGCCAGTATGGTTAGCGGTGGTTATAAATTGGAAGCGATCTAAGTGTCCATCAATAGGGGAACGTGTAAGTAAAATGGGGTCTAACGTACTTAGGGAAGCACCATGCAGCACTCACAAGTGAAACTACGTTACTACAGCATGGATGATCTCAAAAACACAATGTTGAGTAAAAAGGCTTTTTAAAAACAGCATATGATCATATATATGAATTCAAAATCACTACATATTTTTCAAGGTAACATGTACGCAAACTAAGGTAAAGTGGGCTGTAAAGACACACTTTTAACACCAGAATGGGTGTCCGAGAAGGGGAGTGAAAAGGGATGGAGAATAAGGAACGAAGGGAGGAATATAATAAGACACGAGAGGGGCCTTGCACTAGCCCACAGTGTGCCAAGAACTGAGAAGGGTGATCAACTCAATTCTGTGCACTTGAGGTTCTTAAAAAAGCCAATTCCGAGGGCGAGGACCCCACACCCAGAGCGCAGGGGACGGCAGAGGTTCCCGCAAAGGCCGGAGGGCAGCCTCGGACGGCACCGGAGGGCAGCTTGGGAGGGCGGTCTCCTTTCGCCGGGGCTGGGGCTCCCCCAGAGCCGCGGACCAGGGCGGGAGGCAGTTGAGCCCCCTCCCCACACAGCCCCGAGTAGGACGCCCCGAGGCTCGGACCTCCTAGCCAGCCGCCCTGCTCACCTGGCGCCTGCACGGGGCGCGGGCCCTGGGACCGCCATGACCCGGACGCGACCGCTGTGGGAGCCCGGCAGCCTGGGGCAGAGTCCGAAGAGCGCGCGGCCACGAGGAGGGGCGGGGCCCGGCGCCCGGAGACCACAGACACGGGCGGATAGAGAGGACAGGCGCAGGCGACGAGGCCGCTCCCGGAAGCGACCCACTCGCCTCTAAAAGAACCAAAGAGTGCCGAGCGTTATAGTCTGTTGACCCGGCGCCTAGAGCGCCACCTTCTGGATCTGGAGGTTTCCCCTTTGACATGGGGGAACCGAGAATGTGACTAAAGTGTTTCGTGACAAGTATTTTATTTTTTAAATTTTCTGCTTGAGGGAGATTGTCGCTGAGCCAACATCTGTGCCAGTCTTCCTCTATTTCGTATGTGGGACACCGCCACAGCATGGCATAGCTTGGTGAGCCGTGTGTATGTCCACACCTGGGATCTGAACCCGTGAACCCCAGGCTTCCAAAGCAGAGCTGGTGAAGTTAACCACTGCGCAACCTGGCCAGCCCCATATGACAAGTATTTTAGACTCTGAATATAGTAGTTGTTTCATATATTCTCCCAAAGAAGCCAGAGGGGTCTTTAACAAATTTTTTTTAAAGATTTTATTTTTCCTTTTTCTCCCAAAGCTCCCCAACCCCAGACATAGTTGTATATATTTTTAGTTGTGGGTCCTTCTAGTTGTGGCATGCAGGACGCGGCCTCAACGTGGCCTGATGAAAGGTGCCATGTCCATGCCCAGGATGCGAACCAGTGAAACGCTGGGCCGCTGAAGCAGAGTGGGTGAACTTAACCACTCGGCCGCAGGGCCAGCCCCAAGAGGCGTCTTTTAACAACATAACCTTTAACAAGCTTCTGATTGTGATTAGAATAAAATCCAAACGTGGGTTCTATGTTTCTACGGCATAGGTGATGGGGCCGTCCCCTTGGTCTTCATTAAATGGCCGCTCTGTTTCGGCCTCAGGGTTTTTGTAATTGCAGTTGTCTTGGTCTGGATCGCTCCTCCTCCAAGCCTGGAGCTTTCCATGGCTGGCTCATTCTCATCATTAGTTCAACTGTCACCTGCTCACCCTACCTAATGTCATCCTACTCCATCATTCCGTATTGCATTACACTTTTATTTTCTTCACAATATTTATCACTGGCTGAAATCATCTTGTATCCTTGCTTATTATTGTCTTCCCCTACAAGAATAAATTTCATTTGAGCAGGGACTCTGCCTTGCTCATTGCTGTATTCCTAGTACCTGTAGAACACTGCTAGTACATAATGATGTGGAGCAAGGCTGCCCCAGGGAGAGAAGCCCAAGGCGTCCTAGCCTACATGCTGATCTATATGACCTGATTCATATTTAAAGTTGTACGACCATGCAATAACTAGACCCCCCCTGCACCAGTACCATTTTAATGACTTTTTACAGGATCTTTCCTCTGTCTAGCAAAAATAACTCATGTAACCATGCCTTATAAATTTAGCCCTACCCTCAACACATTGCAGCTCCTCACTGCCCCTGGGTGCTGTCCCCATGATATTCTCTGGATAAAAGAGCACTACTACTAGACCTTGAGACTAATGAGACTAATGAAACACCTAAAAACTTTTAAAATAATTCCTTAATAATATCCTGTGCTCAAATTTCCAATTGTCTCGTAACTGGTATATTTTTTTCACAATTAAAAATAAACCAGGATCCAAATAAGGTCCATACAATGCAGTTGATCGATACTTCTTTGGAGACTCTCTTAATCTCTATGTTCCTCTTCTACCACCTGGGACCAATCACTATCATCTCTCTCCTGTCATTCTGTAAAAACCTTGTACCCGGTTTCCCTTCTTGAATTCTGTCTCCTGCTCTAATCCAGTTCCTAGATGGCAGCCAGGCGGATCTGCAAAATGTAAACCAGATCAATGCCTCACTTAAAACCCTCCTGTAGGGGCCCGCCTGGTGGTGCAGTAGTTAAGTGCGCACATTCCGCTTCCGGCGGCTCAGGGTTTGCTGGTTTGGATCCTGGGTGTGGACATGGCACCGCTTGACACACCATGCTGTGGTAGGCGTCCCACATATAAAGTAGAGGAAGATGGGCATGGATGTCAGCTCAGGGCTAGTCTTCCTCAGCAAAAAGAGGAGGATTGGCAGCAGTTAGCTCAGGGCTAATCTTCTCCTTCTTCAAAGAAAACCAAAAACCTTCCATGGTATGAAGGGCTCTGGTGCCCTGGCCCTGCCCACCACGCCAACCTCTTTAGAGGCCAGGGAAGGAACCTTGTTTTGTGTGTTTACTTCATTAATGCCTCTCTCTCCACAGACTGTCAGCTTCATGAGGGCAGGGACCATATCTGTTGTGTTCACCAATACTGCATCCCCATTCTCCAGAAGCACTTAGTAAGGGCACAATAAATATTTGTTGAACAAAGATGAGCAAGACAACCCCTAAACCTCACAAAACACACAGGCCACTGTCTCTGCTAGTCTGTACCGTTTTCTGCTAGGACTGAACTTCCCCTTTTCCAGCCACTGGACTTCTGGGCTACATCCTCTCATACATAGACAAAAGGAGAAGAAACTGGTTTTAAAAAAAAAGGAATTTGGTAATAACTATCAAATTTTAGATGATGCAGCAGTCTCACTTCCAGGACTTCTCTTATAGGTCTATTTACCCAAGAGTACAAAGGGTCAATCACGAGGATGTTTCTGCAGCATATTAGGTAATAGCAAAACTCTAGAAGCAATCAGAATGCCTATCAAAGGAGGAGTGGCTAAATAGGAATGACACAATCTCTTTGTGGAATACACTTCTCAGCCATAAACAAGAGAGAGGCAGCATCACCACAGTGATGAAGCGCATGGACTTCAGAACCAAGTTACATGGGGTCAAATTCCTGCTGTTCCGCTTAATGTCTGCGTGAGCTTGGGCCAGTTGCCTCAGTTTCCTTATCTGTGAAATGGAGCATAATCATTCCTGCATCAGAGGGTTGTTGCGGGAAATAAGTTAATACATGTGAAGTGTCTAAACAGTACCTGGCAATGATGAGAGCTAATAAATGTCGTCCTACATAGCAACACGGAAAAAATGCCCATGCTATGTGATTTGGTTTGTTTTTAATTAACTGTTTTAATTGAAAAAATTAAAAACACATGGTAAAAAAATTCACACAGGATTATAGGGCATATAATGAAAAATAAATCTGTTTCCCACCCCAGAGGCAAATACTATTCAGTTTCTTAGCAATCTTTCCAGAAATGTTTTATGTATATGCAAACTTATATGTGTGATTATTTTTCACCCACATACACCCCTACCTCTTCCTTTTAAACACTGTCTTGCAGTTTGCTTTTTACACTTTATAGTCTATCTTGGAGATTGTTCCGTATCATACAGACCTACCTCATTCTTCCCTACTGCGTGGTAATCCACCGTATAGAGGAACCATTCATCCAGTTCCCTATTGATGGGCATTGTAGTGGGTTATAGCCTCTTGCTACCACATAGAATGCTGCAATGAATATCCTTGGATATAGCCCAAATATGGCTAAGTGTAAAATAAGGCATACTCCATATTTGCTGTTAAAAAAGCACGTTTGTGTGTGCATGACTATGCACCCATTGAAAACGATTGGGGTTTGTAGGAGCTAGGAATGCAAAGAATGGAGAGAGCAAAAGACAGTTTGAACAAGAGCGCCTGTACATTTAAAGAGCATTTTTTTTCAATGTTACCTACACGGTAAAACCTTCCCAGAAGGTGTGCTCCAAGGCAGAAGCAATCATTTCATCTTCTGGCCCTCCCCGCTCTTGGTTCGCACCTCAGTTACAGACAGTCATTGCGAGCCTGCCTAGTCATCCTCATATCCTGTGACACCCAGCCCAGTGCCTAGCGCGCAGAAGATGTTCATTAAATACTTTTGGAATAAAGGAAGGTACCCCTCTGACCCCCATTTCCCTGTATATAAAATTAGGATGGTAAAGTGGACCCACAGCTCATGCCCATCGCGAGAAATTACTGAGCAATGTGAATGCCCTTGAAAAAGATGAAACAGTGCAATAAAATACTCAAGAATAACGACTGAATCTAAAATTTGTCCCATGAGCTGATCAGGTCAAAACGCCTGCTGTGTAGCTGGTTCAAAGACCCGTGGCAGCTTCCCCGTGTGAGACCAGCCTGTTACATTTGTTTCCAGATAAAAGGAAGACAGGGCAGGAGGGACAGAATTGTTAGCTGAGCAGAGCTGTCAAATCTTCCAGGTCTGAAACCATCTGGGCCTGTTCCTACTCCAGAAGCAAATCATTTTGGAAAGATTGTGCCCCCTGAGCTGCATGTCTGTTAAAAAGTTGGAGCCTTCATATAAGAAAGTACTCAAGGACTCCCTGACCACAGAGCAATCTTAGAGAAGTGAGGAGCTGAGGATGGTGACAGGGGTAATTCATTCAACACTCGAAAGTGTTCACTGAGCACCTGCTCTGTACGTGCCAGGCATTGTTCTAGGTGCTGAAGATACAGCAGTTTCAAAACAGTATCTCTGCCTTCACGGACCTTGAACAGATACAAGCAATAAACAAATAAAATGATATTAAATATAAGTCATACTGCTAAGCAAACTACAGAGGTTGTCGCAGGTTGAGTCTTCCAGGATGCACACTTTGAGATGTTCGGCACACTTGATCTTGGTTGGGAATGCTCTTGGGTACATCTGTGGAAGGGAGGGGAAGGAAGCAAGATTGGGCAGAGGGAGAAATTAAGCAGAGGCAGGTCTGATGACAGCCTTGGCCCACTCCATGGAGAGCTCCAGATCTACATTAGCTTATCTGAGTTGCCTCCTTTCTGCTCAGCCCCAATCAGCCCTTGGTTGTGGACTACTTAGGGAAGATCACGACCTTGGGTAAGTCCGCTCTGTGGCCGAGGCAATCCTTGAAAAGGCCGACAGTGACAGCTGTCTGCTGACTGCACTCCCAGCAGCCGGGGCAACAAGCCTTCCTCAGGGAAGGAGATCTGGGCCGCACATCTCCATGGCCATCACACAAGGTGCGGGGAGGGACAGGGATGGGGGTGGCAGTGCTCCTTGGGATGCGGTGGTCTGGGAGGGTCTCTCTGAACATGTTTAAACAGCAACCCTGAATGAAGTGAGGGAAGGAGTGGTGCAGATTCTGAGGCAAGAGCATTTTAAATAAAGGGAATGGCAAACGCAAGTGCCCTGAGGAGAGAATGTTCTTTTTCTTTCTTTTTTTTTTTTTTGAGGAAGATTAGCCCTGAGCTAACTGCTGCCAATCCTCCTCTTTTTGCTGAGGAAGACTAGCCCTGAGCTAACGTCCATGCCCATCTTCCTCTACTTTATATGTGGCACGCCTACCACAGCATGGCTTGACAGGGGGTGCCATGTCCACACCCGGGATCCCAAACTGCGAACCCCAGGCTGCTGAAGCAGAACATGCCCGCTTAACCACTGTGCCACTGGGCGGCCTCCAAGGGAATGTTCTTGATATGTTCACAGAACAGCAAAAAAGTCAGCATGGCTGGAGTGCAATAAGCAAGGGGAAAGTGGTAGAGATGAGCAAGGGCCAGATCCTATAGGGTCTTACACACCATCATAAGGACTTGAGGTTTTATATTTACTGTCATAGGAAGCCGCTGGAAGGTTGAAAACAGGAGAGTGACAAGATTTGGTTTATGATTTAAAAGGATCACTCAGATGCTGCTATATGGAGAAGGAGGAGCTAGAATGGAGGTAGGAAAACCAGTTAGGCAGCTATTCTGATACCTCAGGTAAGAGAGTATAATGCTTGATCCTATGGGATGGAAGCTGTAGAGAAGCGTTCTCAACAAGGCTGCTCTTGCCCCACCCTCTCCACCCCCATCATGCCAGCCAGGGACATTTGGCAATATCTGGAGATGTTTTTGGTTGTCACAACCAGGAGGATATTACTGGCATCTGGTGGGCAGAGGCCAGGGATGCTGCTTAGCATCCTACAGTAATGCACAGGACAGCTCTCCACAACAAAGAGTTACCTGGTCCAAAATGTCCAAAGTGCTGGAGCTGAGAAACCTTGCTTCAGCAGAAGTGAGGAGTACTGGATTTGGGATGTAATTTGACAGTAGAGCCAACAGGATTTGAGTTTGGATGTAGGGAGTGAGGAATCTAGAGTGATTCTAAGGCTTTTTGGCCTGAGCAACTGAGTGAATGATGGTACCATTTACTGAGATGGGGAATTCTGGGGGAAGTACAGATTGTGGGTAGGGGGCAGGTGGTAAGCTAAAATTTTGTTTGCAGACAGGTTAAATCTGAAATGCCTATTGGATACTCAGTGGTGATGTTACACAGGCAATTGGCTGTTTGAGTCTGGAGTTAAGGGGAGATGTCTGAGCTGGAGCTGTAAATGTGGGACTCATCAGAATAAATGTGGGATTTTATTCTTTATTTATTTTTTGGTGAAGAAGATTGTCACTGAGCTAACATCTGTAGTAATCTTCCTCTATTTTGTGTGTGGGATGCCGCCACTGCATGGCTTGATGAGCGGTGTGTAGGTCTGCGCCTGGGATCTGAGCCCGTGAACCCCCGGTGGCTGAAGAGGAGCGCTCGAATTTAACTGGTGCGCCACTGGGCAGCCCCTCCAAAAGCAAGGTTTTAAATCAGTAGACTGCAAGAGATCACCTAAGGAGTGGATGTAGATGGAGGAGAAGAGATCAGGGGACTGAGCCATGCAGGAGTCCAACATCTAGTGGCAGGACCAGGAGAGGAGGAGCAGGAGCCAGTAAAGGAGATGGAGAGGAGGCAGCAGGGAAGGGGGAAGTGAGCGTGGTGTCCTGGAAGCCAAGGGAAGCAAGCACTTTAAGAAGCATGGCTGGATCGACTGTCTGAATACTGCTGAGGGGCTGCAGATGAGACTAAGAATTGCCCACTGGGATGGCATCGTGGAGCTTATCAGTGACCTTGACAGGAGCAGGTTCCATGGAGTGGGTTCAGGAGAGGGAAGGTGAGAAAGTGGAAATGGTGTTATAGGCAATTCTTTCAAAGAATTGTGCCATAAAAGGGGAATAGATAACATGCCAATAGTAGAGAAGGATATGGGGTCAAAAATAGAAAGGTATTCCAACACATTTGTAGGCTAAAGGGAACATCCGGTGGAGAGGGGGAGTTGTTGACAGTCGATCCAGCCATGCTTCTTAAAGTGCTTGCTTCCCTTGGCTTCCAGGACACCACGCTCACTTCCCCCTTCCCTGCTGCCTCCTCTCCATCTCCTTTACTGGCTCCTGCTCCTCCTCTCCTGGTCCTGCCACTAGATGTTGGACTCCTGCATGGCTCAGTCCCCTGATCTCTTCTCCTCCATCTACATCCACTCCTTAGGTGATCTCTTGCAGTCTACTGCTGCCTACTACGTCTCAGCAGCTGCATTAGGCGTCTTATATGGAGTATTTAATTTAACACCAAACCAAGGAGGTAGATGATATTGTTATTTCGTTTCTCAGAAGAGAAAACTGAGGCATGGAGAGGATTGGTTGGTTACGTGGCCACGGTCATATGGCTAGTAAGTGAGGGGACTTGGATGCAACCAGGATGCCTGGCTCTGAAGCCCACCTTCTCACTTTCTTCTTCATCTGAATTTCTCTTATTGCACATGACCACTGGCTAAAATTTATATCCATTATCATTTATTCCCCGCTTCAGAGGAAAACAAAACTGTTGACACTTGAAGACTCAGCTGAAGGGGCTGGCCCCGTGGCCGAGTGGTTAAGTTCGTGCGCTCGGCTGCAGGCGGCCCAGTGTTTCGTTGGTTTGAATCCTGGGCACGGACATGGCACTGCTCATCAAGCCACGCTGGGCTGAGGCAGCGTCCCGCATGACACAACTAGAAGGACCCACAATGAAGAATATACAACTATGTACTGGGGGGCTTTGGGGAGAAAAAGGAAAAAATAAAATCTTAAAAAAAGAGAGATTTTGGGGCTGGCCCCGTGGCCGAGTGGTTAAGTTCGCGCGCTCCGCTGCAGGCTGCCCAGTGTTTCATTGGTTCGAATCCTGGGCGTGGACATGGCACTGCTCATCAAACCACGCTGAGGCAGCGTCCCACATGCCACAACTAGAAGGACCCACAATGAAGAATATACAACTATGTACCGGGGCCTTTGGGGAGAAAAAGAAAAAAAAATCTTAAAAAAAAATCGACAATCGTTTAAAAAAAAAAAAGACTCAGCTGAAGCTAATTTCTTAGAATTTGTATCTGACTACTCCCACCCCCAACCCCTCCCCTTCTGGAGCAAACCTCTATCAGGGTCTCTGACACAGGCCGCCCAACCCACCACCCACCTTAATGTGTCTGTTTGCTTGTCAGTCTCCTGCAGTGGAGCAGGAACTCAAGGGCAGGGGCCGCATTGAATTCATCTTTGTATCCGCGGCTGGCAGGACAAGCCCTCAAACAATAAATATTTGTCAAGCAGTTGAATGGATGGATGATTGAATGAAAGTAAAGAGCTACTAGGAATATTGGAAGCCACAGGACAGCTGAATACGGGCATCTAAATTTACAAGCTGTATACATACAAAAGTGCTTTCAAAATTCAGAGCGCAAAGGAATCCCTGAGGGGTGGAGGTTTGAGGGTGAGGGCGCTTGTTAAGAAGTCTCCACCGCCATTCTGTTCAGTATGTCAGAGGTGAAGTCCAAGCCTTAGTACAAGAGGTTCCTTCCATTTCCAAAGAATTCCATACAAGTATTCCATGGTCTTACCACTGAAGGCCAAGGAATCAGGAGAATTGGATCCAGGCCACATTCTCCACTTACCATCTGGACAGGGTTGTCAGATAGAGCATTGCATGCAATATTTAAGATATGTTATACTAAAAAATTATTATTTATATGAAATTCAAATTTAACTGGGCTCCTGTATGTTTATTGCTCAATCTGGCAAACTTCCAGCTAGATGACCTTGGCCAAGCTGCATATAACCCCTTTGAGCTTCAGTCTCCTTATTTATAAGACAGAGAAATTGGAGCTGTCTTTATTGTCATGAGGATTAAATAAGATCTTCGTGTAAATACTTAACACAGTGAATGGCACATGGTAAGTGCCAGATAAATGAGCTAGTAGACTTCATAACATTTATTTTAATTTCATTCTCTCCTAGATCATTAAAATACAATTCATCAAATTAGATTTACGCACAGCTGCTCAGAAATACATGTTAAGTGGTCAGATAATGTGACTCTGGGTGGCTGGCTACGGTGAGGTATGGAGAGCTTGAGTCAGTCCTGGGCCCCAAAAAGAGGGTTGATGGAGGATATCCAAATTCTCATTCAGCCACTAATTTCTCAGAGCTTGGAGTTACCCCAGATCAGCAAATCAGTCAAGGAAGGATGTGATCCTTCCAAAAACCGGTAGGGGGCAGTGTGTGCATTCTGGGATAGAACTGGGATACTACAGGGTAAGTCAAACAGCATCAGCTGCAGGTTTTTCATATTTAGAGAACAATGAAGGGCCTAAGAAAGCCCTGAGAGTGCACTGGTCAAGAGGAGGGTCAATGGGCCGGCCCCGTGGTACAGCGGTTAAGTGTGCATGTTCTGCTTCAGCGGCCCAGGGTTTACCGGATCGGATCCTGGGTGTGGACACGGCATCACTTGGTAAGCCATGATGTGGTAGGCATCCCACATATAAAATAGAGGAAGATGAGCATGGATGTTAGCTCAGGGCCAATCTTCCTCAGCAAAAAGAGGAGGATTGGCAGATGTTAGCGCAGGGCTAGTCTTCCTCAAAAAAAAAAAAAAAAAAAAAAAGAGGAGGGTCAGTGAGGCCCCCAAATCACCAAGTACATCAGTCTATAGGGGACCAGGCCCTATGGGCTATCAATGGGAGGAAGTTGCGTAAAATGAGAAACCAATGCAAATTTGGGCATACACTGTGTTGAAAGAAAAAGAGACTTCTGTATGTTGAAAGACACCAAAAAGCCAAAAGCAAGTGATAGACCAAGACAAAAAATTTGCAAACTGTATAAGAATTTCAGAATGTATAAAGATGTCCTACCAATCATTAAACCAAAGACAAAAAAAAAGAGAAACAGATGACAAATATGACAATAATTCACATAAATACAAATGGCCAATGAACATAGAAACAGGGAAATGCAAATTGAAACAAGTAAAGGGAGTTTCTGCCTTATTTTCCTAAGATTATAAAGGGGAATAACCTGATATTCACTGAGCACATATTTTGTGCCAGACATTGTGCTAAGAGCTTTCTAAACATTAAGTCAGTATTTAATCTGTACAAAAACCTTGAGAAGTAGGAACAAATGGTGTTCCCATTTTACCTATAGAAAGATCCAGCTCAGAAAGATTAGTAACTTGCCTGGAATTCTCCCAGCTGGAAAGGGCAGAGCCAGTTTGGGACCCAGGTTTGCGTGGTTCCAAATCCTTCCTCTCCCCACACTGGCATTTCTGGGACTTTAGTCAAAACAATATCTAATGATTGAATACGATGCTTTGGAGAAGGCCCTGGAAGCTGTGAACCCCAAGCAGCCAAAGAGGAATAGAAAAGTAAAAACAAATAAAAATCTCAGAAAACCAAACAGCCTTGGGAGTAGGACTGGGGAAGCAACGTGCTTTGGCAGAGCATGGAAAGCTGGAAAGCGGGGATTTTGGGACTGAGGACATGGGAATTCGGAAGGCCAACTGGGGGACAGGCAACCACTTCATGGCTGCCTTCTAAGCTGGATGGAGTCTGGCTGACCTGAAGGCTCACAGCGTTAGAGGCTGGAACCCAAGGAATCTGTTTGTCAGTCCACTGCATGCTGAGTTGCAATTCTTATTTCTAAACCTTCCAGGCCGGAGTCCGCAACTCCCTCCCCCATTCTCGCACCTGCTGGCAGCAGGGGCTCCAATGAATGGACAAGTTCCACGAATTCTTGCCCCTCCCCCCACCTTTTACATAGCCAAGCCCGGGGACAAAAGGCGCCCTGGGTCTGGGTCTCCTTCCTCGGGCTCCTGCCAGCTCCGGTGAGTGCCAGACAGCTGGAGCCGAGCTCCACACCGCACCATTTACATTTTTTACAGCACCCCCCAACCTACTCCCCTCTCTCCCTCATGACTGCAGCCAGGGCCATGGGTCCGCTAGACCCCAGCACCCTCCTCATAGTTCCCTGGAGGTTGAGGGTAGTGGCCTGTGAAACAGCCAGGGCAGCAGGAATACCAATAGGGTCTCCATGCTGGGGTCCACACCCTAGAATCCTGGGCTGAAGGGACAGGCCCTTTGTCCAGGACAATACATCCCACCCACGCAGCAGCAGCAACCGGAACTTGCTTGCCTGTGATCCTGATTCCAGACCTCACATGGTGGTGGCCTTGTAGGCTCTCGGTCCCTATCTTTCTTGGATGGCTCCCTAACACACTAATAAATGCAGCTACTATTTATCGAGCACCTACTGTGTGCCTGGGACAGCACGAAATGCCTTTGCATCTCTTGGCTCATTTAACTCTCACAATAACTCAAGGTGAAACAAGCATGGACCCCATTTTCCAGATGAAGAAAAAGGCTCAGAGAGGAGATCCTCAGCCGAGGCGTCCACATAGTCAGCTGGCAAGCAGCAGTAGCACCAGGACCTGAAGCCAGGTCTCCCCCACACCCCGACTTGAGTGGGAGTCTGAGGACCAATTGGGCAACTCCTTCCTTAATCTCTCTTGCACAATTCCTGAGTCCCTGCTATTTACCTGTTTACTAACTGGCTCCAAAATTGGACAGGCCATCATCCTGACTTTTCTCAGTCCTCAGGGCTGGCCCCACCTGGGCTCCCCTTGCCCTCCTAGGTGGCCGCCTACAGAAGCCCACATTTTGTTTCCAATACTAGCTCAGCAGGGCAGGCCAGGAAAAGGGACAGTTATTCCTCACCTCTGTGAGAAGCCCTATCAAGATTCAGGCCTGGCTCGGATTTGCTGCTCCCTTGCAGGCCCTGTCCCTGTGGACTGGGCCTAGCTTCAGACAAAATGAGTGCTGGTTGATTGTAACTGGTGTGTTCCACCTCTTCTGATAGCCTCCCATGGCGTCTCCAACTTCCTAGGTTATGGGCCAACACATCAAAAGGCACCCTGCGGGGAGAGGAAGGGAAAGCCTGTAGCCTGGCCACCTCCTGCCTTAGCTAGAAAAGCTGAAACACAGCCACGGAAGTGGTCACGGTTCCAGTCAGCCCAGCCAGGCCCTCCACCTCAAAGGGCCCAGCAGATCCCATCCTTTGAAGGCCTCAGAAGCCACTTCAGCCACAATAATTCCATGCATGTACCCAGCAAAGGACAACACAAAGTGTTTTAGTTCATTTACCAAAATACAAAAATACATACATAAGTATATAAATACTTACCTACATATTCTGTTCTTTGACTAAGCAGTTGTACTTGGTGAATCTTATAGAAATGTTTGCCCAATATGTACAAATATGTCTCCTGCACATTGATTGTAATAGTGAAAAACTGGAAACAACCTAAATGTCCACTTGCAAGGGATTGCTTAAATACATTATTGTACATCCCTACAATAAAATATCCCACAGCTGCTAAAAGGTGTGAGGTAATTTTATATGTACTGACAAAGAAAGAGATCCATGACATATTGTTGGGTGAAAAGAAGCAGGTAGCAGAACAATATGTAAATGTCCCTCCATTTTTGTTAAAAAAATGTATTCATTAAGGTAGAAGGTAGACAGATACTTTTTTTTTTTAAGATTTTATTTTTTTCCTTTTTCTCTCCAAAGCCCCCCAGTACACAGTTAAATATTCTTTGTTGTGGGTCCTTCTAGTTGTGGCATGTGGGACGCTGCCTCAGTGTGGTTTGATGAGCAGTGCCATGTCCGCGCTCAGGATTCAAATCAACGAAACACTGGGCTGCCTGCAGCAGAGCTCGCAAACTTAACCACTCGGCCATGGGGCCAGCCCCAGAAAGATACTTTTTTAACCTGAGGACTTAGGGCAGTGGTTCTCACCTTAACTGCACATGAGAATACCTGGGAATTAAAAAAAATCCAGAGGCCCAGGCCACACTCCAGACCAATTCTATCACAATCTCTTGGGGTGGGAAGGAGGCATTTTTTTAACTTTCCCCGGTGACTCCAGTGAGAAGCCAACTTGGGTAACACTAGCTTAAAGAGAGAGAAAGAAGAAAAGGTTGATTTGGAAAGAAAAATGAGGTTGTAACCTCTTTACTTGACATGAAGTCTAAGCACATACTACCTGCTCTGCTCTTTCTGGGAAAAGAAAAGGCCTAGGGTGGCCTCGAAGTACCACTGGACTTAAGTGAGCACTGAGTGTTGAAGTCTAGCCCTTAGCGATACTGAACTTTCTGACAACATCTGAGGTATTCTAGAAGTTGACCACTTCACTTCAGGAGATCGAGCCTTCAAGGTCACAAAGAGGGGGAAGAGCCCATGTTGCTGCCGCCTTCTGGAGGACATGGGCCAGCACCTCTTTAGTAAAGAGGGAATGCACATAAAGCACTTGGCACAGACTTGGCACAGCTCCCAACACGGGAGAGGCGCTCTATAAGCGGGAGCTTATTCATGTTCAGGAATGGAGGGAGCTCAGAGATGACCTCAGTGTCTGCTGAGTGCCAGGCACGTATACGGTGTATAGTTTCATCCTCCCAAACAAGCCTTTGAGCAAACGTTGATAACCTATTTTACAGATGAGGAATCTCAAGCTTACCTGGGTTTGCGTCTTGTCAGAAGCTAGAATTAAAGGCCAGTTCTGTTCAACTCCAAACTTTGTACTTTGCTTACTACACTCTGTCCCTTCTTAGGGACCTCTGGGGCAGGGAGTTAACTGTGATCAGGACTCCGTTTTCATACTCACTCTTCACATACCTCCAAAGGAAGGGAGCACGTGACTGAAGTGACCCGGATTACTCTGCTTAGAGATCACAGGACACCTTAAGACTGTCCCCAAATATAGGCAGTATGCTCTTTGACGTGGGTCTTAGAAGTACCTTTTCGAATATCATGTCTACCCAGGCAAGGGAAACAAATGAAAAAACAAACAAATGAGCCTACATCAGACTAAAAATCTTCCATATGGCAAAGGAAACCAACAACAAAACAAAAAGACAATGCACCACCTGGGAGAAAATATTTGCAAATCATATATCCAACAGAGGGTTAATTTCCAAAATATGTAAAGAACTCATGCAACTCAACAACAACAAAATGAACAACTCAATCAAAAATGGGCAGAGGATATGAACAGACATTTTTCCAAAGAGGTTATACAAATGGCCGACAGGCACAAGAAAGGTGTTCAACACCGCTAATCATTAGGGAAATGCTAATTAAAACTACAATGAGATACCGCCTCATACAGATCAGAATAGCTATAATTAATAAGACAAGAAATGACAAATGTTGGAGAGGATGTGGAGAAAAGAGAACCCTCATACACTGCTGGCGGAAATGCAAACTGGTGCAGCCACTATGGAAAACAGTATGGAGATTTCTCAAAAAATTAAAAATAGAAAAACCACATGATCCAGCTATTCCATTAGGGGGTATTTATCCAAAGAACTTGAAATCAACAATTTAAAAAGATTTATGCACTCCTATGTTTATTGCAGCATGATTCACAATAGCCAAGACCCGGAAACAAGCCAAGTGCCCATCAACTGATGAATGGATAAAGAAGATGTGGTTTATAAACACAATGGAATTCTACTCAGCCATAAAAAAAGATGAAATCATGCCATTTGTGACAACATGGATGGACCTTGAGGATATTAGGCGAAGTGAAACAAGTCAGATAGAAAAAGACAAAGACCACACCCTATGATTTCACTCATATGTGGAAGATAAACACATAGATAAGGAGAACAGATTAGTGGTTACCAGAGGGGGAGGGGGTGGGAGGAGGGTAAAAGGGCACAAATGTATGGCGACAGATAGAAACCAACTATTGGTGGTGAACGTGATGCAGTCCATACGGAAACTGATATATAATAATGTACACCTGAAATTGACATGTTATAAGCCAATATGATCTCAATTGAAATTGAAAAAAAAGACTGTGCCCAAACGTGGTTCTGAAAGGCCTGAAGTTGAAGCTACACATGAAAGAAAAGGAAAGTTCTATCTCTGAGCCCAAAGGGAAACGTTAGCTTTGGACATTTGCTCCACACTGCAGATAGGTCTGAGCAGAGGACTCCTGTTTTCCACCTGCAAACCCCACATTCCCTCCTCCCTCACAGCAACAGCTGCTGACCAGGTTTTCCCACCTGTTTAGTGGCCTGGCCGGTAAGTTTCTCTTCCCACCTCAGAGAACTTGGTTCTGTCTCCTAGTCGTTCTCTCTTCCCTTGAAAAAGGAAGGTGCCCTTGGGTACTGACCTGTTGTCTCTTCCTAACCCTTTTCACACCGCTTGAATCAAATAGTCAAAAGCAGGGATTTATTGAGCACCCACCATACCCAGCAGTGTGGGTAGCACATTGGATTATCCATGGCTTCCTCCACCTGGAATCCCTGCTCCATTGTCTTTGTCTCCTGGGCAGCATGGCTCCCATGACCCCTTCTCCACGAAGCCTTCACAGATCTCCATGTCTTCATGGCACTTGGGCACCTCTACTGTATGGCTTCCCATATTCTGTGCTTGGGTTATGGCTTTTTGTATGCATATCTCTCCCACTAGACTAAGCATTTCCTTGAAGGTAGAAACAATCTTGTACTTATTTTTGTATTCTTCAAGCACCCAACACAGTGCCTGGCATATTAAAAAATATTTATATAGTTGTTTGCTTAATACTCTTTGAAATACTTTCTAAAATACCTGGGGCTGGCCCGGTGGTGCAGCAGTTGTTTGCACCTTCCGCTGTGGCGGCCCTGGGTTTGCCGGTTCGGATCCTGGGTTCGGACATGCCACTACTTGGAATGCCATGCTGTGGTAGGTGTCCCACATATAAAGTAGAGGAAGATGGGCATGGATGTTAGCTCAAGGCCAATCTTCCTCAGCAAAAAGAGGAAAGATGGCAGCAGTTAGCTCAGGGCTAAGCTTCCTCAAAAATAAATAAATAAAATAAAGAGTAGCAGAAATGGGCTGACGAAAAGTAAAAGTAAGGAAATCATAGAATAAGAGCCAATAATAACAATAATAAGAATAATAAGCCTCACAACACAAATAATATTTGAGTGCTTATATAAGCCCAGCACTGTTCTAATTGCTTTACATGCATCATCTCATTTAATCTTTTTTTCTTTGAAGAAGATTAGTGACTGTGAGTCTGAGAGAACTCAAAAAGAAGACACTGCTTTCCAAACTTTACAGGCTAACATTCCGTGGGTAAAAATTGTCAAACTCCCCAATAAAGGTATATTTGTTTATAAAGTACATATACTCACTGATGAACTAATATGTGCATTATAAAACACAAAAATAAAATTGAGGGGCCAGCCCAGTGTCTTACTGGTTAACTTCTCATGCTCTGCTTCAGTGGCCTGGGGTTTGTGGGTTCAGATCCCAGGCCAGACCTAGCACCACTCAGCCAGCTATGCTGTGATAGCATCCCACACACAAAATAGAGGAAGATTGGCACAGATGTTAGCTCAGCGACAATCTTCCTCAAGCAGAAAGAGGAAGACTGGCAATAGATGTTAGCTCAGGGCCAATCTTCCTTACAAAAGAAAGAAAGAAAGAAAAGACTGAGAGGAAGTATAAATACACGTGGAAATTCTGCTGAGGATCATCTTGCATCCTGCCTTGGGTAGACACAGGTCCCTCCTGAGTTCCCTGGTGCAGTGACTGGTTCTGTGGGATGGATCCTGGCACTAGATACAGGAGCGGACTTCACATCACCATTTCCTATAATGACCCTCAGTGGAGGTCCACACCATGACACAGAAAAAGCATTTCAGTGACAGCAGTTCTAGAGGGGCCAAAATAACGTGCTCCAAGTTTGTACCTCTCTGATTGGCTGGTTTGATCTAGTAATAACTATTTAAAGGCCAACTAATATTAATTGAGCCTTTTCTATATGACAGTCACTGTTCTATGCTTTATTTGCACTTCCTCATTTAATCCTTATCACAATCCTATGAGGCCATTATAATTATAATCACATTTTACAGATGAAGAAACTGAGGCTCAGAGAGGTTAATTTGTTCATGGGGTAGAGCACGTTTAAACTCATGATTATGAGGTTCTGAAGCCAGTGCTCTTAATCATCGTTCTCTATGGCCTCAGAAATTTTGAATACAGAAGAGCTTAAACAGTAGTTTTCCCCTTTTTACAAATCATCTTTTTTTCTTTTTTTACAAAAAGCATGTATTCTTGTGGTAAAAAATGCAGACAAAACTGAAGTGTCGGGGCTGGCCTGGTGGCGCAGCAGGTAAGTTCATGCACTCTGCTTCAGTGGCCTGGGGTTTGCTGGTTTGGATCCTGGGTGTGAACCCACACACTACTCGTCAAGCCATGCTGCAGTGGCATCCCACGTACAAAATAGAGGAAGATTGGAACAGGTGTTAGCTCAGGGCCAATCTTCTTCACTAAAACAAAACTGAAGTGTGCAAAGTAAAAAAGCCACCTCTCCCCACAAACACGTTCACCAGGGTTTCCCATTACTTTACTGTTTGTAAAGTCTTTCAGATTGATTTTTGCAAAGTTGGGATCCTAAGGTATATTTTATTCGGAACTCCCTCTTTAACTTGGCTATCTCTCCAGGTTGGTTCATCCCACATTAGGAGCAAGTGATACAATGGACTCCTGACTCCTTTCTTCTTAAAACATTTTCTCTGGATTTTCCTTCTGCTGCTGTTTTTTTTCCTCCAGCTGACTGTAAAGGGTGGTCCCTTTTCCTTCTCTCCTCTTTTTCCTCCTCTCTTCCTCTGTTATCTCTTCCACTGCCTCGTCTTTAGATCTTATCTACATGCTAGCAACTTCCAGACTTCCTTCCCTCTTTACCTGGAACACTGCAATTTTCTGTATTTTCAATTTGCTCTGTTGTTGGTTTTAAGCCTATTCAAAACATACTTGGAGAATGTATATTTGTATTTGCAAAAAGAAACTCTGGAAGGAAACGAATAAAAGTAGTCGTGTGTAGTGGTGGGGAGTGGAGGGAACTGGGAATAAATTAACCAGGATCAAGGGCACCAGCCCTGAGATTAAGAACAGTGATGGGGAGACCTCGGGGGTTGGCCTGTGGTCTTGTGTCCTCCTTATGGATGAAATAGAGGTGACAGAAGAAACACAATGAAATTGGGAGGAGAGGACCACAGCCCTGGAAGTCTTGTATGAGGCCTAACCAGTCCCCCAGTGGGGAAACTGTTTCCTTGGGGTGGGAGGAGGGGTCAGTTATGCACAGGCTTTCTTCCCTCTCCAGGTAAGTTCCCTGAGGACAGCTGCCCAAGGCCACCTAGCCAAGGCCTTGCAAACAAAGTAGGTGTTAATCCACATCGCCAACGACTTTGCCCACCCAGGCACCTTGGCTGGCGCTCCTCCTGGCTGAGGACAGGGGCTGCCCGCTCCCCATCTGAGTGGAAGTCTGCAGGCAGCAAGTTTCCTTCTCCCTTGCTTTCAAGTGATGCTCCCACTCCTCGAAAATCAGTATTTAACCTTTCTATTCTAAAACTTGTTACACATGCCAAATTTGAAAGAATGGCAAAACGGACCACTCTGAATGAATATGGTAAAATGAACCTGAGTCAATAATTATTGACATTTTGCCATATACACTTTACCCTTCTTTTCCTCTGAGGTCCTATCATTTCATCCCTAAATTCTTATATGTATATCTGAAAATGTAAGACATTTTCTTTCTATTGTCAGTCCTAACAAATTTAATGTTAATTCTTTAGTATATGCTGCTACCCAGTCTAGATTCAAATTTACCACAAAATTGAATGACTTTAAAGGCATCAGTGGGCCGGGCCGGTGGCGCAGGGGTTAAGTTCACACGTCCGCTTTGGTGGCCTATGGTTCACCGGTTCGGATCCTGGGTGCGGACATGGCACCACCTGGCAAGCCATGCTGTGGTAGGCGTCCCACATATAAAATGGAGGAAGATGGGCACGGACGTTAGCTCAGGGCCAGTCTTCCTCAGCAAAAAGAGGAGATTGGCAGCGGATATTAGCTCAGGGCTAATCTTCCTCAAAAAAAAAAAAAAAAAAAAAAAGCCATCAGTAGTGCCAGATTAGAGTTGCAAGTGAAACCAGAGAAGCCAGCATCAGTCTGATAGCCCTCTTAGCACAGGTCTCTGAGAAATGCCAGTGTCCAGGAGTGAGGGGCTCAAGAAACAGTTGTTCCTTTCCTTGGTAATAAACAGGTAATGATATTTCTTACTGAGCACTTACTGTGTATGCACCTGGGCTATGGCTTCTGACTTGAAACGACTACATTAGCTTTTTGTGTGTCTTCCACATCCTTGGGCATAATGCCAACATAGTGTAGATGCTCAACTAATTGTGATTTGACTTGCTAATCATATCTTGATATTTCCCTAGTATTAAACATTTCATCACAGCCAAGGAGTGACATCAGTGTTTTATTCAACCCTTTAAATAAAGTGGATATCATTATCCCCATTTTACAGATGAGGAAACTAAGGGTCAGATTTGCCTAAGTTCCCTTAACTAGGAAGTAGAGGAGTTGAAATTTAACTCATGTTGGTCTGACCCCAGAGTCTGAGTGATCATCTGTCTCTTGGTAATCGCCAAGGGACTCTGGTAGGAGCAGTAAAGCCCTGAGACCTGGGTAGAGACAAAGAGAGGGTAAAAAGGAAGAGTGGAGGAGGAGGGAAAAGAAGAAAGGACAAAAAGGAACAAAGATAGAAACCAGGAGATTATGGTGTCATGGAAGTAAAATGAGCAGACACTGAATGTAGGGCCCTTGGGTACAGTAAACACGATAGGCTTTTGTTGTGTTGAGGAATGAAAGAGAAACCTTTCAACCCTTAGACTCTAGAGTCACGTCTGTAGACATCACTGTCCTCAGGGCTCCCCCAGGACCTGGCACATATTAGGAGCTCAAATACCTGTTGAATGAATGACAGTGCTTGAGTGAATGAATAACAACAAATGATTGAATGAATGATAGACTGATATATAAATTATTTAAGAAGGCATTGAGTGGATGAATTAAGTGAATGGACAGATGGCTGAACTCTTTAAATCTCCATAGAAAGAGAATGAGTAGAAAAGAGACCTAAATCTAATGGCATTGTTTACTGAGCATTTTATTCAAACTTGTGCTAAGAACTTCAAGAGCAGTTTTTCACTTAATCCTCATAGCTCCCTCTCCAGTATCATTATCACCATTTTTAAAGTGAGGAATTAGGTCTGGAGACGGGAGGAAACTTGTTCAATGGCACAGAGGGGCAGAGCTAGAATTTCAACCCCTCCATTCCACTCCGAAGCTCAGACTCTTCTCTACCCGGTGAGTGTTCAATAAACACTTCACTCAGTATTGTTTTTTGTAGCTGATGCAAATACAGGTGAACCTCCACTTATACAACCACTGGACAGCTGTAAATTTAAACATAGTTAATTACTTATCTCAGCTCATAATTTAAAGGAAGCTTTTCTATTGTATGTCCCTTTATAAGTGAAGGATTACCCTCGATTCATCAGCTTCCTAAATCTGAATTTTGTTCAAAGCAAGGTACATATTAACCAAAGATGTCTACTTGTAGGATTTGGTTTAATTATTGCTGGGAATCTGGGAGTTTTTGGTGTTTGGACACCTATGACTAGGCCCTTAATTTGGTGACACCTAATCTTAACAGTTTAAAATAAACGGAAATTAAAATTTACCAAATCCAGAATCCATTAAAGAAAAGACAGGTGTTTAACATATACAAAAATAAATAGATTTCTTCAGGATAAAAACCACCATCAGCAAAGCCCAATTATAAACCACAAACTCAGAAAAAATATTTCTAATTCCTATCATAGGCCAAGGACTGTCTTTATACAAAACTCTCACTAATCAATAAGAAAAAGGTCTATAGCCCAATAGCAAAATGGGCAAAGGATCTTCACAGGAAAGGAAACATAAATGGCTGTTAAATATAGGAGAAGTGCTCTCCCTTACTCATAATGAAAAAATGTAAATTAAAATCATACCAAAGGACTAATTTTTCTATTAGATTGGCAAAGATAAAAAAAAAATGTGATAACACTGTGCTGGCCAAGGGGTAGGGAAACCACACTCTCACACTGTGTTTTTGGGGAAATAAACTGGTACAACGTCTAAGGAGGGGAATTTGGCAAAATCTATGCAAATTGCTACCACACATACACCTTGAAAATATAGTTATACCTACAAATGCACAAAATTATGTAGGTGCCAGGTTACCCACTGTAGCATGGTTTAAGAGTGAAAGCTGGAAATGACCTTAATGTTCCTCCATAGAGAATGGACAGTACATTATGTTCCTTCATAAAATGGAGTTCATGCTACATCTGGACACCTGCTAATACATGTGCCATCAGCACATGTGGCTACAGAACATTTGAAATGTGGCTGGTTCTAATTGAGGTGTGCTTTCAGTGGAAAATGCACACTGGATTTTCAAGACTTGGTACAAAAAAGGAATGTAAATATCTCAATAATTTTTTATATGATTTCCCATCAAAATGATAATATTTCAGATCTATTGGTTTAAATAAAATATATGAAGTTAATTTCACCTGTTCCTTTAGATTTCTTTTTTTTAATGTGGCCACTAGAAAATGTAAAACTATGTTTGTAGCTCTCATTACATTTCATGGGACAATGATGGTTTTGGATAAAAAAAGAAACTGAAAAAGCTAAGTGCATCAGAGTGTTGGGTATACTAACATCTGTGCTTTAGAGAAAGGAAAAAAGCGCCCTCTGAGAGATCTGCTTGTTTATATATAATGTATTTCTGGAACGATAGCCTAGAAACAATATTGGTTACTTCTGGAGAGAGAGACTATAGACAGGGAACAGGGCTGAAATTTGAATCCTGAATACTTTAGTGAATTCCTGAACCAAAATTTACAAGCATTTTGAATATGTTATTATTTATATATCATTTATGTATATAATATATATTATTTACATATATAATATATATTTAGTCAAAAGTAGTTCTAAAGGGGGCCAGCCCCGTGGCCGAGTGGTTAAGTTTGTGTGCTCTGCTTCGGCAGCCTGGGGTTTCGCCAGTTTGACTCCTGGGTGCGGACACAGCACTGCTCGTCAGGCCATGCTGAGTGGCGTCCCACATGCCACAACTGGAAGGACCCACAACTAAAAATGCACAACTATGTACCAGGGGGCTTTGTGAGAAGAAGGAAAAATAAAATCTTAAAAAAAAAAAAAGTAGTTTAAAAAATGTTTAACATAGAACAAAAATATGCATAGAGAGACTAGAAAAATATACATGTGCAGATGCACAGAAAAAGACAAAAATGCACAGAAAAAGAACTGGCAGATCAGCATAGTGAACAGAATGTGTTAGGGACCCAAAGAGAGGACTTGCTCAATTTCCTCTATTTTTCACTCCATACCTTTTGGATCTTCTGTAAAGAGAATGTTTAATTTGTGTAAGTCTAAGAACAAAACTAGATTAGAAAGAAATACATCAAGATGTTCACAATAGCTGTCTTTAGACAATGAGATTATAGGTAATTTTTTCTTCCTTCTACTTTACTTTAAAAATTTTCCCAATTATTCTAAGTTTTCTTAATTAGTCCATAAATAAGACTCTTACCTTGGTAATGGAAGCGCCAACAAACCTTTTTTCCCCGCTATAGTTCTTTTTTAAAAAATACTTTTAAAGATTCCATTAGCTTTTTAAAGAATTTCAAATGATCTTCATTGCTTTTTAAAATGATAGCAAGTAATTCAGACTCCTTATAAAATGTCAAACAACACAGAAAGATACAATGTGAAAGAAAAAGTATCTCATAATTCCATCTCCATCTACAAGATAACCACTGTTCTCTGAAACTTTTTAATACTGCGTTTATATTAAGAACTTAAAAATGATTTCAAATTAAGTGGAGAGGTGAGAACTGAAATACACTTGCTTTGTGTCAAGCACAGTCCTAAATGCTTTAAATTTATCATCTCATTGAACCCACCCAACAACTCTCTTTGGTAAGTGTTACGCCCCTGTAACAGCTAAATCCTGACTTGAGAGTTTAAACAATTTGCCTAAAGCCATACTCTCGGAGGGCAGGATTGGCATTCAAATCCAAGTCCAGGAGACGCTAAACCACTGCCTCAGGCGACTGCCATCATGGTGGGTGGGGCTGGTGTGGTTCTGACTTGAGCTCACATCTAGTGCGCCCCCCTCCATCCGCTCCTGGGAAAGGCATTTGATAAAAGCTTTTTGACTTAGGTGATAAATACAGAGCTCATGACTGGCAGAGGAGAAAATGATAATAGTGGAGCTGGGGCAGAACAGACACTGGGGGGCATTTTACAGTGGTCGCCAGGGGTAAGGCGGTAAAGAGAATGGGGGGGGGGGTGGAACTGGGAGCCCAGGAGAGAGGCAGCTAGCCCCAGTACTCCAAAGGGTTAACGCCGGGCAGGAAAGCCCCTGGGGGGAGCTACCACCAAAGGCTGCAAGCCAGCGGCCTTCACCTCCCCCACCAGCAGGGACTAGGCGGGCGGCCAGGACTGGTTCCTCCGGGATTATCGGAGGCCCCTGGGCTGAGGTGAGCTGAGGGGAGGGACAGAAGTCCCAGGTACCGCACACTCCCAATTTCTGGCGGGGCTCAGAAAACTAGATGTCCTGGGATAGGCGCTCTGGCCCCCGACAGAAGCAGCTCTGACCCAGGCACACTTTGGGAGTGAGTGGGTTGAGCCCCCAGCCTGAGGGATGCTCAGAGAAAGGTGGGGATGGAGGCCTTGGAGAAAGTGGGGCCTTTTTGGAAGGGAAGGGGGCCTGCACCAAGGGGAGAGCTGTTTCTCCAGCTGCCTTGTCTCCCAGGACCAGAGATGGGGAGCTACCTCAGGAAGAGATGCGTCTTGGGGGTTCAGAGGGCCCCAAAATCTAACCAGTCATCCAAGGCCAGTTTGCAGCTTTGCTTTCAGGCCCCTCCCCATCTTAGCCTGACCACAGACTTTCTTTCCTTAGGTCTTTCTATCGAAACCTTCTCCTCCTCTCCCCTCCCCCCAAACTCTTTGGAAATCTTTCAACTTTCTTTCAAGTTTTCCCTGGGCAGTTTGGAGTCTGTTTCAGAGCCAGGTCAGGGCGCTTTAACACCCCCAGCTGGGGAGAGTGGACGAGACAATAGCCGCTATCACTTTACCATTGGAAGTGACCCCCGAATTTGCACTTCTTTCATCTTGGGACCAGAGCACTTGAGGGTGGGCGATTTCCTGGGGGGAGTGGCTTAAGTCGCTTCCCCGCCGGCCAGTTGGCTGTAGACCGTCCATGCTCAATGGTCCACTACAGATATGAAACCAGTTCTGGAGTGAGAGTGGCGCTCAGCTGTGGACACTGCCCACTGGGTGACTTAAATGTCCCAAGTTGGAAGGTGGAGAGAGAAGTGGACGCCCCCAGGGCTCTGGGCCACCCTCGAGGTCAGTAAACTAGGAAGTTTCCTCAAAATTAGGAAGGGTGGGTGCCTCCTACAGCTTGGAGCCCCAGGGGAGTGGGGAATGGCCTTGGGACACGAAAGAGCCCAAGGGTCACTGAGTGACTCCTTGAAGATGCTGCAAGCGTGTGTGCGTGTGTGCGTGTGTGTGTGTGTGTGTGTGTGTGTAGAGGGGAAGGGGAGGCATTGTTTCAAGTTCTCTTTCTCCCCACCCCCACACTCTCGCCTGTCTCCCCTCTCCACCCTACACAATGGTCTGGCCTCGGCCCCTCCCCAGGCTCCCAGAGATTCCCAGGTTGGGTCCCTTGTCTCAGATACCCCTGACCAGCCGGCTTCCTCTCCTGGCACCCCCAGGGGCGACTGGTGCCTGCCATCCCCTCATGGGCCGCACTCCCCGCTTTCCTACCTTCCAGGCACGTGGTTTACTAGAGCAGCTGAACTTGCAAGCCAGAGGCGAGGTTGACTTGGTGGCCTCGGGCCTACCCTGGTGCCCCTAGGTAGTCGGGCTGCCATTGGTGGTGGGAGGTTCCTGGGAAGTCACACCCATCTCCTACTGGGCCTCCTGGCTACCGGGGAGGGAGCCAAGATGGCTGGCACTCCCTGGAGCTGGGGGGCGCACGCAGCCGGGGCAGCTGGGCCAGCGGGACTTGGGGAGTGGAGCCAGGCTGGGTGAGGTGCCAGCTGGTCTACCACAGTATTAATCTCACCAAGGGCCGAGGCCTGTGTGGCCCTCCCTCATGCTTCTTGGGCCCGGTTGACTATGGAGACTGAAGGACCCACTTTATGAGGGACAGGGAGAAAAGGGGGGATGGGAGAACACGGGGTCCTTGGTGAGCAAATGCAGAGCCCAGGCTGAGGCTGGCGGGGAGGCAGTTTGTTCTAGAGGTCAGAGGAGACTTACCAGAATTGTGTCAGCGGATCGCTCGCCCTGCATAGAGCCCTGGCTCACCGCTTCTGAAATGCAAGGGACAGAGGCCAGACCTGGGCTCCAAGACCCCATCTGTTTGAAACACGGAGATTGGGGGAGGAGGAAAGCTGGCCTTGAAGGTGAGGCTTTGTCTCCTGCAGAGTTGCCCATGTCCACTCATTCGTTCCTTGACTCCAGAGTCCTTCCTAGATGCTAAGATGCTGGCTGGACCCTTTGTGGATGCTGTTTTATTTCCTCCTAACCTCAAGCCAGGAGAGCCTGTATAATCCAAGGGGGTCTTGCCTCTTTGGTTTCATGCCTTTTCAGATCCTTTCTAAGAGTTGTGGGGGCCAGGAAAGGCCAGCTGGGCAAAGCCCATAGATTAGCTCTCATTTTCTGCATCTCATTCCGTGAATGCACCTGGCAATCGTCTGATCTGCTTTGCATTGCGTTCCTGGGAGCCATTGTTGAAAAGACTGTTGCACCTGAACCCCATCAAACAGTTGTCTACTTAAGGATGATTGGCTTCCCCATATAGCCTCTGGCCTTTCCTCACTGCTCTGTTCTCTGGCAATCAGGGCCACTTGAGTGGGTGTGGCGTCCAGGGAGCTGCTTTTTCTCAGCCAGCTTTTGAGGAAAGCAGAAGCAGAGCATTACCCACTCACACCTCCTCTTACCTCTTTGGGGAAGAGGAAGGAATGAGAGAAGGTGGAGCTGGGTGGGACTGAGACAGGAAAGAGGTTGGGTGGGACAGGTAAGGTAGAGAGGGGTGGGGTTTGTGCAGGAGGAAGTGTGGTGTATCTGGATCTTGTGTTGGAAGCTATCTGGATACTGCTGCATGAATTCAGGCAAGTCAACTTTATCTTTCTGGACCTCAATTTCCTTATCTGTACAAGGGTCAGGTTTGTCCCAAAGCTCCAAGAATCCCTATGTTTCTGGATCCTCTGGCTGATGAGCATTTTGGGTGATGAATTCTCCTAGGTGGTGGAATTAAACATGATTAGGAGGGAGCTCTGGAGTCAGGTCTTAGGTTTGTCGCTTTAATAGCTGTGTTGTCTTGGAAAAGTTATTCAATTTAATGCCCAACCTCCGTTGCTCCAGGTGTGATATAGGAGTGATGGCGCAGGTGTGATGAAGTTGTAGCTCACGTGGAGGGAAGGTGAGAACCACATAGAAGCAAAATTACCTCTAAAAAGCCTGAAATCCAAATGCTCACCCCATGTAAGGCCCACGGAAACTTGTAATCACCCAAGGGAACACCGCACTCTGCTCAGCAAGGAGGCTCATTGAATGGGAGGGCAGGAAGAATCACCCACACAATTTAGATTAATTGCTCCCTGTTATTTTTTCGTTGAATTACCTAAACTAAAGGCATAAGAAGCAGTAGGTCAGTGGTGGCTGTCTTCATAATTTCGTTTGGGAAGTATCTGGCAGAGTGCTCATTTATATGCAGCTGTACGGCAGCGATCAACAAGTGATACGCAAGAAAAACAAAAACCCAGCATCTTTGTTGTCTGCCAGAATTAAAAGCTCTTCTGTGTGTACACAGTTTGTTCTTCGGGGCTCAATTTTTTGTCGTGTATGGACGTGCTCTCTTTACCAAGGACCGATAAAAGTTTCCCTCCTGAGTCCAAAGAAAACGAATAGTTTTTTTAAAAAAGTAACAAAGTACTGAAAAGAACAGGGTCAAATAATATGGTACAAGTAGAAATTTGGTGAGAGGTTGGGCCAGATTTGTCATAATATACACATTTAAAAGAAGATAGCCAAGAAATTTGATCCAAAGGTAATTCTAATGGCCAGTTTTTAAAAAGCTTTCTTTTTTATGCGTAGCAAGTAAAATTCCTTTGGTGTTTAAAAATTTTTTTCAACTTTATTGAACCATAATTTACACTCAAACACATCCCTTTTAAGTCTGCAAAACACATCCTTTTAAATGTGCAGTTAGATGAAGTGACAAACGTTTCCATCCAAACACAATTTTTTTTAATCTTTTTTTATTATTTTTTTCCTTTTACTCTCCAAAGCCTCCCAGTACATAGTTGTTTATTCCTCATTGTGGGTCCTTCTAGTTGTGGCATATGGGACGCCGCCTCAGCATGGCCTGATGAGCGGTGCCATGTCCGCGCTCAGGATTAGAACCAGTGAAACCCAACCCTGGGCTTCTGAAGCAGAGCGCGAGAACTTAACCACTCGGCCGCGGGGCCGATCGCCCAAACACAATTTTTAAACCTAAGGCTAGTCGAAAGCAATTTATGGAACTCGGAGAACAAAGATCTGAGAAAGGATAATGATCTTTCTCATTGAAGGAATATTACTTTGCTTTGCAATACAACACTGAAAATGTACCAGTAATTAGAATGATGAGTTTGTGTTGAAAAGGTGGCTGGCAGTTTAAACTGGAGTAGATGAGCCATAGGCCCTAGGGAGCATCTGGTTTTGAGTACTGGCTGCACCACTTGTGTAACCTTGGGCAAATTAGCTTAACGTCCATGGTCTCAGTTTTCTCACCTGTAAATTGGGGATAATAGTAGTGCCTACCTTTAAGGATGCCTGTCAGGATTGGGACAGTGCATGGCAAATAGTAAATGCTCATTAAATCTTGGTTCTCAGATCTATGTCAGCCCAGTGGCTAGGCTGCTGCCGCACTTTGGTAAGACTCTTTGTTCCAGGGGAGCAGGTCTCAAACCGGTATACTCTTAAAAATTGAGGACCCTGAAGAGCTGTTGTTTATATAGGTTACATCTATCAATATATTTTGTATTCAAAAGTAAAACAGAAATTGAGAAAATTTATTTATTAAAAATATGCTCATTACATAGTAACAAATAGCAGTTTTTGTGAAAAATAACTTTTTCCAGAACAAAGAAAATTTGGTGAGAAGAGTGCATTCTTTTACATTTTTTTTTTTTCAAATCTCTAATATCTGGTTTAATAGAAGATGAGTAGATTCTCATGTCTGTCTCTACGTTCAATCTGTCATGATACATTGTTTTGGTAGAAGTATATGAAGAAAACCCAACTTCATCCAGGAAATGGAGATGGAAAAAGGAAGAGTATTTTGATAGTTTTTTCAGTGGATATTATTTGATAGCTACCCCAAAACTCAACAAGTAGCAGTTTCTCAAAGCTTAGTTGTAATGTAGAATCTGAAACAATAGCCACGTACTTTTTGTACCCGATTATATTAAAATCCATTGCTTTCTTTTATACTTTGGGTGGATCTTTCCCTGCGTGACTTTGTGACATCGCTCGTTGGTTATTTGGGAAATACAGTTCATTGTGTGCTGCAGATCTCCAAATGTTGACAATTCCATTACACAGAATAAAACGTGGCATTTGTTTGTGTCACTGCTGATCCCATCAGAAAAGTCTTTAGGTATTGGGAAGCTGTCAAGTTCTCTGTAGTGGATACAGGTTTTCCAAAATTCTAATTTTCAAGTGAAAGCTCAAAATTTTTCACTGGTGGCAAATAGTAGTTTTCCTCAAAGTGACAGGCCACCTTATTCATTTTTGAGAAAATATCTGCCAAATATACCAAAGTCTAAATGATTAATGTCTCTCAATCTTTCTTTCAAGTAAAAATGATATTCCGTGGTAAAAGTGGTTAGTTCATCGTACAACCCAAACAATCGTCCGTGTGAGACATTCATCACGCTTCTAGTATGCAGCAGAAATGCTGGAGGAGTACTCCCCATTTTGTCACTCCCAATATTGGAAAGTCATGTATATAAGGGTTGTGATTTAATAAAAATAATAATCTTTACTGTTTTCATCAAGGACATTCTTGAGTGAAACTAGTTTTTTTTTTTTTTTAACTGCAAGTACAGGGGGGTGAAGAACTTAATGACTCAATTTGATGCTATCGCCTCAGTTCGTGCTAATGTGCCACAGTTTTACTCAAATGTTAACACAGTGAAAAAGGCAAATAATAACTTAGGGTTAAATTATCTTTGTAAATCTTAGTATTCTTATGAAAATAATTTAACTTGCAGACCCCCTGAAAAAGTCTCATGGAACTCCACGGACCATAGGGTCCACGGACCATACTTGAGAATCACTGTTGTAGGGAAAGGCAGACCGGTTTTAGCTCTATGTGATTGTAAGCGTTTAACAGGTACAGAGGTACAGCTTTTATAACTGTATTACATAATATATAGTATTAGTTAACACTCCATAATAGCTAACGCTTCCGTAGTACTTCACTATGTGCCAGGAACTCCTCTCAGCCTGGATATATAAGAGTGTGTGTGTATATGTTTCTCTTCTCCATCCTTTATTCTCGTTGTCTCATTTATGCCCACAACAACACTATAAGGCAGATATTTTTATTATTATCCCCATTTTACACAAAAGGAACCAGAAGCAAGGAGAAGTTAAGTGACTTGCCCAGGCTAATATCAGAGCCAGGATTCAAAGCTAGACTCTGAAGGTCCAGGGTTCAAGTCCCTGTCCAGGTGCCAAAAATGAAGCCAAACCAAAAGCCAGGCTCCGGAGACTAAGCTCTTCCTCAGTATGTTGAGTGATGAAACAGACCCCAGGAGGCACTTAGCCGTTATTTGCTCTGGGGGAATGGGAGTGGATGGACATTATCTTGAGGGAGAAAGTGCAGGACTGGACAGGGCACCATTGCTGGGTGTCATCTGGGTACCATGTCCTGACCTTTGCCCTCTGTTCTTTGCCCTGATAGGATGAAATCTCGGGAGCAGCTGGTGCAGCAGGTGCTGCAGGAGTTGCAAGAGGCAGTGGAGTCCGAGGGCCTGGAGGGTCTTGTGGGTGCTGCCCTCGAGGCCAAACAGGTCCTGTCTTCCTTCACTCTCCCCACCTGCCGGGAGGGGGGCCCCGGCCCCCAGGTGCTGGAGGTGGACCCTGTGGCCCTGAGCCTGTATCCAGAGGATGCTCCCCGGAACATGCTGCCGCTGATGTGCAAGGGCGAGGGCAGCTTGCTCTTTGAGGCGGTCAGCATGCTGCTGTGGGGTGACGCAGGCCTCAGCCTGGAGCTGCGGGCCCGGACTGTGGTGGAGATGCTGCTGCACAGACACTACTACCTCCAGGGCATGATTGACTCCAAGGTGATGCTGCAGGCCGTGCGCTATTCCCTGTGTTCCGAGGAGTCCCCTGAGATGACCAGCCTGCCGTCTGCCACGCTGGAGGCCATCTTCGACGCGGATGTCAAAGCTACCTGCTTTCCTAGCAGCTTCTCCAATGTGTGGCACTTGTACGCCCTCGCCTCTGTCCTTCAGCGCAATATTTACTCCATCTACCCCATGCGCAACCTCAAGATCCGGCCCTACTTTAACCGTGTCATCCGGCCCCGCCGCTGTGACCACACACCTGCCACACTGCACATCATGTGGGCTGGCCAGCCGCTCACCAGCCACCTCTTCCGCCACCAGTACTTTGCCCCTGTGGTGGGGCTGGAGGAGGTGGAGGCTGAAGGTACTACCGGCCCGGCCCTAGCTCCTTCAGCTCTGGCCCCACTGCCGCCACCGGCCAAGACCCTGGAGCTGCTCAACCGGGAGCCTGGCCTCAGCTACTCCCACCTCTGTGAGCGCTACAGTGTCACCAAGAGCACCTTCTACCGCTGGCGGCGGCAGTCCCAGGAGCACCGGCAGAAGGTGGCTACCCGCTTCTCGGCCAAGCACTTCCTGCAGGACAGCTTCCACCGCGGGGGCCTCGTGCCTCTGCAACAGTTCCTCCAGAGGTTCCCTGAGATCTCGCGCTCAACCTATTACGCCTGGAAGCACGAGCTGCTGGGCTCTGGTGCTTGCCAGGCCCTGGCTCCCAAGGAGGCACTGGCGATGGAGGAGCTGGAGAAGCTGCCAGAGGAGCAGGTTGTCGAGGGGCTCGGATGCTCCTCACTGGCCGTGTCAAGCCCTGGAATGGTCTTAATGCAACGGGCCAAGTTGTACCTGGAGCACTGCATCTCCCTGAATACGCTGGTACCCTATCGCTGCTTCAAACGCAGGTTCCCTGGCATCTCCCGGTCCACCTACTACAATTGGCGCCGAAAGGCCCTCCGAAGGAACCCCACCTTCAAGCCGCCACCAGCCCTCCCAGTGGCTGGGAGTCCCCAGCCTACGTCTATTGGGGAGGAGGCCCTACTCCCTTGGAAGGGTGAGGTGGGAGAGGGGGCAGCGAAAGCAATGGGTCGGGGGCCACCTGCCCCCCGGGAGTTCCTGCCCCTGAGGATGCCCTTGTCCCGTTGGCAGAGGCGTCTGCGCAGGGCTGCCCGCAAGCAGGTGCTGAGTGGGCATCTTCCTTTCTGTCGCTTTCGCCTCCGCTACCCTAGCCTGTCACCCTCTGCCTTTTGGGTTTGGAAGAGTCTTGCCCGGGGCTGGCCCAGAAGCCTGTCCAAACTTCAGATGCAGGCCTCCACTTTGGGCAAAGCAGGGGTGCAGGAGGCAGGGGAGAAGCGGGAGAAAGAAGCTGGCAGGAACATGGCAGCTGCCATGACCCCACCTGCAGGGACCCCAAAGGTGGGGGCTTCTCCAGGAGAGGATCCAGGGAAGGCTGAGGGAGGGCCTTCCAGAGAGGGGGTCCTGCCAGGGGCGGCCACAGCCCAGGGCCGGCCCCACAGTGGATCCCTGTCTAGCCGTCCTGTGGTGGCAGTGGCGGGTGGCCGGGACGGCCAAGTATTGGTGATGGACATGCTCACCACCACAAAGTTCAAGGCCCAGGCCAAGCTGTTCTTGCAGAAGCGCTTCCAGTCCAAGAGCTTCCCCTCCTACAAGGAGTTCAGTGCCCTCTTCCCCTTCACTGCCCGCTCCACCTACTACATGTGGAAGCGCGCCCTCTATGATGGCCTCACCCTGGTTGATGGCTGACAGGGAGGTGTGAAGGGAGCTGGGAGGAAGGGGGACCAGGTTGGAGAGGGTCAGGGACCTGAGTTGCTCCCTGGCTTGGCCAGGATGTCATTTGTTCCTGCTCCCACAGTGTCTATCCTGAATCCAAGGGCAGATTTGTGTTGTTTCCTGGCTCCAGGGCAGAGAGAGCCAGAAATCAGCCATCTGGTCTCCTGTGGAGAGCTGCAGGACCAGAGATGTTCACTTCAGTTGTTTGCCATTCTTACTTTTATTGTGTCTTGGTTTTAGTTTTCTGTTTTGATTTAAGTGGGTTGGCTGGGCCCCCTTGCTGGTGTTGGAAGCTGCATGTGTGTGGTGGTCTGGAGGGGGGTTGGTTAGCTAAAGCTGCTTTCAGCTTTTCCCGGGGACAGGAGGAATATTATAGTATGGCCATCTGTCCCTCTGGGCAAATATATGTCTTCAGTTCCTTCTGGCGGTTGGCACCATCCTTACTCAAGATGTTTCCCAAAGGAACATTAGCCATCAAGTGTGGAGCGAGCAATGGCTTCTGTCTGACATCCACAAGGGAGAGGGTGCCAGGCTCGGCATGAGCAGAAGCAGGGATGTATAGAAAGAATCAAGGATGGCCTCTAATGGAGGGCCCTGAGCTGGATCACTGAGGGGCTGGCCTGTCCCTTGCAAGGAGTGTGGTAAGGGGCAAGGGCCTCGAGTCTCTGCTTACCGGAGCTTGGTCCATCTGCTGTGGACCCTGCAGTCCTCTGCCAGCCTGGCTGGCTCTTGACGACCCCCCGTCTTTGTGCAGAGCCTCTCCTCACAGACTGTGTCCTATCTTCAGTGAGGGACCATACAGCAGCCAGGCAGGTGAGAGACTGAATTTGCATTGTCCAAGAGTGAAGTCGGAAAACCAAAGAAATAAAGTGATGTGGTGCCCACAGCCCATGGTCTCTGGTATTTGTTTTGTCAGGATGTGACTGCCCATTCCCACATTTCCTTTTGGTTTAAGGGGACTGAGAGTGACCACTTCTTTTGATGGGATGGTCCCAGGTCCAGGGCTTGAGGAGTAGAAGGGATTACTCTGGGAATTCTGCTTAGAATTGGATCTAGAAGTGACCTTAGGTGCTCTCCCAGCTGGGGGCCAGGCTATGGCTGCCTGGAAAGATACTTCCCACCAATGGGAGAAAACTGCCCCACTAAGTGTGCTCAGGGCCCAGGCCAGCACGAGGGTCAAGTCTGTGTCAGGTATTCATTCTATTTAGTTCTGGCCGTGTGCCCAGGCAGGCAAGGCCCAGTCACGGGCAAGGAAACTGAGCCCCAGAGTGGTTAACTTGCCTGTCCCCTCCAGTGGGGCTGAGCTTTAAGGCCAGGCCTTTCTTTGCTGGGATGTGTTGTCAGTGGGGAAGGAGTTCTCTTGGGCCCTTTCTCCTCCTGTCCAGCTTTCCTACAGGGGCTGTCATCCTCTTGGTCTTGGGGAGTTATTCTTGGTTCTGCTGTTTTTTCATCCCCATATCCAATCCATCAGAAGTCCTGTTGACTCTGCCTCCAAAGTATGCCCAGAATCTTCCCCATCTTGCTGCTGCCATCATCATCCCACCTGGCCCACATCTCGGCATCCTACCTGTCTCCCTGCTTCCACTCTTGCCCCATACAATCCATTCTCCAGAGAGCAGCCAGAGAGATCTTTAAGCGAAATCTGATTCTATCACTTTCCCGTTTAAAATGTGTCAGTGGCTTCCCTTCCCTCTTAGAATCCCTTACGCTGCCTTACAAAGGCCTTCCTAACCTGGCCCCTGACTGACCCAGCAGACCCCAGCCCACTGGCTGATTCTGATCAGAATGTGCTACACTTACTTCTGCTGTCAGGGCCTTTGCGTTGTTCCTTTGGTCTAGAATGCTTTTCCCTCTCATCTTTACAGGGCAGGATCCTTACCATTCAGATCTCAATAGCACTATCGCATCACCCTTTAAAATTCTCTACGTGGCGTTTATTCCCATCTGATGTTCTTCTTGTTTGTTTGCTTATTATTCCCGCCACCGCCCCACTGCTGCCCGTCTTCCCCACCTCCCCCCTTATGTTAGAACATAAGCTCCATGAAAGGCAGGACTTTTTCCTGACTTGCTTACACCACTGCATTCTCAGCAGGCAAATTAGTTCCTGGCACACAGTAGGTGCTATAATTTGTCAAAAGAAGGAATGAATGAAATGGGGCCACTAGGATTTTCTTGTTGTTATCCTTTGGGATTTAGTTTTATAAGACCTAATCAATCCTACTTCCTAAATATTTCTCATTGCCCGTTTTTCTCCATCGCCGTGGCCACCCCCTAATCTAGGCCAGTGGCTGCTCTCATCCCAATACTCATATGGTTTTCAAATTGACTCTGCCTTCATTCAAACTGTCCATTACATCCTCCCAACAAAGGCCAGAATGATCTTACTAAAACCTAAATCTGACTCATGCTGGATTTCCCTTTGCTTTTAGCACAAAATCCAAACTCTAAGGAGGCCTACCGGTCTGGTTCCTACCTACCTCTAGCTCATTTTTCCCCACTACCTACTGCCACCTCCCATAGTGCTAACCATGCAGCATTGTCATGGCTTGTCTTAAGATCTGTGGCGTCTCCACTGAACCCCCAAACAATGTAGTCACTTGGTAGTCCCTTAACATCTGGTGAAGGGGTTGGACAAGTAATGTTCTTACCTGGCCTGAGATGGCCACCTACAGCCAGCAGGTGGCAATGTGGTGCAGCAAGAGACAACATCTCTGGGTTCCCAGTAGGCATGGCCCTATCTAGCTATTTCTAACCCCCAGTCTACCCCTTTACTGCCTTGGCAGTCAGAGGGTGGCACCACCCTTTTCCTGAGAACCTCCCTGGTTGGGGCTCGGGGTTCTCCTGTATGCTCCCCTGCGCTCCCAGAACCAGAGCAGATCTGGTGCCTGGAGCAGTGTGTCACAATGGGGTCTAAAAATCACCTGGATGGCAGTCCCTCAAGGGAGCTTCTTAGGAGTGTGGATTCCAGACCTACTGATTCTAAACATGGACATTGGAGAGGCGGAATACACACAAGGGCGAGTTATTTAACATTGCCGGGCCTCTTTCTCCATCTGTAAAACGAGTATTACAGTAATGCCTATAGAATAGTACCTGGCTCATAGCAAGTGCTAGATGAGCATTTGCTATTGGTAACAATGACGTGCAGTGTGAGAACCCCTGGGAATCTAATTCTGGTCTTCTAGGAGGAAGTTAATGTCCAAGGAGACTCTTGCTCAAGGTTACCCTCTGGACTGAAGACACTCCTGCCCCAAGACTGAAAGGTCCTTTTGTCAGAGGCCAGCGCTGAGCCCCAAACCCACAGGGAGATACTTTAGTCTCTGTTGGAAAAAAAAAATAAGATAAAAATGTCAATATTTATTGGTCTGGAAAAGGTTTTATAAGTATGGTTAAGTTATTCTTGTGTAGAGAAGCTATTTCCTTTATAATCTGCTTAGAAAAGCAGAAATACCTAAGCAGTGACCATATTTGCTAAGAATACTTAATGCTGATTTTGAAGCTGACGTTTGTTGAAATTATTGTATTTTTTTGTACCATTTTCTATCTCAGATTCATAAAGGAATTCCAGTGAAATGAACAATGTGGGAATAAAGGGAGAAAACAGAATATGTAAGGTTAGCGGTACGTCTTCACAGTCTGTGCCATTGTAAACTGACAACTGGTTCTAAACATTTTGAATATAAAGCTTTACCCTGAGAAAGAAATCAGGTAAAATGTGAACAATTAAAAAAAATTCATGTTTATATATTTATCCTCTGGAGGCAGGGGTCCTATATTTTGGTGATCATCTTTTTTTTTCTTTTTTAAGATTTAAAATTTTTAAAAATTTTTCCTTCTCCCCAAAGCCCCCCAGTACATAGTTGTGCATTTTTAGTTGTGAGTCCTTCTAGTTGTGGCATGTGGGATGCTGCCTCATCGTGGCCTGATGAGCTGTGCCATGTCCGTGCCAGGATCTGAACCGGTGAAACCCTGGGCCACCGAATTGGAGCGCATGAACTTAACCACTCGGCCATGGGGCCGGCCCGCATCTTCTTTACCTTGATGCATGAGGTTGCTCCTGAAATATTTCTCTGGCATCCAGCACTCAGGCCCTTGGGTGGCTCTTGGGCCCTGAGCATGCACCTCCATCTCAACTTGCCCTCCTGTATATTCCACCAGCACCTCAATCTCACCAACTGCCAATCTGGGCTCATTCCCCCACTCCCTACCAACCTGCTCTTCAAGTAATTTTTACCCTGATTGCTGCCAGCATCAGGTTATCAGTTTAACTGTTCAGAAAGCTGGGTGTCATCCTAGAATTTTCTCTCTCCCACATCTCCATCCCAGCAGGACCCTAGAAACATTGCAGGCTTCACATGGTTCCACACTGCTGGATTATCACAGAGAAGAGAATTTGATTGGCCCAGGCCATCCTCATCCTTTCCCCTGAGCACAGCTCTCATGCCAGGTCACATCTGAGTCCATTTGCTGGCGTGAGTCTGGTTCAATCATCTGTGGCTGAGGTACTGGATCAGTCTTGCTCACAGAAGGTTCTGGCACATGTAATAGGCCCCTATCCAGCAGCCCATGGTAGACTCAGCCCTGGTCTGTAAGCTGAGGATGCAGAGCCATTTGGCCTCAACTCTTGTCCTTGAAAAGGCCTCGGTTTACTGGTACCTGTGGTCTGACACAATATGATGTACAAAAAAGTGCACTAGGGTCACAAGGAAGCATATGCTGGCTTTGGCATCTCATAGCTTGTCCTTGCCCCCTTTAGGGCCAACTCTTTGAGAAGTGTAAGCTGCATGGGGGTCTCTGGGAAATGCTTCAATTGCTCCTCAGACGACCCTGGTCATTGGCGGTAAAACACCCCAGTTTGGTGGCTGTCACGGGAGGATAGGAAGCTGAGGGACAGGCATCTGACAAAGGCAGTTGTTAGGACAGGGCTGGGAGGCCGAGAAGCAAAGCTTGGGGTTTGTGTGCATGGGGAGCCTACTCTGGCCCCGGGTGCTGTCTGCCCAGCTCACTGGCCTGACTTCTAGCAGGAAGGTTCTAGTGTGATTTCCTGTCCCCAACCCTGGCTAGCGACACCCCAGGCTGCCTGTAGGGTGTCACTAGCAGGTTCCTAAACGTTGCCATTACTGGTTTATCTCATGGAAGAGGAGGAAGCTTTTAGGAGATGAGGAGCAGCAGAAAAGTAGGTTTAACGATATAAAAAAAAAATTTCCATGGAAAATGACTTTGAAAATAGCATGAAATCCGCTTAATTCTAGCAGCTCCTCCCTGCCAGGCAGAGAGAGGTGGGGGGTGGGGGGGGGACCTAGATAGGACAGCCATGTGGAGACGGGGCAGGCAGCTGCTCATGTATCACCCTCTGCCTGAGGAGACCATGGGATGGCAGAGGACAGGAGGGCTGCCTCACCTGGTCCACACTGCAGCCCCCAGGATGCAGGCTGGTGGGAGGCCAGAGTCCGGGAGGAGAGAAAGCACAGGCTGTTGGAGTCGGGGAGGTATTCGGAGAGAGCCCAGGCCTGAGTGGGTTTGCGTCCCACCTGCCCTCAGCCCAGCCTTACTCAGAAGGGATGCCAATGCAGTTGTGTGGCTTGTGTCTGTTGACCGTCAGCCAAGCTCAGTTTCTAGGCCCTCTGACTTTGGGCAGAGTTGGCGGACATGGAGAGGGGCCTAGCTAGGCTGCAGTGCAGTACCCAGGACAGGTGCTGATGGCTGTGGGGTCCGCTGATCCTCAGCCCTCACCTTCGTGGGGACAGCAGGGAGGCTGATAGTTTCAAGATACTTGCTACTTGATTCATTCATTCCTTCAGTCCACATTTGTTGAGGCGTGGAGGTGCGGGAGAGGAAGGTTACAAAGCTCGGGAAGACCTAGCGTGCCTGGTGTCGTTTATAAACATCGACTATATAACTGGTTCTCCATCCTAGGTTCGAGGATTCTCAGAGGTCCAGTGAGTGTCATTTGCAATTTTATGTCTTCATTTAGGTTTTTAGATGATAATTTTAATTCATTTTATTAGAGAGATAAAGACAGAACTCTTTTACCATCATAAATTGCCACTGAAAGACATTTCTATGCAATCAGACTTTGGTTTTCAAAGTCAGTCTCTCGAACCAGGGCCTTGATCTATGTTATGAGCTGTGACAGGGAGGTAATGATGCTATGGGGCACGAAGGAGCAAGCCTGCCTCTGCTTGAGAATTGGGGAAGGATTTCTGGAAGAGCCTCTTAAAAGACTCCTACGCACACCCTTGAGGGGTGAGTGAGGGAGGGTGGGATGACGATCATGAAAGGCCCGGAGCTGGGAAAAACCCCAAATGAGCAGGAATTTGATACAACCATTTGGCCCTGACACTTTGATGAGGCCCGAAACCATTTAAAATACAAGCTTCCTAAAAATTACCCTGTTACGTTGGTAGCTTGAAATTGGCTACGATGGAGTATTTAGACCACAGAAATTGGCAAATCCTGCAAATCTACCAGAAGTGCTGGAGTGCCCCCAGATATGCTTATGACATCCCTTGTCGCTTCTGTTCCAGGAACTCTCTTCCCTAGACCTTTACATAACTGACTCTTGTCAGTCCTTCAAATCAAAGCCATGTCATGCACTCAGGCCGTCCCTGACCCCTCACCTCAGGTGGGCCCCAGTCAGTCTTACCACATCCCTTTACAGCTGTCATCACCATCTGAAACAGCTGCTTTCTGGATGATTGTCTCCCCCCATTGGAATGCAAACCCCCAGAGAGCAGGAAATCATCTGACTTGTTCAAGGCTTTATCCCTTTGATTAGAACAGGGCCTGGCACACAGTAGGTGCATGAAAATATTTATTGAATTAAGCTATGAGTGGATTTGGAGTGGGAGACTGAGCGTTTCCTCCTGGGCCCCATGCCAGGGACCCCGTGTGTGGGTTGCAGTGGAAAGGCTGGCGCTGGGTACTGGCTCACTCTTGGCCAGGCCAGACTGAGGATGAAGGAAAAAGAAGAGGAGGAGGAGGGAAGTTCCTGTTGGGCTGGAAGCTGTTGCACTGGATGGGAATAGGCCAAACCCATCAGATCCTTGTCTTGGGGATAGGGTTGCCAGATTTAGCAAAGCAAAATAAGGGATACCCAATTAAATTTGAATTTCCCATAAACAATAACTGTTTTAGTATAAGTATGTTCCATGCAATATTTGAGATGTAATTATACTAAAAAGTTATTCATTGTTTATCTGAAATTCAAATTATACTGGATGTCCTGTATTTTATCTGGCAACCCTATATGGAGTCAGCAGAGGCATGCTGGTGAGTGCTTCCTGAGTGCTCTGGTCTCGTTACATCTTCTCGTCTCCCAGCCAGGAGCTGTCGTCAGCTTTCTGGGCTGTGGGAGGATGGCAGGGGATCCCCAACTCCATCTTCATCCCCATGTATCCAGAGAGACACTGAGCTGCTTGAGCTTGACCACTCTGAGTGGCTTTTACCTGAGGTCTGTCTGGAGCAAGCCATGGGCTGGCCACGGACCTCAGTATGGCTGAACATTACAATCACCTGGGTGCTTTTAAAACCAGCTTTGCCCAAACCCAGTTAAATCGGAATCTCTGCATGGTCTCATTAATCTGCCCTATGATTTTACCTTCTAAATATCGCTAAGATCTGTCCACTTTTCCCCACTTCCGTGGTCACACATTGAGCTGCGTCTTACTCAAACCAAGCTTCCTCATGTACCTTCTAGCCCCTTCTAATCTGTTCTTCCTGCTGCAAGCAGGAGGGCATTTTGAAAACACAAATCTAAATAAGTCACTTTCCTTGCTTAAAATCTTTCAACACCATCCTTTTTTTCTTAGGAAAAAGATCAAAATAGCAACTTTGCAGTGGAGAAACCCGGTAGACACCAATGAAACCAAGTGAGGTTAACAATACCAGTAATAAGACACATAACTTCTGTGGAATTCTTGCCAGAAATGTATAACCTTGATCTAATCCTGAGAAAACATCAGACAAACTAAAATTGAGAGACATTCTACGTAATAAATGACGAGTACTCTTCGAAAGTCTGAAGGTCATGAAAGAAAACTGAGGAACTGACACAGATTGGAGGAGACTAAGGAGACACAACGACAAATGCAATGTGGACCCTGGATTGGATCCTGGAACAGAAAAAGGATATTAGGGGGGAAATGGGTGAAATTTGAATAAGCTCTGTAGTTCAGTTTAAGTGTCGTACCAATGTTGTTTTCCTGGTTGTGATCATTGTGTATACATACATATTATCTGAGTTGTTAATGTTAGGGGAAGTTGGGTGAAGGGTAGACAAGAATTCTCTGTACTATTTTTGCAGTTTTTCTATAGGTTTAAAATTATTTCAAAATAAAAAGTTAAAAAGAAAATCCTTTACATAGCCTCAAAGGCCCGACATTGTCTAGACCCTGTCTGCCTCTTCCACGGTCCATGACCACTCTGCCTGTCATATAAACCTTTCACATGCTCTGGCCTCCCAGAGGAAACCTTTTCTCTATCCGAGATGCTTTCCTGACCCCACTTCCCTTGCTCAGCCCTCAGAGTTCAAACAAATCCCCTTCCTGTTTTTTTCCCTCCAGTTGGGGTCAAGTCTTGTCACTCCAGGTTCTCATAGGCTCTGTGTCAGAGCCCTCACTCAAGTTTATAATCAGCACAGTAAGGCAGTGGTTCTGATCCTTAGAATCACCTGGGGAATATTAAAAGCTTCCGGTGCCTTTGATGGGAGTGGGAATACGTAGACCCACTTTGGGAAACTGGCAATATCTATAAAAGATATTTAGTAGATGAACATATGCATCCCCTATGACCTGGGAATTCTACTCGTAAGTAAATACCTAAGAGAATGTAAATACATGTTTAGCAAAAACATAAAACATGTTTTTAAGAATGTTTATAACAGCACGTTTCATGATAACCAAATACCTGGACGTAACCTGAATGCCCATCCTCAGTAGAATGGATAAAGAAATTGTGGTCTAGTCACACAATGGAATCCTGCATTGTGTGAGTGATCTGCAAGTACGCCTTACAATGCAGATCAACCTCAGAAACACGGTGTTGAGATAAAGAAGCCGGACACAGAAGAAGAGCTGCTGTATGGTTCTGCTTACACGAAGTACAAAAACAGGCAAAGTTAATCTATGCTTTCAGAGATCAGGGCAATGGTCACCTTTCTGGGGAGATGGTCATTGAAAGAAGGCGTGAGAGGAGTTTTCTGGGCTGTTGGAAATGCTGTTTCTTAAATTCTGGGTGGGTTCAGTTTGTGAAAATTAGTGAAGGTGTACATTGATGTTTGTATATATATACATATAATTCAATGAAAAGGATTTCAATAAAATGCTGATACTGGGGCTGGCCTGGTGGCATAGCGGTTAAGTTCGCACGTTCCGCTTTGGCAGCCCATGGTCCACCAGTTCGGATCCTGGGTGTGGACATGGCACTGTTTGGCAAGCCATGCTGTGGTAGGCGTCCCACATATAAAGTAGAGGAAGATGGGCATGAATGTTAGCTCAGGACCAGTCTTCCTCAGCAAAAAAGAGGAGGATTAGTAGTAGATGCTAGCTCAGGGCTAATCTTCCTCAAAAAAAAAAAAAAAACCTGATACTTGGGTTGAAAAACACTATTAAAGAAACCAATAGGCCAGCTACATATTGGGAGAAAATATTTATAAAACATATGACAAAGGAATGGTATCCAGGATATAAAAGAATTTCTACAAACAACCCACTTAAAATGGGCAAGAGGGTGCCGGCCCGGTGGTGCAGCAGTTAAGTGCGCACGTTCCGCTTTGGCAGCCTGGGGTTCGAAGGTTTGGATCCCAGGTGTGGACATGGCACTGCTTGTCAAGCCATGCTGTGGTGGGCATCCCACATATAAAGTAGAGGAAGACGGGCATGGATGTTAGCTCAGGGCCAGTCTTCCTCAGCAAAAAGAGGAGGATCGGCAGCAGATGTTAGCTCAGGGCTAATCTTCCTCAAAAAAAAAAAAAAAAATGGGCAAGAGATTTGAACAGACACTTCACAAAAGAAGATAGACAAACGGTCAATAAGCACATGAAAAAGTGCTCAAAATCATTAGACTAAAGGAAAGACTAATTAAAGCCACAATAAGGGGCCAGCCTGGTGGCACAGCAGTTGAGTTCCTATGTTCTGCTTTGGTGGCTCAGGGTTTGCTGGTTCAGATCCTGGGTGCAGACCTACACACCACTCATCAAGCCAGGCTGACGTGATGTCCCACTTACAAAATACAGGAAGATGGGCACAGATGTTAGGTCAGGGCCAACATTCCTCACCAAAAAAAAAAACCCCAAAACCCACAATGAGATCCTATTACACACACACCAGGGTGGCTAAAATTTAACACCAAATAGTGGTAAGGACGTGGAGCAACTGGGACTCTCATATATAGTTGATTGGAAAGGTCTGGCAGTTTCTTAAAACAACTCAATATACACCTACCCTATCACCCAACATTTTAATTTCTAGGTATTTACCCAAGAGAAATGAAAGCATATGTCTACAAAAAGATTTGTACAAGAATGTTGTTAGAAGCATAGTAACTCCAAACTGGAAACAACCCAAATGTCTAAAAAGAAAATGGATAGACAGACTGTAGTTTATGCAAAGGGTACTATTCATCAATAAAAAGGAACAGACGACTAACACAACATAGATAAATCTAGAAAACATTATGCTGGGTGGAAGAAGACTAACATAAGTTGATACTGTATGATTCCATTTCTATGAAGTTCTAGAACAGGCCAATCTAATCTATGGTGAGGAAAAAAGAAACCCAGAAAAGTGATTGCCTCTGGAGGCGAATGGAGTGAAGATTGATAAGAAAGAAGCATATGGTACTTTCTGGAGTGATAAGAACGTTTTATATCTTGATAGAGATTTGGATTACACAGGTGTATGTAATTGTCAAAATTCAACAAATGTACGATTTTTGCAGTTCATTATAATGTAAATTTAATCTAGAAAGAAAAAATGCTGTGGTAGGCGTCCCACATATAAAGTAGAGGGAGATGGGCACGGATGTTAGCTCAGGGACAGTCTTCCTCAGCAAAAAGAGGAGGATTGGCAGCAGTTGGCTCAGGGCTAATCTTCCTCAAAAAAACCCCCACAAAACACACACACACACAACAAACCAACCTATCAACAGAAAATATATTGATGCCTGGGTCCTACCCCCAAAATTCTGATCATTCATCTCGGGTGTGGCTGGGAATCAGGATTTTTAAAACTTCCCTAGGTAGTCATAATGTGCAGCCAGGATTGAGAACCACTGCTCAAAGGCCGGTCTCTTGGCTTAGTCACAGGGCCCAACATAGTCCCTGGCACGTAGTCAGTGCTCAAGAACTACAACAAATATTAGTTGAATGAATGGTTGAATGACCTACCAAGAGGATGGAGGTAAATGTGCTACAAGCAATGTGTGCATCTTGGCCGTTAATAATAATGATGCTAATGATATAAAAAATAAAAACAATAAGATAGGCATCACTGGTGTTAAGTTTTGAGATGAAGGAGGGAGGCAAAAATAGAGGCCCTGGAGGTGAAGGGTAGGTAAACTGGATTGAAGCTGGGTCACAAGAGGTAATAAGTCTCATTTTCCGATTAGATGCAAGTCGACTTTTCTCTGCTTCCCCAGTAGCCTGGGACAGGGGGTGAAGAGGTGGGTGGGGTGTCATGGGAAGCCCCAGCAGGGCCCATGATGAGCAAAGGAGTCTGATACGGGCCAGAGCAAGTTGGGGGGCTGGTCTTTCTGCAGCTCTGTGGTCATTAGGCTTGGATGGGGTGTCAAAGTCCCATTTCCTTCTATTCTGGAGGGCATGCCGCTCGATTCTACACTTTAAAATGGTCAATTGTATGTTACGTGAATTTCACCTCAATTAAAAAAAAATCTGATCCTGCAATTCCACTTCTGGGTATTTATCTGAAGAAAACAAAAACACTAGTTTGAAAGGATAGATGTACCCCTAAGTTCATTGCAGCATTATTCACAAGAGCCAAGACATGGAAACAACCTAAATGTCCATCAGTAGATGAATGGACAAAGAAAATGAGGTATACATATATATATACACACACACAATGGAGTATTATTCAGCCATAAAAAAGAATGTAGTCTTGCTATTTGCAACAACCCTGAGGGCATTATGCTAAGGGAGATAAGCTAAACAGAAAAAGACAAATACTGTATGATCTCCCTTATGTGTGGAATCTGAAAAAAATACCACAAACCGAAACCAAAAACAATGAAAAAACTCTGAGCTCATGGATATAGAGAACAGATTGTCGGTTGCCTGGAGTCAGGGGTGGGAAGTGGGCAAAATGGGTGAAAGGGTCAAAAGGTACAAATTTCCAGTTATAAAACGAACAAGTCACGGGGATGTAATGTACAGCATGGTGACTATGGTTAATAATACTGGGTTGCAATTAGAAAGTAGCTAGGAGAGTGAATCTTGAAAGTTCTCATCACAAGAAAAAAATTTTGTAACTATGTAGGGTGATGGATGTTAACTGGACTTATTGGGGTGATCATTTTTCAATATATACAAATATCGAATCATGTTGTACACCTGAAACTAATATTATGTTAATTATATCTCAATTTTAAAAAATCTGGCAACCCTATGCAAGCAGCTCCTCCCCAACTCTGTGCCACATCCTCCCTGGGTCCACAGTCTAGGACTTCTATCGGGGAGCTATGGAGTAAGAGTTCACTCTCACTTCCTAAGCAAAAGGTGACAATCCTATCAGGTGGGAACATGGCCCAACATCCAACCACAGCCCCTAAAAACCCTTCTCTGGGTCTTCAGCGGAACAGGATCTTCTGAGGGCTCTTAACTTAATGATATTGGAGTTCATTCATTTATCAGGTATCTGGTATGGATTAGATTAGGTCCTGGCCCTCAGGGTTGCACAAAATCTGCGTGGGTGAGAAGATGGGAACAGAGCAGATACACAAACAAACTATAATGACATGCAACATTTACCCTGGATGTCTGCGCTAAGTGGAAGATGTAATTAAATGTGCCTGGGGGAGAGCAGCTTCTGAAGGGTGAGGAGGAGGAGGAGGAGGAGGAGGAGGAAGAGTTCCTGAGAGGGAAAGGGTATTCGAGGATCAAAAACGCTCAGAACAAAGGGCCACGGCAGATGGCTCTGGGAATGAGGATGAGGTGGGCAGAGGATGAGCCAGAGCACGTGATGGGGCCAGAGTGTGAAGGGCAGGTGAGGAATCTGGGCCGCCCTGTGCTGGCCACAGTGGACTGTTACGGCAAGTTTTGTGACCTGGGTGGCCCTCAGGGGCTCTGGGCATGTCTTGAAGTTGTGTATAAAATTGTGTGTGCAGGTGTGCATTTTTCTGGGGAGGGTCCTCAGCTGCCATCACATTCTCAAAGGGGTCTGTGTCCCCAAGAAGGTTAAGAAGATAATTGTTAGCCAGGATGATTGTTGTCGCTCTCCCCTAATGGCCTCAGTTCCAGCCAGGCCTGACTCCTCTCCACTCCCCAGCACAGTGCTGGTTCCAGGCCCGTATTTACTGCCTGAACCACCTGCCCCATCACACGCTCCCCACCTACAGCTTCCAGGATCTGTCCCCATCAGCCCTTCCCACCTGGGCCACCTGTGAGTTAGTCACCGTTGTTTGGCTACCGTGTTTGAGTCCAGGGGTCTTCTCTGCATGGAGCGCCAAATCTATTGCCTCCCCCCACCAACCTGCTACAGTCTTGTTCCAATCCTTTCCTCTCCTGACACGGCTCTCAAACGTCACCGATGAGTGATGAGCAATGTCTCCGGTGCCAAATCTGAAGTCACCTCAGGGTAATGCCTCTTCCCTAACCACCTTCTCCTCCTCCTCCTCATCTTCTGAAAAGCTCCCCTCTCTCGACCTCCCTGACATTGCAGCTGCATGTCTGGAATCTCCTCCTACTTCTAAGATTACTGCTTTTCTGCTCCTCTTTCTGGCTTTTCTGTGTTTTTCCTTACCTCTAGAATTGAGAGTTTTAAAAAACAGGTAACACATGCACATGGAAAAAAAGTCAAAGAGAACGAAAGAGCATATAGTGAAAGTTACGTTTTCGTGCCTTGATTTTCAATTCCTCAAAATCTCTCCCCAGGGGCAACTGTCATCCTTTGAAATCCTTCTAGAACTTTGTTGTCCCATATAGTAGCCACTAGCTATATGTGACTACTGAGAACTGAAAATGTGGCCAGTTTGAATTGAGATGTGTTGTAAGTGCAAGATACAGGCCAGATTTCAAAGCCTTAGTACAAAAAAAAAAAAAGAATATAAAATATCTCATTTATAATTTAAGAATACACCATTCTACTTTGATAAAGCTATAAAAAATAATTTTAAAATGTTGATTAAATGTTTGATACTATTTTGGATATATTGGGTTAAAATATATTAAAATTAATTTCACCTGTTTCTTTTTATCTTTTAACGGGAATATTGAAAAAATTTAAATTACATATATGGCCTGCATTTGTGGTTAACATAATTTATTGGACAGCATGTTTCTAGAGTTAGTCTTTGCATTTATATGTGTATACTGTATTCCTTTAAAAACACGATATACAAATAGCATAGCACTCGCAGACTTCTGTCGGTTTCTTTTTGTACTCAAGCATGTCAGAGATTGAGTACAATCTCAGAGATTATATTAATTTATCTAAACCTACCTCATTCTTTGTAATGTCTGTGTAGCCCCATCTATGACTGTACCAGCATTTATGTAGCCCTCACTCTACTGATGGGCATTTAGGCTGTTTCTAATCTTTTTTTTTTTTTGAGCAAGATTCGCCCTGAGCTCACATCTGCTGCCAATCTTCCTCTTCCTTTTTTATGTGAGCTGCCCCCACAGCATGGCCACTAACAGATGAGTGGTATAGGTCTGAGCCTGGGAATTGAACCTGGGCCACCGAAGTGGAGCACACCAAACTTAACCACTGGGCCCCCGGGGGCTGGGCTGTGTTTCCAACCTTGCATTGCTACCATAACACGATGAGTCGGAGTATCCTTGAACCTACATCTTTGGGCAAGTGGGCGAGGATCTCTATAGCATGAATTCCCAAAAGTGGACTTGCCAGAAGTGGGTGCTCTTAGAGTACAGCTGATGGCTTATCGCTTTGTGTCCTGCAGAGCCCAGGCCAGTACATTGTGGATTATTTGTCAAACAGAAATCTCAGACGTGGAGAAGTTCTGATCTGGAAAGGGCCACAGAGTTCACTGTTTCTTTGTTTATTTCGCAAACATTTTCTGAACTCCTAGGGGTTTATAGTGGGTTTGCAGAAGAACAGGTATGGTCTCTGCCTTTCAGGAGCTCACAGCAAAATAAGGAGACAGGTATAAAGCAAATGATTAAAGTCAGGTGTTTTCAATGAGGGTATGTGTGAAATGCTGTAGTAGCATTTTATAGATGATGAAATTGAAGCCCACACACAGAAATGACTTTATCATGGTTGCTGGTGTGGATTTCTTTTGCTCTTTAGAGGATAAGCTTTTTGAGAGTCAGGATCTATCTTATCTGCTTTACATCTGTTGTAGGCTTGAGCTCCTCTCCTTCTGCAGTCAATATACAGTAGTTGTTACTATGTAACAGGCACTGAGATGTGCATTTTCATACCTATCTCATTTAAATATCCCAACAACCCTTGAGGTAGGCCACCTGACATCAGTGTCCCTTCCCACCCCCTCCCCACCGTCAACCACTGAGCTCTACCTCCTTCCCTCAGGGTCCACTTCCGCTCCACTCATCTGATCCCTAGCTGGCAGTGCTGCTTGGTGAGGTGTGACCAGGAAGCCAGCCCGAGTGCCAGGTGGGTAAGGGTTCATCCTCTGGATCCAGAACCCGGGCTCAGATGCCAACTCCACCACTATTACCTGTGTGACCTTTAGCGTATTTCGTCTTAGCTGCCTCATCTGAATGAGTCATAATGAGAGTCCCTACCTCAGAGAACTTCAGGGTGAGGAGTAAAAAGATAAAGCACATATAGTGCTTAGACTGTGCCTGGCCCACTGTAAGTGTCCAGAGATGGAGGCTGTGTCCATGGGGCCAGCTACATTATTTTATGTAGAGTCATGGAATCAGGTCCCGGAACCTGCAAGCACTTCTTTTGTTACATTGTCCATATTTTATCAGCTCTTATCTACCAAATACATTTTAGTCAGATGGTACGGTCTTACCACAGATTTGGAAAAAGTTTTAAAAACAGCTCATGGTGGGGCCAGCCCGGTGGCCCATGGTTAAGTTCGCACGCTCGGCTTTGGCGGCCCAGGGTTTCATGGGTTTGGGTCCTGGGCGTGGATCCTGGGCACCACTCATCAAGCCATGCTGAGGTGGCATCCCACATGCCACAGCTAGAAGGACCCACAATTAAAAAATATACGACTATGTATGAGGGGGCTTTGGGGAGAAAAAGGAAAAATAAAATCTTAAAAAAAAAAGTAGCTCATGGTATCAATGGACGAATGGATAAACAAATTGTGGTATATCCATACAATGGAATATTATTCAGCCACAAAAAGAAATAAGTACTGACACATGCTACAATGTGGATGAACCTCGAAAACCTTATGCTAAGTGAAAGAAGCCAGACACAAAAGGTTGTATATTGTATGATTGCATTTACATGAAATATTTATAAAAGATAAATCCATCCAGACACAACTCAGATTGGTGGTTGCCAGGGGCTGGGGGGAGGGAGAATGGTGAGCAGCTGCTTAAGGGGCACAGGGCTTCTCTTTGGGGTGATGACAATGCTTTGGAACTAGACAGAGGTGGTGGTGGCACAACGTTGTAAATGCACTAAATGCCACTGAATTGCTCGCTTCATGTTACGAGAATCTCACCTCAATAAAAACACAGCTCACGGACTCCCCCCCACCCCATTCTCCCTTTGATGACCCTTAGGGATTCCAATTAAGACCCTAGTTAGAAAGCATCAATCCTTTCACATTATAAACAGGAAGCCTTGGGAGGAGCGGGGAGGTGCTCTCCGGGGGTCACAGAGCTGGTTCCAGATGGAATAGAGCCGGAACCCAGGTCGCATTCACAGGACAGATCTTTATTGAGAACCTGTCCTTGTTCTAAGCACTGAGGATTCAGCCAGCCATGAATAAGACCCTGTGGGGGAAGGCTGACAAACACACAGGTAATAAAATGTCAGGCAGGGATGAGCTACGACGAAAGACAAAGCAGGTAAATGGTAGGGGTGAGGCGGCTAGGGAAGGCCTCTCAGATAGCTGAGATTTGAGCAAGCAATGCACAGCAGATATGGGGAGAAGGTGTTTCTGACGGAAGGAACAGGACCAGCAGGTGCGAAGGCTGAGCCGGGAGCACGCTTGGCATGTTCAAGGACCAGCAAGCAGGCTGTCTCTGTTTTCCTCATTTCTGAAGAATAGAGACTTTTCTGCCCTGGAGAACTTAGTAGCCTGTTCTATGCTTAATAGATGCTCAGTCAATATTTAATTGATACTGAATGATGGAAGGAAGTTGGGAGGCTGAGCAGAGTCTGGGGCAGGGTTTGGAGCTACACAGGTTTTCTGGCTGGTGGAGAGGTCAGGGCAGTGCCCACCTACTCAGCCTGGCCCCAGCCCCAAATGGGGCGCTCCTGGTGGGGTGGCTGTTTCCCTGAGGCTTCCTGGGTGGACTCTAGGGCGTGGGGGATGCATTCAGGCAGCACTGAGTCCAGCGGCTTTGCCAGGATGACGATCCTTAATTGGCTTCTCCGAGTGTGGCCTCCTCCATGGGTCATCCAGGGAGGTGGTGGAGCTGCTCATCCCCTCTCCACCTGCAGGCTTGGGAGTGTGTAGAAAGGAGGGGACGGGAGCTGGTAGGAGAGCCGGAGGGGGCTTTGAATGAAGGGTGGTGGCTATGCTGGGCAGTGGGCTGGTGCATTCGGACAGGTTTCCCTGCTTGAACAACCGGACACAGCTCCTGTTCAGATTTGGGTAAAGAAGAAAATGAAGAATTGTTTCAGGCGAGAGGGGAAGCTGCTCCGTGCTCCCTTGCTTTCATGTCACTTTCTGACTCCCCCTTGCTGGGTTGATGGGGTTTGAGGGACAGAGGATTAATTTGGAGACTGAAGCCCAAGCAATGAATTTTAAGGCTCCCCACTTCAGGTAAGTTGCCCCATTTACCGCACCTCTCTGAGCCTCAGTTTTCCTGTCTATAAAATTTGGGTTGATACAGAAAGAATGAACCCCGTAGCTGGCGTATCGTGGCACTCAATAATCCAAGTCTAAAACCCCAAAGTTGCCTTTCATTTCCTGTCCATGGTTGAGAAGGTCCCCACTTCTTCCCACCTGAGCAGGCAGCTCTCCATGGGGACCTCTGACTCCGGCACCCTCCCTCCCAGCTCCCCTTAGCAACACACAGGTCACCTGCACAGGCAGGGTGGCAGTTGACCCGTCACATGGGCATGGGGCAGCATTTTGGGGAAAGGTATGGCAGCAAGGACCTGCCCTCATGCCCCTGAGGCATGCTTCCTGTGTCTCTGGCTGGATACCAGGTGCCACCCCCACCCCTGTGCATAACCCCCCTCCCCAGGTCCTGGTGGTCTTGTTTCCCCAAATTCCTGCTCCCTCTCCAGGGATCTGTTCTGGACCCCACCTAAATAGGCTGTGGGCTGCTATGGTTCTGTCCTCCTAGCCTCTCACTGGCCACTCGGATGAGGGCCAGAGGCTGTTTTTGGCCTTCATCAACCACCAGGTGACTTGATTGGTGCTGGGCAGGTTTGCTGAGTTACAGGGAACAAATATTGCTTAAAACACACTTAGGGTAAAACATGTGGTCCTCTCTCCATGACCTTTATCCCTGTCCAGGGTCATATAATGAAGGGAAGAGAAAAGAAGCAATGGGAGAAGTAAGGGGGCAGAGATATATATCTGTGATTCTGGTGGCATCAGACTCAGGCAGGATCGGGTAATGGCCAAGACATGTGGACAGTGGAGACAGACGGCCTGGGTTCAAATTCCGGCTTTTCACCTACTAGCTGTGTGATCAAGGGCAGGTTACTTTACCTCTCTGGACCTCAGTTTCTTTACCCCTAGGATAGAGATACTAATAGAACCAGCCTCCTAGGGGTGTTGCAAGGGTTCATTGGCTAATATCTGTAAAGTGCTCAGGACAAGGCTTGGCACAGAGTAAGTATTCAATATCTTTTTATTATTATGTTTCAATTTATGTAGTTGATTTTATAGATCTTTGGCAGTGAATTTGTTTTTGTTTGCTTAAGTTGTCATCTCCCTGGGCATTGGCATTACAATGGGAGGAGACAGATGTTAATTCAACACTCAAAGAAATAAATGTACAATTTGCAACTGGGATCTGAGCTTTGAAAAAGGAGAACACAGGGCTCAGAAAATGCACAATGATGCACTTCCTGGAGGAAGTAACTGTAGAACTACGAGTTGAAGGGTGAATATGAGTTAATTAGCCCAAGAAGGGAGGGAAAATTATTTCAGGCAGAGGGAATAGCATATGCAAAGACCCTGCAAGTGTGAAGGGCTGAAGGCAGGCAGACAAGTCGGGTGCAGAGAGCTTGGGGGAGTGTGGTGTGAGAAGGAGCTCGAGGCAGGCAGTACTTGTAAGCAGGTTAAGGAGTTTGGTTGTTATCTTTTTTGTCCTCTGAAATTTTATTTGCCCCAAACATCCCTCCAAAAAATAAGAATTTCCTAAGCCAGCATCCAATCTCTTTTAATCATGCATCTCTTGGACCATCTCCCACCCCCACAGCTGTTACACATTTTTCCATCATCATGTCATTGAGATAACAGTGAGCAGGAGCGAGATGAAATGGTCTGCTGAGTCAGAGCTTGTGCATTTGAAGCTATCTTTGATTCATCCTCGGATTGCTAGTGTCCTGGGTCAGATTTTCTGTCTGAAGAGACTCCTATTAGTTACACATTCGTGATACATAGATACATCAAAAAAAAAAATTTAGAATTTGGCAAACATCCTCTATAGAAGGAGGCTCAAGCTATATTGCCAGCAGCAAGGACTGCGATGTGAACCCGCCCGCCCTTTCTTCCTTCCCATGTCCCCAGGGGGCAGGAGAGAAACTCCTGGCCCTGGTAAGTTTTTATGGGGGACATCAGGGCGATCCCATACCTCCTTGGGCAGATTCATGCCCACTGTGGAGTCCAACACAGGACATTAGTGACAGAGACTCAGAACTGGGCTTTGAGGAGAGGCGGCACGTGCTGAGAGCAGGAAGCCAAGCGAGGATGAATGGAGCATGGATCATTTATTAAACTCGCATCACATTCCAGGCAGGGTGCTCTTTAAACCCGACCTGTTCCTTTCCAGGCCCTAGCTAGACTAGGCTGCCTACATACCTGTTATTATTTGGGTGGATTTCATGTTAATTGGGGTTTTCCTCCTTTCTGATCCTTCTCTTAAAGGCTAGCTTTGGACACGCTTCAAATCTATTTGTCAGTTGCCCGTTGTTACAGATTGAAATTGTGGGGGCTCAGGAAAAAAAAATTGTATAAAAATCTTCGCAATATAGGATTTAAATAATGAACATTAGGAGTAGCTATAATCAGATATGCTGTTCTAACGACTTCAGACCTACAGGAGCTCGCTCTGACCAAATATAGCTGTGGCTTTTAGGACTTGGAATTTTTTGTCAATGATTTACTGTGATAACAATGTGGCTACTAGCAGGTGTGTCAGAACAGAAGTTAAATGTGAGATAAAGAGAACGAATATTTCCCCTGGGGTGATTTACAAGGTGAGAGAAGAGATCCTGTTCCGGGATAAACTTAATTTTTCACCAGATGAAAAAACACAAACAAACCTAATTACCAGTGGCTTTCCAGGGACAAAGGTCTGGTGATTTGGAACCCTGGCGTTGACAGAGCTCTGAATAAAGCAGACAATAAAGCCTGCTTCTTTGTAGGATGCCCAACCTACCGCTTTAGGTTATTCCCTCCCCCTGCTCCTCACAGGAGGTGAGCTCAGCATGGGAAGTTGAGGTGTGGAAACTGGACTTAGACTGAGCGAACGCTAAAACCCACAAAGATGATTCCAAGGCTGGAGTAACACAGTGTCCATCCCACCCTCATACTTTCTTTTTATTACACAAATTCTGCACATAAAAGCTGTCACCAGATTGAGTGATCAGGACTATAAACGAGACAGTGACAGCATGCACCCTGGTGACCCGAGCAGGGCCGGTTCGAAGATAAGGTGTGCCTCCAGCTTGGGAGCGGGGCATGATTCACAGTGTGCATTAAAAACTCTTGCAACTTGTCCCATGCACCAACGTCTGGGAGAACTGTACAAATGAAACAAACACTACCTGTGACCAGCTTTCAAATGAGGGGTTTGCCACCTTGCCCCTGCAGGGGTTTCCCGGACACGAAACTGGAGACCCCTCCCCTCTTCCCTGCCCCACCAGCTCCCTGGACCCCGAGACCACCTCCTTCCCGCTTGCCCCTGCAGGAATTCTCAACAGAGCCACACGGAACAGAGACCGCCTTCACTCTCTGCTCAGAGTCCTCGGAGCGGGAGGAACGTGGTGGAGCCACAGGAACCTGTCTGCTGCAGGTGGGGATGTAAATGGCACGACTGCCCAGGAGACACTGGGCTGGCCTGTGCCCATGAGAAACGAAAGTGTGTCCACATGGAAACCTGTGCCCATGTGCGCACAGCAGCACCAGTCACCCACAAAGTGGAAACCCCCCAGGTGTTCACCAACAGGTGGATGGACACTCAGAACGGGGCCTGTGCACACAGAGGAACATATTCAGCCCCAAGAGGGACGGGGCTCCTAACCGGAAAAGCATCTTGCAAAACCAGGCCAGCCACGCAAGGCAGCGCTGCTCAAGGTTCCCATCAGGATCCCAGTGGGAAAACTGGAAATGGGCCCTCAGCCTGTGAATATGCGGCAAGGAACCGCCCCGACTGGTTGGCCGTTCTGAGACTGGAAGGAACCAAAGGGAACTGAGCCCCTTTCCCGGGATCATCCCCCCGAGGGGCCCCTCCCAGAGCCACAGGCCCACCAGAGCTGTGCTGGGGCGGATTGGCCCTGAGACCCCCCAGGTTCCCGGGACCCTCCAAGCCTCCTTTGAAGCCCCTTGTGGCCAGCATCTTCTGTTGTTATCTGAGAGAAATGGCCATCCTTTGAAGGTGTTACTCAGGGAGGGTAACTCCCCTAGATTTGCCTTTAGAAAAGCTCTCTTTGGCTAAAGGGCGGGGGCATTTAGGAGCCTTTTTTCCCCATTAAAATCACCTTTGAAAGGAGACTAAACAGATTTCTACTAGTACTAGAGTATTTCTTTACAATAATAATAATTTGCCCTAGTCTTTTTTTTTTAATTACGGTAAAGAAACACATAACATAAATTTACCATTTCTTCCCTTTTTAGATGTACAGTTCAGTAGGGTTAACTATATTCCCCATGTTCTGCAACTGATCTGCAGAACGTTTTCATCTTGCAAAACTGAAACTCCGTCCCATTAAACCGTAACTTCCCGTTTCCTCCTTTGCATAGCCCCTGGCAGCCACCGTTCTACTTTCTGTTTCTATGACTCTGCGGCTCTGGTGCCTCGTAGATGTGGAGTCCTACAGTGTTTATCTTTTGGTGACTGGCTTATTTCACTCGGCGTGATGTCCTCAAGTTCATCCATGTGGTAGCACCGGCCAAGACATCTAGGAGGCGGGAGCTGAGGGAGAGCTGGTGAGGGCTGGGAGCAGGGGTGGCCGCAGAGAGGGTGACAAGTAGATGGGGTCAGGGAGATTTGGGGGAGGTGGAGTCACAGGGTTTAGTGGAAGATGGGAAGGTGGCAAGGTCGGGTGAGGCCGTGCCCCTGCTTCTGGCCTTGGCCTTCAGATAGGGCCGTGGACAGGCCACTGGCACTCAGACTTGTGGGCTCCTTTGGAGGATGGGGCTAGGGGGCGACCTAGGGCTGAGTTGGGAGCAGAGGAAACTGAGAAAGAACCTCTTCCTCAGCCCAGAGCCTCATGGAGACCAGAGGGGATGAGGAGCAAGCAGCCATTCTGGCTTCTCTGTGCCCTTGTTTATATCTTCTTACAGAGTGCAGACTTCGTGGCACCAAAAGGATGGGTCTTTGCGGCATCCCACATGAAAGGCGGAGGAGGCATGTGTAAGAGTTCTGCATTCTGTCCCTATTCAGATACCGCCAGGCTGGGCACCGCAGGGGGCCGCCCTGCTGTCTCTGGTCTGTTTCATCCTCCTTGGAATTTTAAAGCCCCTTCCACCTAAAGAACCCCTTCCTGCTCTTAGCTCCCTCAACAAGTAGGCTATTCTCCCCTCTGGGAGAGAAATCGCAGTGGAAAGGACCCTGACCCAGATCCCCTCCAGCTGTGTGGCAAGTCACTTCTTTCCCTGGGATATGCTCAGTGAGCATGTGCTGAGCATCTACTGAGAGTGGGCCCTGCATCAGACCCAGCGATGCTGGGAGCAGGCAGGAGTCCCACCCCGGAGGGGCACATGGGTTGTCGATGTGGCAGCCATGTCGATTTGAAGGGCCATGGCAGAGCTTCATGAAAGGGGGCAGTGAGTTCTCCTTAGTTTTGGGGTCATGGAGGAGAGTTGTCACAAAGGGCTAGAGAAGATGAGATTTTCTAGAACTGTGTCTTGGCAGATTTTTATCAGGCTGGAGGAAAAAAGGTCCGGGAGTGGAGGCAGATAAGGGAATTCTGGGCAGTGGGAATGTGGGAAAGAGGCCTGTGCCTTCAGCTTGTTACCAGCCGAGGTCTGCCGAGGGGTCAGCCAGGTCTCCAAACACCAGGCCTTTGGCTTTCATCTCTCTGGCTGTGGAAGGGATGGGGGCGGGGATGGGGTGAGGAACTTCTGGCAGGGAAGCCATTTAGGGTGGCAGCCAACAGGAGACAGTGAAAAACCTTTCCACAGAGCACTTCACAGACACCCACTGTGGTAGGAGCCAGCGTACCTGTATTAACTTGTACAATAGCCATGGTCACCCTATGCCGGACGCTCCATCGGGATCCGGTTTTGCGGGCGGGAAAACACCCGAGGTTACACAGAAGCAGAGGGTAGGATTTGAACTGGGCGTCTGGCTCCAGACTCTGGACTTTTAAGCATGTGATAGGCTGTGTTTCCCAGGCGGCGGGAACAGGGCTGAAGGGGATTAAGGAGGGAAAATGGCCAGGAGTTGGGCCTTGATGGCCTCGGTTTCCATATCTGTACAATGGGGACAGGAACATCTGTGTCCGTGGTGAGAGAGCAGGTGCGAAGGTCCTGGTGCTCTGAAGGTGCTGTCAACACAGCCCTCCCCTGCCACCTCACCCCTGGCCCTGCCTGGTGTGGCGCACATGCGGTCTGTCCCCTTCCTGGCCGCCTCTGGGCACACCCTGCCCTCTGGGAATTTCTTTCTCTGTCCTTTCCTCTTGGAGCTGGAAGTGGCTTTGAAGCCTGCCAGCTCCTTAGAGGGCAAGAGGTGAAAGCAGTTCAAGGGATGTAGGTTGGAGGTGTTTGAAAATGCAGATAGGCCACCCGGGCACCTTTTATTTTTGTTCAGAACATCTGAGTGTCTCCGTGGCCCCCCCACCTCCCAGAGTAGCGCCTCCCCCTATGGCAGAGAGGATGTGAGAGCACCCGTGAGGGGCAGGCAAGGCTAGGCAAGGCTATGCCCCACCCCTGCCATGCCACCAAAATAGAAGGGCCGAGGTACCAGCCCCAGGGAGGGGCTGGCCAGGGCAGCCTTTGAAGCAGGAGGCAGCCCGGAAGGGAAGGCCGAGGGAAGCAAGGTTGTTAATATTCACAGCAGAGGCAGCCATCATCCCTGGGTTTTCTGTGATTCCACAACAGGCAGAGACATCGCCAGCTTAGCTCAGCAACTCCGGGGCCTGGGACGCAAGGCCAGAGCTTGGCTCATAAATTGCTGGGTGACAGTGGGTAACTCATTTCCCTCTCTGGGCTTTGGTTTTCTCACCTGTAGCATGTGGGACTGTGACGAGATCACCTGCTGCATCCTTGACGACTTGGCCACCTCAGCACACCCCGCTCCCGTCCCCTGACTGGGGCTCAGGCCTGGCTAGGCCCAGGAAATGTGCTGAGACTGTCTCTGGAAAGCAGCAGGGATCCAAGGCAGGCTGAGGAGCTGTGGGTTTGCCTAGGGCCCCCTCCCCGGAGCATCCTTAGGGAGGAGAGAGGCTGTGGGCACACAGATGATGTCTTTGTGAGCAAGGGTGACATTTGAGATATTTAACAGTCAGGGCAGCCCAGGCACGGAGGGACTGACACACTTGGGGGAGGGGACTGCTGTGCCAGCTGTCCACTCTTCAGATCCTGGGGATGGCTGGGGGACCTGGGGGAGGGGCCAGCGAGGCAGGAAAGTGAAACATTTGGGGTTCTTGGGGCAGGGCCTGTTTAGCAACCGGTATGGAAGTGTTTCAACATTTTGACAGCTCATGTGACTGTAGGGGCAACCTGCTGGCTCTCAGCCCTGTTTAGGGGCGAGGGAGGGAAGGGAAGGCTGCTGGGGCCCTGGGAACTGCTTTCTAGGCATTTCTACCATCAGAAAAATTCCTTCACTCAGAGGAGGTGGCAGGTCACTCTTCCCACTTGGCCCAGCGTCCCAAGGCCCCTGGCCTGCCACCCCCGGGGTAACCCTCCTCCCCTGCGCTTGGGAACAATGAAGGAAGGCTTCCTCTCCCCATTCCTTTCCACACAGCACCTGGCCAGGGTAGGAGCTTGCCCAGAAGCTGCCCTGGGCCATGGGCCCGGTGGCCTCAGCTTCAGGTTCCTTAGTGGCCACTTGGCTTAGCCATCTTCCCTCCCCAATGCAGGGCCCGTTTGGCGCCCACCCTCCTACCGCGCATCTCCTAGGCAGGGACTTTTCCCATCTCATTCTGCCTGGCCGGTGGAGGAGGAGGTTGAGGTGGGGTTGCAGGCTGGGGTAGCAGGAGCAAGTGTGATTGAAGGGCAGCTGGTTCGGGGAGAGCCCCGGTTCCTGGTGCAGGGCCCTGCTCTGCCGGCTGGCCCGGCTTCCCTGTGCAGCAATTTCGGTTTCTATTTTAAACAGTTTGGGTTGGTTGCTTCCCTGCCTTCCTGCTGGGTGTTTATAGTGAGGAAAATAATTGGTAATAGTTGCACAGATGTGCTGGCACTGCAGCTCATCACAGGCACCTTTACCCAGGGGACCCTCCCTGCCCCAGCCTCTCTCTGCCAGCTCGAGGAGGCAGCCTGAACGGGGGTAACAGCAAGCTCCCCCCGTCCCCCCATCCCCAGGAGCCTCAGGCGGTGAGACACAGGCAGAGCTGGGAAGCAGGAGGCCTACGGCGCCCCAGGCATGCCCAGAGGCAGGCCTCAGCATGACAGCAGAGGGGGCCCTGCCCATGTTGCAGGGACTGCTCAGGACAGGCTCCACAGGATGGGCCCTTCCTAGGGGGCTGCAGGAGGGAAGCCCCCAGTGGCTCCATTTCTGATTCCATTTCCTCCTGCAGAGCCCGAATTTGCAGCTGGGGGTAAGGGATGGAGGGAGGGTGGAAAGGCGGGGGAGGGCAGGACCAGGGTTGAAGGTGGGAATTCATCTGGCTTCTTCTCCCCTTCTCAAGGCCTAGAGCAGCATTCTGGAGGGCTGGGAAGGAGGTGGGAATCATCTGGATTGTGAGGGAGCCTGCCCAGCCGGCGGAGGGCCGGGACTAGAGGGTGAGCTGTCCACTACCCATTGAGGGCCCAGCCGGGCTGGTGATGGGGTGAGATGCAGAGCGAGCAGAGCCAGTGAGAGTTCTCAGCCACTGTATCTCCTTCACCCCTTGCACGTGCTGCATGTGTGGGTGCACATGTGAGTGTGTGCATGTGCGTGGCTGCGTGCCTGTGTCTGCATGTATGTAGGTGCAGGTACACACATGTGCACATATATGCTACATATATGTGTATGTGAATACATGTGTCTTGGTTTGGGTTCCCCCAGAAGCTGACCCTGAGACAAGGGTTGAATTGCAGGTAGTTTATTGGGTGGTGATCCCAGGAAGCACAGTGGGGGAGTGAGGAAGAAGATGGAGAGGAAGCCAGCCAGTGAGGGACATGCTCTCAAGCAAATTGCTGCTGTGGGGACTGAAGCCCAGTCCCACTGGGGAAGCCTGAGAGCTGGTGTAGAACATGACCAGCGTTCTCTCATCCAGAGGGCAGGACATCTCGGGTATCTGTCCACCAGCTCCCATCTATCATAGGTTGAAAGCTGCCAATGGGCTGTTAGCTCTCCGGCACTTTCGGTTTGTCCTGCCTGTAGGCCAGGAGTCACAGAGTTCCCAGGAAGCAGCCTTAGATGTGTGGAGGTAAATGCCGAGGGGATCTAGGTTGCACAACTGGGGCTACTGCTGTGTGGCCGGTATGTGCGCTGATGTGCCGCTGAGGGCCCCTGCAGGAATGATAGGCTTAGTCCCCCAGGTGCTGTGGGTGCCGTCAGCAACAGCCTTCAGGGCAAGCCCCCTCTGAGGGCTGCCTCCGCTGAAGAAAGCTGCCTTGCTGGAGGTCACACCCCTTTCTGGGTGGCCCACATCCAATGACTGATTGATGAGCAGGTATAAAGGCCTGGCCCTTTGTCCCAACTTGGATCAACTCTGAAGAGCATCCTGGCTCCAGACCCCATCTTGGGTTGGTCCAGACGGTCATTCAGGTCTGCATCACAGCCGGACTTCCCCGCTGTTCAGATCTGCTTCCTTCTTCTCCCTTCCTCAGCTGTTATTCCAAGAGCAGTCCCTAATCTACGTCCTGCATTATTCTCCATCCCATGCAGCATGTGTGTGCATGTGCATAGCTGTGCCTTGCAAGTAGACATGTAAGGGTATGGGTGTGCCAGGGTCCTCCATGCAGTGACATAGAGGCCAGGCTGGCAGCTCCTGGGGGCCTGGGACTGAGAGGATATTGGGGATTTAGAGCTGAACAGGAAGAGATGGCTTTCTCCCCACACCCCCTGGGAGCAGCCCCCAGGAGGGAGATATGAGGGACTCGAGAGTGGGCATCAAGGGAGTAGAGCTGCCTCCAGCCTTGATAGCTCCAGGCAGCTCAGTGGGGCCTCAGTCACCCTGGCTCACATCTCTTCCTCCTGAGCTCAAGACTCTTGAGCCTAGAAGAGATTTTTCTTCAGGCATGGACCTTGGCTTGTCTCGCAGAGAGACAAATGCACGCCGTCGCCCTACATCCAGGCAACTCCAAGCACAGAGGTCCTGGGATGGGGTGAGCACTCTGACCGCCCCTCCTCCTAAGGCCCGGATGTGGGCCTGTCCTCTTGAGAGGCCAGGAGCAGCAGATGTAGGGATGGAGGTCAGTCGTGGGGAAGAATGGGACGCAGGCGAAGGAGGAGGCAGGCAAGGACAGCAAGAGGCCCAGAGGGCACCAGGTGTTACAGAAATGTTTATTACAAGGATAAATATTTACAATAATCGGACATTAAAACTGCTGATCTGCACCTGTGGGACTTCAGGGGATGCAGGGAGTGGAGGACTGGGCAATGCATGGGGTGGGAGAGGACAGTAGGACAAAGTGAATCATTTGTGGATACACAGCCCCAGGCTGTAGATGGGGCCTGGAGATGACCAGGTCCCCAAGTGGTGCACAAAGAGGTCCTATAGCTTGAGCCCAATAGGCATGCTCTTCCATGTGCTGCCCTCCTGCCTGCTCAGATGTCTCTAAAATTCTGGATGTTCTATAGTGGCTGGGGGTGTTGAGAGCAGCTCTGAGTGGCGGCATCAGTGAAGAAGCCCCAAGGCTGACCAGGGGCGCATTGCTGCCCCCTCAGCATTCAGAGGTGGGAAAACATCAATGGCCTTTGACAGACAAGCTTGACCTTCTTCTTGGAGTTGGTGGAGCCCTCAGAAATGGCTACAGTTTGGCCCAGCCTGGATGCTCTAGGCATAATCCAAACAGATATGACTCCCGCCATGGGAGGCTCCTGTCACGCCCCTGCCCACGAATACCAAGGGTGCAGGAAAACAAATTCCTTAGATAAATTCTCCTCATCCTTCTAGTCCTCCAGGAAGCCTTCCTTAGCACTGCAGGCCATGCCAGCCCTGGGTCCCTCCCCACATCTACACCCACTACTCCCCAGGCCCCTCCTCACTGCTTTCCCAGAGGGCTGGATCTAGGGCCCTGCACTCAGCAGCTGGTGGGCTGATGGCTCTCTCTCTGGCATCTACCTGGGATCGCACCAGCTCAGGGCCCTCCAGAAGGAGCCCAGAAAAGGATGATGGGGGCCGGGAATGGGGGCAGAGTGGGGAAGCCCATGTGGTCTGGCAAGATTTCAGGGCCCTGCAGTCTCTTTGTCATCACATCTGCTTCTTGTTCCTGCATAGAGAAGCTGCAAGAACCTATCCGTGCTGCAGAGTTTACATGCCTGAGATTCTCTTCTCTGTCTAGAATCTACAGCATATTATAAGCCCACAGGAGAAATAAGCATCCTCCAGAACCAGAATCACCAAGGGGTCCCTGTGTCTCCTGGCTGGCTGGGGTCCAGGCATCATGGGGCCAGAGAGTAGAGTTGGGGAAGCTCAACTGACCCCATGGTGGAGACTCCTATGGGCTGACAGAACTGGGGCAGGTCCCCTGCCCTCCAGGCATTCCTTCCTGCCCTGTAATCTCCTGCTGTTCTCTGTGGAGAGGTTGGCAGAGTTGGGCAGTAGGCTGCCTGCAGGCAGGAGATCCTCAAGGGGGTGGGCTGAGCTCTCAGCTAGCCTCAAGCCAGAGGTAGCCTGTGCCTGGATGGCCTGGTTGGCAGCCCTACCTTCTCCTGCTTCCCAGCACAGCCTGGGCTGGAGAATGGTGTCCCCTGAACCTACTCTGGGGCTAGTTGCAACGGGCAAGAAGAAGTGAGGGTTGAGCCCAGCAGGCTGCAGCCTGAGAGGTGCCCTCCTACCACAAACCACCCTCACAGGTTGTCTTCAGGGGCCAGGGCTCTCCAGAGAGTCTGCAACTCCAAGTCCCACTCCCTCCTCAGGCAGAGCAGGGGAGTCAGGATGCCAGGCCAACTGGCCACTAGCCATGGCCATTCTGGGACATGTAAGCTGCCAGAGCCACCACCACGGCCACATAGAGACCAGCCCCCACGGCGATGGAGAGTGTGGCCAGGAAGAGGGCCCGGCGGGAGGTGGTGCTGGCCAGGCGGAAGTCCCCCTTGGAGATGGCCTTGCTGGTCTAGGGAGAGAAATATACTGATGAAAGGGAGCGTCCCCATGCTCAGCAAAACAGCCCCAGCCCACCTGGCTCCTGATCCCATCCTGCATATGCTCTGCCAAGCCCTCCAGTGGAGGGAGATGGCCCAAGTGGAAGCACTGGGCCCCATGAGCTCTTACCCCCTGGGAGAAGTAGAAGGCGGCGATACCCAGTGGCCAGAAGCAGCAGAGCATGGAGAAGATAGTGAGACCCAGGTGGTCCCTGGGAGGCAGTGTGAAGAAGTTGTCTTCACTTTCACTCTCTGTCGAGGTTGCATCACTCTGTAAGCATGAGTGGGTTTTGTGACCAGGCCCGGGATGACCCAGTGGCAATGATGTGGGACAACAGGCAGTCTTATCCGCTGTTGGTGGGACTGTGGGGTGGGCTTGGCACTCTCTATGGAAAGCCTTAAGAATGGCCCAATGATCCCATCTTTAGGAATTTATCACAAGGAAAGAATACAAGTACATATGTACAGGTATGTTCATCATCGGATGGTAATTGTGAAAGGTTAGAAACAATCTCAATGCCCCACGACCAAGAGATTGAGTTAATAAGAGATGGAAGAACTTATGATGGAATACCGTGTAACCCTTAAAAATTACCTTGTTGAAGAATATTAAATTATGTAGAGCAATACTGAAATAGGTTGCTTAGAGAGAAAAATCAGGTTATAAAACTATGTACAGCAAGATCTATTTTGGGGAGTAGGGTGGGAAAAAAAAGAACAAAAAAAGACTAAATGGGCCGGCCCGTGGCTGAGTGGTTAAGTTCCCGTGCTCCACTTCGGCAGCCTAGGGTTTCGCCGGTTTGGATCCTGGGTGTGGACACGTCACCACTCATCAGGCCATGCTGAGGTGGCATCCCACGTGCCACAACTAGAAGGACCCACAACTAAAATATACAACTATGTACTAGGGGGATTTGGGAAGAAAAAGTGGAAAAAAAAAAAGGACTGGATGATCATCAACTAAGATAATGTTATCTTCCAGCGGTTTTCTGTATTAAGTTTAAATTACTTATATTATTAAGAAAGCCAGAACAATAAATTCTATTAAAAAATTAAATAGTCAACCCACACTAGTGTTTCTCAAAATGTGGACAGCACCTGTGTCAGAAGTACCTTTTCTTTGGTAAAATACAGATTCCTGGGCACCAAGCCAGGCCTACTGAATGTCAACACCCGGAGGTGGGCCTGGAAATCTGCGTTTTAAACGCATGCACTCACCTCCTCCTCCTCCTGGTCATCCTCCTGGTCCTGCAGCTCCTCTTGAACTCCATAGGACACCGTCTGGATGGTGACCTCCTCTTCCACTTGAGCAGGTTCTGTGGACTGCTCCACAGGCCCAGCCTGGGGCTCCCTGCTTTCTGTGAAGCTGGTCTCGCAGCTGCCTGCCCTGGGTTCCTTGACCTTATCCCTCCCCAGGAGGCAGCTGGGCCTGTACCAGGCCTCCACGGCCAGTTGCAAGGAGCCTGGGTCCAGGAGCTGGTGGGCGTGAGCAGGGCCAGCACCACCCAGGAGGTAGGAGTAGAGCTTCTCCTGACACGACCAGCTGGGCGAAGCCTCGGGGTAGGCGTAGGGGCTGTGGAGGTGGGCTGGGCTCCGAGGCAGCAGCGGGTTCTGCAGTTCACTCAGACTCTCCATGGCTCTGGGGGCAGCTCCAGGGAGGGGGGCAGTCCCCAGAGAGCCTGCTGGGAGAGCAACGCAGACAGACACGGAGGCCTCAAACCCTACCTTTGCCATTGGCCAGCTGTGGGAACTTGAGGTGGCTATTCAACTTCTCAGAGCCTCCGTTTCTTTGTGAGGTGGGGATAGCAGCGGGACTTACCTCATAGAGTTGGCTCATTCATTTATCCAGTCGACACATTTATTGAGCGTCAGCTCTATGCCAGGCACTGCACGGATGCTGGGGATGCGACGGCAAGAAAGGCAGGAAGCAGGGAGAAGGAGGAGGGTGCACACTTTGTCTTCCAGGAGCTTACGGTCTGGTGGAGAAGACACCTGCCCTGGAGGAGAAGTAAAGCAGGGGCTGTAAGAACATCCCATGGACAGAACCGACACAGGGCGCAGGGAAGTCTTTGGAGCTGAGATCTGAAGGAAGAGGACAAGCTCACAAGGCGAGGGTACGGGAAACCATTTCATGCAGATGCCAGATACAGGATGGTGGGTCTGAGAGGCTGGGAGGAGGCTGATGTGGCTCAGGGTACAGAGGGAGGTGTGAGATGGGGTGTGGGGCCAGACTATACAGCCCTGTTTAAGTCTAAAGGGGCTTCAGGGGTCTCAGCAGGGGTGATAGGATGAGATTTGGGTCCTGAAGCCTTCCCCGTGGCTGTGGTGGGGAGTGGCTTGGAGAGGGCCGGGCCGACTGGGACACCATTGGGAGGCTTTGCCATGGCTTCAGGTAGGGTGAGGACAACAGGGACTCAATGGTGGAGAGATGGAGAAAAGGGGACATACCCTGGGAGATAGTGACAGGACTTGATGGCAAGTGGGATATTGGGTTGAGGGCGGATCTGTTCTAGGTTGGATGGGACCACACTTAGCTCAGAGCTTGGCACACGCCCCCTGCTTCCAGCCGTTGATCTTCCTGGGGCAGGTATGGTGTAGGGAGACACCGGAGGCTAAGCTCCTCTCTAAGGCAAATGATGACTTTGGGAATTTCTTGTAGGGTCTAAGGCAGGGCCTCCTGGGCACTGAGGTCTGGATTTGCATATCCCAGCTGGAGGTGTAGACACACTCAAGGGCTGGAGTATAGACACTCTAAGGGGCTGCCTCTTCCTCCTTCAGCCAGAGCTGAGCACCTACTGTGCACCTGGGAATGGTGCATAGTAGGCGCTGAGGGCTGACTAAAGGAGGGAAAGGCAGCCCTTGAGGGTGTCTACAACAAACCCACACACATTCTAGGGGATGGCAGGTAGAAGTGGGGTGTGGAGAGAGAGGAGGGGCAGGTCAGGTGGCCCCAGGGACCCTGCTCATGAAGGTGGAGGGTGACAGGACCATGGATTTATAATCCGAAGATCGGAGAGGCCGTCCTGGCCTTGATCCTTTGGGCAAATTTTCATGCTCTTCTGGGCTTCACCAACTGTAAAACGCGGATGATAATCCCTGCCCACCCCACAAGGTTGTTTTGAGGATCCAAAGAGATGGCTGAGATGCAGATGTGTAGTAGATTATACGTGGGAGGGGCTGCTGTGCTTAATTCTGGGCTTCCGAACCCAGGGCCATTTCCGGCCTCCAATCAGGTGCTCTGTTAGTGGTAAAGGGAAAAGTGTGAGCAGAGGTTTCTGCCCTCAAGGCCCCCTCCCTAGTCCTACTCCCCATCAAGAATTCATAGCCAAAGCCTGACAAAGGGCCATTTCTACTTCTGCCCCAAGAGAAATGCCTGGATTCTAGAAAGCTCGTTCTTGGGAAACCTGAAGGCAGAACACGACCCCAGGAATAATGCCCAGGGAGTGGGAGAGAGCCAGGAAGGAGGAAGGCCAGGCAAGCCTGGGGAGAGCATCCAGGGTGTGTCCATGGGGTGCCAGCTCCCCCTGGCTGGCCTGCTGTAAGGGAGGAAGATGGGCTGCTGTCTGCCTGGGGGCAAAGGAGCCAGAAGAGGCTGCCCACGGCTCAGAGGCTCTGAGCCCCTGAGAGTTGTGGAGTCTGGAGCTGGGGCTCCAAGAATGTCTAACACAGAATCCTGGAGGGGAGTGAAGAAGGGCATGTGGCCCAAGCATCCAACTCTTTGCCCAGGGAGGGCACTGGAGAGGCTGGGCTGCCATGCCCCTGGAGACCCTGTTGGCGCATTAACCAGCTACAAGTTTCACTTGGACTGTCACCAGCTGTGGCGGAAGCTTCTGCACAGAGACACATGCAGGCTCGGGAGGGGGTGGAGCTTAGGTTACTGCTGTCTGCTCACAAATGCAGGGGCCTCGCCGCTCCTCACTCCTCCTTCCTCTCCAGGGGCCAAAAACACTGGGAGCCCCTCCAACTGCAGTGAGGGGGAGGGGCTCCTTCCTGCAGTGGGGAGCTGGGAGTGCCCAAGACAGAGGCCTCCCAGGGCCAAGCTTGTGCCTGGGCTCCACCGGGCAGATTCCCAGCAGGACTGGTCTCTTCTGACTCCCAAAGGCAGTCTCTGAGCCCCTGTTGCAGCCTCCCCTCACCAGCAGCTGTGAACCACAGATGTGGAGCTGAAAGGCATGTTGCCATAAGGCTCATGGGTTTGGGAGTCAGGTACACTGAGTTTCCATTCCTGATCCACCTCTATTAGCTTTTTGACCGGGCACCCCAGTTCCCATCTGTAACAAGAGGGGTGGTGTTAAATGGTCACTGATATTGATGGTGGCACCAACATCCCATGTTCCCATAGCTTCAAGGAGCCCCACAGAAGTGCAATCCCCCACTCCGTGCCCTCTTTCAAAAGTCAGGGATAGATGAGCATGCTCAGAGCATGCTCCGAGCGAGGTGCGGAGTCGTCAGCTTTCCTCCCATGGCCCCTTGAGCAGGTTGAGGGAGGCAAAGGAAAGGCAAGACACCTATTTGCCAGATGGACAGTGGAGCCGTGGAGCCATCGCCTGGCTTCCAGACTTCCCCTGGGCTGCCCCTGTCCCAGCCCTGCCCCCCTGCCCATCTCACCCACCCTCTGGGATCCTAGGACATGGCTCTCCAAGATCCGCCAGCCTCTCCACCATCTGGTTTTAACTTATGCCCCCTCTACTCATAGCCTCCAGGGTCCCTGTTGCCGTCCATGTGGGCAGAGATATGCAGAGGCCTTTCTGCTGGGGGTAGGGTGGGGGGAGACCAGCCTCAGGGCCCTCAGGGCAGATTAATACACAAACTTGCCTCTCCCCTATGCCTGGCCTCACCAGGAGGCCTTGGCAGGTCACCTGTGCAGTCCTCCAGAAGGAGAGGAGGGAATCAGGCCCTGGAGCTCTGGAGACCATAGGAGCACTGGTCCAGGGCAGGCAGCGGCGGCTGGGTCCCAGCTCAAACCCCTGCTCCTGCCAGCTACCCTCTCTTGGTCAGAGTACACCCAGCTGAGCCTCTGAAACCCAAGCCACAGCCTTTCCTGGATTACACCACCCACACACGCTCTGACTGTGCCTTTGGGCAGAGCTTCTCAGCGCTTCCTGCACAGAGATGTCTGATCCTGGCTTTTCCACACTAGGGACAAACTGGAAGTCACCTAAATGTCCAATAAGCAGGGACAAGTTCAGTAAATTATGGTCCAACAATAAAGTGGTACAAGGCCTTTGAACAGGTTTCCGAAGAGGAATGACATGAGAAATGCTCATTGCAGATTCCGTGAGAAGCAAGAAAAGACAGCGGTGTGCGTGTGTAATCTCAACTCCGCCAGCGTGTCAACAGTGATTATCACCAGGGGTGGGAGCACAGGTGCTTTTCATTTTCTTTTTTACACTAGGTTTTTTCTGTTTTCCACATTTATTTTTTACAATGAGCATGGACTACTTTTAAACCAGAAAAAAGTTATGTGTATAGATTTCTTCTGAGCCAAATTATCTAAAATCAGTTTAAAATCTCCCCAGGCTTGAGATGTTCCTTCTGGGTTTGGAGGCTGAGCACAGCATCAAAAGCTGCCCCCCTACCCCCCTGACACACACGGACAGGCACACACACATAGACGCACACCACTTCCAGAAAGCAACCCGTGTTAGGGACTGCAGCACCTGCTCACAGCCCGGCCGAGGGGCCCGGTTCTCTAACAAGTCACGTTCTCCCCATCACCTTCTAGGGCCACACAGGAGTGCACTGAGCTGATCCTGGGATCCAGCACTGAGTTCTGGGTCAGTGGCCAGTGACCACCCTACTGGCTAGAGGGAGGGGGTGGGAGGTCCCTAGGCCCAGCCTTTTCTGCACTTGGCCTGGCTTGACCTGTTTTTTTCTTTTTTTTTGAAGAAGTTCAGCCCTGAGCTAACATCTGCCAATCTTCCTATTTTTGCTGAGGAAGACTAGTCCTGAGCTAACATCCATGCCCATCTTCTTCTGCTTTATATGTGGGATGTCTGCCACAGCATGGCTTAATGAGCGGTGCCATGTCCGCACCTGGGATCCGAACTGGCGGACCCCAGGCCGCCAAAGCGGAATGTGCACACTTAACCAGTGCGCCACTGGGCCAGACCCTGGCTTGACCTTTTGACCTGTTGCTTAGATCTGCCTCTGCCTGTTCCGTGGAGTAAAGGCCCAGTATTCAAAGCAAAACAATTCTCATCTTCACCTCTGCTGCTTGGTCTTACCTGGGCTATGTGTGCCTACTGTGTGTGTGGTACTGTGTCCCTACGCATTTGCTGGTCAGCATGCCTGTGTGAGACAGAGAGTGTGTGTGTGTGTCCATGTACATACTCTGTTCCAGAGGAAAACGTGAGATGTCTGGGATGCTGAAGCTAAGAAGATTGATCCAAATTGTGCAGTTGGGACCAAGGTCTGGGCCCCACAGAGGAGAGGGAGAGAAGGTAGATCTGTCAGGCCGCAGTCTTTGGCTTGTTTCCTTTTGAGCTGGGAATTGAGCTGAGCCCTAAGGTTTTTTTGGTAAGATTTTATTTTTTTCCTTTTTCTCCCCAAAGCCCCCCAGTACATAGTTGTATATTCTTCGTTGTGGGTCCTTCTAGCTGTGGCATGTGGGACGCTGCCTCAGCGTGGTTTGATGAGCAGTGCCATGTCCGCGCCCAGTATTCGAACTAACGAAACACTGGGTCGCCTGCAGCGGAGCATGCGAACTTAACCACTCGGCCACGGGGCCAGCCCCTGAGACCTAAGGTTTTTAACTCCCTGATTTGGGGAAGGAGAGCACACTGCCACCTCCCAGACCAGGGACAGGAAACCATCCCGGAATCCACTGGAGTCGAGTTAAAGCCTCCCACTGGAGACCAATTGCACTGGAGTTCAGTCGTGCTATGTAACATCAGTTTGCTTATCTATAAAATGTATGGAAGAGGGGCCAGCCCCTTGGCCGAGTGGTTAAATTTGCACGTTCTTCTTCTATGGCCCGGGGTTCGCTGTTTCAGATCCTGGGTGTGGACCTACACACCACTTGTCAAGCCATGCTGTGGCAGGTGTCCCACATATAAAGTAGAAGAAGATGGGCATGGATGTTGGCTCAGGGCTAATCTTCCTGAGCAAAAGGAGGATTGGTGGCAGATATTAGCTCAGGGCTAATCTTCCTCAAAGAAAGAAGAAAGAAAGGAAGGAAGGAAGGGAGGGAGGGAGGGTGAGGGAGAGAGAGAGAAAGAACGAAAGAAAGAAATAAAGAAAGAAAGAAAGAAAGAAGGAAGGAAGGAAGGAAGGAAGGAAGGAAGGAAGGAAAGAAGGAAGGAAAGAAAGAAAGAAAGAAAAGAACCACTGCTCTGATAATCACTGAAAGAAGAGTAAAAAAAAAAGTATAACCAGTAAGCAAATAGATGGAGAATGTGAAATAATAAAAATACTTGATTTATCCAAAATGAGGCAAGAAAAGATAGAAAAAGGAATAAAGAACAGGTGAGACAAAGAGAAAACAAATAGTAAGATGTTCGACTTGCACCCAACTATGTCAGTAACTACATCGAATGTAAATGGAATAAAATTGCCCATAAAAAGACAAAGATAGTCTCATTATGTATTATTCCATTTATATGAAATTCTAGAAAAGGCAAAACTATAGTTACAGAAAGCACATCACTGGTTGCTGAGGGCCAAGGGTACGGGTAGGGATTGACTGCAGAGGGGTCTGAGGACTTTTTGGCTGATGGCACTGCTCTACACCTTGATTGTGGTAGTGGTTATGTGACTGTACATAGTTCACAAAACTCACCGAATTGTGCACCAAAAATTAGTGACTTTTTATTGTATGTATATTATACGTCAAAGCCGATTTTTTTTTTTAAAGACAAGGACTGGATTTAAAAAAAAATCCAACTATATGCTACTTATAAGCAATGCACCTTAAATATAAAAATACAAAACAGTTCAAGGTAAAAGGATGAAATAATAGTAACACCTCACATTTATTAAGTTCTTACGTGTTCCAGGCACTATTTTAAATGCTATGTGTTATCACATTTAATTCTTACACTAACCCTAGGAAGTCTATGTTATCATTGTCTCCATTTTACTCATAAAGACACTGAGGCATAAAAAAGTTATGAGTGCTCACTGGCACAGAGCAGGTGAGTGGCCAGCTGGACATGAACCCTGGAAGTCTGACCCCAGAGTCACTGCGCTCTAGTACCACTATGTGTCAGCTACCGTTTATTGAGTACTGGCTTTGTTCTGAACACCATGCCAAGTGCTTCAAATGCAGTATCTCATTTAATCCATCCTCCTTCACATGTAGGGGAACTGGGGGGCTCAGATAGGTTAAATAGATTTTCTGAGATCACACAGCTGGAGAGTGGCAGAGCCCCATTTGACCCGAGTCTGTCAAGCATGACCAGAGCTCATGCTGGCCCAACAGCATCAAGTCCTCTGGGATCAGCTGCAGGGGTTGGGCCCAGAGGAGGTTTGTTGCACACACTGCCTGGGGGCTCTGAAGTACCTGGAAAGAGGCATCGTGAACACTGTTAAAAAGAGACCAGAGGGACAGTGTGATGTGTGACCAGGAGTTGGGCCATATCCTCACGACGGGGCCAGCCTTTATCAGAACCCTGTAAAATTATAACAGCTGCTATTTACTGCATCCTCACATGGGCCAGGTGTTTCATATACTTTATCTCAAAACTTTACAACAACCGATGAAGTAGGCTATTATTATTTCCCGTTTTTCAGATGAGGAAACAGGTTCAGAAAAGTTCAGTCATTTGCCCAAGATTAAGCAGTGACAGAGACTGGATTTGAACCCACATTTAATTGAGTCCACAGCCTGGGCTTTCGTTAACTACGTCTTTCAGAGCCCACCTGTGTGTAGAGGGTGGTGATAAATGGTGTGGGTGTGAGAGTGCAGAGGACTTGGTCTTGAGTGGGTTAAAATCACGGGCCTCAGTGAAGGGGATGGGAAACGGCAGCTTGAAGAAAAGATTAAGAAAATCGGGATGATTATCAGCCCAGGGGCGGCTGCCTAGATAACCTCCAGGTCTGGATTCAAATAAATCCAGAGCCATTGTGTGGCAGCTCAGCTCCCGACCACTATCTCTCAGTGCAACAACAGAGATTGCTTCTAAATTGAAAGATAAAAGCCAGAACTTTCTAGTAGGGCAGAAGATTAAATATAAATGATTAAAATCCAGGGAAGAGGTGAAATCTTTAAGAATAGGTGTTAGACCATCCTCTGGTCAGATAATATGTAAACTGTCCTGCAAACTGTGAACTGCTGTGACTATGGTGGCTGTTTGTGGATGGCTTCCAGCTGGGTTTGATGATTTCTGGCCTGTAAGCAAGAAAGCCACCAAGCCAGCTTGGAGTCATGGCTGCAGCTTGTTGCATCTGACAGTAAAGAGAGAAAGAGTCAGGGGTTAGGGATGGGGAGGGGGTGAGGCCGGCAGAGTCTAAGGAAAACGGGGAACTTAGCTTTCTTTGCTTCGGTTTGCCTCCTCAGGAGGCTGACACAATTGGTTATCCTTTCTCTCTCCTCTCTCTATCTTCGACTGCTCCAAGCTCCTGATCCTTCCTAATGGTGCTTAAACATATTGGAGTCTCCTTCGCTTAAAAAACAAATCATGATGATTGTAAAACCTGGCTGCCTTGGGACTGGCTCCGTGGCCGAGTGGTTAAGTTCCTGCGCTCTGCTTGGGTGGCCCAGGGTTTCACCAGTTCGGAACCTGGGCGCGGACCTAGCACCGCTCATCAGGCCATGTTGAGGTGGCGTCCCACATAGCAGAGCCAGAAGGACCTACAACTAGAATATACAACTATTTACTGGGGGGCTTTGGGGAGAAGAAAAAAAAAAGATTGGCAACAGATGTTAGCTCAGGTGCCAATCTTCAAAACAAAACAAAACAAAAACAAAACAAAATTTGGCTGCCAATACTTAGACACTCCTCCCATCAAAAGGTGGGGCCCTATGTCCCTTCTCTATAATCCGAGGGGGCTTGTGACGGTTTCAACCACCGAGCACAGCAAAAGTGATGCTATGTGACTTCGGAGGCCAGGTTATAAAAGGCCATGCATCTTTCACCTTGCTCGCTGGAACACTCACTCATGGAACCCTGAGCTGCTCTGTCGTAGTTGGACTACTCTGAAGCCGTCAGGCTGGAGAGGCCATGTGTGTAGACGTTCTGGTTGATGGAGCCTGCTGAGCCCAGGCTTCTGGTAATCCCCAAGATGCCAGACATGTGAGTGAAGCTCTCTTGGACTCTTCAAACAAGCCCATCTGTCAGCTGAATACCACTGGGTGACCTCTGTCCCTGCCACTTGGAGTGGAATAATCACACAGTTCAACCCTGCATGAATTTCTGACCCCCAAAGTCGTGAGGTATAATGTCTGTTATTTTAGCCACTAAGTTTCGGGGTAGTTAGGCACCAACAGAGAACTGGAACATCTTTCCTCAGTGCCTTTTCCCTCCTTCGGCTCCTGTCCTCTTTCTTTCTTTCATTTCTCAGCGGCATTTCTCAGAAGCATTGTCTCCACTCATATCAGAATACTTTAGCTCTCGCTCAAAAGTCACTTCCTCAGGGAGGTCATCCCTGCATCCTCAGTCTAGATTTAGGTTCCCTGGTTATCTGCTCTCCAGGCTCCAGCTCTTCCTCTCGAAGAGATTATCACAGTCTCTGTTTATATATGTGCGATTCGTTGATTAGTGTCTTTCTCCCTCACCAGATTGTGAGCTTCAAGAAGGTGGGGACTGTGTCTGTCTTCCTCAGCCCTGCAGCCCCCTGCCTGGCATATAGTAGGCACTCAACGAACAGTTGATCTTATGAATGAATGAGTGAATGAGTGAGTGAGTCAGCTAGGTGTGTCGACGCTCCCCTGTAAGAAAGGACTTTCCAGGATCTGGGATGGCTGGGGCACAGCTGACTGGGGCACATATAGTTCTGCACAATGAATATTTCTTGAGCAGTTACTTCAGACCAGTTCTTGGAATGCAAAATACACAAGAAATGGTCCCGGTTTTGAGGAGGCATAGGGAATATAGATGAGCAAATACAAAATTTCAATACAGTGGAGTTGTGCTAGCAGCACATGGAATGCTAGGGTCGTGCTGATAAAAGGCTCCTGTCCTGGGATGGGAGTGGAGGTGATGGTCGGAACTAGGAATAGGCTTTCAGAGCAGGTGACATCTGAACCAAGTCTTGAAGGAAGAAGATGAGTCATCTAAATGAGACAGTGAGAGAAGAGCAGTTCCAGCAGAGGAAACAGCACAGAAGCATGGGGTAGTGGTATGGAGGGGAAGTCTGGGGCGGGGGGGTGTTGATATTGGTGGGATCAGGCAGGAGAGGTGGGAAGGCCTCCTATTCCACACAGAGAAGCTTTTTCCTGTGGACAGTGGGGAGTCAATGACAGTTGTAAAAAGTAAGTGATATGGTCGTAGCCGTGTTTTAGAGCAGTGCATAGAAAGGATTTGAGGGGAGTGAGAATGGAAGCTAGAAGTCCTGTTAGGAGACTATTTTAAAAGTGCGGGAAGGAGGGGATGAGGATTTGAACCTGCCCTAAGGCAAAATGGATGGAGAGCAAGAGTCCTGCCTGAGGATAGTTAGGAGTAGTTAGAACAGGACTCTGTGGTTAACTAGAAGTGAGGGAGAGGGAGGAGCCGCAGGTGACTCTCAGGTCTCTGGCTTTGTCAGCCAAACAGAAAGCAATGCCAGCAGCTGAGACAGAAAATCTAGGGGAGGCTGCTGGTTCAAGAAGGCTGCCTGAGCACAAATGACCACCTCTTCTCCTTCTTAAGGTTCTATTAAAACGACGGGACATATATTTTTAAAAGAATGAAATCATAACAAAATGGGAAAACAAAAAGGAATGATATCAATGGGCCAGAAACATTGCAGAATTTCTGGAAGATAAAGAGGAGATGAGATTCCTGGTGAAGAAATCCATGCAGAGAAACCTGCAGCCCCACACACCAGAGGAAAGAATAATTCCCATTCACGTGAGAGGCCTGTTAGGGAAACAAACCTACCCAACTTCAGAGGAAATTCACATCAGCTGCCTGTGCTAGCCTACACCTTCCTGTACTCATAAGTCTGAGTGGACAAGAAGGATAATGAAAAACAACTACATGAAAATAGAAGAGAAGGATTACATAAGCAAATAGAACAATTGACCCAATAAGATTTGAAAATCATTCAAGTTATAGAAAAGATCTTTAAAATTTTTTTGAATTCATATCCTCAGAGAGATATAAGAGGACCATTGCATCCATAAAACAAGAACAGGCTGCTATGAAAAGGGAGCAATCAAAGAACAGGGAAGAGTTTTGGAAATTGAAAATAATTGTCTAAATTTTCAAAAATTCAGTGGAAGGACTGGATAATAGAATGGAAAGTTAAAGACTAACTTCTTAATGTAAAAGAAAAAGTTAATGAAATTCCTCAAGACATAGAGCAAAAAGAAAAAAGATGGAGCATATGAAAGAAAGTTAAGAGACATGGAGGAGAGTCCCGGAGGTCCCACATCTATCTAGTAGGAGTTTCAGAAAGACACAACAGAGAGACTGGAAGAGAATAATAATTAAAGGAGCAGAAGCAGAAAGTGTTTCCTGAGCTGAAAAAAAAAATTTAGATTGAAAAGTCCCACCAAGCTGGAAAAAATGAAACACACACACACACATAACACACAGAGACACACACAAGGAAGAGCAGGATGGGAAGGAGAAGTGGATAGGTTTGATCTTAAAGTGTCTTTGGGATACTAGGGTAGAAACTCTGCCTGGCAATTTGGTGTATGGAGTTGAAGCCCTGGGTAGGGGTAAGGGCTAAAGAGAGACTTGAGAATTATCAAAGGACCTATGGAGAGGAAGGGGAAGAGAGGATCAGAGGAGAGGAGAGGAGAGGAGAGGGCTGAGGAGGGAACCCAGGAAAGAGAGATAAACAGCTGGAACACTTCTCAGCTCCCGGGGAGGCTTCTTACTTGCTGTCTTCCTGGGAAAATCGGTCTACCCTCTTTTCTACCCACTGTCACCCTGGGCTCCCACAGGCTGGACTGTCTTCTCCCTCAGAGCATAATCCACCTGCCTGGGAGATGGGCTTGTGGCTGACAAAGGTGAAGATTGCTGGGAGGATTGGGATGGTGGCACCACTACTCAAATTAGTCAGTTTTCAAGTGGAAATCAAATCTCTGTTCTGGCTGAAACAACCTGTCTCTCCACTGAAGCAGCTCATTCCCACTTAGAAGCGAACTGCGCATCTAACGTTGGAAGATAACACACCGGAACGACGAGGTAGAGCGTCAGGCCCTCACTTCCTGCTTGGTTTGCTTGGGAAGCTGGCGGTGGTGGCAGCTGCAGGGAGGAGGGAGAAGAGAGAACAAGCAAGGGAGGAAGCGAGAGAGGAGAGGACCTGGATACAAAGAACAGGGATGAGATCAGTCTTTATTGTCCCCTGACTTGCAGTAGAGGGGACCCTGCTCCAGGCAGGATGCCCACCAAGCCCCTGAGAAGGGGAGGGGTTGGAAAATGCCAAAGGTTTAGAAGTGAGACTAGAGAACTGGGATGTTTCCCCTTCCCAAAGTGAAGGCTGTTCCTTTTGCTTCTTTCTCCCTGGAGTGGTGTCCTTTGGGGCTGGAAGTCCCTCTAGGATGCACAGATGAATTGGCCTTTGAACTTGAAGGTAATTAATAATTTGCAGATGTCTCCAGATATTGTCGTATTCTCTGCCCCTGTCATTTTGTGTGTGCCACCCAGGGAAAGGGACACACATGTGCTGCATATTTCAATGTTTCGATCTCTCTCTTACACACACACAAACACACACAGACACATGTCATTTCTTAATGACCATGCCACATTTATCTCTTCCTCTTCGTCAGATCTTCCCTGCCCCCAGCCCCAGATAACCAGCATCAGCCAGTCACGTGCCAGGGTTGACTTCCCTTTAAGGCCTTGCAGAAAGGGTCAGAGTAGGAGCCTCAGCAGGAAGTGGGCAGGAGGGGGACACAAGAAGTAGCCAGTGGGTAGTTTTCCCTGGTTGGGAGAGGAGCCAGATGTGTTTGCCTGGGTGACCAGAGATGTCCTGCACCCTGACAGCTCTGAGGGTGGGGTTTTCACCCAGACAGCTGCAGAAGGAGTGGTGCATTGTTCTAGGCCCAGCAGGAGGCCAGCACCCCCACAGACCAGTCTGGCAGAAAATAAAGCCCCTCTCTATGCTAGCTGCCGCTGCTGCTGCCATCACTTTGTTATGAGGGTTAGTGACTGTCCATTAACTCTGGAGAGCTGATTCTCGCCAGTGCTGCACCAACGGTTGAGAGCTAGAAAGTGTTGACATGGGGTGGGGGGGGGGGGGGTTGATCCCCAACCCTGACTGGGTGCTGGCAGGGAGGAACGGGGAGGTCGCTTGCGTGGCTTACTCAGCTCTACCCAAGTACCGGTTAGCTAAGGCTTTTCTGAACATTGGCTTGGCCTGCCACAGTTGAGGAAAATTATTGTTAGAGCTTGTTTTGTTTTTATAGAAAAAGCTTCCCCCAGGGATGGATCTTTCCTGACTGTCCCCTCTTCCAGTCTTCTTAGGAGGGGGATCCCACCCAGGCAGGGTCCTTGGGAGGAGATGGTCAAGGATCAGGTCCCTGGCCCTTGGCTACTCACAAGGGATCTTAGGGGGGTGTCCTTTCCTGGTCTCTTGTCTTGGAGGCAGGGGCCCTCCTGGCTCAGCAACTCTGTACACACTCATGGCTTTCCCAGGGAAATAAGGACAAGAGGGGGGTCTTAAGAAAACACTAGAAACATAAATGGCTTTTTCTGGTTTATCTTGCTCCCTTCTACTCCATTCATAAAATCCAGTTCTTTACTGAAAGGACATTAACTTACTCTTCTAACCAGGTTAATGAAGCTGGTATCCTGTGCTCAAGGAGAACTGAGGGATTCGCAAGCTCAGGACAGCCCTCAGAGAGCCCCACAGAACATCAGGGCTTGGGATGTTAAAACTTACCTAGTCCAACTCGCTTGTTTTATGGGTGAGAAAACTGAAGCTTACAGAGGGGAAGGGACCTGCCTGACACTCAGTGGCAGATCTGGGACCAGAATACAGGGCTTTTGACTTGCAGTCAAATGCTTTTACTCTGAGATATTTTAACGCTTCATTCTCTTATTTTACACCCAATTACAGAGTCCTTACTATCTTCCAGGTGCTATGGGGGAAGGGAGGTGTGGAGGGAGGCAAAGAGATGAAAACAACACAATCCTTGCCTTCAGGGAGCTGTTTCCCTGGATCTGTGATCCTTGGGGGGAAGGGACTGAGCCAGACTCTCACCCTATATTGTTTTCCACAGGTGATGATGGAAGAGGAGAAGGGGGAAGGGAACACTTTTGGTCCCCCAAGATTTACAAGTTGAGCTTCACTGACTCTGGAACCACAGGGAGGCCAGGACAAAGCGAGCCATGGCCAGGCTTGTAGGAAAAGGGGCAGGGGTGACAATGATCAGGTCACTGCTGGCAGGCCTGGCTGGTGGATGGGAACAGTGACAGCAGCTCACGCTGGTATGGCGATGTACAGTTGACAAGCCTTCAATCAGGTATGTTGTTTCCTTGAGTCCCAAGGCAATTCCCTGAGGTGAGCAGAGCAGCTACCTTATCCCCACTTTAGGGATGAGGAAACTGAGGTTCAGAGAGCTCAGGTAACTGGCCTAAAGCCAGTAAATGCCAGTGCCCAGCCAGGAATTCCTAGTCTAGTGCTTTTTCTACCACTGGGGGTAGGGAAGTTGTACTGGGTTGAGAGAATGGGGATAAAGCAGTGGTCAGCCCCAGCGAGAGGCCAGTCTTCCTCTACGCAGTTTTATTTTGATTGCTACATTCTGCCACTCAGAGAACTCTGCTCCAAGGAACTGGAAGCACTTTGCAGGCCTGAATGAGCTCATCCACCGCACTCTTGCCAAAAAGAGGGAGAACTCCAAACGGAGGCTCTGTCTAGGGTCACCAGCATTCAGGCACGTACTAGAAAACAGGACTCATCTTCCCCCACCCTTTGCCCTCATGCACCAAGTAGTGTGATGCAAAACCAGCCTTCTTCCATGAGAGTCAAGAGGGCCACAGGGAAAAATGGAAGTACCTTCTGGTACCTCCTGGTATCTCCTTCCTTCCCCGGAGAAATAGGTTAATATTCCTAAGGGGCCTGGCTCATCCCTTGGCCCAAGGGCCATTTCCAGGGCAAATAAATCTTCAGAGGGCTGGGCCACAGTCCACAGATGAGCAGGCTTAGGGGAGGAGAGGGGAGATTAGCTGGCTCAGATTTCCCTAGTGTGGCAGAGCCCTGGTGGGGACTAGGGTGCCAGAGTCCAGGAGACTCTCATCACTTGGCGTTCTTTGTGGGCAGGGTGTCTCAAAGCTTCCTGAGGTCGGGGTCAAGGCCTGGTGGTGTAGGGTCAGAGTGCCCAGGAGCCTGTCTGGGCCCCAGTCCCTCAGGCCCTTCCCAACATCCGCAGCCTATAGGGCGAGGGGTAGGGATGGACTTGGCACCATCTCTGGCAGAGCACAAGGTGAGGCCAGCAGGGAGTCAGAGCCCCCCATCCTTGAGAGAGGTCCCACTGCCCTCCCCAGCTCAGTTCCGGCTCGGCGCCCAGCTATGCACTCCCGCTACGCCCCCAGACGGACCCTTACCTGTCCCGCCGAGGACGGTCCCGCCTCCTCCGCGGGGTTTGGGGGGCTGGCATGGGCCGGTGAGCGTTGGTGGCACCAGCACCTTGCGGCCGCCGTGGAGCTCCCAGGAGGGCGCCTCTGCTCCCCGCCCCGGGTCCCTGCCGCCGCCGCTGCTTCAGCACCGCGGACAGCTCCCGCCCGCCGCCCGCCGCCGCCCGCCCTGCCCGGCGCGGTCCCCGGAGCCCCGCATCTTGGCCGGGCCCGCCGCCGCCGCCGCACAGCCCTCAGCCCGGCCCGAGGCGGCTCCGCGCCGACTTGGGAGGGCAGCGAGGAGGGTCCCCCTCCTCCCCGCCTCCCGCCGCCGCCGCCTCCCTCTCGCCTCCGTGCTCCGTGTTCCCTTCCAAGCTCCAGAATCAGCCCACCAGGCACTCCGGACCCAGCTCCCGGGCGGGGCGGGGCGGGGCGGGGCGGGAAGTCGGAGGAGTCCAGAGGAGGCGGTGGAGCGAGGGGCGCGCAGCTGGAACCGGCTGCTCTGGTTCCTGGAGCCGAGTCCCCTCTCTCAGCCCTTCTCCCCTCCTCTACTCCTGCGCTCCCCCAGAAGCGATGGGCGACCCTCAGGCTTCTGGAAGCATTTTGGAGCCCCTAGGCTCCCAAGCTTTGAGTTTTAATATTGATTTGTTCTAAAAAGAAAAACAAGCTAACAAACAGCATTTATTGAGCTCCTACTATATACTGGACATGAAGCCAGGTTTTTGTTTTTAACCAATACAATCTCATTTAATTTTCTAAACAACGCTATGAGGCATATATATATATATATTCCATTTTACACGTGAAGACGCTGGGCTCACAGAGATTAAATCTCTTGATTTGGAGATAACAGTGCTGTGCTGGGCAATGCACAGGCTTTAAAGACCATGGGCCTAAGTTTTGGTTCTGGTGTCCCATTTATTACCTGTCTAACCTTGAGCAAGTTAACCTCTCAAAGCCTCAGGTTTTTCCTCAGCAAAATGGGGGAGCTGTATCTACTTCATAGGAGTCATATGAGGACAAAGCGAGATGACCTGCATGACACACTGGTCCCAAATAGGCCCTTAGCACGTGAACATTCTCCTCAGTTCTCCCAGAGAGAAACCTCGGACCTGAGACCAGGGCTTCAGCTGCCTTGTCTCCCCACCGTCCTGCTCGTGATGGCCCCCCTTCACTCAGTTTCCTTTTTTGGTGTGGAGTATCCTCATCTTGAGTGTTATAAGTGGATAGGACTATTTTTTCAAGCCTCTCACAAGGTCTTGAGTGTTGCCACAACACCAGGAGATTGGGGGAGAGTATTCTCATTTTCTGAAGGTAAATAGGGGTCTGCAAAGTAAACCCCGGAGTAGGCTGAAGCTGAGGCTAGGGATGGAAGGAGGCACTGGGAACCAGGCTCTGGCAGTGGCAGTCCTCCCTTGCTCCATCCAAGGATGCCAGAGCACACTGGATGGTGGCTCTGGAACCCCCTCACTCTCGTGTGACAAGGGGCATCTGGAGCAATTCTGTTTAGCTCCTGGTATCAGTAGGAAGCTCCCATCATGGAGCTTGTGTCTCCTCATCTTCAGGGCTCGGCAGAGAACTCGCTAAGCCTTGTGGTCTGTCTCAGGGCTGGTAGTGGTGTTTAACCTGTTGGGTGTTAAATATGTTCTTGCTCTTCTTGCCCCTGCTCCATTAGAATGTAAACCCTAAGGCTAGGAAGCCTCTTGGACTGCTCATCTGAGGCCCATACAGCAACTGCCCAGACACCCCCCACACACTACACACATGAGACAGTGCCTCATATACTTTTGCTCTGCTCTGGCCTCCCTCTCACAGGGGCTTGTGGCCCCCTTCTTGGCCTTGGCTTCTCTCTGCTTCTCCCCTCCTTACCCTGGCTTTGCTCCACGCCTGGGCTGCATACCGAATTACCAATCGAAAGGATAATAAAAAATGCCATTGAAGCAAAAGCCGCATATAAATTCCAAATACTAATGTTGATAATTATATGCTGTTGCCTGGAGGGAAAACTTGAAGAGAGGCCATTGGTGTTGTGTCAAGGGCCCTGGCCTGGGCGCCAAGAGACCTGGGTTCTAGTCTGGTCTTTGTGATTAATTGGCTGTGTGACCTTAGGCAGTCACCTTATCTCCCTGGGCCTTTGCTTCCTTCGGATTCTAAGCATCCTCAGCAGCTTTGAAGAAAATGTAGGGGCAATCAGCACCATGTGAAATTTGTGACAGAGAATGGTAGGCTAATGTAGCAGGAAGAGTTTCTTTTAGGGAAATTACCTTTTATCCCTCACGAGATAGGGGAGGTGGCTAAGGGACTGCATAATCTACACCTACGTATAGTTTCCATTCCATTTTCCATTTCCTCTCTTTTCCCCTCCCTTCCTTTCTCCACCAAGTATTTCCTGCTGTGTAATGAAGGTCAGCCCCCTTGCTAGACCCTGAGAATACAAAGTATACGCCATAGTCCGCATCCTTGAAGAGCTGCCATGGAGGGTGGTGGGGTAAATAGACATGTTAACTAGCAATTCCAACCCACTGAGATAAATACTCTCAGAGCATAAGTGAAAAGCACAGAGAGAAGGAAACAATTAGCTCCACCTGGGGAAGTCCAAGGAGGCTTTCTGAGGAGGTGCCATTTGAGCTGAGTTTTTTTTAAAGGATGAGACATTCACCAGAAAGGCCAGGAGAGGAGGAAGTTCTGGGTGGAAAGGCTGGAGTGAAGAAATGAGGCTGGAGGACTGGTGAGGAAGCTACAGCAGAGTCCAGGAAAGGGATGGTAGAACTTGAACAAGGCAGAGTCAGTGGGCTGGGTAACAGAGGATGGCTTTGAGACACTTCTGGGGGAGAACAGAGAGGAGAGATTGGTCGTGGGGAAAGGGACAGGGTGTCAAGGATAATGTTGTGGCCTCCTGCTTCTGGGAAGCTGATGCTACCTACGAGAGGGCATCCAGAGGAGAGTGAACTCTGCTTACCCTGGGCAATGCTGCTGGGTGCCATAAATCCCTCAGATTATAGGCTTTTACACTGTCCATTTCAATTTTTTTCTCCCTTTAGCTCCTAGGAAATTTTCTTAAGCCAAAAAAAGGCTTCCATCTAATCTTGATTATCTTAATGGAAAAGGGAAAGGTCCAGGCTTAGTCCAGAAGAGCTCAGTGGGGCAGAGCATCCCTGGAATCCTTCCTGGAGGAGGCTGAAGGTGTCCTAGCTGGACTAGAGAAGGTCCATAGAGAAGGGACAGAGCAGGCGCTGGGTGAAAACCTCTCAGGAGATGCCTTCATGTCCTGTTCTGCTCCCACTTCTCTGACCTTCCCCAAACAGAATCCAACATGGTGGGCTCTGTTTTTCTTGGAGTCAGCTTTGGTTGCTAATCTCTTTCCACCTGGGGACTTCCCTTCATAAGCTCTTTCATGCACAAACTCTTAGCTCTTTCTACAAGAGGTTAATTTGCTCACAGTGTTCCCTAGAGAAGGTAAATCAGCACCAAGTGTGGGGAGATCAGCTTCACTCCCTGTATCAATACACCACATGTTGGAAGAGATGCTCCCCATAAGGAGCATCTTTGGGGGGCTTTGGAAGTACATTACCACAGCTGCCCACTTCTCTCCATGGGAGATTGCAAAACTGAATTGCAAAGGCAATTTCTTTAGCAACACACCAATTCATGCCAGGGAAAGAAGATGAAGAGAGTTTTCAGCACTAGTCCTGCCCAATTTCCCTCTTTCCCACCAGGCACAGGCTCACTCAAGCCTGGAAATGCGTGAGTTACTGCAACTTTGAGAGGCAGAACCAGAGCATAAGGTGGAGGAACACAGCAACCACAGACTGCACAGCTCGGAACTCCATCAGTATCAACTCTGGCATCCACAGGCTGCCTTGGGGGCATGTGAGCACTTGCTCACTGGCAGAGGAACCTGTACTGTTGGCACTTCCTCACTTTCCACAGGGCAGGGATATGTGAGTGTATATGTGTGAGCTTGTGAGGGTGTGGGAGAGGGAATTATCAGCAGTGGCAGCAGACTGACCAGGTCTTTCACCTGATGCAATAATGAAAATGAAAATGAGTAGAAGAACAAGAATGCTTTATATTTGCCTTGCACTCTACAGTTTTTGAAGCATTTGTTCAGTCATTATCTCATTTGATTCTCATAAGTGTGTATCATCCCTAGGTTACAGATGAGGAAAATGAGTCCCAGAGAAGTTATGTAACTTCCAACCCAGAAGAAATAGAGATCAATACCAAAGGAAATCAAAGTCAAAGGAAAAAGAAATGACACTGAGGCATAACCCTACCTTTTCCCTGCCCTTGACGCTGTAGCCCGCCAGGTGGGGTCCGCAGGGGAGGTCTTCTTCACCTTCACCCTGAACTGAGACAGTGCAGAGTGGGCCCCAAACTCCTACAAGGCCCTGTCCTGGAGCCCGCTGAGGAGCTGTGCTCCAGGACCCGGGACAGCTCCCATCTGTGTGTGTGTGGGGGGGGGGGGGGTGTTAGTGTGTGCTTGCTCCCCAGGTGACTTTCTGAGCTAGAAAAGGAAAGACTTTTCTCCTTCTGTGTGTAGGAAGACACTTTCCTTGTGCCTCTCTGCTGCCTGCGTCTGCGTGTCTGATGTGCAGATGAGACATGACCCTCTACCCTCCCCAGATCAGAGTCTGGGGAGGTAGGAAGCTGGAAGGTAAAAGGGCTATTGATGCTGAGAAAATGTTCCTAGAGAAGCTGGAGTTCTTTTTACATTCTCCAGCTCAGGACAAGCAAGAGAAACCCGTTCTGGGTGCCTACTCTGTATCAAACACTTTTATCTTTCAATCCTCAAAACAATTCAATTAAGTTGTTTTTAATCAAGGCGCATGCAGGTTAAGTTAGTGTGCCAGATTTATACATTCAGCAAACAACAGGCAAGATTTGAAGCCAGGTCTGTCTGATGCTAAAGCTGAGTCTTTTCCACCATCTTCCTTAGCAACCTATTTATCTCCATAATTATCCAAGGGTTTGGGACATTTAATGGGGAGCAGAAAAAGAAACAAGAGGAAACATCCTAAAAATGTAAAAACAGCTCTCTGGGTTTATATTACTGCTCAGGTGGAATTGGAATGACACAAGGCCTCAGATTCTCTGCTGGGTTAGAAATCTGTACTTGCCAAACTCGAAGGCTGAGGATTTTCAGGTGCTTTCTTTGTTTATTTCCCTCTTGTTTTTCCTTACTTTTTCTGATGTTCCTTTTTAAAAAGATTTTATTTTTCCTTTTTCTCCCCAAAGCCCCCCAGTATACAGTTGTATATTTTTAGTTGTGGGTCCTTCTAGTTGTGGCATGTGGGATGCCGCCTCAGCATGGCTTGATGAGCGGTGCCATGTCCGCGCCCAGGATCCGAACTGGTGAAACCCTGGGCCGCCAAAGCAGAGTGTGAGAACTTAACCACTTGGCCACGGGGCCAGCCCCCTGATGTTCCTTTTGACGATTCCGGCCTGACTCAGCTAGGTCAAGGGGACCCAAGAGTGAATGGGTGGGGCGGGGGAGAGCAGCTGTGGTGATGCAACCCTGGGCACTGGCAAGGTGTGCCAGCAGGGAGGAAAATGACAAATCCCAGGGAGAAGGTGAGACACTCAGGCTGCTGTTTCCCTCTTCCTGAACACCCACTCCCAGGAGCTATTCTGTGCTCCTGCTTCAGAAGGGATATGTGTGTGTGTGTGTGTGTGTGTGTGTGTGGTGTGTGTGTGTATATGTGTGAAAAGGACAAGGGATAAGTCCTCAGAGGCCAAGCTACTTTCAGTTATCAGCTTCTTGGTCCCTGGTCCCACACGGTCCCAGCAGTATTCAGGGCGCCCGCATAAGGCCCTGCCTTGCAGCAAGCACACATTTGGTTCTACTGCAGCCTATGTCCCATCTCTCATCCACATCCTGGTATTCAATTCTTTTCCTCTGGCTCCAAAACTTGTTATTCCAGCACAAACCTTGGGCCCTGATCACACTGTAATAACAGGGTTCTGCTGCATCAATGAGAATGTTAACAAGGAGGGTAGTAAAGGCACGCTGTGCCATGTTGAGCCCTGGAGAACTAATGAGACAGAAGTACAACAGATGACAGAAAGAGAGATAAACAGATGGATGGATGGATAGATAGATGATAGACTTTTTTGAGTGCCTGCCATATGCCAGGAACTGCACTGAGAGTTTTATAAGTATTGTCTCAATGAATCATCTACTAAATCTATGAAGTAGGTATTCACTATACAATATCATTTGTATTCATTCTCAAATAATTTTATAGGTGCCAGGCACTGTGCTAGATGCTTTCTACACTGTTTCACTTAGTCTTAACAATACTCCGTTTCTTCTGCATTAAGAACAATTATTGCAGGGCTTCTTGCCCTTGCCTGAGGAGGTACGCGGAGGAGGCTAGCAGAAAGAGCACGAGCCTTGGCAGCAGGCAGGCCTGAGTTCGATCGTGGTAGGTTTGTCAATCCAGGTTTGTTCTTTTTTGGAAAACAATTTGGCACCAAGTATCAAGGGCCAAAGTAAATGTACTCCTGGGACTCTATCCTAAGGCAATACTAATAGGTAACATTTATTGAGTAACTACTATGCCAAGCACTGTTCTAACTGCTTTAGATGAATCATTTTATTTAATTCTAACAACGCCCCGTGAGGAAGGCACTATTGTCATCCCTATTGTACTGAAGTGAAAACTGAGACACATAATTTACCCAAGGTTATACCACTTGTAAAGCACGGAGTCCATATTCTAACTCCAGCGGCCAGGCTCCAAGGCCTCACTCTTCAACCCTACACCACACTGACCGTGTACACTTTGCACATAAAACTGGCCATCACGGGATTAATTATTGTTGCAGAAAATTTGGAACATCTATAAACGTCCAAAAACCAGAGCAGAGAGTAAGCAAACTTAAATAATGTTTTTAAAGAGTTTACAATACCATGAAGGAGCTGCTTATGTTTTAATATGAAGTGGAAAAAAGTAGGTTATAAAAGTGCACATACAATATAACCACAAGTATGCAAAAAAGCCCAGAAAAACATCCTAGGAGGAATTAAAGCAAAATGCTATTAAGGGTTGTCTCTGGATGGAGGCCACTACGGTTCATTTAAATGTTTCTCTTTTTCCTTTTCTGTATTTTCTAAATTCTCTGTACATGCATTACCTTCAAATTATTTTAAAACTTAAATAAAAATAACAATTTACTGAAGGAATGATTGGTAGGTTGGGTGCCCTTTGAAGACTCATCTCCTCTCTCAATCTCATCACTCCCAGCAGGAATAATGGTGGAGTTGGGGGGGGGGTGACCTCTACCCCTGGCCTGCCACAGTGGGAGAATTATAGTAAATGAAGTCACATTTCTAAAGGTTATGTTCTCCTTAAAGCTGGGTTGACTGAAGCCTTAGTGATCCTCATGGAAAAAAGGAAGGCGAAGAAGAAAGCAGCAGGGAGGAGGCAAAGAGAGGGAAACACAATGTCAGGATGGCAGGAGAGAAGGACGAGGTGGAAGAGACAGCTTGGGGAGGAAAGGGGAAGTGATGAAGGAAAGCGGGAGCCCTGAGCAGGGTCAGAGAGCTAGGAGAGGAGAAAATGAGTGAGTGATGAGGCAAGAGAGCATGAGCAAGAGAGAAAGAGAGAGAGACAACACAGCAACCTGGTAAGAGGTTTAACTCTTTTCACTCACCAAGGTTCCTGTTAAGCTGCAGTGGATTGCCCCAGTGTTACAGAAACCATTTTCTGCAGTTAAATGGTGCTTACATCTAGGAGAAGCCTTTCCCTGGGCTTGCAACTTGCATCTCTCTCCCAGCTGCCTGGCTGTACCCGAGTCCTCAAGGCTCCAGCCAAGAAGAATCTCTCTGGACTGTAGCCACTGCAATTTGCCTGCAATGACTAGACCCATCTCTGCTGCAACTTATCCAGCCAGTGCTGGGAGCTTCAGCACCAATGGACATGAATTATGACATAAACACAGGATTAACACTCAGAACACAGTTTGCAAAGGCTGCCTAAGGCTTCTAGTTTATAAACCAAAGCATTAAAAAAAAAAATCATGGAACAATGTGAAATCTGTGAAGGTCATCTGTAGAATAAATCCTCTACCCCATAGAATCTACCCAAGGAAAGAAATGAGGCCCAGAGAGAGAAGAGTTGGCCAAGGCCAACAGCTGGTTGGCAGGGGAGTCTGAACTTTCTGATTCCTGACCCAGTAGAACAATTGCTTACAATATGAGCGATGTTTTGTGTTTTCAAAGGGGTTGCTGTGAATCTAATTACCTTTCTTTTACCCTCATAATATGCCCCTGAGGTACATAACCCAGAACAAGCTCTACTTTTGTGGGTAGAAAAGCAGCAGCTCAGAGAGGCCATGGAATTCTCCCAGTGTCAATGAGGTGATTAAATAAGGTGCTGGGACTCAAACTAAATCTTCTCAAGAACATGAGTGCTCAGCCACACACTTTCCCGAGGAAATTTCAGCCATGGGAAGTCAAGAGCAATTTCAATTTTTGCAGATTGCTGGAGCCCTCAGGCCAAAGTTCCTGCTTAGGGCAGCCCCTCAAATGTTAGAGGCAAAGATTGGGATCGTCCAAATTTCTACAGTCGCATTCTGGTTTCTACTGTGAAACCATCTGCATGGCTACAGTTCTGATGTGTCATAAACCCGTTACCACTGATAACCATTGGTGAAGTACTTATTGTACACAGGCAACAGAATAGGTTCTGGGGGTACATGGAGATATAAGACGTAGCCCTGGTCATCACAGACAATGTTATTTTAGCTGTGGAATAAGGCCAAATACATCCAAATACAAAGAGATGACAAATCAGAGTTCTGTGCCCTGCATGTGCTGTTCTGCTTCCTTGAAAGCCCCTTCTGCACCCCCTTGCATGTCCCTAAAATCTCAGCTTGGGCTTTCTTCCTCAGGAGTCTTTTTCTAGACTCCTCAGCCTGGGTTGGATTCCCCTCCACTGGCTTCCTGTAACATCCTGTATTTTCCCTACCACAGCACTCAGCACACTGTACTTTTAAATCTTACATGTCTCTCTCTCTCACCTGACTCTGAGTTTTGGGAAGGAGGATGGGGCTGTATTTTTCATCCCTGGTCCCTTTCTCAATAAAATTCTTTCTAGTAGCTATTACGTTCCTGCTATTCGACCTGGAAATTGCTCTCCTCCTTGTGCCTGTGCCTGACATAAGTAGACACTCAATAGATATTTGTCGAATAAAGAAAGGCAACCATTCTGCTTCTACTGCCTCCAGGATAGAAGCTCTAAGGTCCCTCGCAGCTCTAACATACTGTGACCTTATGCTCACCAGTTGAGGCATTACTTTCATTGAGGATGGATATAGGTTCACTTAGTAGTGAAGGAAACCACCGCACCATTGACCCTCTTTTCCTCCTCAGGGACGTAATGATAATTTGAGCATGCACAACAGTGGGAACCTGTGGCTTACTTCACCTCCCTTTTATTAGAGTGACCAGGCCTGGCAGGAGTCCATTGGGAACTTCCTGTGCTCTCCTAACAAATTCTCCTCCTAGTTACCTGGTTGCTGGGCAGGGGAGGCTGGGAAAATCAGTGGCTAGGCAACACAGAACATTCAGGATAGGAGACTAGCCAGAAGTGTTTGCAGATTAGAAAGGCAAGAAAACTTGATGGAAACACACATTCAAACTACCTGCCAGGCTCTTAATAACGTGAGAGGAGTAGAGCCTGGAACCAGCTGGAGGAAAAAGATAAGAAGCGTATTTATTTCCTCTGCCTAGACCACATCAACTGTCCCCCCACCCCCACCCCTATACCTTGTGTTACACTGTTAGAAAACTATGGTTGCGTTTCTCAGGCAAGCTGCATTGTATCAATCTCTCTCTACATGTAGGATAACCAAATCCAAGATGTTAGCAAATTTGTTTGGCATGCCCCTGGGTGTGTTGCTGTTCATGGTGCTGAGTTTCCAATGGGGCCCCAAGGTCTCTGAGTCTTAGCTGGCTTTGTCTGCCCTTACAGATGACCCAACTGATGAATGATAGAAAGGAGTTGGGCTGTGGACAAGGAAGACTCAAGAGACTGTGTGGAAAGAGAGGACCACAATACATTATCTGAAACCCTGGAGCCAGATGTTTTTCAGTATTCAGAATTTTTCAGATTTTAACGAGGTAATATGGTGCATCCACTGCATATTATGGAAAACCTCTAGTGAGGTCTAGGGCAACACCACATAATCGAGCACATCAATATTTCACAGAAAAATGCATGACTAGTCATCCCAAGTGTGATCAATAAAGGTGTTAAATAGCCTCACACAGTTCAAGGTCTTCCTCCAAATGAGTTTGTTCGCCTTAGACTCACAAAAATGCTTTTGGTCTTATGGTGTTTTGGAGTTCAGAATTTTGGTTAAGGGATTGTGGCCCCACTGTGGTTCCAGCCCTTGGATTCCACCTTGGGTCAAATTGGTCTACAAAAATTCCTATGGTTGAACAAACATCGTAAGCTTATAAATTTCCTAACTGGGGGTCGGAGGCAGGGGATGGATGAGGAATGAAACTAAACTTTTAAAAAAGCAGCTTGAACCATCTAGTCCTCAAGCCTCCCCATCCCTAAAGATTCACAAGCATAATTTTCTCCTCAGGACAAATAGCTAATAATTCTTAAAGCATAGCTGGATATCCTGGAATCCTCATGGATGGCGCACAGATTGAAAACATAAAAGGCCATTAGCTCTTTTTTACGCATAAACCTGAGTGACCCTGGACTCTGGACAACTCATATCTCCTATCACACAAACATAAGCATGGTTGGAAATCTTGTGGTGGGGGAAAATGATGGGGGAATACTCATGTTTGTTTTTATTAAACTAGTTTTTTAAATGAAATGATACATGTACTAGGCAAACTAGTGAAAGGAATGAATTTCCAGCTACTAGATTTTCAGACGTGAATACGTATTCATTTGTATAGTCGTTAAAAGCCTACACCTAAATCATTTCAGATTCAAGTCCCCACATGGTCCCTCATAAACTCTGTAATTTTGGATAAATCACTCAATTTCTCTAAGCCTCAGTTTCTTTATCTGTAAAGTGGGCTTAATTGTGGTACCTCTCTCACGGAGTTGTTTACACGAGAAGAGATAACGCAGTTAATGGGTCTAGCAGTTTAGGTCAGTGCCTGGAGCAGAACAAGTTGTGTGGTTCAAATCTGAAGCAGCTACTCTCCTGCTGCTAGAGCAGATGTATACAGAGCCCTCTAAATTTGCTTGTAGGATAACCCCTAATTGATAGCACTGAGTTCTTTTATTCTGGTGAGTGATAACACGTGGGTCCAGAGATCTCTTGTTCTCCATTCCCCTCCTCCTCAACACAAATTGACCATGGTAAAAAATGTTTGGAGGTCACTGCTCTTGGCAGATTGAACCTTGGACCTTGGACACTAAGCTCCTACCCTGGGAAAGGAGGCAGGGTGGGTATACAGAATTTAGGGTGTAAAGCATTGAATTTGGAGTTAGAAGCGTGTTTTGGTTTTGTTTTTTTTTTTTTTGGTGAAGAAGACTGGCCCTGAGCTAACATCTGTGCCAATCTTCCTCTATTTTGTGTGTGGGAGGCCACCACAGTGTGGCTTGATGAGTGGTGAGCAGATCCACATCCAGGATCCTAACTGCCAAACCCCAGGCCACCAATGCAGAGCATGTGAACTTAACTACTATGCCACCAGGCCAGATCCTGGAGTTAGAAGTTCTAACCCTAAATCTGGCACCACCTTGCTGTGTGACTTTGGACAGATTGCTTCTTCCCACCAGAGGATTTCTAAATCCCATCCAGCTCCAGGATTCTAGGATTCTGGTCTGATTCCCAGGATTCTGCTTTTGATTTCCGGAACTATGTAGATGTGACTGCAGGTAACTGACGTCCTTAACAAGCTGTTGGTTAGTCTGGCTTTGGTCTTAGGTCCACTTGTGAAAGCAGAGTGTTGTTTAAGCATCGCCAACTCTGGAATCAGACAGGCAGGTCCAAATTCTGACTCAGCCACTCTTAGCTGGGCACATTACTTAACCTCTTTGAGCCTCAATTTCTTCATTATGAGCATGGGGTTAAATAATAGTACCTGTCTTAAAAATAGTGCTTATCTTTTTTGATCCTTCATTCTACAAATGTTTGTTGAGTGCTCACTCTGAGCCAGGCACTATGTTAGGTACCAGGATACAACTATGAGAAATACCAGATGGAACTTACAGTCCAGTGTGAAACACAGACAATGACTGAGTAATCATACCAACAAATATAAAATTGCAACTGTCACAAGTGCGGCTAAGAATGGCAACATGCTGTTACAAGAACTTATAACAGAGGGATCTGATGTGATAAGGAATTTCAGGTAAGATTTTTCTGGGAAGGTGATGCTTGCGTTGAGCACTAAAGAATGAAGATAGCTAACTAGATAAAAGGGGAAAGACAATGTGTAAAAGTCCTGTGGTGGAAGATAAGGAAGAAAGCCAGTGAGGCTGGAGGGAAGAGAATAAAAGGGAACCAGGAACCAAGTGAACGTGGAGAGATAAGCAGGGTCTCACATGTTTTATGTAATTAATTAATTAATTAATTTTGCTGAGGAAAATTTGCCCGAGCTAACACCTGTTGCCAATCTTCCTCTTTTTCTTGAGAAGGATTCGCCTTGAGCTAACATCTGTGCCAATCTTCCTCTATTTTGTATGTAGGTTGCCCCCACAGCATGGCCACCTGTGAATGGTGTAAGCCCGTGCCCAGGGAACCAAACCCAGGACACCAAAGTGGAGTGTGCTGGATTTATCCACTAGGCCACAGGGCTGGCCCTTCACTGATTTTTATCCTAAAATCAGGGAGAGACCATTGAGGGTTTAAGTAGGGGGCCGCTATTTTCAGATTTGCTTTTAGAAGAGATCTCTAACTAAGAATAGATTTGGGGAAAGGTGGTAAAATGAGTTTAGGTACACCAGCTAGGATGCCACTACTGTGGTCCAGGTGAAATAAGATGGCAGCTTAGAATGGGGTGGGAATAGAGGGACTTAGAGAGACGTGAAGAGATTAGAAACCTATTTAAGAGATAAAATCGACATGACTTGGAAATAGATTAGATGGGGCAGGGTTGGGTAATGAGGAAGAGGAATTTGTCAGGAATGATGCCCAGGTTTCCGGTTTGAGCAACTGGGTGGCTAACGGTGCCATTTTCCAGGAGAAAGACTCCAAGGGAATTAGCAGATGTGGGAGAAAGAGCCTGAGTGACTTTGGACCTGTTGGCTCATGGTGCCACTGTGACATTCAAGTGGAGTTGTCCAGCAGGCAGCTAGATATGGGGATCTGAACTGGAAATACAAATTTGGGGAAAATTAGCAGAGACAGCAGTTGAAGCTGTGCATATGATGAGATGCCCCAGGAGTCCAGTACAGTACAAAGAGAGGAGAGGACCTGGGTCTTAACCTCAAAGAAACTCAACATTTAATTGCTGGGTAAGAAGAATGAACCCGAAAAGATGACAAGGGGGAGGAGGAGGTGAAACCAAGCCTAGAAATTGCGGATCACAGCAGTGAAGGGAAGAATGATTCATGAAAGAAAGAGTGCTCAGCCATGTGGAAAGATGATGAAAGGTCAAGTAAAATGAGGGCTGAAAGATGCTCATTGCGTTTAACAACACAGAAACCATTGGTGACCTTAGCCAAGCTGTAGATATGGAGTGATGGGGTGGGAGCCAGGGTTAGGAGAGAGTGGGAAGCGAGGAAATCATCACAGTGAACATAGAACAGTGTTTCACAACCGTGAAGGGGAGGAGACGGATTGAGCAGTAAGCAGCCTGAGATTCTTGGAAGGTGTAAATTACATGATGGATATAAAATGCTTAGGATAGTGCTTCACCCAGAGTAGACTGGGACTGAGGGTGTTTGCCTTAGAGAAAAAGATACGATTTCTTTGAAAGACCCAGGTACCTACTTCAGTGCTTTCACATGACATTAGTGAAGCTTAGATTCCAGAACTGCAAAATGGACTCAGCTCTTTGAAAGGAAGATCTGGATGACAGCTGGGAAGGGAGGAGATTAAAGCTACTTTCCCCAGGAATCCCACGGTCCCAGGGTCAGGGAGGGCAGGCAGAGTCGATAACTGTGGTTAGGGGTGAGGGGTCGGGAGGGGTGATTTCACTCTGAAGGTCCAAACTTCCAGGGCATCTCCTTCAGCGTAATTCAGCCAAAATCCATGAAGCTTTCATCAACTGCTTCAACTCACTGACTCCTCTCAACTCCTGCAGCACTTAGGGCCCCACATAATTTATCAATTGTTTATGTGAGATTCTAATAAATCAGGCAGATAGAATGGAATTAGAAGGAATTTATTTTATAAGTTCAATTTTTATTTATTTACTATAAGATCAGTGATAGAGAAAAATGAGGCTATTCTGATAGTGTAAAAAAAAAACCCAAAAAACGGAAATCAGGAGTTCTAGTCACCTCAGAAAACAACTTGTTTCTTTATTTTGTTTTGACTGCAAAAGAACCCCCAAATCCTGATTCATTCAGATCAGTCGTTGCAAATAATAGCAATTTTACCTTACAAGGTCAGGATGTTCTTTAATTAATCAAGATGGCAGAAGGACATTTATCCTAAGGTCTGCACAAACATGAGCTAGTCCAGAGAACGAGCTGGCTTCCGATGTGCTTAATATATAAACACACACACACATATGTGTGTATGCGTGTGTATAAATGTTTACATATGCAGTATATATAAATTTGACTTAAACTATTTTATGAATACTGTATTAACTGCTTTATTATATTTTTTATTCCTCAGAACAACCCTATGAGGTAATTATTATTATCTCCACTTAATGTGCAAGAAAATAGAGGCTCAGAGAGATTAGGCAGACTTCTATTCCTGGAAACATGAAAGTCTGGATACTCTAAACAACCCTTCCACTGAAAACAACTAAAACTTCTGGATAAAATATTTTTAATGCCTCGATGATCTGGCAAGAAAGTAAGGGATCTACAGAGTGAAAGAAGGAATTCAAATAATTAGGCAGACTACTGAAGCTGGCTGTCACCCTGTGGATGTCTTCTCAAACTTAGTTAACTAAAACTTGAGATTTTACAGACTACCCGGGCTCAGGAAGAAGAGCTGAAGTATTTCAAGGTTCTTGTAATGTTTGAGAAGAGGGTAAAAATACTAATTTACTTTAGACTCCATAATTTAAGCGTATAGAATTTTTTCTAAGATAATTACCAAAAGAATAATGATAGAGAACGTATCTTCCAAACAGAAAAAAATGGAGTGAACAAATTTCAATTAATGCAAAAGAAGTAAAAAAAAAAGGGGGGGGATGGACATAGGAAGGATGAGACAAATGAAATGTACAAAATATGATGTAGAAATTAATTCAAATATTGTTTATTGCAATTACAACAAATATACATGGATTAAATACTAAAAAAACTATTCTCAAACTAGATTAAAAAGCAAAACCCAGCTATACGCTATTAAAAGGGACACATCCAAAATACAAAAATACAAAAACAAATGGAAAATAATATATTAGGTAAACACTAAAAAAAACTCTATTGTAGTTATATTAATAACAGTCAAAATAAAATTTAAGGCCAAAAGAAAAATCAGCATAATCACAGATAAAGGGTGTCACTGTATAATGATTAAAAATTAATTCACTAGCCAAACAATAACAGCAAAAATTCTAAGTTTATATGTTCCTAATGATGTAGCCTAAAAACATTTGCAAAATAACGAGGTAAAACTAGACATATTCACTATCATAGTGGGGGATTTTAATACTTCCTTCAATAATTTATAAATTAAGCAGACAAAAAGGTCAGGAGAGTAGAGGAAATTTGAAAAACACAAGTAACAAGCTTGGCCTAATGGTAAATATATAGAAGATTGCTCCCAAAAGTGGAGAATACAACCATAATAAAAATATGTTGTGTGATTTATAACCTTTATATGAGTAAAATATATGACAATTACAGTAGAAAGGCCAGGAGTTGGGAAATGCAGTATACTACTACGAGGTTCTTATGATTTATGTGAAGTGGTATAATATCACTTGGAGGTAGACTATGATAAGTTTAAAATGTAAACTATAAACCCTAAAGCAAGTACTAAAGTAACAGAACAAATAGTTATAGCTAATAAGCCAACAAAGAGACAAAATATTATCATAAAAATATTCAATTAACCCAAAAGAAGATGAAAAGAGTTTCTGGAAACTCTTCTGGAGACACAGAATAGACAGGACAAATAGAAAAATAAGATAATAGCTTAAACTTACTCATATCAATAATCGTATTAAATATAAATGATCTTAATACTGCAATGAAAAGGTAGAGGCTGTCAGATTGGATTAAATAAACAAACCAAGACACAACTAAATGATGCTTACAAGAAATGCACTTAAAATATAAAGGCACACATGAGTTAAAAGCAAAAGGATGGAAAAAGACATACCATGCTACCATTAGTCAAAAGATAGCTAAATGGCTCTGTTAAGTAGATTTCAGAGCAAAGAATATTACCAGTGATAAAGAAGGTTATTTCATAATGATAATGGGGATAATTCATTAAGAGGACATAACAATTCTAGATATTTATACACCTAACAATAGAGTTTCAAGACACATGAGGCAAAAACTGATAGAATTGCAATGAGAAATAGACAAACCCATAATCATGGTTGGAAATTTTAATCCTTTTCTATATCTATTCTTTTTAAACACACACAGACCATTTACCAAGAAAGACCAACTTCTGGACCATAAAATGGTCTCAATAAATGTAAAAGAATTCAAGTCATAAGAAGTATGTTCTTTGACCATAATGGAATTTTTATTATGGAATGGAATCAAGATATCAACAGCAGAAATATATCTGGAAAATCACTGAAAATTTGAAAACTAAACAACATACTTCTAATAATCCATAGGTGAAAAGAAATTTTGATTTCAGAAAGAAATCAAAAGGGAAATTATAAAGTATTTTGAACTGAATGAAAATGCCAACACAACATACCAAAACATGTGGAATGCCACTAAAGCAGTACTTAAAAGCAAATTTATAGCACTGAACACCTGTATTAGAATAGAACAAAGATCTCAAATGATGACCTCAGATTCCATCTGGAAAAGGAAGAGGGAATTAAACCCAAATTAAGCAGAAGAAAGGAAATAATCAAGATCAGAGCAGAAACCAATGAAATAGAAAAAAGAAAAACAAAGGAGAAAATCAATGAAACCAAATGCTCATGCCTTGAGAACATCAATAAAATTGACAAACCTCTAGCCAGACTGACGAAGAAAAAAGAGAGAAGACACAAATGACCAATATTATGAATGAAAGATATGACTTCACTACAAATTCTACAGATATTAAAAGGATAACAAGGAAATACTATGAATAATGTTATGCCAATAATTTTGACAACTTAGATGAATTGGACAATTTCCTTAAAAGATATAACTTCCAAAGTTTACATGAGAAGAAACATAACATGAATATCCTTATGTCTACTAGAGAAATTGAATTTGTACTTAAAAATCTTTCCACCAAGAAAACTCCAGGCCCAGATGGCTTCACTGGTGAGTTTCATCAAATATTTAATGAAGAAACAATACTAATTCTACACAAACTCTTCCAGAACATGGAAGAAGAGGAAACACTTACCTATTCACTTTATGAAGCCAGAATCACCCTGATACCAAAATCAGAAGAGGGATTATAAGAAAAGAAAACTAAAGATCAATGTCCCACATGAATATAGATGTGAATATTCTAAATAAAATTTTAGCAAATCAAATTCAATAATATATAAACAGGATAATACATCGTGACCAACTAGAATTTATCCCAGGAATGCAAAGTTGATTTAACTTTCAAAAATCAAGCAATGCAATTCATCATATTAATAATTTAAAAAAGCAAAACCATATGATCTTCACAGATGTAGAAAAAACATTTAACAAAATCCAACACCCACTCCTGATAAAATCTCCCAGCAAACTAGGAATAGAAGGGAACTCCCTCAACCTGAAAAATATTTATGAAAAATCTAATGCAACATCACACTTAATAGTGAAAACTGAACATTTTCCCCCAAAGATTAGGAATAAGAAAAACATTTCTGTTCTTACCACTTCTATTCAACATTGTACTAAGTTTCTAGCCAGTGCAATAAGGCAAGAAAAAGAAAGAAAAGACATTTATATCGGAAAAGAAGTGAAACTGTCCTTATTTACAGACAACATGACTGTGTATGTAGAAAATCTGATGGAATCTACAGAAGTGTACATTCAGGTGATCTTAGCAAGATTGCAGGACGTAAAATCAACATACAAAAGGAAATTGTATTGCTATATACCGTAATGAACAATCAGAAAGTGAAAATATATAAAACCAATACCATTTACAATAGCATTAAAAATATGAAATTTTTAGGGGTAAATTTGACAAAAGATGTGTGAGATCTGTTCCCTGGAAACTACAAAATGTTACTGTGAGAAATTAAAGAAGATTTAAGTAAATGGAAATTTATGCCTTGTTCATGGGTCAGAAGACTCATTGTTTAGATGTCAGTTACCCCCAAATCAATCTACAGATTCACTGGCATTCCAATGAAAATCTCAGCCTGTTTTTGGTAGAAATTGACAAGCTCATTCTAAAATTCATATGGAAATACAAAAGTCATAGAATAGCCAAAACAACTTTGAAGAAAAAGAATAAAGTTGGAGGGCTAGCACTATCTGATTTCAGGCTTATGAAGCTACAGTAATCAAGACAGGGTGGTGTTGGCATTGAAAAAATAGATCAATAGAATAGAATACAGAGTCCAAAAATATACCCATATATATATATGCCAACTGATTTTTCAATTTTTTTTTTTTTTTTTGGTGAGGAAGATTGGCCTTGAGCTAACATCTGTTTCCAATCTTCCTGTTTTTGCTTGAGGAAGATTGTCCTTGAGCTAATATCTGTGACAGTCTTCCTCTATTTTGTATGTGGGATGCCACCACAGCATGGTTTGATGAGCGGTGTGTAGGTCAGCACCCAGCATCCAAACCTGTGAACCCCAGGGCACTGAAGTGGAGTGTGCAAACTTAAACACTACACCACCAGGCCAGCCCCTGCACAACTGATTTTTAACAAAGATGTGAAAACAATTAAGTGGAGAAAGAATAGTCTTTTTAACAAAGAGTGCTAGAACAATTGTATATTCATACGTAAAATAAATAGATAAAATTTCAATCTATACCTATACATTATACAAAAATTAACTCAAAGTGGATCATAGACCTAATTTGTAAAACTTAAAATGACAAACTTCAAAAAGAAAACAGGACAAAACTGTGATATTGTGCTAGGCAAAGATTTCTCAGCTACAACACCAAAATATGATCCGTAGAAGAAAAAAATGATAAATTTACTTTATAAAAATGGAAATATCTGCTCTTTGAAAGACACTGTAAAAAGAACAAAAGTACAAGCTACAGACAGGGAGAAAATATTTTCAAGTCATATATCTAATAAAGTACTTGTATATGAAAAGTCAGGAACTGTAACTCAAGAAAACAAACAACTCAAAAAGAATGGGCAAAAGATTTTGATAGACACTTTACCAAAGAAGATGTGGAGATGGCAAACAAGCACACAAAAAGATGCTCAATATCACTAGTCACTAGGGCAACACAAATGAAATGAGTTAAAAAAAACAGTGAGTTACCACTATGCTCCCACTAGAATGGCTAAAATTTAAAAAGATTGACCGTAGAAAATGATGATGATGTGGATAAATTAGAACTTCCTACACTCTTGGTGGTATATAAAATGACACAACCACTTTGGAAAACAGCTTGGCAGTTGCTCAAAAGTTAAATATACACCTATTATATGATCTAGCCATTCCAGTCCTAGGTATTTACCCAAAGATAAGAAAGCATAAGTCCACACAAAGACTTGTACGTGAATGTTCAAAGGAGCTTGATTTGTAATAGCCCCAAACCAGAAACAACCCCAAATCCAGCAACTGATGAGTAGATGAATGAAATGTGGCATATGCATACCATGAGCAGTACTCAGCAATAAGATGGGATGAAGCATAGATACGCACAACATAGGTGCATTTCAAAACAATTACGCTGAGTGAAAGAACCAGACAAAACCAGAGTATACAAAGGAATAGGAGGAAACTTTTAGGAGTGATGGAAATGTTCACTATTTTGTATGTGGTGATGGTTTCATGGGTAGTTATATATGTATGTCAAAACTCAACAAATGGGACCGGCTCCGTGGCCGAGTGGTTAAGTTCGCGTGCTCCGCTGCGGCGGCCCAGGGTTCGAATCCTGGGCGTGGACATGGCACTGCTCATCAGGCCACGTTGAGGTGGCGTCCCACATCCCACAACTAGAAGGACCTGCAACTAAGATATACAACTGTGTACGGGGGAGTTTGGGGAGATAAAGCAGAAAAAAAAAAAAAAAGATTGGCCACAGTTGTTAGCCCAGGTGCCAATCTTTCAAAAACAAACAAACAAACAAAAACTCAACAAATTGTACACTTTAAATATATGCAGTTTATTGTACTTCAACTATATCTGAATAAAGTTGTTCAAAAAAGAACTTGGAAAAAAGAACAACTGAATAAAAATACAAAGAAAGAAGAAAATAACAAGTAAGTTAATGAAATAAAATAAGTAACTTATTCAGGGTCATGCAGTTAGAAAATGGCAGAATTGGTCCAAATTCAGATTTGTCTGTCTCCAAAACCTACATTCTTAACATAAGTTAAACATTATCACTGTTTTCCAGATTTTGGTCATGAGACATCACCTTCGTGATTTTTGTTCTGTCATGGATCACCTACTATTGTTTACTTAATATTTTTCTTTAAATTGACTCACATTTTAAACTTAGCCTCATCCTAGGCAATAATAGCTGTGAAATCAAGGTTTTGAGAAGACATTAGAATTTTCCTAATATGCATTAAAATAAATACATATCAATTCAAAGGAAAAAAATTCACTCATTGTGATGATTAGTTTTGTGTCCACATGGCTGGGCTGTAGTACCCAGTTATTCAATCAATTGCTAACCTGGTGTTGCTGTGAAGGTATTCTGTAGATGTGGCCGACACCCGCAATCAGGTGACTTTAAGTAAAGGAGATTATCCTTGAGAATGTGGGGGGCCTCATGCAATCAGTAGGAAGACCTTAAAAGCAAAAGTGAGGTTTCCCTAAGGAAGAAGAAATTCTGCCTCAAGACTACAGCATCAGCTCCTGTCTGAGACTTCTCAGCCTGCTGACCTTCCCTGCAGATTTCGCACTTGCCAGCTCACACAACTGCGTGAGCCAATTCCTTGAAATAAATCTCCTAATATATATGTATCCTCCTGTTCTGTGTCTCTGGAGGCCCCTGACTGATACACCCAGGTATTACTCATTTCTTCCACTCTTCTTCTTCAAGCAAGGTGAGAAGGAAACAAGTGTTTGGGGTGGAGGGCAGTGAGAGGGGATGGGCCAAGTGGGGCTGAATGAAGAACCCTCCTTCTGTGAGATGAGGAATGGAAATGCAGGAAGAAGCGTGGGCAAGCCTGTTCACCTCTTTGGGACTCATCTATCAACATGGAAGGGTGGTGACAAGAAAGGAAAGCAAAGCAGTCCCCACGAGGTGGATCGCTCCTAGAATCAGAGCCCAAGAATGGTCCGAGGCCATTGGGGATCATCCCCCACTAGTCTACCGCCTCTTTAAATAGATGAAGCCTGAGCAATGCAGTCACCTCTCCAAGGACCAAGGGAGGGGCAGAGCCACTTGCTTCCCAGTCTAGCTGCAAACCTCCTCTGCGCTCCAGTCGGGGATGCTGGGCTGTCCACGGTGATGCACTCCACCCACTCTTGTGATTCCTATGGATGGCTACACCAGGGAACCAGGGAACACAAATGACCTGTCTGTCCCCCACATCCTCTCTCAGCCCTGGCTGCACATTAGAATCTGCTGGGAAGCTTTTCAAAATTCCAATATCTGAGGCCTATCCCAGACCAGTTCTATCAAGATCTCTGGGGGACGGGTTTGAGCATTAGTATTTCCTGAAAGCCCCACGCCCCCAGGGGACTCTAGGGTGCAGCTAGGCTGAGAGCTCCTGGTCTAGACAGAGCACGGGGATGGCCCAATGGCTACGTTTCACTTCCCATTTTATTCCCCCTCATCCCTCCTCGGGGGGCTGTCCATTCTCATCATTCTTTGTGCTCTACCTAGAAGGGGAGAAAAGAACCGGAGAGGAGGCCAGCCTGGCTGAGAACGCCTTCTCTGTCCCTGCACCGCCCTGGAGGTTAGCATGTCTTGCCCAGCTGGACGCCATCCCAGCCGGAGCTGCTCCCCCACTGAAGCAGAAATGCTAGGACTCTTCCCTCTTCCCCGGTCTGACCTGGCCTCTAAGACTTCCTGCTCTGTCTCCAGCTTTCTCCCCTCCCTCCAGACCTCCAACCCCTTCCTTTCTCAGTCCTTCTTTACCGGAAGTTCTGAGCCCCCTTCTTGGTACCCTTACCCTGAACCCTGCTGTTCTGTCTCCCGGATCAGGGGCTGAATGGAGTCCCTCTGGGGGACTTTCTTCAGGAGAGGAATGTGTCTGCCTCAGCAGATGCCCTGGCTGCCCCAGCCCCATGCCTGCAGGGAATGACTCCCCAGACGTCCGGGTGCCGTTGACTTCAGACTGCAAGCGGGGAGGTGCGACCGCCTGACACCACGCATTCCAGCCCAGGCTCCCCTTTCTCTTCCTTCTCTGCACTGCCTGAGAAAATTCCTGATGAGGACACTGCAGCACTAGCCGCACAGACAGACAGAGGACTGCTTTGTGGTGTTTCCCAGTATTTCAGAATCTTCTCTTGAGGCCCTCCTATGTGCCAGGCACTAGGATAACGAAGACGAATAAAGCAGGCCTTTCCCTCAAGAAATTTATAACCAGATAAAACATAGAATTTCTTATGCAACAGGAGAGAAAGGAGGACAAGAGTGGGGTAGGGGAAAAACTAATATTAGTACCCATTACGTGCCAGGCAAATGCCATCTTCTCAAATGATCACAAAACTCTGTGTAGAAGTTTCCCCCACTATAAATGAGGAAACGGAGGCAAATGAGGTTAACTACTTGCCAAAGGTTATATAGCTATAAAAGGACAGGATCAGGATTTGGACCCCGGTCTTCAGACTCCGGTTCCAGCACTTTCTAGGAGTCTGATGGTTATACCACCTCTGACCCAGTGCTCTTCACTAGACTGAGCCATGGGGAGAGCAGAACCCCCAGAGTTGAGGGCCTGGCTTCTTGTCCTGATTCTGCTGCTAATTAGCTGTGTGATGCTGGACAGTCACATGCCCTCTCTGGGCCTTGGTTTTCTTACATATAAAGTAAGGGAGGTAGAATAACTAATTTTAAAGATTCTTTTCAATTCTATGATTTTCTTGATCCCATTTCCTTTTCCTAGGGAGTTATATATTCATTTGCTTCCCTCTTATATGAAAGGTGACTAGAGCTTTGGTGGAGGGGGGGGATCACACAGTCAATTTCCTGCCAGGCTGGAGCTGGAACCCACAGTCCAGCAGCCTGGGACATTGCAGTGTTCATCAGTTAGGGCTGGGTGAGTGCAATTAGACTTCCCAGGGAGGCACTGAGAGTCCTGGACGCAGGATTCTGGAAGCCAGGGCTGTGCCCCTGCATGAGCCACCAAGAGAGACCACTCAGTCCACAGAATCAGGCCGAGGGGAGGACAGGACAGCCCATAACTAGTCACTGTGAAGCCTCCCCAGGCATTTCACGCTTTTGAAAATGGCCCTGAGAGAGATGCTATCAGGAGGCGTATTTAATGGGTTTTGGAAATTGGCTAATTTTGTCGCAATCGTCTGGATGCTGTTCGATGCATGCTAAGCATCTGGGGCCAGCGTGGGCTTGTGAGTAGGGCCAGAGTGTCCAGGGCCTTCAGAGAGATGAGGCACGGGGAAGGCAGGGCAGAGTTGCTGGTTGTTTCTAGTTGCCCGAAAGATGCCAGCTGACCTCAGGCCCCCATGCTGGGTGTTGGGTCAATGCTCTTTCCTGCTCCACAAGAAGTCACGGAGGCATGGGGGCATGGGGATCCTCTCCTCCACCCTAGCCCATAGCCCCTGCTCCCCCCCCCCCCCCCCCCGCCCCACCAGAGCAAAGCTGTCCCTGTAGTCACTCTTCCCCCAGGCCTTTGGTCAATAAGCCATCAATATCCTGCACTGAGATGCCCACAGCTCCTTGCATGCCTGATTCACCACGAATTGCTCTCCCAGCCCGTCCCTGGGCCTCTGGCACGTTCTCTCCATCCTCTGGGCCCTGCTTTTCCTCCTCCAGAGACATTGCTATCCATCAGCGCTCTGCCTGGCTGGTCACAGTTACTTTCTCTGGCTGTCTTCAGCTTGGTTGTTTATTTTCTTCCTCTCTCCTCTTCCTACTCCCTCTTCCTCCTCTGGGTCCTGGATTTGGGTTTTCTGCAGGTTGCTTACCGGGGTTGCCCTGCAGAAAGGGGCAGAAAAGGGACCCAAAGCAATGCACTCATTTCCCTCCCAGGTGACCCTTTCTTCTCTCCAAAATTTAGGATCTTCCAGGAAAGAGGGCTGCAGTTTCCTCAGAGGCGCATGATGCAATTTAAAGGGCCCACAGTTTGGAATCAGAAGACTTTGGTTTAGGCACTAATTCTGAGAGAACGTTGGGGAGGTTCATCATCCTCTCTAAGCCTCAGTTCTCTCATTTATAAAATGGAGCTGTGATGATTGAGTGAGAAAATAATAGCTATCATTTATTGAGTGTATTCTGTATGTCAGGCTCCATGTGAGCTGCTTTCGAATATGATCGCATTTAAGCGTGTTTGTGAAAGTGCTCCATGACTTAGAAAGTGTTGTGCAAATGCCAGTTATTATAGAGAAACCCAGAAAGCCACTATGGCATCCACGTGGCTCTCCTTTGTACCCAGAAAATTATTAAATGGGCACTTTTCAACAGCTCTGTAACAAAAGTTGTATATGTGCATCATCTCATTGATCTTCTCATGACTGCTCTGAAGTAGGAAAGCAAAGCTGATTAGCCTCATTCTATGGATAAGGAGGCCAAGACCCAGAAAATGGAGTCCGGGGAACTCTGTCTGTTTTCTCCACTTTCCCCTGTGCCCTCCTGTCCTGCCTGCCCTCCAGGCCTCTGCAGTGGGCTGGGGAATACACATGTTCCATCTTACCTGACAGTAAGCGGGGGTGTGTAGTGTGTGAGTGTGTGTGTGGCATGGGCAGCATCTTGAAAGATGGAATGAAAGACCAGGAGGAGAAGTTATTTGGAAGTCAGGAAGGAGCTCTGAGACCAGCAAAGTGCCCCCAACTGGCTAGGGTGGCACAGGCAGCACTGTCTCCAGAGGGAAGGGGGCGTGGTAGGGAAATCTCCTGGGGTCAGAGTGTGGGCAAACTGGCTGTTGAGCCCAAGAGTCTAGCAAGGACTTGTTCTTACTCTCTGCAAACCTAGGGCCAAAGAGATCCCTTCCCAAACCACACCTGGAACCCCGCATCTTCAGGTCATGGGGACAGACTCTGGTCCAGGAGCCTGTGTGTGAACTTGCAGCCCCTCCCAGGCAGCCAGTGTCATTATCCAGCCTCAGCTAATTCTTTACCTCCAGCCACCAGAGGCCACTGCTAATTCCTACACAGCCATGGCACCACAGAAGTATGATGAATAATCAGGGCTGTTGCTGACCCCTTCAGAGGGGCTCCGGTTCTCCCAACCCCAGTAACTCACTGCCCAGGGGAATTCCTTTAAAAATTGCAGCCAGCTAAAGCCACCAGGCCCCAAGATGGAGGCCCTTCTGCCAGTTAGGCTCTTCCTTACTCTGACCCTCATATCCTTCTGAGCTTGTCCTCCTCACCTACCAAGGCCCCCCTCCCCCAGAATTTCCCTGGGCCCCTAGGTGCTCCCCCCACCCCCCATGGCCTGCTGCACTGTGGCTCTGCCCTAAGGTCACAGTGTCCCTTTAGGCCATCTCAGGTGGAAACTGCTCTTGTCTCTCAGCCCTCGGGCTCAGCAGATGGGATAGTGGCCCCTGGCTCAAACCATTAAGCCCTGCCCTCTCTCATGAAAACTGGCTCCAGTAGATTCCTGCCAACTGCTTTGCTCTCCACTCTTTCTTGGTGCTGTCATGAGTCCGCCTCATTCATGGAAGACATCACTCTCCCTCTTCTGGGGACAACTTTAGCAGCTGCAAGTCTCTCCCTCTTCTGGGATGATATTGCACTACATGGGACACTCCCTCAAAGGCTTGGTCTCTTGCTACAGGCCCCCGACTCCAGAGCCACCCCCTGACCCTAGTCATCTTGGAACTGCCCTACCCCCCATGTTAAATCTGAACGTCCCATGGGCAGGCCACAATCCCACCCCTTTGTGCTCCCCTCGGCCTTTCCCACAACTGTCCTGTGGTATCATTGGGCTTCCAACTCCTCGGCTTTTTATTTTCTCCCTGTATCAGCCCTTCCTGTTTTCCCTTCCCTCCTGGGCCAGCCTGGGGTCCATATCCCATTTCTTCTAATCGTTCTTATACTAACAGCCCACCTCCGTTGCCCCCGTGTCTTCTCACAACACCCTCTTGGCAAAGCCCCAGCCCACAGTTAATTCAACTATTCACCTTCTCTGCACTTTTATCTAGGCCACCAGGCACTGTGGGACAAAAAACTCACACAGCTGCACAGACTCAGGGGATGACACGATCATGGCCTCCATTACAACCAGGCTTTCAAAGTGGCCCAGAGTTTTCTTCCCTTTCCCTGCTCTCTCCAGAGCTTGTCATCAGCTATTTTAGACCTTGCTCAGTCTCCTCAAGTTACTACCATCGCCAACATCTCCCTCCACATTCTCAGCAGATAACCTTAGGAGAAAGTGAGAGTCATTCGGCAGAAATTCCGTCAACATCCTGTCATCAAACAGACTTTATCCTTTCCTCCTTTGCTCTCTGGTCACAATGGAAGAGGTAGGCGTTCAGATGTCCCTTTTAAGAACTTAGGGTGGTCCCTTCAAGTGCTTTGGATCCTCTTCCTTTCCACTTCCTTGAAAACCTCATTCCATCGATTTTCCATGCGCTTCTCTCTTATCTTACATTTTTTCCCCTCTACAGGCTTCTTCTCATTAGCATTTAAACATGTTTGAGATTCACTCTTTAAAAACAAAACAAAATAATCCTCTCCTTTATCCCCACACCCTTATCTCAATCCCCCTGAATTCATTATCTATTGCTTGTGTAACAAATTTACCCCAACATTTTGAAGCTTAAAACAACAAACACAAACCAATAAACGTTTATTCCCTCACACAGTTTCTGAGGGTCAGGAAGCTGGGATCAGCTAAGTGAGATGGTTCTCATCTCTCATAAGGCTGCAGTCAAGATAGGGCAGAACTAAACTGAAGGTTTGGAGGGTGGGGGATCTGCTTCCTTTATGGCTCACGCATGCGGCTGTTGGCAGGTGGCCTCCATTCCTCATCACGTTGGTCTCATGACGTGGCAGCTAGCTTCCCCCAGAGTGAGTGATCAGAGAGAATGCAGCTAACATGGAAGCTGCGATGTCTTTTATACTAGAATCTTGGGAGCAATTTCCATTATATCTGCTATATTCCGTTGGTCACATGACCAACCCTGATACAATGAGAGGGACTGACAAGGGTGAGAATACCAGAAGGGGGAGGGCATCATCGCCAGCCATCTTGGAGGCTGGCAACTATATCTCGCTTCACTGCCAGACTAACTCAAAGAGTTGTGCACACTGGCTGCCTCCACATTTCGCTTTCACCTCCACACTCAGACTGTCCCCAGTGACTCCCTTATTTTGAAATCCAATGGCTACTTCTCAGTCCTCACCTTATGTGGCTTCTCTGAGACGTTCTACCACATTGAGCCCTTCCTCCTTCACACCTTCTTCCTTGGCTCCTGTGACAGCACAGCTTCCTGGATTTCCTTTATCTTTTGGCCCCTCCTCGGTTGTATTCACAAGCTTCTCTTCACCCATCTGTCCATCCCTGAGGGTTGCTGCACCTCAGGGTTCTGCCGGGGTTCCCTTCTTTGAACGTCATCTGGCCTCTGCTAACCTCGTCTTCTGACACTCCCCACACCCCTACACTCTACCTGCCAACCTTACAGAATGTCCCATGCTCCTGCCCTCTTCCCACTGTCATCAGTTCAGATCAGCACCTCGGGGCTGTTCTTTGTCCAGTCCTAGACTCCTCAACTAAAGGAAGAGGGGGCAGGCCTGACGGCAGTAAGGATAAGGCCATAAACGAATGAGGGAAGTAAGTGAGATTCACCAGCCTCAGGTGGAGAAGGCTGAGGGGGGATCTGGTTATTGTTTTCAAGTCTATAGAGGCTCTTTGCTTTGAGAAATATGACCAACTGCCCCGTCTCCTCCAAAGACCAACTAGGAAAAGGTTAAAAGTTTTAGCAATGACAGAAAGGACAGATCCAGGTTAGAGACAGAGAAACGTTAAATACCAGGAATTAATTAGAAGAATGAGGAATGTGATCAGCAGATTTTTAAAAGTAGGTTAGGTTTTTCCACATCTGAGATGATTCCTGGGTAGACTGAGCTAAATGTGGGCAGGTGGATTGGGTAACTCGCCAAACTCCAGGATCTACACCTTCCGTGGCTGCATGAGGGGCAAGTCTGAGGTAGAGCTGAGCTCAGAACCCAATCTCTTGTCCTTTTCCAGCAGTGGAGTGTGACTGTGGCAAGCCCAGGGCTGCAGGATGGGTTCATTCTGGCCTGCAGCTTCAGGGCAGTCTAGCTATTGCTGCTTGGTGGCACCATCCTGACAGAGGCCAGAGGCTGGGGTTACAGGTGGGAAGCAGAGAAGCGAGGACAGGCGTGGGTTAGTATTTAGAAAAGGAGCACAGAGAGAAGAACGTTGGCTGAGGAGCTGCTTGGTGCATCACCTCCTTCAGGGAGTCCTCTCTGATACCCCCAGCCTGGCTTAGGGCTCCTCCTCTGTGCTCCCAAATCGCCCTGTGTTACTTTGGTTCTTAAACAAACCCCGTAGCACTGAGGTGATCTAAGAGCTTGTCTCCCTCCTCATCAAACTGGGAGCTCCTTGATGGCAAGAACCATGTTTTGTTGATGGCTGTCTCTGGGACCTGGCACAGGACGTAGACCTGGGAAGTGCTGGGTAAACTGGTCTTGACTAATTGATGGAGGGGACAAATGCCTTGACAGACTTTGTACTACCTCGTCCCCAGGGGTGCCTTCAGTATAGCCCAGGAGAAAGCCCTGTTTTTTCGGAACCACATTCCAACAGGACAAGTATAGAGATGACCCAAGGAAATCTGAGTTCTGGTCCCTGCTCAGCCACTTATTAGCTGTATGACCTGATTAGCACATGACAGTCCTTTCCCCACCCCTCAGATTCCTCATCTATCAAATGCGGCTGATGACCCCACAGATCCACAGAGGTGCCTTGAAAATCAAATGAGATAATGGGTGTGCAGGCGGTGAAAACATCTAGAGAAAGGTCTTGAAGACTTATACAGAGGTAAGAAGTTATTAATAGCCTCATTATTATTCTTACCCACAATGCCTATGGAAAAACAGCATGTGGCAGCCCCAGCCCCCGCACCCCACCCTTTCATACTATTTCTGTCCCTGGAAAGCAGGTTTTTGTAGTGGTAGTTCCCGCTTTGCCACTGCGGGGACAGGGGGTGAAAGTTGGGCAAGCTGCACCTCCCAACTCTGCAGCCTGCCCCTGATGGGGGGCTTTTACCAAACCCTTTGATTTTTTTTTTTTTTGGAGGAAGATTAGCCCTGAGCCAACATCCGCCATCAATTCTCCTCTTTTTCCTGAGGAAGATTGGCCTTGAGCTAACATCAGAGCCCATCTTCCATCTACCTTATTTGTGGAATGCCTGCCACAGCATGGATTGATAAGTGGTGTGCATGTCCACACCTGGGATCCAAACCAGCAAACCCCAGCCGCTGAAGCAGAGTATGGGAACCTAACCTTTATGCTACTGGGTGGGCCCCCAAACCCTTTGATTTAGAAAGCATGGCCAACACCAGCACACCAGCCATCTGGAGGGTTGCAGGCAGCATCTTGCCTCTGTCACTTTATTTGATGCTGGGTGGTGCTGGTGAGGTGCTGAGGTGACCCCCAATTAGGCCCAGGTACAAGGGGAAGCAGCTTTCATTCCTCTACTGCATTTCTGAGGAAGGGTGAGCAGATCAAGGTGCTCATCCCTTCTCTCTTCCTTCTTTTCTTCCCACGGCTCCTCAGGCCCACCAGCCTGGAGAGTGGAGAGCTAAGGCTAGGAGTGGGAATAAACCCAGGGTTCTCTCCTCCCCAACACCACTCACTTCCCTGCCATGAAGTGTGAGGCTGTGTGCATCAGCTGGCCCATTACTAGGGAGCAGCGAACAGAAGGAGCTGGCCTGAAGATAGGAAGAGGAAATCCAGATGAGTGCAGTCAATGGGGACCCCATCCTCCGTAAAATTCTGGAGGCAACATGCAGGTTCTACCAGCCAGGAGGGTCCCCAAGGACATAAGGCCCTATGGGCTCCCAGCAGAGGGCCTGACATCCTCAACCCTGGGCCTCATCTTTCAGTTTCCCCTGGGCCTGAGGTTAACCTCTGAGTGACAGCATGAGGGCAGAACAGAGATGTAGAAGTTGGATCTTCACTGGTTTTGGGAATAATCAAAGCTCCAGGGTCAGTGAAGCAGTGGGCACAGGAGAAAAAGTCAGGAGAACATAGCTGAGGTGTCAGACAGAGGCTCCACCTGCCCTGTCCAGGGCAGTGTCCGAGGAAGGAAGAAGACCAGCATCAGTGGCTGCCAGGCTCATGGGAACAGGCCATTATCAGAGAACCACAGCCCAGTCGCTCTGAGGAGGGCTCCTAACTCGGCTTAGCTCCCCCTCCACACTCGGCCAGCCAGGTATGCTCAGAGCTGACTTAAAACGCTGCCCTCAATTCTATCTTTAGCTCTGGCTGCCGGGAGCCTGAGTGACAGGCAGGGTGGGGGCTGACCCCAGGGTGGGAAAAATTTGCAGCTACCAGGTTTGCTGAGAAGGAGGCACAACTTCAAGGAGCAGGGCCCAGGTCGTATTCATCACCGCATCTGGGGCCGGTGCAGTGGTAGGCACAGTGCTCTACCAATGTTGGTGGAATGGATGGGTGAATGCATCCAAGATTGGATGGAGTGGAGAGGGTGAGACAGTGCCAACTGGTCCATAGACCAAGTCATGGACTCTGAAGGAACTCTGCATTATCTTGGGCAAGCGACTTCCCCTTCTGGCCTCAGTTTCCTCATTTGCAAAAGGGGACAAGATAATCAGTTTTCAGACCACCTCCAAGGACCATCCTGGTACCTCCACTACCACCTCTCATCCCGCCATCCCCCCATAAACAAGGCACTGCAGCTGGGCTTGAGCTGCCAGGAAGGGAAATGATGGATTGACAGGGCTCTCCTACCCCTTCCATCAGAGTTGAGTCATTTTTATCAATTCTGGATATTGAGCTTCCTGCAAAGAATTCTTTTAGACAAAGGGCAGCTCAGTTCCCCCAAAGCATCCAGACTTGAGAAGCCAGAATGAAATTGCCTCTTGCAGCAGGTGCAAGAATAGACCCTCAACTGCCTCTCATCGGGACTGATATGAAAATCTCTTATGTGAGCAATAGAACACGGCATGCTCCGTGTTTTATTGGCAATCCGCCAATTATCTTTTCCAGTAAGAGTGAAGTGCCCAGAAAAGGATGAGGAGGAGCCGAGGGGAGGCCCTTGCAGGGCAGTAGGAGGATGGATTGGAAGAAGCTGACCTTATCCAAACCCACAGCCAGACCTGGGGGAGAAACAAGCTGACATGGAGCTGGTAGGGAGAGTTTGGAGGAAAATGCCTCCAGAGAGGGAAGTGGAGTCAGGATCCCTCCTCCCCTGTCCATCCTGAGGTGGGAGGGCATGGCACTAGATCTGGCAGTCTAGTGTCCTGGGACCTGGATGCCAGCTTGGGGGTGCTGACCCAGTGGAGCCAGGGAACAGGTTATTGGCAAGGCAGGAAGGCCCCTGTGAAAAGGGAAGCGGGAAGCCTGGCCCAAGGAATTCCTCATCCATCCTCTTGGCCTGCCTTGTGAAAGGAATGGGGTGGGACTGGGACCTTGGGCAAGTTACTTTAACCGTTATATGCCTCCATTTCCTCTCTTTTATATGGAGATGACCTTTGACCCTGCCTACATCACAGAGAGGTTCTGATCAAATCAGATTACAGATGTGATGGCTTTTCTTTTTAATTATTAAAACTGCTTTACAGGTATGATTATCAATGGCCAGAGGGCTGGGGGCTAGCTGGCAGGTCCCTGCTTCTTCTAGGCTCTTCTTCCCCCTGCTCTTGGAAACTTGCTCCAGTGAAGACCAGGGCCTACTTCTCCCCCTCCTTCGAACATCCTTCCGTCTCCCTTTTCAAAGGCATTCTCCTCCCACCCCCTTTCTTTCCCAAGCCTTTACCCTGGTCGAGCCTCTGATGCTGAGAACCAATAAGGCAAACTTCCCGTTTGGACCCCCTGCTCCAACCTCCCGGCTCCAGCTCATCCCACACACTTCGAGTGGAATCGTTATCTTCCCTGCTTGGAAGCCTGCTGTGTGTTCAGGTGTGCAGCCCACATTAAGCCCGAGTTACTCATCGAGGACTCACTAGGCCCACCTGCTTCTCATTGACCCAGCCACCCCAGGCATCAGTCCTCACATGGCCCCTCTGTAGGCAATCAGCTTTCTACTTCCTCCTGCCTCAAACCATCCCCTCACCCACCCCCTTTATCTCTGCTAAATTGAGAATATCCTTTGAATAATTGGTCAAGCATCTCCTCCCCTCTAGGAAACCTTCCCCAAATAACCTCACTGAAATCTTGACTTCCTTTCCCTTGAACACTTTCTAGAACAGAATGCAATTGGTGTCTCTGTAGTGTGCACACATGTGAGGTGTGTCTGTGAGTTCTGGTAAGTTCTGTCAGGGTCATTCTTCCCAAAGGCATCATACCCACTGGTTCCTGGTGGTGTGATTTGTACAGGCCGCTGACTGACTGGCAGACTCATTAGGTAGGATGATGACCAGGTCAAGTTTGGTGTTGGGGAAGATGGCAGGACAGTGTCAGGTGCAGAAGCCGCAGTGACCTTTATAATAGTGAGACTTCCCAGAGCCTTTTCACAAAGACGTGGCCACAGGGTGTCCTCCTCTAATGCCACTCTGCAGCACACATCACGTACAGACAGTGGCAAGGATTATAGATGAGGAGCCGACATCGTCACCCAGCCCCAGAATGGCAGGCTCTTTTGGCCACCTGCACATTGCTAAGGGGTGGAATCCAGGGGCTACTGACGTGCACAGATTTGGCTCAGCACATAGTTGTGGCCTATTTTGTGGTTTTAAATTCAGAGATGCCAAGAACAGTGTGTTTTTGCTGCTCAGCCTGGCAAGTTCACCCAGAGTGACCTTTAGGTGCTTTCCAACCCTGCAATTTCTTTATTTATTGTTCTGGTTGGAAAATGAAAAGCCCTCTCTGCCAGCAATTAATTTACCAAAATAAACAAGAATTCTGCCTTTCATGACAAAGACAGTCCCTGAATGCCAATCTTGGGGCTGCCAGATTGTAGTTTCAACTGGGTGCAGCCAGCGCGGTTACCATTTGCAGGTGTTCTATCCTGGAGGTTATGAGAAAAGGAGAAAATGCAGTCAAGAGGGAGAGGAGAAAAGTGTTGCCTGGTTCTTGTCCTCATCTCCAACTTCTCTGGCAACAAGTCTCGTGCCCTTGACTCTCTACTCCGCGCCCCCCCCCCCCCCGCTTTTTTTTTTTAAACTACAGATGATTCTTTTTCCATTCTGTTCTATTTGGCTTATTTCCAGCCCTTTCCTGACAAGGGTGCAGCCTGGCCTGCGGCTTCCAAACCGCATCACTGCCTGCTGGCACCTCCTGTGCATCGCTCTCCAGGACCCTGGCTTGCTACATTTTGCAGTAGGTCTGTTTCCTTCATCAGAGAGCTGCTGCTGGGGTGGTTGATTTGATACGCTCTAGAAACAGTATCCAGACTGCAGAGATGCCACCTTGCTCCTCCCCTTCCCTGAACACTGAATGAATAGAGACACGTGCATTCGAAAGGGAGAGGGCAGGTGTGGATCTGAGATACAGAGTTGCTGAGAAGCCGGGAAGAATTTACTCAGGTAGGCAGAGCAGGGAGGGGGGGCGTCTGGAGGCGGAGGCTCTGAGTGGCACCAGCCTGGGACCATTAGAGATTATGCTGGGGGAGTTAAAAGCAGTGATTAAGGCTGAGAACATTGTCTCCTTCTTCTCAGCCCCTGCTGAGAATCGATCCCAGCAATCACCACCCCTATCACCACTCTGCTCTCTGAGGCTCAGCTCACGCTCAAGGACCCACCAGCCTGCCTCACACATGTACTCTTCCATCTTCCTGCCGCCTACCTCTGAGAACTTGGTTCTTCATCGCTTTGCACTTTGGCTGGTTATCTTTCCCAAGATTCTATCTGCTCTGATCCTGGGGATTCCCTGGGCCTGACGGTGGGCTAGTATTTGTTGTGCATGGTTTCAAGGTGCCTAGTGTTAAAAATAGACACAGCCCTGACTTCAAGGAGCTCACAGTTTCTCCTGGGGTCAAGTAAACAGGTAACAATGGAAACATGCAGAGAAACTAGAGAGTCATTTCCTTATTGGCAAGGGCAGGAAGTTAATGCTCTTCAAACTTTCTGCTTTCATCTCACTCTTCCTGTCTCCCGGGTGTCTCCCCCACAGTTCCCTCCTGGAGTGGTTTGGATACAACACCCTGGGAGCCTCTTGATTTAGATCCTCTCCAGGGGGACACAGAAGTGGCCTCAGTTATCTCTGGAGGGAGTGGGTAAGTGGAGCAATCTTGATAATAAAATCCAATTAACGATTTACAGACCAGACTAAGAGTGAGTTGTTTGCCATGGATTCAGTTCGACACAATGTGCAATTACTGTGCTTACAGGACATTGTACGAGGTCTTAGCGGGAGTGGAGAGTGGTACAAAAATGAACAAGAAAACTCTTGCCTCTAAAGAGCATGTCCTCCATGCATTTCTAGTAATATTTGGTTTACAAAACTTCAATCATGGGCCGGCCCCGTGGCCAAGTGATTAACTTCACGCGCTCTGCTTCAGTGGTCCAGGGTTTCGCTGGTTCAGGTCCTGGGCGCGGACCTAGCACGGCTCATCAAGCCACGCTGAGGCGGTGTCCCACATGCCACAACTAGAAGTACCCACAACTAAAATATACAACTATATACTGGCGGGCTTGGGGAGAGGAAGGAAAATTAAATTTAAAAAAACCCCTTCAAGTATACAGAATCCTTTGAAATATAGGACTTTGAGGTATTTGTGGTGGTCCGTGGTTAAGATTCAGTGCTCTCACCGCCACGGCCCAGGTTCATTTCCTGGTCAGGGAACCACAACACCTGTCCTTTGGTTGTCATTCTGTGGCAGCTGCTTGCTGCTGTGACGCTGAAAGCTATGCCACCAGTATTTCAAATACCAGCAGGGTCACCCATGGTGGACAGGTTTCAGTGGAGCTTCCAGACTAAGGCAGACTCGGAAGAAGGACCTGGCCACCCACTTCTGAAAAAATTGGCCATGAAAACCCTATGAACAGCAGAGGAGCATTGTCTGATACAGAACTGGAAGGTGAGAGGATGGCACAAAATGACAGAGCAGGGTTCTACTCCGCTGTACACAGGGTGCTAGGAGTCAGAATGGACTCAGCAGCACTAACAACAAACTTTGTGGTATTAATCCTTCTCAGACTCTTTCACCGAACTACCACTAAAGCCATTAACGTCTTAAAAATCTCGTGAGTTTTTATGATCATATGAAATTTATATTCTACTCTGTATCAGTATTAGTTTTCATATAATGATCCTCCTCTCCCCCAAAGCCACACTCTTCCAAGTCTAGTTAGAACTCTGAAGCAGTGGGAAAATGGGACAGTTATCCTGTCTTTTGTATCCTGGCACATTATCTTGCTTCTGAGGGACACAAGTACCCCCTGAGAATCAGGGTAACAGACACTCAATATCTATCTATCAATTCTCCCTCCTTCCCAGGCCATCTCCCAGATCTGACCTTGCCAGGTGGCTCCAGTCGCTCCAGATTTCCTATGTTGGCCCTCCACTCCTCAAGCCAGGAGCCTCCTAGTTCTGGGACATCTTGCCCCTGGCTTACCTTCTTTTGGTGCCTCTCTCAGGGGAGGCTCCCTGTTCTGTTCTGGCCCTTGTTTTTCTATTTGGTATTATTTTTGGTTTTGGACACACAACCATTTAGGCCCAAGGGAAATAGTGCCAAAAAAGTCATTACTCATTCCATTAATTAATTCATTCAAAAAATATTTATTGGCCACCTGCTCCTCAGACTAAGAGCTGTGCTAGACACTGGGAATACAGTGATGAGCAAAACAGAAATGTTTTCTATCCCAATGGTGGTTACCAGTTCCTGGGAGAGAGAGACATTAATCAAACAATCCTACCAGCGTGTAATTCTGAATTGTGCCATGAGGGGAGGCAACAGGGACTCGATATAGCAAAGGATTTGATCTGTTCTAGGGGAGGTGGTCAGGGAAGGCTTCCCTGAGGAAGAGACATTTCAGCAGAAATGTGGAGGATAAGTAGGAGTTAACTAAATGAAAGTGAACCAGGTGAGGGGGAGCATTCCAGGCGGAGAGAACAGCATGTGTAAGAGTCCCGTGGCTAGGGGAAGGGAGCACAGCCAACTTGAGGAACCGAAAGGAGACCAATGTGGCTGGAGGATAGACAGAGAAAGGAGAAGTGGGTCAGATGGGCTGGGTAGGTGGGGCCAGAATTCTAAATCCAAGTAGATAATTTTAGCTGGGTATATATATTCTGGGTGCATAGTCAGGACATAAACCGAATATGCTTACTTATTCCAGAGTAAGTTAAGGAGGAGGAACTTTAGGTAAAAATAAATTAACCAAGACCAGCGGTTCAGGAGGAGGTAAATTCACTACAATAAATGTTCTAAAAAAATCTCAGAAGACCAAGGGCAGGGACATGTTTGTTGAATGAATGAAAGAAGGAGAATTGAGGGATGGATGAATGAAGATCTAGTACAGTATTAGACATCTCCATTTCCAGCCACACTCCCAGCTGAAGCCCCTGGCCTGGCCCTGCCTCATCCAGAGCACAGTGCCCACTGCGCTTTTCTTTCTGGTTGCCATGGCATTCTGTACATGTGACTGTCATGGCATTGTCCCACTGTATCGCAATGAGTAATTTGTTGCTTGCCTCTCCCACTAGACTCTGAGCTCCTTGAAGGCAGGGACCTTGCCTTACTCATTTTTTCAGCCCCAGGGCCCAGCACAGTGCCTGGCACAAAATAGGTGCTCAGGAAGTGTTGGCTGTCCCGCCCATATAAATTCCACTAGACTGCACGGTGATGGGGATGACAGAAGCGAGCAGTGGCCTAAGCCTTCTATGCCCTCGGGACTGACAGCAAACATTCCTGGAGAGCCAAGTGCATTAGACATCTCTTTTGTGGCCAAATCCTAAACTTGTTTTTATAGTGATCAAATCCAGGACCTTGTTTTTCTTGTGATTTTTCTGTGGGTATGTCCAGCTCACCAAGTCAACAGGAACTAAGCAGGAAAATCCAAAGGATACATCGCCAATATTCTCCATTTGCCTATGATGTTAATTTTCTGAATATGAACAGCCTTCGTATCCCCAAGCTACATGTGCACACCCATTGTTTCCTATTGTCCATACAACGCCTCGATGAGGTATTTAACTAAAAGAGGGGAAGTGATTCATCCGAGGTCACAGGGCAAGTCAGGCCTAGAGGCTTTTACTTCCGCACTCATTCCACTGCCTCGCTCCCCGCCCCAGTGCTCTCCCTGTTACCCACCTCGCAAGGAGATGGTTCACAGCAGCCACAGTCAGGGAGATGCTCCGGAGAGCTCTTTGGGCCTTGCTCTGCTGAGCCAAGCACTGGCAAGCTCTGGTGGGAAGCCGAGAGAGGCCTGCCATGGGCTGCAGAGACTCAGCGTACCCGAGGGGCAGAGAGTTGGGTAAGCTGGGTCCGCTTTCTCTCACCCTCTCAGATGCAAGCCGATACAACGTGCAGCTCCAGAGCCATCATCCTGACCCAGACAGGAGCAGCCAGGAGCTGTTGGGAGGCTTGCCCAACTGAACTGGACAGACAGCAGCCAGGATGTGAGCGGGAGCCATTTCCTCCTGAGCCCAGGGCCCGGGAGCCTACAAGCTGGTGTTGTCAATGAGTCCTGGACACAGATGACAGCTGGCTTCTACAAGATGTGAGCCAGAGACCTGCTCTAGAACTACCCCCCAGCCAGGATGGGGAACTACGTGGCCTTCTTCAGGAGAATGAAGCCAAATCAAAGGTTACTCTTTCCCTCTTTGGAGACCGAGGCTACTATACGGTTAAGTGGTCAGATTCAAAACCAAAAGAATCACGACGTTCCCCCATATCAAAAAAACTCACTAAATAATTGCTGAGTGCTGAGTTCTAGGCATTCGCTTAAAGATGAAAGGCAGTCTCTATTCTCAAGATGTTTACAGCCTAGTAGGAAGGTAAGCTGACTCGCAAAAATTACCCGTGAAAAAGAATGTGGTGAGTGTCACAAAAAGAGGATCAGAATCTGCCTTAATGGAGGCAAAAAACAGGGAGGGCAACAGGGAGCCCATCAGTCTTGAATGGCACCTGGAATTAAATTTGGAAGACAAATCCATGGCAAATGCCTATGATTCTAGGCCACTGAGCAGTTTCCATGGCTGCAACCTTCGCTTATCTAGGAGGATAATAATAATCAGGCGCTTATTAGAGTTAGGCATCGCACTGAACAGTTTGCAGACACCACCTCAGGTCATCACGAGAACCGCCCCGAGATGGGCATTCTTATCATCCTATTTTACAGCTGAGGACACTGAGGTCTTAAGAGTAAGTTAAATAACTTATCCAAAGTGTATCAACTGGAAAGCGTTGGAGGTGGGATATAAACCCAGCTTGTTTTTAAAACTTAAATGTTTAGAAGTCTATAAACAACTACTGTGTTCCCAAAGTGAAAACCTCCCCACAGATGCTAGGAAATGCTCAACTGTCCTGTGGAGCAGCCTAGATCCTGGGAAGCAACTGTCTCTCTGGTGCCAGGCTCCTAGACTCTAAAGTTCCCTGGGATTGGCTGAGACCAACAACTCCAGGCACGAGAAGTCACGATCAGGAGAGAAAATGAAGACCACACACCTCAGAAGTGTAGAGAATCAGATGAAAGTCCCCTGGGCCAAACATATCTGAGATGGTCTCTAAATCAAATGTCTTGGCCTTAGACTCAATCCTAAGCCCCTCTGGACTCCAGGATTTTCCACGCTCTCACAGGGACGATTAGTCTGTGTCCGCTTGCCCGTGGCGCTCAAACTTCCCCTCAGCATCGCAATGAATCACAAGCTCTTAGTTCTGACAGAGAATTTAGACATTATCTAGCCCAATCCCTTCAACTTATACATTACATATTAACAGTAGTTAATGGCAGAGCCACTAGGACATTTTTTCTTTGTTTCAGTAAAAGGTCATCTTACTACTAAACACTGATGTGAGTTATTTCCCTCGATTGCAAAACTCAGAAAAGAATCTTTTTTTTTTTTTTTTTTTGGTGACGAAGATTGTCCCTGAGCTAACATCTGTGGCAAACTTCCCCTATTTTGAATGTGGGCCACCCCACAGTGTGACTTGATGAGTGGTGCTTAGGTCTGCACCCAGGATCTGAACCCATGAACCCCGGGCTGCTGAAACAGATTGCACGAACTTAACCACTACACCACTGGGCTGGCCCCTCAGAAAAGAATCTCACAACTGTTGTGTGCATCCATTGAGAGTCTCTGTCAAACCTCGTCTTTAATACTTTGCTCCATCTGCAATACTGCCTTTTGTGGTAGAGGCATGCGGGTGGGTAGAGGACAGAGCAGAGCAATACAATTCTCTAACACAGAGTAGAGACTGCTGTTGCTGGCCTGCCTCCTGCTTCCTCACCTGGAACCCCCAGCATCTCTGCCATGTTCAAGGCCAGCAGCCATCCATTTTGTCTGCCAGGCTCCTTATCAGCCTGACCCACTGGCAATCAGAGCTAAGCTGATCCTGTGACCTGCTGGCTGCTTATCTGGGACACATGATGAATGGAGAACAGCCTGCCGTGCAGAGAGGAACCAAGACTTTCCCTTTCAGAGCCCCTGCAGATGAGGGTAGCAGCACGGACGTGCTAGGTCTGCCCCAGGACCTTACTTCCCATCTGGGACGGCAAACATCTGTGCTCTGTGGCTACCACAGAGAACAGGTGGGAATGCCTGCAGAAAGTGGAAGAAGTCACTGCCCTTCTTCTGCCCTAGTCATAAGCAGCTAGCCAGGCCCGCTCACCCACATCACTCACCTCTTCTAGGACCCCAAACCACCTGTGGAGCCCACCTCCTAGGGTCCACCCCCCACCCTCCCCTCCACTCATTTTTAGGAACCAAATCCCTGGTTTGGAGAGCATGGTAGGTTCCTATAGCAATGGGCCTTTTAGATGTTTCCATGGCAACCAACACCCAGACCATTTAGTTGCTAGTCAACTGACAGCTGTAAGTGAATAGGGTTCAGTCTGGAATCTGAGGGATAGGCTGGGGGATTCGCTTCATAGAAAAAGACACAATCACCCAAAATGACTCAACTCCTCTAAAGACTCTTTTAGGCAACATCTGTGGAGGTCCAGCACCACTTTCACCTCAGGTCACACAACACTGTCCCTCCCATTCCCAGCACACGCGCGCGTGTGCACACACACATCCCTCAACTGGAGATCCCAGGCCTTTACGTCCCCCAACCTCTATTTCTGACTTAAGCACCATTTGTTCTTTGGGTTACCTGACGTGAAGGGCTAATTTCATATCATCTTCCCCTTGCTCAGACCTCACCTATGCCAAGCCACCCTTCCTACATCTGTGGGTGTCCTCAGAGAACAGACTGTTTCATTAACCTTTGCAAAACGTAATTAAGATCAATCTGCTTCTTTTAAAAAATCAACTAAGGTTTCAAAACCAAACATACAGGATTGAAGGTTACTCCATGCTTCCTGCTTTTTATTAGCCTGAAGATCTGACTAAATGCCAGGCCTCCCCTCTAATACTCTCCCAAATTGGAGATACTAGGTATTGGGTTCCCTTTGTCCTGGAACCAGAGGTCCCCCTCACATTTTTTTAACGACTGGACTTTGGGGTTTTTCTACCCTGGAATTCATGCAGGAGGAGCCGTGTCCAAGCCTCTAAGGCTTGCTCGGTGGCCTAGAAAAGTATGACAGCGTCACTGGCAAGAGCATGACCTTTCTTATATAGCCTAAGATTCAGTGCTTCTCAATGTTTTAACGACTCGGGGGCACGTTGGGAACCATCTGTACAGAAGACGACCTTTCAAACTAATCCCCCCACGGGAGCCGTATCCAGCTCACCGCAGCAGGCTCCACGCGCCTCGTGATGGCTGGTAAACAGTCATAAGCTGCTGCGTTACCCTTCTGCTCTGACTGAAGGGTACACACTAGCTGAACTCCTTTCCTTCTGTCTTCTTTTAACACATGAGGGCAGGACTGTGAAGTGCAGGGCAGGTAGCTCAATGACATGAGGAGTCTTCTGGGAATAGGGAGAGAGAAGACACACATAAGAACTGAGCTTTTCCAGGCACCTCGAAAAGTTCTGTGCACAGAGTCTCATTTTTCTGAGGTGACATATCACACTCAGATTGAATTTTGATTTTCCTGCTAGTATCTCTAGATGAGGAACAATATCTGTCTCCTAGAATAGCTAATATTTCCTGATTGTGTACTATGTGCCAGGGGTCATTCTAGTTTTACAAGCATCCTCTCATTTAATCCTCACAGTCCTACTGTTATTCTCCCTATTTAAATAGATAAGGAAACGGAAGCACAGAGAGGTTAAAGAATTTAAAGATTGCACTGGTAGTCTTCTTAAGTGATGAAGCCAGGACCTGACTCCCAGGAGTCTGAAGCCAGAGACCACAGCAGTCAACCGAGATACCTAGGGTCCAGCATGGTGAGACAAGAGGGGGCTGTCCCTCTACATGCAATGTGATAGGTTACACAAAACATCTTAGCTAAAGAGTCCAGCGATTGACTGGCTCCTGGAATTAACTAGTAAATTTGGCTGTTGATAACTTTATTCCCGATCTATGGCTGTCCCCTGGTGGTTTTCTTGGGAAACTCACGAGCCCAAGAAATCCAAGGGTTTGTGAAAATGGGGGGATGAAAATAACTGGACCAAATGACTCATTTGTTGCATAAAGACCCCAACCCAAAACAGATGGCTTTCCAAGGTCCATGTTATTTAATTCACTTGTGAATAGGGTTGTAATCCCTGTGACAGCTAAAAGCTGATTGATGGTACATTGATTAAAACAGGCAGCAGGGACCAGCCCAGTGGCACAGCAGTTAAGTGTGCACTTACTGCTTTGGCGGCCCGGGTTCACCAGTTTGGATCCTGGGAGAGGACCTATGCACCGCTTATCAAGCCATGCTGTGGCAGGCATCCCACATATAAAGTAGAGGAAGATGGGCCCGGATGTTAGCTCAGGGCCAGTCTTCCTCAGCAAAAAGAGAAGGATTGGCAGCAGATGTTAGCTCAGGGCTAATCTTCCTCAAAAAATAAATAAATAAATAAAACAGGCAGCAAAATATATGCCCCACATTTATACATGGACTTCAAAAGCAGGCACTTCCAAGATTTAATTAACTTAGCTATTACTTGCTACAACTTCACATTTCATTTTTAAGCTTCTGGGCTTTCCTCATGGCAGGTTCCCAAAGATTACCATGCTTCATATCAACTTGTAACCTTATTCACTGCCCCCTCCCCAATTCAGTTCCCTTGACCTTTCAGATCTTGTTACTATTCAGCCTTTCACTGCTTCTTTCAAGCACTCTTGGGGGCATAAAATTGTGCAAAATAAAGGGAAACAAGAAGGTCCTTTTATGTAAAATAGATAGGTAATGTCTAACTGGGCAGAAAGACGAGAAAAGGCAGTTTCTGAAAGAGCCACGTCTCTACTGCACTCCGGGCCCATAGGACTGGGGTCGGCCTTCCACGGGTCTGAGAGAGCACTCTGTCTGCAAGAAGCAGGTGACCACAGCCTACACGCAGAAGACAACACTGCCAAGTGTTTATTTATTCGAAGGGACATTTCTAGGTGCATAAAGAGACGACAAGTTAACGTTGTTAAAAAAAAAAAAAATCAAACATCTGCTAATCAAGTGCTGAGTTTAATGAAAACCATCTAAGACAGAAAAGGAGACATGAGATAACCACAGCGAACCAGGCAGCCAGAGTTGAGTTTCTGCCACAGAACACCGCCCCTCGACTGAAACGCTGGATACCTCCGGAGGGCGTCACCACGGCTGAAGCAGGGAGCTGGAGGTGCTGTCCAGTCAGCAGGACCGTTGGCCAGATGCACTGAACTCAAGGAGGCACGTGGAGATGACGGACTTACAGGTGCAACATCCCAGCTAGAAGGACACGGTTTGGGATCTGTTCTCTGCCGCAAGGGCCAATAACCCTCGGGCAAGTTATCCACTATCCCTAAGCAGCCTCATTTGGGTCCTGTCTGGCTGGACCCTTCTTATTCCAACAGCAAAAAACACTGAAGACAATGAAAACAAGCCCTACAGTCTCACTCTCTCCTTTCCTTCAACCCTTTTGCAAAGGTATCACAAGGGCGACAGTTCTGAGCTCTCAGGAGACAGGGTCATAGATGCTTTTGGAGTTTGAGAGGCATAAAACAGTATCTAGAAATTCCTTTCATCTTATGGCACTGACTTAGTTTGGACCTGATTCCTCCTCGCGTCCCTCCACCCGTGCTCTCTCACCCCCAGAGGGACATACTGCAGCAAACAGCTCTAGCCTTCAATCTGCACTGGGATTTCCCAGCAGAAGAGACTTTGGCCTTTGTCATCCTGAAGTTCCCACTTCACCACCAGTTTTATCTGGAGAAAGAGAAAAACAATAGGGAAAAACTCTTGACATCCTTTAAGCACAGACGCCCAACATTAAAGTCTCTTTAGAATGTTCTTTAATTACTTGGTATTTCTAGAAAATAAACGGCCAGACTGCTCCTGGGTTCTATTTGATTTCCTTTCAAGAATGCAGCTTTTTCTTCATGGAAAAAAGTAATCCCTTTACTTACCCCATTCTTATCAAGATTCATATCTTTTTGTATTTTTGGGTTTTTTGGTGAGGAAGATTGGCCCCGAGTTAACATCCGTGCCAGTCTTCCTCTGTTTTGTATGTGGGTGGTGCCATGGCATGGCTCAGGCGTGGAGTAGGTCCGCACCCAGGATCTGAACCCGCGAAACCGGGCTGCTGAAGCCGAGCACATGGAATTTTAACCACTCGGCCACAGGGCTGGCCCCCAAGATTCATATCTTTAATATAGGCCCATTCCAGCAGGCTCTATCTCACAAGTGTTTGTAGAAAAAGAAGTAGGTATAGCAGGGTCAGTGAGAGGTGAAGGAGGAGGGGTGTGGAGGGGAGAAAGAATGGAAAAAGCTACCTCCCAGCTGTGGAGCTAACAAACTACCGCTCTCTTATCAAGAGATTATTGGAGAAACCAGGATTTTCTGATGACAACGCTATGACAACTTGAAATCTTGAACTCTTGCTAAAATCTTTTAACATTGCACAAGTTTTGGAGTCACAAGACCCGGCTCTAAATCTAGGCTGTAGTAGTTCTTAGTGGCGTGGACTCTGTTCATATTGCATGACATGAAGGCTCAAATTTCTTCATCTGTAAAATAGGGATGACATCACCTCTACAAAGAGATTCGTGAGAATCCAGTAGCATACTGTATATAAAAATGGCACCATTAGAAACAGGCTAACCATTAGGCTACAGACAAGAACAAAGGGGCACAATGGAAAACATCTGCCCTACCTCATGATTCCCACACTCAAACTTATCTCCTTTCCCTTAGGCTTTTGCTGCTTCATCACAGAGATGAAGGACTCCTACTCCAATCTTTTCCTCCTGCTCCCTCTCCTCAGATTTCCCTTTTTTTCCCAAGGAAGATTGGCCCTGAGCTAACATCTGTTGCCGAGCTTCCTCTTTTCTTCTTTTTTTCTCCCCAATGCCCCAGTATGTAGTTGTATACCCTAGTTGTAAGTCCTTCTAGTTTTTCTATGTGGGATGCCGCCACAGCATGGCTTGATGAGCAGTGTGTCGGTCTGCACCCAGGATGCGAACTGGCGAACCCTGGGCCGCTGAAGTGGAGCATGCGAATGCAACCACTATGCCACCAGGCCAGCCCCCAGATTTCTAATCTAGTCACAAGGCCTCCAGTGTCCTTGATAATGTCACTTACAGAGGGGTATTCACTCTTTACTGGCAGTTTATTCACGTAGTTATAGGACTTGTCTTTTTGGATGGGGCAGCTGATTCCACTCTTACAACCATCAGGCTCAGGGATGGGAAAAGGAACGGGGACACCCAACACGATGCCATGCACCACAGCTTTGCTACTTTGAGACTGAGTATCTGCGAGAAAAAACAGAGAGTCAGAGAGTAAAGGAAACAGCCTATTTCCCAACTCTTAAACACAAAATTCAGATATATTCTTAAGCAACAGCACTGCTATGACAGCAGATCATAAAGTCTCTACCCTTTAATTCCTAGGGTCTGTGTCTGTTTGTAGTTATGCTTAGCACCTCTGTGAATGTTACAGAGCAAGCATTCACTCCAAAACTTGAAAAATTACTGAATTATGCAAATAAGAAGTAATCAGTGGGGGTTTCTTCTTCGCTCTTCACACCACCTTGCTCTTCATTGCCTTTCACAGTTTCTCAAGAGAATCAGAGACACCTGGATAAATAACCTTATCCAACAAGGCAACTCATCTTTGGCAGTAAACTTTCTGTTTACTATTTACATCAGCTCTGTCAAAGTGTATTGTACATCTTAAAGAGTTTTAGGAGACTGGCCTCTGAATTCTCAAATAACCCGCCCAAAGTATTCTATTAGCAATCAAGAATAAAATGCAAGGCTATGTGAAAAGAGGGAATAAGGCATCTCCACAGAAATGCCATGGGCTGTAACAGTAGTGAAAGAGGTAACCCTTTAGAAACTGGGTAAGATTAGACAGAGCTACAGTCCCCGCTAACCTCCACTCTCCATCTCACAAGATGGGCAGAAAGAATAAATATAATAAAATGAAGGCAACCAGAGTCACAAGCTGTTAGCTTATTCTGGAGATTCAGAGTATTGACTGTTTCTTTCTGGCTAGGTGCCGGCCAGGTGGCGCAGCGGTTAAGTTCGCACATTCCACTCCAGCAGCCCAGGGTTTGCTGGTTCGGATCCCGGGTGCGGACCTCTGTACCACTTGTCAAGCCGTGCTGTGGCAGGCGTCCCACATATAAAAAAAAAGTAGAGGAAGATAGGCACGGATGTTAGCTAAGGGCCAGGCTTCCTCAGCAAAAAGAGGAGGATTGGTGACAGATGTTAGCTCAGGGCTAATCTTCCAAAAAAAAAAAAACAAAAACAAATCCAAGTGTTTCTGTCTGGGTTGGGGGTTATTTTTGCTTAGAAGGTGCTTTTTTGTTTGGAACAATAGGGGAGTCAGGGTATCATCCAGGAGAAAAACAACTCTAGTACTTAGAGCTGTCTTTAGGCTTAAGAAAAAGAGATGACAGAAACTCTGAGATTTCTTTTTTTTTTAATTGATTAATTTTTTTTTGAGAAAGATTAGCCCTAAGCTAACATCTGCTGCCAATCTTCCTCTTTTTGTTGAGGAAGACTGGCCCTGAGCTAATATCCGTGCCTATCTTCCTCTACTTTATATGTGGGACGCCTGCCACAGTATGGCTTGCCAAGCGGTGCCATGTCTGCACCTGGGATCCGAACTGGCGAACCCCAGGCCACCGAAGCGGAACACGTGAACTTAACCACTGCACCACCGGGCCAGCCCTGAGATTTCTTATTGGATTGCCTAATCTAGTTCCATGGGATAGAAAATGAGGGAAAGATTCAAGGTAGATGCCCTTTCTAGAAATAAAGACTTTGCATTTGTCTAGATCCTGGGGAATCTGAAGGTGATGAACGTAGTATGAGAAAGCAAGAAGTTCCAATAATATTTCTTCAAGTTGAGGAAGATAGCTCAGATTTCTTGAGTGTTTCATGGGTCCCCAATGGGTTCCCTAGAGCTTACAGAAACTAAGTATTAATTGCTCCTGTATTTTCAGGCAAAACACAGACTTAATAGCTGGAAAGCAAATTAAATAACATTTTAGAGGAGTTCCAAAGTCTATAGAATTGGGGTCTGTACTAACACCCTGCAGTCCGTAGCGAAACAGAGTTGACATTCCCATAAAAGCCTGCTGTGTAAAATGGACCAAAATAGGACAGAGGGAAATCAACTTGTCTTCTCTAGCCTGTGAACACATGGAAATCTCCCTGTTTGCTTAAAGGGAGTCTGGCAGCTATGGACTCAGGGGAATAGACATATGTGCACCCAGCATGAGAAAGGTGTCTAAGGGCGTAGCGAATCCTAGCTTTGCACAAGGTGGAAGGGAGGTCACAGATTTCCTGACTGCAATTCCCTCCTCCGCATTCCCATGCTCATGCCAATACTTGGGACTGATGTTATGCTTTAAGATGAATTTGAAGGTAAAGCCACATTTACTCACTACTGGTGAAGGTGACATTGACACTGTAAGACTGTCCTTTGTGCAACTGGCAGGGCTGGGTGCTGCATGGGTTCACATTCACTTCCTTTACAACTCCGACCTGAGAACCTACAAAAGAAAAAGGAATTGGAACAGGAGGGAAAATAAACCACCTCGGCTGCCTCCTACCTAATGGGAAGGTGCTCTGCTCTCCCAATGAGGGTGAGCTCATTCTCCTCTAGCTGTGTCTCCAGGACACTGTTCATGTTTGATAGGTGAAGGGAAATTAAGGAAATTATTAAGTACACATACATAGCCAACCCTCCCTGTTCTACATCCTGGGAGGGCAATGCCCAGGAAAACCATCCCCGTCCCTCCTTCCAGGATTTTAAAGCAGCACATATACTGCTCAAGTCTCTGTGCTACTGTTGCCATTTGGAATCTTGAGACTGGCTGCTCCCAAACTGCTCTCCCCCTCCATCTTTCACTTCTGCCCTGGTGTCTCTCCAAATCAGTGGTCTCCACACTTCGCATACTCCTACTGATGAGAACAATTTTAAGCATGCATCTGCGATATACAGATGTACAGTGTGCTTTGGAAACCTGTGTTCTTCAAAATAAGTGTCTTTAAGGCAGGGTGTGTGTCTTTTTTAAAAAAAATTCAGTCTAAACAAGGATAAAAGTGCCGTTTGTTCACAAAAGAGATGCTTGACCAAAAAAAAGTTAAGTACAAATCTTTTAAAATCCCATTACCTCATCCAGGCCCCTGAAAGCGGACAGGTGAATGGGAGAGGATGCAAGCAAACCGCCTGCTGACACTGCCTTTAACAGGGGAAGCTAAGCTCTGCCATTTGGCCAACATTGCTGCAAGGGAGACGCTGGGACCTGATGCCCGGGCTTGAAATCTCACTGACTCTGTTACTTACTGTGTAACCTCAAGGCAAGATACTTCACCTCTCTGGGGCTAATGAGAGTACCTCCTTCAGAGGGTAGGTGAGCTAACACACACAGAGCTCTTAGATAAGTGTTTGGAACAGACTAATGCTATGTAAGTGTTCACTATTATCATCACGTTGGGATTCAGTCCATGAATTTAATCTAGAATAGCTGCCCTTGGGTGGGTTAGCAAGTTCCCTTTTGACACAAAAGGTGGGCCTCTCACTCCAAATATACTCTGTGGGTAGAAATTATGGATCCAGCGGATACAATGGACTCTTTCTGTCTCAAAAGTCGAATGCACGAAGACAGCAAACTGCAGGGTGAGAGCGCATTATCTGCTTCGCAGTCAGCAGGCAGCTCAGTCCGGCAGGAAATGCACTGAGAAGCTCACGTAGAGGCACGTTGCTTTCTCAGCCCGGGCCTGCTCCTGGGTGGAACAGTTTCATTATATTGACAAACGCTGCTCCAGCTAGGTCTGTAAATAATACCCTGCAGTCCCTTATCCCCCGGCTTGCTTCTCCACCATAGCAAAGTCCTCAAACTATACGCGCAAGAACCTCTTCTCTAAGCACTCTCTTCTACTCCGTCCTATCTTCTGTGGACATCTGGGACTTCAATCAACAACCTGTTGGAAATTAGTGCTTATGCTAAAGCTTTCAACGTCCAGCCTCTGCCTGCTTCTTGCAAGGCTGGGTCACATGACTGAGCAGGAACTCAGTAAACGGTAGTACTTGTAGCTCCTTCATCCAGTTTTTTGCTGACAAGAGGTTCTTGGACTTTCAACGTCGATGGAACAAACCCCTCAGTTCTAACTTGAAAAATTACAAAACTAGTTTGCTTGCCCCATTTCTCACTTGAGGAAATGCCACTCCAGGGGAAAGGAGGCATAAGTGGAACTCAAAAGCCTTTTGATGTGGGTCCCAGGCTTTTACCTTGTATTGCCCAATTCAAAAGTGAAGTGACAATCTGTAACTGAAACCTTCCCTTAAGAAGTTCTTGCCATAAAGTGTATACCGCCTTTTTTCCAAATGAGTAGAACAGTGTCTGGATTTAGTTTCCTTAGTTGTTTTTTTTTTTAAATGTTAATGTTACAGTTGAAACCCAAAGTGGCTCACCAACACCCACTAGCTTCCTACCGTTTGCTAGCTGTGAAAACTTGGGCAAGTTACTCTGTGCCTGCTTCCTCATCTGTAAAATGGACTGTGAGGATTGAATGAGTCATTAAGATTAACACAGTGTGTTCATCCAAGTGTTGGCCACTAAGTTCAATGGAGAAAAAGGTAGTAATTTGAGGTGATGATAGCTCCTTTCAAGTGCCAGTCTCCTGGTTCAGTGGAACAGCATTCGTTACATATTAACAGGCCAAGAGTCTTTATTCCTGAACCAGTCCTGTCCCATAGCCCCCAACTTTGCTTTTGCCTCAAGATGAATTTTGATGACATAGCAGAGAGAGCATTTATTCCCTCATTTACTTTTTCCAACAAATATTTATTGAGCAGTTACTATTACCTGGGCACTGGATATAAAAGAGCAAACTTATTCTGGTTCCTATTCTGCTGTATGACTTTGGGTAAGTTACCTAATATCTCTGGAATTCCATGATTGACTATATGCTCCAAGTTTCCTTCCAGCTCACAAATTTTATAAACTCAGTTTCACGCCCCTTTCATTTATCATTACACCTCTCCACCTTAGAAAAGTTCTGCTCGAACAATTAATTCTATAGACTTGACTAATGGAATTCACAGTTTCTACCCTTCCCCCCACCCCTTGTATTTCCCAACAAAGATTCTAATCACAGCGACAAGAGTGGGTTATGTGTCACAAACTGTGACTAGGAACACGAGTTTTGTAGGCAGGAAAAACTAAGAACCACAAAATTCCATAGCCCAAAGAAAGCGCTAACGGAATAAATCATGAAAAGGGGAATTTAGTTTTGACTTGTCAGCAATGGGAAATGAAAAGGAAACGCAAACGGAGTGGGGAGTGAAAAGTCACCCAAGATAGAAGGCAGAAACAAAAAGAAGTTCTGCTTCCCACCGCTCACCCCCAGCGCTGCACAAGGACCCTCGGCTGTCTGCCTTACAAACTTCAGGAAACTTCAGCAAAAGCCCCACCTCGAGGACAGTCCACGGACCCCAAACACGCATTCCAAGGAAAGACAAAGTTGTGAGGGGTCGGGTTTCACCGAGTCCCCCACCCTAGCCCACTCCAGCCCACTCCACCACGGGTCCGAAGCTGAACCCGGCCCCCCGCGGGATCCGCCCGACCCAGCCCGCGTGTCTCAGCGCGCGGTGCCGGCGGGGGCTGCCGCCGAGGGCGCGGGAACTTGGGCTGGCCCGAGACTCACCGCAGTCCTTGAAATGCACCGGGTTGGCCAGGGCGGAGGCGCCCAGCGCCAGGAGCAGGAACGCGGCGGCCAAGGAACGCATCGCAGCTGAGCAGGCTCCAAACGCGAGGAAGGAAGCCGCGGCCGCCGCGGTCACAAGATAGACTAGCTGGGGCGGGCTCGGGGAGGAGCCCGGTCAGCCGACCCGGCAGCAGCGACCAAGGCCGAGGCCCGCCCGCGCCCCGCCCCTCCCCTCCCCCGGCTCCAGGGAGCCGAGCTCGGCTCGGCCCGGCCCAGACGCCCACTATCCCCGCCCATCTTCTCCGCTCGGCTACCCGCTGGGCTGGGATCCAACTCCGCCCCGCCCCGCCCCTGTCGCCAGCGCTCCGCCTGGGCTTCGTTGGTGCGTCCCTGCTGCCGCAATGGGGGGCACTTCTAGCCAATCAAATCTCTTCTCCTCCAGCGCCACCCAATAGGCGCGCTCGAAGGCGGGGTCTCCGTGGGTCCCGCCTCCCGGGGCCCTGGTGGAGAAGGGGATTGGGGCGACGCGAGGGGCGGGGCTTGGGGAGGAAAATGGCGGCCACCTGGCGGTTATCGCTAACGGCCGCGGCGCTGAGAGCGGTCGCCCCCTGGCCAAGGGGCAGGTACCAAGCCTAGAAAGGCTTCTGGGAGGGGTGTTAGGTTCTGCGCCGCGAGGAGTAAGGGGAAACTAAGGCCGGCGGGGGAGGTGGGGCTTTGGTGTGAGGCTGTCCAGGTGGAGGTCGTCAGGTCAGGCAAGGCTGTCCGGCTGGAGGTCGCCAGGCAACCCTCTGCTCCCGGGCTCATTCTCGTCCCTTGCTCAGCAGGCTCCTCGCGGCCTCCCGCGGACCTCAGGCGCTTCGGGAAGCGTCGTCCTCCAGCCCCGAGGCGGACGAAGGGCAGATCCACCTCACCGAGAGCTGCGTCCAGGTAGGAGGTCGGACGCGGGGGGGCGGTGCCCTGGAGAGGGCCGGGAGTGCGGGGCCTCCCCCGGCCCACCCTTCTTCCTCCCCTTTCCCAGCATTCTTGATCCCCTTTCCTGCATTTCAGAGGCTTCTGGAAATCACCGAAGGGTCAGAATTCCTCAGGCTGGAGGTGGAGGGAGGTGGATGTTCCGGATTCCAATACAAATTTTCACTGGATACAGTTATCAACCCCGACGACAGGCAAGAAGGAAGGGGTGGGTCGTCAGAAAATGTGTGGGAAGTGTCTCCAGTGTAAGGTGCACTTTTATTCCAGATTTAAAAGGTCTGCTAAGGATGCTTACCACATCTTCTTCCACAGTGGGGTACTGTGAAGATTTGTTGTCGTGATTCAAAATAACTAAGTTATAGGAGGAAATTTGGCCTGTCTAAGTCCGTAGGGTAGTTGGTGGAGAGCCAGGCTGGACTAGATTCCAGACCTAAATGTCGAGATTTCCCAGTATTCATTCGGTTGACTCTTTTGCATAAAAGAAAATCAGCACCTGTTAGCGGTAATAAGAGATGCTTCCTCTGTATTTCAGAAAACAGAGAATGTGCATCTCTGGGCTCAGAGGATGTCATATTTTTGGCGTCTGTGATATTCATTAATGCCTTCCTCCTGTCGTTTCAGGGTATTTGAACAGGGTGGGGCAAGAGTGGTGGTGGACTCTGATAGCTTGGCCTTCGTGAAGGGGGCCCAGGTGGACTTCAGCCAAGAACTGATCCGAAGCTCATTTCAAGTGTTGAACAATCCTCAAGCGCAGCAAGGCTGCTCCTGTGGGTCATCCTTCTCTGTCAAACTTTGATGCGATGACTAGGGACCCAGAGCCTGCTACCGTTTGTACCAGTTTGAGGAAACTGGGATTAGTACAATTCTAGAGGTTTTCTTCCAATCATGTTCCTCTCTCAAGGTTATGTCCCTCAATCCAGGAGTGTTTTACCACTGTTGTTTTCAGAATATGAAGCTTTTACTCTTAATTTCTCCTACACAAGTCTAAGGCCAAGCCTCTAGATGCTGTTACCTAAGATTTAATAATTGGTTGAAACCCAGTATATTCTGTCAAGCCTCCAAGGTTCCAAAATTTGGAATTACTTCTCTGACCTTCAGAGCTGGTTGTACATATGTGTAAAGCTATGGATAAAAGCTTCATTTTAGAGAAAGTCATTATGTACTTCTGTTTTGCATCAGGATCACAGATTGGGTAACTTAAACACTGGCTAGTAGGCCAGAGAGGATGAGAAAGGCCAATGAAATGTTCTCTTCTTCACCTTACTCTTCCTGAATGTGCTAGTTGACTTATCCTTATTTTCTATGCAGACTAAGTCCTTTTACCCTCCTTAAAAAGAGATTTTGCTACATTTTAACTGTTAGAACCTATTCTTCATGAATATTTTTGTGGGTTATATATTGATTTGGTGATTTTAAAACTCATACTGAGCACAAGCATAATAGCTTTAGTTGCTCAATAAACCATAACATTGCAGAGTCCCTTCGAATGCGTATATGTAAGTACCTACTGTTAATAGAATTGGAATTTTGTGTTTAGAAAGGGTGGATTTGAGAAAAATCACCTTACTTCGTGGGGAAACCTGAAATGGTAAAAAGAAGTCTCTGTTGGAGGGAGCTGATGTAGAAATTTTAAGACTGCAGGACATAGGGAAATGATAGCATCCAGGGAACAGTGGGTGGTTTGCTTGGAATAAACAGAATAGTAAAACGGGTTTCTGATCTTTTGCAGACCCTTTCTGACCAGATGCCTTCTTCCTGGCAGGCCATAAAAGCCAGCAGATGTTTTCACAAATTTTGCTCACTGCAAATTCATTTAGGAAAACTACACTCTTCCAGTATCAATTGGGAGATTTTTTTGCCTCTCCATTACTTTCGAGGGGAGGTTATCAAGGCCCTGTTTGCTGCAGAATTGGTTTTATCTAACATGTGCAAGCTAGTGAGTACCTGGGGCAGCATGCCCCACCTCTGCTTTAGCAAAACATGAGCATGCAAGAACCAAAGGCAAGGGAGCCCTGAATCTGCTGTATGTTGTTGGTCAAGGCCAGATCTTGTGGAATCACACTCTTCAGCTTTGTGATTGATGGTGACTAGTGACATATAAACTATCTGTGGCCCACCCACCCTGAGTTTCTCTGTGTGGGCGTGTTGACTGATTACAAGGGATTAGGAGAAAACAGGTTCATAAGTAAGAGATTAGGAAGGACTACTAAAGTGGTTGTCCAAGAAGATAGTCTTCCTTCTCTAGCTTTCTTCTGAGAGTTGAGTTCTATTTTGGTCTTTTGTTACAAAGCACCCGAGTGCAGGTTGACATTTGGCAGGAGCATCCTATACAGAGAAGTGGGCAGCACTGGTCGTTATGGTGTAGCCCTCACTTGAACTCTGGACCTGAGCTGATGTCACGCAATAAGCAGGGCCTGACACTGTCCGCTGCAACATTATTATGGTTTTGCATGTTCGTCTCAAAGGCAGGCACCTCCTCTGCTTTCCTGGGTATCTGGCATTGATGTTTATGATTGCTCTTTTAAAATCCCTGTTTGCCATTTCTCCACAGAAGTGCCCCAGGGCTGCTTAAGGGAAGTTTGCTTTAGAAGTTTTAAAATAATTATTGTCTGGCTTTCATTGTAAAATATAGTCAAATATATAAAGAGAGGGAACATTTAAGTAGTCTATGGCCAGCAGCTGTATTTAAAAATATTTTATTTTTTTGAATAGGTAATACATATGGTACAAAACACAGAGACACAAAAGGGGATACAGTGAAAAGTCTCCCAATCCTCTACCCATCCACCCTGTCACCTTCCCCACAAACCACCATTGTTTAAGAATTTACCCCACAGGCATAATCCCGTAGATATAATGTGAAATAACATATGCACAAGAATATTCATTATAGCGTTATTTATAATAGCAAAAGATAGGAAACCACGGAAATGTCCATTAACAGGGGGACTGATTAAATAAGTTATGATTTATCCATTGGATGGAATGGTATACAGTTATAAAATAGAATGAGACAGCTCTCGATGTGCCAGTATGTATTAAGTGAAAAAAGCAAAGTGCAGAACAGCATGGATCATATGCTATTTGTGTTTTTAATACAAGGAACTATGTGTATATACATGAAATGTTTCTGGAAGGGTGGGCAGGAAGGCGAGGGTTGGGAGGAGGGGCAGTGCCAGCAGGGTATATGGAGGAATGGTAAGTTCTCTGCAATAAGGGTGTAAGGTGGAGTGGCAAGGATGAGGTTAGCGGATATCCAATTCTCCTTTCTTGAGACAAATAGCAGCATATGTTGCACTTTGTTATACAGCCTTCCTTTGTACCTCAATCTGTTTTGGCTATCTTATCAAGGCATTTAGAGCCGCTGTTTTTTTCCTTCTTTTTAGGGCTCCATAGCAATTAATTGTTTCTAATCTTTTGCTATTACAGATAACACTATAATAAATAACCTCATACATATGTCATTTCACACTTAGTGAGAATATATCTGAAGGTTAAATTCCTAGAAGTGGAATTACTGATTCAAAGAGTAAGTGCTTTTGTGATTTTGAAAGACATTGTTATATTATCCTCTTCAGAAGTTGTATCAATTTATACTCCTGTCAGCCTATGTATGAGTGCCTTTCTCCAGAAGCTTGCCAACTAGGAGCCTTAACAAACTTTTTGATCTTTGCCAATCTGACAATTTTTTAAAAGTGTCTCAGTGTGGTTTTAACTTGCATTTCTTTTTATTATGAATGAAGTCAGAATATTTTCCTGTGTTCAAGAAGTATATATTTTTGTCTGCTGAAAACACCTCAACTTGTATAGTGACCTAGAGCAAATTATTTAAGCTTTGTCAATTTCTTCATCTGTAAATTAGGAATAAACATAGTAAGTAGGATTGTTGGATGATTAAATGAAATTTGTGTACAGCACTCAACATGGTGCCTGGCACGTAGCAAGCATTCAATAAGTTATGATGTGACGGCTGACAATCAGAGCAGCAGTAGAACAGGACTGATTAAGTTAAGAAAATAGCATTCATCTGCATGTCTTCTGGCACAGAGCCGTGTTCATTTACATTGCCATTCCTCAGAGAAATGCAAAGTCAGAGCTTCCCTTCTCTCAGCAGAGTAAAGAACCTTTTCCCATTTGGACCCAATCATAGGCTATTGGCAGAGCTGGCAAGGGGGTGGGCACGGCCTCATCTCTAATATTTAGACTTAGGCAACATGGTAAGAAATTTGGTTTAAGATGAAATAAAAACAAAAACAGAAGAACCCAGATGTACATTTCTTTATTCCACCGTGGTTCTAAACTCCCAGCTAGCCCAGGTTGGAGAGGGTCTCTACTTGTAAACTCAGAGGGATGCCAGCCATCCTTTTTATGAAGGGGGAGAAGGCAGAGGCTTCTGAGTAGAGAGAAGAAACAACGTGGGCAATCTGGCTTCCCCTAAACAAGACTACACTGTATTTCACAAGCTAGAAAATAGACCTCTTTATTTTTAGCACATCAAACTGGTGTCCACAAAAGGAGAGCCCAGGAGAGATTTGTTTCCTGTAAGAAGCAGTATGTGTTTAACACAGGTCTTCGGAGATGGGCGCCTTGCCTTGTGGCAGCCCATGCTGTGGTGCACAGGAGCTATCGCTGAGTGGATTTTGAATGGTTATTTACCTGAAGCTACTGAATATTTTCTTCAGACTTGCATAAAACCCTGGCTCCCCTTTCTTATCAACTCCCCGTATTTTTCATATTGCCCTCTTGCTGCTTTCTCAGGCTCCTTGCCCCCCTTCATTTGTGTCTCTTACACTCAGCAAGCTAGTAGCAGTCTTGCTTCTCTGAGATGAGGGGATCTTCTGCCTCTCCCTGGGGCCACAGAACTGGCTACAGGATGGGCAAAATCTGGCTCAGACCAGAATGGCTGAGTGGCGGTGATGGTTCTTGGGAGGTGGCATTGGAGTCACTGCCCAAACTTCCTCCAATCCTTTTTCACTCCATAGATTCTGAAGGACCATCCAAGGGCAGATGTAGCCTCTAACCCAGTTGTGGAATCATCAGGATGACACGTGGATCATGGCTGGAAAAGGGTGTCTGCAATGTGAGGCTGGAGGACCTTGCATGTTTGCATAGCTTGAGGGGGTGGATGAGGGCCATCCTTTGGTAAGCATCCCATGGCAAGGCCAGGAGAGATGGCAGACTGGGCCTCATGGCCAGTGGCTGAAGCATTAAAGCATTTGGTGGTGTTTGAGCCAAGCAAGGGCATGGCAGCGTGGTGGCAATGACAGAAGCTCACAGCCAGAGGCTAAGCTGGAAGATGAATAGCAGGCAAGGCTGGCCAGGAGCTGGCTGCAGGGGCCTGCCTGATGTCTTCATGGTGACTTCCCAGCTAGGAAAGCTTCCTCAAGGGCCCCGCCTGTGGCTAGGGCCATTTCCAGGTAGCTGCCCACAGTGATCCCTCACTGCTACTCCTTGGCGATGCAGTGTGGGGGGCCTGCCTCAGCCACATAACCTGGGGAGCAGTGGCAGCGGTAGGAGCCCTCCGTGTTCTCACAGTGACCATGGACACAGAGCGCAGCAGGCCCGTTCAAGTCATCACACTCATTCACATCTAAGAGGAAGGGAAGGAGGAGAGAGCTGTAGGAACATAAGTGCCTCTTGCCTGCTACCTCTGCCCCTCTGTTCACGAAGCCCTGGCCCCCACCCTGCAGTGGAATCCTAGTTATAAGTGCTAGAGGCAGAGGTCACAGCCCCCAAATAAGCAACTCAAGAACACAAAGCAGGTGGTAGTGAGCCCACACTGTGCCCAGGAGAGTGAGCATGCTCTCTTGTCCCTGCTTCTAAGAACCTCCATGGAAAGGGCTATCTAAATACAGCCTTAGACCTTTGGAGCTTTCTTACCACCCAGCCTGGCACCAGACAGCCCCACTAGGGGGCAGCAGTGGATTTTCCAGTTATCCTTAGTTCAGTGGGTATCCCTAAGTGAGCAGTGGGCCAGTCTGACTTTTCCACATGGAGCCATCAGGGCCATCCTGCCCCTCTGCATTGCCACTCTGATTCTAAACTTACCCACACAGGCCATGTGGGCCGTGTCCAGTTGGAAGCCTTCAAAGCAGTCACAGGTGTAGCCCTCCCGCACGCGCACACAGCGGCCGTTCTCACAGCCATTCAGGATGCCGCACTCCTCTGCTTGAAGCCCTTCGAAGCCAGCCTGGTGCTCTGGTGGGAGGGGGTCAGAGAGAGAAGGAAGCTGAGGCTTTGTACCCAACCCTGGGAGCCTCACCCTCTGCTGCAAAGGGCAGCTCCTATTGAACTCTGGGGTGGGAGTGGGGAGAGTCAAAAAACTCTCACAGAAAGATGCTAAAACAAAAGGCAATACTCTTTTAAAAAACTGTGTGTCACTATAGGTGGGGGAGGCCTTTAAATGAAGCCTCCAGCAGGCTGGTATTCACTGCTTCCACAATGTTGGGTTGGGTGTCTCTCTAGTTTTGGTTTTGTTGTGGTTGGTGGTAGGGTGTTTCCTTAAAATCTTTACATATTTTTTTTTTTGTGGGGAGGGGATTGGCAGCAAAAGGGGATTACCCTCATGACACACAGCAAAACTTCTGTGAGATATACCTAACCCTCTTCTCTCTCTAAGTGACCCCCCGCCCCTGGAAAAGACCCCCTCCCTAATCTCAGTGCAGTCTTAATCAGTTTGACACGGTGGCTATGGCTGTGGCAGGTACCACGTCCATCCATCCAAGTCCTGAGTGCTGGGCTCACTGCCACTTACAAACCGAGTCAGCACAGTGGGGCTTTAAAGGGATTAGAAGTCCGTCCTTCTCATTTCAGCTCACTTGGAGAGCAGGTTATTCTGCATACTCTCAGTGGCGTGGAGGGAGAACAACAGACTGGAGTGTACCCGCTGTCTCTTGCTCTCTCAATCCCACAGGGAAGCTTTTGAGGTTGGGACGGTGGCCTGCACTTCTTTGTGTCCCCTGTGCTGGTTTATCAGGGGGAGTTGTGAGGATCTGACTCAGGCATTTTGAGTTGTCCCTTGAGTGACCCGTGAGAGGGCTCAGTGGGTCTTTTCCCTTCCCCGTCCTCACCCTGCTGGCAGTGATCAGCAGGTGGAGGAGACGGAAGTGAAACAGCTTCGGTGCCCACCTCGTCCCCATTTTTGCAGCAACACAGACCTGGATGGCTGGCCACATAGTGGGGCTGGAGTTCTGAGGGCTGCAGGGGAGATTCAAGGACCAGTGTGTGGTCCCCTGGGCGGCTGGCTGTGTTGGGGAAGGGTGGCTCAGGGATGGTGTCCTCGGGGCCCAGGTAGTTGTAGAAGGGGGCCCCATCTGGGCTGTAGAGGCTGTAGTGCAGGTCCTCGGGCCCGGGGCCATACTCATAACCTGGCCGGAAGTGGACCCCGGCCTCCCGCTCTGCTTCAATCCGGGCCACGTTGCACAGCTGAGCATAGACCTCTGTCAGGGAAGAGGGAGAGAGGGAGCTGGGTACAACCCCTGCCAGCTAAAGCCTGCTGTGCTATTTCCCCCAGCTCACTGCCCCTAGGAGAAAGCAGCATGCTAGGACTGGTGACCTCTGAGAGTTCCTGGCAGTGCTTCTCTCCCAATCCCACCCTCTGCCCCACTTTGTCCCCAGATAGCAGGGGTGGAAGACAGGGCCACTACTCTGATGGGCCTACTCCTTTCTAAATCCGCCCTTCCGGGGTGAGGGCATCCCTACCCTTGGGCCCAGCGCAGCTCTGCAGGTGTCTCCCCCTCCCTCCAAGCAGGCACCGGCCGCCCCCTCACCAGAGCTCCTCGGGGGGCACAGAGCACACTGCTGACTCCAGGCCTCGCCATCCTGGCAGCAGCATTCTGTGTAGGTGGTGCGGCGCCCGTGCAGGGGTTGGCTGCACACATAATTGGTGACTTTTTTCCAGCAGATGTCCATGTGGATGTCGTGGTCAGGCAGGTCCTCTGGTGGCACAGGGCACAGAGGCACATGAGCACCCCCAGCCCAGGTCCACGCCCCGCACTGCCCTGCCGCCCCAGGCCCACTGACCTATGGCACTGGTGCTGTTCACACAGCGCTGCTGGCTGAGGTCCAGGGTGAGGGGGGGGCTGCAGAAGCAGTGGAAAGAGCCTTCCGTGTTCACACACTCGCCGTTCTCACAGGCCATGTCCTGGCACTCGTCGTGATCTGCAGTGGCAGGAAGACGGGAGGAACATGTGGGGCAGTGCCAAGGCACCTGCCCACAGACCACCTTTATGGAAGGGGGTTTTCCAGTAACTGATGATGAAGAGGTAGCACCCTGCCTCCCCCTCCCCTGCCCCAGGTCAGCCTGGGAGGCTCCTCCCCAGGGATGCCTTTCCAACAGGTCCCCTTGTGCAATCCCTGACAGCCCCCGAGCTCCCCTCACCTCAGACCTGCCTGCTGCAGTAGGCATCTTCCCCAGGACGGGGAGCTCACAGCAAGAATGGGGCTGGCTGGCAAGGGCTGGGGGAGCACTCAGCCAGGGGCCAGGGAGGTGGGTGGGGAGGGGTGGCGTGTGTCCTCACCCTCGCACTTCCTGTGGGCAGCATTGTAGTGGTAGCCAGGGCTGCACAGGCAGATGTAGCCAGGCACCGTATTGAGGCACCGGCCGTTCTGGCAGAGACCAGGCCCGAACATTGCACACTCGTCGGCATCTGTGGGGGGCAGAGCTGAGGTGAGGGGAAGGTGAGAAGCAGTCTGAGCGCTCCCTAAGGCTAGGGGCTCCAGAGCCAGACTTGCTGGGTTGAGTCCTGACCCTGCCACTTGCTAGTTGGGTGACCTTGGGCAAGTTGCTTCAGTTCTTGCCTCAGTTCCTACCTAACAAATGTGGACACTGCTGCTGAACCTCTTACAGTTGTTGTGAGGATTAAAGGTTAATACACGTAAGGTACCTCAAGTAGTGCTTGGCACACAGCAAGCACTCGAGAAGCTACTTCTGTTTTGCTTATTTCCTTCTCCAGCTTCAGGAGCAGGGCAATGAAGGGCTCGTACCTGAACTACCCACTTTGATATGGGTTCCCCCAAGTTTCTGGCTGTGTAAGCGAGGCCAGGGAGGTAAGCAGCTGTCTCTGGCCTCTGTACAGCAGTACTCCCAGCTCTGTCCCTCTGCCCGGGTTAGTCAAGGCATCATAGTTTGTTCCTGGAAGGTTTAGCCTCGGGGGAGCAGAGAAACTGAGGTGGGGTTGTGGGGACACTCCAGGAGGAGCTCAGGTCAGAACTTCCAGCTAAAAGTCTGCAGGTAGTCGGCCCTGCAGGACAGGAAGGGTGCAAGCGGCTTGGGAGGCTGAGGCTGCATGCAGAGCTTCCCCAGGAGGACCAGGCTGGGCCCACTCAGGTGAGTGGAGTTTGGGGAGGAGGGAGTTACCTGTGTACGTGGTCTGTCCAAACAACCAGGCTCCTTCCACAGGGATGTAGCCTTTACCACTAGGGCAGATCTCGCTGAATTCGACTGTGCAGGGAGGCATCCAAGCTCAGAGAGAGAAGGGCTCTGCCCCCTTCCTCTCTCCCCTTCTTTCAGTGTCACCCTGAAGAGCTGACCCTGAGAGGAGTTGGGACCCTTGGGGCCTTACCTGAGTCCTCAGCCGGGCAGGGGTCACAGGCGTCTCCCCAGCTGGCGCCCTGGGTGCAGCAGCACTCGGCCTGCGTGGTGTTCCGGCCCAGAAGGCTGGAGCAGTGTGGCTGGCTGTTCTGCCCGGAGTAGCATTCCATGCGGGTGGGGCCTGGGAGGTGGTCCCCTGGCGGGGCCTCGGGGATACTCTGACCTATGTGTGATAGATGCCCCTTTTATTGTCTGTTCCTCTCTGGGGCACCCTAGCCTTTGAATGTATTTTTAAAATTTAACATTTATATAGCACTTTGCAGTGTACAAAATGCTTTTACCTATATTGCCTCACTTGATGCTCTCAGCAACCTTATGATGTGGGTATTATTATCATCAGCTCCCTTTTACAGAGGTTAGAGAAGCCAGGTGACTTGCCACAGCCACCAGCTATTAAGTGGCATCACCGGGTGTTGACCCCAGTTCCTCTCTGCAGCATTCCACCCTGTCTTCCTCCACTCTAGTGGGGTGCCCACAGTCCCTGCATACCATGTGCGCAGCCCTCTGCCCATTTCTCTGTCCACACCGTACCCCAGCGCCTCCCACCCGGCCTCATCCTTGGTCCTGCTTTCTTTTCCCCAAGTCAGAGAAGGCCAGCTGAGTCCTAGTCCAGCCTGGGGTGAGAGGCTGAACCCGGCAGCTCTGGGGTGGAGTAGGGAGGGAGAGTCGAGCTTAGCTCAGCTTCAAGGCCTCCCTCAGCCCGAGGGCTCCCTGCCGTTGGACTGAGGGTCCTTCCAAGGTCAATCTGAGATCACTGGGGCTCCCCTAAGTGGCATCAGAGCTTCCTGACCCTCCTGTAGGGTCATCACAGCCCTGTAGCCTCTTGGCTGTTCCCTGGTTTAGAGCAGAGCCCCTTCCTGTCTTGACATTTGCCACACTCAGACTCCTTGCCTCTCCAGACTCCATTCCTAAGCTGCACCCCTGCCCACACTGCCCCGGCCCCCCCCCCCCCCCCCCCCCCAGGCTCCCTCTTGGGCTGGGGCAGTGGAAGCGCTTTGTCAGCCATAGAGTGGTCGTGCATAACAGGGTGGAGTATGGGCTGTGCTCACCTCCAGCAACCCGCGGGCGGCAGTGCCCCTCCTGAGCGTCGTACTCCTCCAGGTCGCTGGCGCAGAGGCACAGAAAGGAGCCCTCCACATTCTCACAGAGCGCCGCCCCACACACGGCCAGCATGAGCTCACACTCATTCACGTCTGCCAGGCAGGAGAACAGGCTCACGGGCAGAGAAGAGGCAGCCCAGGCCCCCTGGCCCTGCCTCCAGCCCAGCGGGCAGATCCTTATTAGATCCCCCAAAAGCAACAGGCTAGGCCTTGGGGGAAGAGCAGAGGTGGCCGAGTTAGCAGGAAGGAGGAACGGATGAACAGAGGACACGGGAAGGGAGAGAAGAAGGGTGGCAGATAAGAGTCACTAAATGGACAAAGAGGAAGGGTTCCTCCCTCTGTGCACATTCTGGAAACGTGCCTCTTGAGACCCTGAGGTCTGTGGAGAAGGGTGGTGCCCTCATTAGTGTGCTTGCTCCCCCTGCTGGTAGAATGTGGCCATGCTTCCTCTGCCGGCCTGGCCAAGGTGCCAGCTGTAGGGTGGAGCTGAATTCTCCCTTCCTCGCCCACTCTATGAGGACCTCTTACAGAGCCGTGTGACCATGAACATTTCAGGAGGAGGGCCCCAGGGCCTCTATCCAGGATGGCCAAGATCTGTGGAGATGGGATAAAGGGCCCAATGGCCTTCGCTGGCCCCGAGCCTGGCTACTCCGCAGGCTTCTCACCAACGCAGTCCCAGCCGGAGGACGAGGTCTCAAAGCCCTGGTCGCAGAGACAGCGGAAGGAGCCATCGGTGTTGTCGCAGAAGCCATGGCTCCCACACACAGTGTCGTTGGCACACTCGTCTATGTCTGTGGGACAGTGGGGACCAGAGTGTAAGGTGCGCTCTCGCTCTCTATTTACTGGCAATACTTATTAATACTTATTAATTTATGAACACCAAGATCTGTGGAAAGTAACTTCTAAACACAGGACAAGAAAACTCTAACATTAACATTCATCTTCAGTTTTTGTGTATAGAAAATATCCAAACTGCAAAAATAGTGTCCTCAGGAGAAAATAGTTTCTAGCTGGTCATGTGAAAAATAGGTGTCCTCAGCCTCTCACCTCCAACAACCCCTCCCTACTCACCAATACAGTCTCCATTCGGGGCCACGTGGAAGCCAGGCTGGCAGCCCAGGACACAGCGGTAGGAGCCAGGACTGTTCTCACACCTCCAGGCCCCACACACCGAGTCTCCGGAGTCCTCACACTCGTCAATATCTGTCCCCAGAGCCATGAGAGGGGACAGAAGTGGCCAGGTCACTGCTCTGGTCCCACCTCTCTGGCATTACAAGGTCATGCCCCACAACCTTTGGGGTCCTTAATCTGTTCCAAATAACTGTGCTCATCTCAACCCCAAAACCTCAAGTTCAGGATCATTTCCCCTGACCCAGGGGGATGAGTGACATTCCCCCTTTCTCCCTACAGCAGACTTTATATTTTATATAAAACCTTCACCACCGTGTATTACTACAGAGAGTAGTCTTCATATATCTCCTTTGCAATTTCAAGATTGTCCATAACTGTCTATTTGTCCTAGCAAAAGACATTGAACCCAGCAGCTGCTTAATAAATGTCTGTTGAATCAATTTGGCTTTAAAAACTAGATTGTGTGCTCTGCTAGCACAAGGATTATGATTGTCTTCATTTTGTCATCCTCAGACAGTCCCTGAGTCAGCAGAGGCTCAGTAATTGCATTATCCGTTGCATGATTAATCTGTGGAAAGAGTTCTGCTTCCCAGAAGCTGCAGTTCCTGGTCCCGGGGAGCTGAGGACCAGGCAGGGGTGGAGATGGGCAGGGGCAGGGCAGAGCCCTGTCTGCTCCCCCTGGCAGAGCCCTTACCCACACACTCCCCGCTCTCTGGGGAGGTCTGGAAGCCAGTATCACACAGACAGTTGAAGGAGCCCTCCGTGTTGACACAGTGCCCTCCCAGACACCGGTCTGTGACTGCACACTCGTCCACATCTAGAATAGAGACGTCTGTCAGCAGACCCAGCCATGAGTCCCCAGGGCTCTGTGCAGCTTCTTCTGGGCCCCGAGGAACCCACAGGAGGGCCAGGGAGTGGCTTGGAGTAGGAAAGGGCTGAAAGATCTGAGAGAGAGTCCAGAGCTGGAAGCCAGAGGCTAGGCTCGGAACTGGGCCTCTGTCAAAGGGTGACACTCAGAGAGTTCTGAGGGTGCATGCCTGCCGTAGACATCATTCAGAGGCCCTGGGGAAAGACTCTTGAGTCCCTCCCTGACACTTGGCTTTCTTTCGTCACTCTCAGCCTCCCATCTTCCCATCCTTGGGTTGGTGAGCATTGTATTTCAGTACTCTAGACATAGCCTCTAGCGCCCCCTGCTGCTGGCAAGTGGACATGGCCAAGCTGGCTTCTTACCTTGGCAGCTGGTGCCCCCGTCTGCGCTGGCAAAGCCGGGAGCGCAGAGACAGAAGAAGGACCCGTGGCTGTTGAGGCACTCGCCGCGGGGTGCACAGTACTCCTCTCGCATGCACTCGTCCACGTCTGCAGGGAGAAGATAGGCAGCGGTACCTTCTGGGGATGTTCCCACCTCCCCACACACTCACTGCCCTAGTCTCCAGTGGGGAGACCTGAGCCACTCACCCTCACACACGGTGCCATTGGCCAGTTGGAAGCCCTGGGGACAGAGGCACTGGTAGGAGCCAGCTGTGTTCTTGCACTCGCCTCCCAGGCAGCTGCTCTGGAGGTCTTCACACTCATCCACATCTGCAGGTCACACAGGGAGGAAGGCAGCCGATGGCAGTAACTCCCAAGGGCAAGAACCAATGCGGAGGTCTCCAGAGGGCCTGTCACCTGCCTGAGGAGACTGGACCCATGGGGCATCATCCCCTTACAAAGCCGCACAGCTGAGAGGAGCTGGTGAGGGAGACTCTGGGGAGCAGAGTGACTGCAGCTCCCTGCACTTCTGCCCCAGCCCAGCAGGCTCCCCCTGCCTCTGGCTGGGCTTCTGCAGCTGCCCGCACAATGCCCACCTTAGGGACACTCAGCCTCTCCCAGCAACCCTGGTCTAGAGTGGCCAAACTTTGCTTCCCTTGTCATGGCTGAGATGGCTTAGATTTTACTGAGAAGCAATGGGAAAACAAATGAGAAATAAACCAAGGAAACAGATTCAGAGAACCTGAGAAGGTAACAGAAATTAGATTCTTCAGATTGGTCTACAGGTTACCTGGTACAGGCCAATGCTTTTCAAACTACAGTCTCAGCACGCACATGTATGAGGAACCCTCGGGGAGTTTGTTAGAAAACAGATCTGTAGGCCCCCAGCAGAGCTGATTTAACAGGTCTGAGACAAGGCCCAGGACGCTGCACGTTGAACAAACTCCCCCAGCAATGCTGACACACACTGAAGCTTGTAAGCCAGTGGCTCACTGGCCCCCTAGACCCAGGTCTGCAGTCACCTTTCTGACTCCTGTTGGAGGAGGGATGAGAATAGGTATCCCCAGTGGGCCCGCCATCCGAGATGGACAGAAGGGCCCCCGGTCTAAAACAGCCCCTGGTGGGTCCTGGTCACTCCCTTTTCTGAGGGTGATGGGTTAGCCATGCTCTCCTCCCCCGTGGGGCGCTCTCACCTTCACAGGTATGGCCCAGGGGGCTGGGCTGGTAGCCCTCCTCGCAGTCCTTGCAGGAGAAGGAGCCAGCAGTGTTGGTACAGATTCCTGAGGGGCAGACTCCCGGAAAGGCACACTCGTCTAGGTCTGGGGCAGACAGCCAGCCAGTTACCCAGGGCCTGGGAGGGCTCCCTCCACGTGATGAGGCAGGAGCCTCCCCATACCTTTGGCCTCCCTCCCTGAGCTGGTAGGATTCTCTCTGGGCCCCTGGGGAAGGGCAGGCCCTGGCTCTGGGCCTTCGATAGGGCAACCCCAGCACCCTCTCCCTAGAATGCTCCTGGGCAGCTCTACCATCCGCTTCCCTCTGGGCTCTGTGACTCCCTTTTCCTCCTGTCCTCACCTCCAAACTTGAGGGTTCTTTGGGAAGTAAGAAGGCCTATATTCTCAGTTCCCCTCTGCCAACCCCCTTCCCAGTGTCACCTTCACAGGCAGTGCCGTCTTCATTCACCCAGTACCCGCTCTCGCAGGCTGAGCAGGAGAAGGAGCCCTCAGTGTTGAGGCAGAGGCCTGCAGGGCACGAGGCCCGGCTGGCACACTCGTCGACATCTGAAACAGGCCATTGAGTTCTGTGTGGGATTCTGCAGGACAGACATGGCAGGATAGCCAGAGACTGACAGGAGGGCAGGTAGGGGAAAGGACAGGTCTTGGCTGTGTTGGGTCAGTATGGTTAGGGATGCAGGACTACAGGTGGATTAGGAGTGTGTGTGCAGAGGGAAGGAGCTGTGGGCTGATTTGCTTGTGGAGGAAGGTGCTTCAGCATCTAGTACCTTGGCAGCCCTTCTCATCTGAGGTGACCTCGTAGCCCTGCTCACAAGAGCATCTAAAGGAGCCCTCCAGGTTGATGCACTTTCCATGGGTGCAGACCCCGGGGGTCAGACACTCATTCACATCTGTGGGAGAGAAGTCCAAGAGGGCAGGCTGGCCTCCTCTCCTTCATGCAGCCCCCATTGTCAGGCTTAGAGCATCTCAATTATGAGGCCAGGGAATCAGCATTCAGAGGAGCAATAGGCCACCTTGGGAAGGCCATGGGGTCATTCCTCCTCCTTGCCCCACCCACCTAAGCAGGCCAGGGTGCCTTTGCCCCCTACGCTCACTTCAGCTCTATCTAGTAACACAGAGCACCCTGCATATGTCCTAGAAAAGGGGGCCAGGTCCTCCAGCCCTGGGCTGGCTTGGCCCATCTGAGGACACCCAGAGTGAGGTGTCCAAGACCCGTGACTCACCTTACAGTGGGTCCAAATCTCTCTGGCTTCCTACCTGCCAACTGAACTGGTATGATCCCAGGTTCCAGCCCAACAACCAGCATCAGTAGGTGAGTGGGCAATGCAGAGGGAGGCCAAGCTATGCCTGGGTGGCCGAGTGGCAGTCTCAAAGGCCTGGGAAATGTCTGCCCTCTCCAGAGCCTCAAAGCATCTATTCACAACTCAGGCCCTGCTGGCATTCTGAACCCCAGGCCCTTCTTCCTGAGGGGGCTGAGGGAAAAGAACATTCCTCCTACAGCTGACACATAGCCCCCTCTGGAGGGAGAAGAGTACCCACAGCTCAGTTAGGCACTGCTATTTAGACATTGCTGTGGAGATGCCGAAGAGCAGAAGACGCTTCTTCTCTGGGAACCACAGCAGGGACTGGCTGCTGGCTCACACCACCCAAGTCAGCCTCTTCCTAAGATGCTCGGCACCTCTCTCTACCCAGCAGGATCCAGCCACAGAAGTTTCTGGGACCTTGGGCTGTTGCTTCTGAACGGATATGGCCAAGGAGCCAAAGGGCCCCCACCCTAGCTGATTCAGAGGGCAGAGCAGCAGTAACTGAAGCACACCCATCTCATGCCCGACGTCATCTGGGAACCCAGCTGGATCATGGGGGAGAATAGCCTCTAGGCCGTTTCCTCTGCCCACTTCTTTCCCTCCCTGTGTGAGAGCTTAACCAGAGGTCCCAAGGCCAAACAGCCCTCTCTGTGCCTTGGCAAGCAGCCCTTACCTATACAGCTCCCGCTCTGGCCCCTGTAGCCCTCCTCGCAGGCCAGGCAAGTGTAGGAGCCAGGGGAGTTGACGCATCTCCCATCAGGGCAGGTGCCAGGGTGACGGCATTCGTCGATATCTGCAAAATAACAGCCCCTCCCTTGGTCATCCCTGGGAACCACAGCACATGAGTAGTTCGGTGAGGAAGCAAATCCTTGACCCTGCCCTTGGCTGGGGAGAGGGAGGGACGTCAGTTTCTGTACAGATGGAAACTAGGAAAAAGTGAGTGTTGTCTTGTGTTCCCAACTCCACCCCCCACCCACTGTCCTGGACAAAAGAGAGAGATGGAAGAACTTTAGAAAGGGAGACTCCCTGGGTGGGTACAGGAGGCTGTGGTTACCACTAGGTATGGGAGGGTAGAGAGCTCTATTTGTGGACTGTTGGGAAGGGCCTCCGTATCTCCCTTGGTGACTCCTGTTCCATTACAGTGGTGACAATTACTGAGATCGGCTGTGCTTGGCACAGCAGAGGCCCCAGCATAGATCACCAACTGGGCAATGAAGGCAAAGGGGGCTTCCCTGCACTGGGAAGAGGGACTGAGGGTGAGTCCAATCTTGGATGCAGCCAAGACCAGCCCTGAGGCTGCTGCAGAGTTAAGGTGGAGGCTGGCAAGGCTTCTCTGCTAGAGAGGAGACTTTGCTTCCAGCCAAGAACCATGCAGGGCTACCAGTACCCACTCTGGTGAGATCCAGGAAAGTCAGCCAGAAAAGATGAGCCTGAGCACCCACTGGCCTAGCAAGGGAAGAGGGGACCCATGGAGGGAGAGGAGGAGCCCGACCAGGGAGTGACAACAAGGAGGAGGAGGGAGATGTTGCTCCCAGGAACTGCAGGCAGGGTTCTTCCCCATGTGACCTGACATATCAGGAAGTCCATCATCCAAGGCATCCGGGGACCTAGGGAGTTAGGGAGGTCATATCGCAGGGACAGAACTGTGGGTTGGGACCACAGGAGGACATTACGCTCCACTGGCCCAGTGTTGAGGCTCCCAGTCACTACTCATGACAGACAGTTCGACTGAGCTCCAGAGGAAACAGGAGGATTTACTCTTCCTAAATGAGTCATTGTCATTCTCCTGGAGGAAGTCCATCAGTTTACACAGATTCAGAGGCCCTACTGCCTGGGAGGAAGACCCACTCAGCATCCAGGAAGAAATGCAGGAGGCAGGGCCAAGGGTCAGAACACAGCCTTGCTGCAAAGGGACTAAAGTGGGCAGCTGTCGTTACAGAGCAGGACATGGGCCCTCAAGTTGAGGCTGAAAATGAGTCTGCCCTGAGGTTGTTTGGTCTGCAGAAGACAGGACACATAAAGGCCCTCTATCCCAGGGAACAGGGCCCTCTCAAGGCCAAAACTTCACCCTGAGGGTCCAGAAGAGTAAGACATACACAGGGCAGATGGTTATTCAGGTGAGTATCTGCAAGGAGTTACCCAGAACTCCTAGGTAATCTTGGGAACACTGAGATAAGGCTCATCTCTGGAAGACAGCAGCCAAGAGCCCCTAGCTGGGTTGTGGCAATACCAGCCTAAACTATTCTAAGGGTTTCTATAAAGACGGAGATGGAGAGAATGAGACAGAGATGGAGGGAATGAAGGATCCAGGACCACCAACTTTGGCCACCCAGGAGAGAACAGCCAGCACCATGGCCTGCTGGCCTTGCCTGAGGTACCAGAAGGAGGGTGGGCAAAGCCACTGGGAATGATAAGCAATCCCTGCTTCAGGGATGCAAGACTTCGGAAATGAAGAGAAAGAGAATGAGGCAAGGGTCCTCCTCTAAGACCATACTGAGAAAAAAAATGAAGTTCTTGGACCTTTCCCACAGGGATCAGGCAGTGTAGGACAGATCAGATTTACCAGAAGCAAAGAGCCCTGAGGTTTGTCCTGCCCCAGATGTTCTGGGTGCATCTGTGGAGGTGGTACATGAAGCGTCTTATGTTGGGCATTAGAAGACGTGTGGTGCTAATGCTGTTCACTAAATATCCCAGCTCTCCATTGTCTGGGCCAAGGTGGGCTTGTGCCTCCTGGTCCCTTGTGGTTGGGTGGGGTCAGGGGACTAGCGCTGGCCAAAGAGCTAAGAGTGGATATGATGTGTGTAATTTATGGACCAAAGCGTTTAATTGTGTGCAACCCTCAGAGTTCTCTCCCTTTCTTCCGTGGAGGCAGGTCACATTCAGGATGCTGGCTATTCCTTTAGCCTACTTCTTGAATGAGGAAACGTGGGACAGGACCCCCAGCTGACCCACGATGGACTTGTGACATTCATCGGAGAGAAACTTTGCTGTGTTCTGAGTTGCTAAGATTGGGATTGTTTCTTAATGCAGCATAACCTGGTCTATCCTGGCACACCCCTGCTGGCTTCCTTCCTCGGACCAGAGGCCCAGCCAGGGACTGTCATATGTGAGAGGTCTGTCAGCAAGTGGGAGATGGAGGGCAGATCAAAGCAGCCCTTAGTCTCCACCTGAGCCAGGGTGGAGTGCACTTCTTCATGGGAGTGGATATAACAGAGCCTTTAGCCAAACCAGACAAAAGGTGCCAGATGAAGGTTCTGGATGTGGATTCCGCTTCTAATCAGTCCGTGTTAAGGGCAGACGCTCTAATGTCACCAGATATCCTGAGGCTGTTCCACCAACCTCTTGGTGCCTGTACTGGAGCCAGATTTTTCTGCCTGGTCCAGGGTTTGAATTTTAACCTAAGATTATGGTATGTTCTGGTAGGTTTTACCCTCGTGGTCAGGGGCAGGAGCTGTTTTATTTATTGCTATATTCCTCGCCCATGGCTGGGACCAGCTGGCATTCAACAAGTGTTTGCTGACCAAGGAATGAGACCATGTGACAAAAACTTCACCCCCTCTTCGTAGGAGGCTGCTGAAGAAACCCCAGACGACCCATGGAAACAGCCACCCTGGGGACCACTGTGCCGCCCTGCTGTCTGGACATGGGAGGATCCTGGAGTTTCTCTGACCAGCGCCTCAGTCTTTGCTTGAGGAATGTAAGGGCACCCGCCTCTGGTCCGTGTGAGCTCACAGGGTGGGGAGGGTGCCCAGTCAGGGCCAGAAGCTCAGGTGACCTTGGATGTGGGAGGGGACAGCAAAGCCCTGGCAGTCTGCAGGGGAATCTAACCCCTTTCCGTGGGAACCCAGAGTCCTGGTACAACGGAAATGCCACTGAGCCTTTGGATGGGCCGCTGTCCAGACCACTCAGGCCTTTCACCAGAGACTTTGAGTTTAAGTGGAGAGAGTGGTTTCTTAGTTGGAGAAAGAAGAAAGAGGGAGAGGAAATTGACTGGGCTCCCAGGGAGATGGGCCGGGTCTGTGGTTACTGATGGAAACCTGGAGAAGTGTGCAGGCTACATCAGTCTTTCTTTCAACAGACTCAGAGCGTCTGCCCTGGGCCGGGAACTCGGCCTGACCTCCCAGCCGAGGTGTGTGTCTGGATCCTTTCCTCCGGAAGGGAAGGGGGCAATCCAGAGGTGTGGGCCAGGGCGTGGAGGAGTCTAGACGTGAAAAAGAACGGGGCCCTCAGATAGTAACACTGTCCCTATTCACTGAGGGCTGTACGCGTGCGGTGTGGGTGTTAAGTTATGCAGTCCTCACAAGAGCCTCTGAGATGGGCATTATGGTTTCCATTTCAGATGTCGAGACGAGAGCCAAACCCAAGCCTGTCTCCACCAGAGCCTGTGCCCTTTACACAGACAGTAGTTCGCGTAAGTCTGATCTTTTTAATGTCCTGGTATTCTCTTGGTCCATTTCCTTTCATGTTGCTTTTCTTTTTAATAAAGTCTAACGTCAAACTCCTCTTGTTGTTGTGATGCTTCGACGAGGTAATCTATCAAGTTCCTAGCACAGCACGTGGCACTGGAGGTGCCATCAAATGCGAACTCCCTCCCTCTCCCTTCTCCTGGAAAATGCTAGACTGCTGTCTCCATCATGCTCATGAGAACAAGGGAAGGGGCTCTCGCTTTGATCATGCGGAGGCCTGAGTTTTAAAGGGAGAGGCGTTGAGAGGGGAAGGTGACACTCTGGGAGTGCAGACAGATAGTTGTCTGTCCTAAACCCCCGCCACCTCTCCCCTTTGTAAGGGGAGACTTTTTAGGACTCTGGACTTTGCTTCTGTGGCAGTGGTATTGGGAAGGGGGGCTCTCCCTTCACGAGGCACACCAGCTCATGCCTCACCTCCAGGGCCCTCTGAATCCAAGCAAGTCCTGGCCAGGAAAAACCTGGAGGCTGGGAGGAGTCTGGCCTAATCTTGGGTCTGGGACAGGATTTCTTTCCAAAGAGAGCTTTAATTTGCCCTCATTTATTCCTGTCTTAGCCAGTCTTGGGAGAACATGACCCAGTCCTCTTTTAAGCATTTGACACCCAAACTGGCAGGGAGGTGATAGTGACACAGCTGCTGGGAGCTGGCATGATAGTGCCAAGCCAGTCTGCAAGGAGACCAGCTGTCAATGTCACAGCCACCTTTTGACTGGGCCTAGGAAAGGGGACAAGGATCAGGGTTCATTCACTCATTTATTCAACTAACATTTGCTGGGGTGTCCAACACATGGACATTTATCAGGCGTCCACACATGGGTCATCTAAGGATATGGTCCAGCCCTGAGGCACTCACACCCTAACAAGCTTTAGCAATAGGCCAAAGCCCAGGAGCATCCCAGATAGACCGACTCTTCCTCTGCCCCGTGAGGAGAGCACGTGACTCAAGGTAGAGAGGCAGAGAAGGGATGTTCCTAGGGTCTCATGTAGATAAAGTTGCTTGTGCTCCCCTGCTGCAGGGGCAGACAGGATGCCAAAATCTCACTGAGAGGACAGAAGGGCTCTGGAATTCCCAGACGGGCTCTGTCCCTAGGCGTGGGCTTAGCATCAAGGGGCCCAGGCTGGGATAAGCTGGAAGGGGAGAGGGTGGGGAGGGAGCAGGAGATGGCGGGGGGGCATCCCATTCCTTACCTTGGCAGTGTCCCTTCCTGACCATGATGTAGCCCTCGTCACACTTGCAGTGGTACGAACCCTCCGTGTTGGTGCACCGCCCCCCAGTACACACCTCTGGCTGCTCACACTCGTCTATATCTGTGAACACACAGAAAAGTCTTAAGTTGGGGTCAGCCCTGCAGGGGGTCCTGGAGCGTCCCTTCAGAGGCCGAGGACAAGGACGCCCATGCTGAGGCCCAGGCAAGGAAGGCATCCTTGCTGCAGCCATGATTGGCAGGGTGCTCCTATGCCGGGTCCGAGACTGATCTAGCTCAGGCCCCTGCAAACCCCTGAGTCCTTTCTCCCAGGGGATGCTACTTGTGGGGCCTGAGGCCCCTCACTGCTGTCTCCTTACCCTGATATAAGGGCTGGTCTTGAGGTCAGGTGGCAGTCCATATGGCATGATCTGAGGAGGCCAACAAAGTCCCCCTTCTGACCCCAATACATCCCCCAGAGCTCTGTTTCTGGAGTTCTTAGGGCCCTTCTTAAAGGTTAGAGATTAAGCAGCCAGTGAGAGACAGCATCTTAGGCAGCTGTGGATCTATCGATGTGGTTTATTCCATTGTCCCAAAGCATGCTGGTGCCCCACAATGACTCAAAAGCCCAACCCTGGTCATGGCACTGCCCTGCTTCACACCTACCAGGGTTCCCTGCTGCTCAGCCGGACTCACAAGGCCACTGCCACCTGACTCCAGCCTTGCTGGATTCGCTGATCCCCACTGGTCTAGCCTCCAAACCTTTGTTCACATAAACACCTCTGCTTGGTTTGATGGCCAGCAGAGTGCTACTCCCATTTCAAGGACTGGTTCAACTGATCAACTCTAGGTTGCTCTGGCCACTCCCCATTCCGTGCCCCCACAGTCAAACTGATGGAGGATTCACCTTTGCCCCTCACCCCCAGCACTGGTCCAAACACTATACAGAGTCCTTGTACAGATTAAATGAGATAATCTAGGTGAAGGGCTTGGCACAGCGCCCATCCGGCACAAAGTAAGCACTGAAGAAATGTTAGGTATTATTATTATTCTGGCATTAAACCTATCTCATAAAATCCAAGCCCCTCGGCCTGGCAGGTGAGATCTTTCATGATCTGGCCCCTGCCTACTTCTCTCAGCTTGGTTCCTGCCTCTCACCCACCTCCTAGCCTCAGCCACACAGGATCTGCTTCTGAGCTTCTGCATGTACAGTTCCCTTGCCTGGAGTGGCTTCCCATCGACCAGCTTGGCTGTCTCCTACTCATCTCTCAGGTGAGGTTGACCTCTCCCCTCTGATCCATATGCCCCTTTCCAGGGCCATAGGATCCAGCCCTTATAGTAACTGTTCATTTACTTGCTTTTTTCTCCCTTACTGCTGAGAATGTGCCTTATTATCCTAGTGTCCCCAGTGCCTAGCATAGAACCCCAAAGAATGCTTATTGCATGAATAGAATAACAATTTGTTTATGCACAGGGTTTTCAGCTGAGAAGTACTTCATAAAACTTTAGTGCACAGCGGAGTCGCTGGCAGAAGGTATAAGACGCACACTCTCAGGTCCACATCCAGGGACTCTGCCCTAGCAGTACCGGGCAGGCCCAGGCACCTGCATTTTAATAACTTGCCAGGCAATTCGGAAATAAGCGGCCCTCCCTTTGAGAAACTCTAATCCCAATGGAAGAGAAAAGGAAACTCAGAGGTGGAGCCATGTGCGGGAATATGATAAGGGACCCACAAACCAGTGGGGTCAGGACGACAGCCTAGTAGATGAGGCTGGGAAAACTGAGCTGCTTTACAGAGAAAAATGGAAGTGGACAGGGAAAAAAACGGGACCTTAACATCCATAAAAAGATGCACTCTGGATAGATTAAAGCATGCCATGAAAGGCGAACTATAACTTCAATAAAAGCAAGTATAGGAGAATATCTTTGTGACAGTGATGGGGAAGGACTTCTTAAATAAGGCCCTGAAAGCGTAAAAAAATAAGGCAAAAAGGTGAATTTCCATACATCAGAATTAAGGGTTTCTGTTAAAAGAAGGACGTGTGGATAAGGTTAATGGACAGAGGACAAACTGGGAGAGTTGCAATATCTAAACCCAGCCAAGTATCTGGAATAAATAAAGAACGTCTAAAAAGCCACAAGACAAAACAGCAACCACCACTGAAAAACTGAGCAAAAGACAGGAGTAAACTATTTCCAGATAAGGAAACCCAACGGCTAACATACAAAGAGATACCGTACTTATTAGTAAAGTAAATGTTAAATATTTAATATTCAAATAATTTATTTCAACCAAGTATTTACATTTATATTAATCTGAATTCTAGGAATCGTAATCATTTATTTTAACTAATTATATAAATTAATGAAATAATTCCTAAATAAAAATAAATGATTAAAATAATGAGATATTGTTTTACAAGACTGGGAAAATTTAGAGAGTGGAGGCTGTCCTGGAGAAGGTCTCATTAGATGGCAGCCAGGCCCCACTGGGAGAAGCACTGACAGCTGACCTTGAGCTGCCTCCTTCCTCCCCCAGCTGTTGGATCTGGCAGAGACATCCCAGACACCCAGGCTGGCACTTGTCGGAACCCCTTGTCTGGGCCAGTCCTGGCAACACCATTCCTTGCAGCAGCCACTGCTTGTCCTGGCCAGCACCCCGGGCTGGGCCTGCAGCAAACGGTACCTCTGGCCCAAACTTGCCAAGGCTGCAGAGCCCAGAGAAGCCCCTTGCCCCTAGCCTCTCCTCTCGTTAACTCCAGGCTGTTCGGAGCGCTGCTGCCTGAGTCACCTCTCCGAGAGCCAGCTGACCGCATTGCCATCCACTGCTTACAGACCTCTCCTGGCTGCCACTGCCTGCAGGCCAGTGTCCAACCACTTCAGTCTGGCACTCAAGACACTTCACAAACTGGCCTCAGCTCCTGCCACTTCCTCCACATACCCCACGCTCCAGTCACACTGGATTTATCATTATTCCCAGAGCCTGCCAGGCTTGTCCATTCCTCTGCTGTTTGCAAAAATGGTTCCTTTTCCCTGGCACACCCTCTGCCCCCTCCCTTCCTTCACTATGCATGTAAAGCAGTGTGTTGTTGGAAGCCAACCATGCTTGGGGCCAGAACGACTTTGATTCTGTTTCCAGCTCTGCCGCAACGAGGCGTGAGGTCCCTGAGTGTTTCAATGCACCTCTCTGAGCCTCAGTTTGCTAAACCATAAAATGGGGATAAGGATTTCCACCGTAGGGGGTTGGGATGATGAACTTCATCAAATAAAGTGCTAGGACAGTGCGGGCCTAGAAGAAGTGCTCATTAAATTGTAGCTATTATTACTCTGTCCCAGCCTGCACAGCCCCGCACATTCCTCCATATAGAACCAGTTGCTTCCTCATCCCCCAGAGGCGCCACTCACACCGCGCTCATCGCAGGATCCCCAGACCTTACACAGCGCCTGGTGCGTGGCTGCTCAAGACTTGAGTGCAGAATGAGCGATGCACGCACTTCTCCCACTCCTCAGTTAGGTGGTTTCTTTCCTTCACTGCCCTCCCCCCATAATCAGGTGAGGAGACCTGGGTGGCTTTGCTCTCTGCAGACCAGATCTCTGGGGGATGAGAACTTGAGGAGACCCTGGCAATGGCAGGATACACAGCTTCCCCCGCCTCCAGGAGGCGCCTGTGAATGACTCCCTCAGCTGCCCTGACCCAGTCCGAACCAGTAATGTGAGCCCCAAGAACAGCAGTGTCATTCTCCAGGTGAAGTGTTCCCAGGGGGCTACGGATCTTACAGAAGGCACTGCATCATGTTCTCTGTGAGCTCATTCACAAACATGTGTGTGGAGTGTTTTGTACAATAGAATAGATGCTGCATAATAAAGGGTTTGTGTTGGGAGCATCTTTACCCAGAGGCGCCATGAAGAGCTTCCCAGGGAAGCTCAAAGCCTCGCAGGCATCTCTGAGCTGCTGAGGACCCCTGCTCCTCTGCAAAGCCATGCCTGCTCCCCGGTCTGCCAGGAGTCCCATCCTTACCTAAATCATAGCAGCTCCTTGTCACTCAGAATTTGGGTCCTCATCTCCAGCCATGTTCCTGGACCCCCTCAGACTCTTGGCTCCCCCTCACAGTTCCTTGGAGCCTTTGTGAAGGTGGCTGCCTTTCAGATTCATACCTTTCCTTCTGGTCTCAGCGTAGGGTCGGCTTCCTCCCAGGTCCAGGTCAGAGCTGAGATCTCTGTTCCTGCGGCCCCCACACTCCCCACACTGCCGCACTGTGGCTGGGTGTTGTGAATGCCTGGATCCTCTTTCACCCCAACATTATCTGCAGGGTCCTGTGCCCATCCCAGGGGCAAGGGTGGGCTCGGCTTACCTTGACATTCCTGCGTGGAGCCTGAGGAAACCAGTGTGTAGCCAGGGTAGCAGAAACAGGAATAGGAGCCCACACGGTTGACACAGCGCCCTTTTCCTGCACAGGGGTCCCTCAGACACTCGTTGTCATCTGAGCAGAGAGAGGTGGGGAGGGAGGTCAGGGAAGCCAGCAGTGCGTTTCTTTGGGCACCTTCCAGCAATCCATCCATGCTAAGGGCTAGACAGAGGATGGTGCTAGGGTGCAAGGAAGGGATGAAGGAGAAGAGGAGGCCAGGGAAATGAAAAATCTCTAAAACTGGGAGCCACGAAGTCAGCCCATTGGGCCCACCCAGGTACTAAGGGCCTGGGGCAGCTGCCCAGCACCTCCCTCCTGCCCCATGACCCCCTCCTCCAGTGGCCCCGAGATCACTTCCTTTCTCCTTTAAGACCACAGTGGATGTATCTCCCTTGTATAAAAATATTGGAAGGGATCAGGTCCACACTTGTTGTCTTAGCCCCAAACTTCTCCCCAGGGTGGCCCCGGTGGAGCTGTGTACACCTAGGGCAGACCTGGGTCTGCTCTGCAGGCAGCAAGATGGCCCGTTTGAGGGGTGGGCTGATGTCAGAGCTGAGGGCTCCAGGCACCCGTCAGGGGCCCTGGGCTGACTTTCTACTCTCCTGGAGTCCTGGAGACTCATCAGATGGTGCTCCTAGAGAGTGGTCTCCTCAAGGTTAAGGTTAGCTTTGTTGACCGAGACTGTGTTCCTCCTCGACCTCCCAGCTCACACCACTGTCTGGACCTTCTGCTGCCTGGACTCTTGCCTCTGTCCCCCAGCCCTGCTCTCATCCGCCCCAACCCCTGAGTGAGTACCCGTGCAGTAGGCCTGGCTGGGGTGCAGTCGGTAGCCAGGGTTGCAGATGCATCTGTACCCATCTGGGAGGTTCACGCAGGTTCCTGGGCCACAGATGTTGGTGCCTCCAGCAGCACATCTGTCAATGCCTGTGGGAGACAGTGAAAAGCAGAGGTTATGGTGGGTAGGGGATGGGTGAAGACAATGGAATCAGGGGGCCAGGGCCCAGGGGCCTCAGAGGACCCACAGAAGCCTCACTCCAACCTTTGCTGGGCCCTCCCACATCCATGTATAGCATGGCCTGCATGAGACCCCATAGTACCTCCTTCCAGAGCCCTGAGCCCTACCAGGATGGAGCTCACAGTAGTGCATCCCTCTGACTGAGACCCATTGGGTTCCAGTAACCTATGTCCCATGTCCCAGCAAAGGGCCTCCCCTCTGAGGCCTCCAATCTGACCTCACCCTGAATATGGACACGGATCGCACCCACAGTGCCCAGTGCTTCCCTTCCCTGGCAACTCCTGCCAAGTTTCTCCTAGACAGATAGACAGATCTGGTGAGTAGGCTTGGGGAGAACTGTCAAGGGAAGAGAGAAGACGTCAGCTGGGCCCACCTGAGCAGGACCTTGAATGCCATGTAGCGACAGGCCTGTAAGCAAGGAAGTCATGCAAGGTGGGGTGTGATCATAGCCGTCTCAGAAACACCACTCATCTTGCTCAGAAAGGCAGCAAGATGGCAGATGGACTAGGAGGGGAAGCACAGGAGGCCCTGAGAAACTTGCTGGAATAATTTAAAGGAGGACTGTCTTGGGTGGTGGTAATGGGGTAAAAAATAGGGAGACAGATGCTGAATTCAGAATGAGTTTGGAGACTCACCAGGAGTCGGGGCTGGGGATGCATAGAGGGCAGACTCTAGCTTTTTTGAACTGTGTCCTTAATACTGGAAAAGAACCTGGCACTTAGAACATGCTGAATGAACAAATGACTGTATGAATGAGTGATGCTTTCTACCTCTGGGTCTGCCCTGAGGTCATAGCCAGAAGCCCACATACCCAGGGCTCCCTCGCCCAGCCCACAGCACTGACCAAGCCCTGGAGACCCAAGGGAATGAGTAGGGATGCAGCCTGTGTTTGCAGCCAGGGGAGCTTCACAGCATGTAACCGTTGGACTGAACTGAATGTGCACACTGGCCTACTTGCAAGGCTACCCAGTCCCTCGCCTGGGCTCTAAGTTTGTGTCAGCCTGGGGGCTTGTGGGGATCCCCAGCCAGGTTCTAAATATCCTCCTAAGGGGTGAGGTTGGGGACAGTAGGGGAGAAAGGGGATCAGGCAAAAGACTGTGGGTGGTGGTTGGGGGGGACTCTGTCCCCCCACATGGCTGAGAGCTGCTGCTGAGCCTGACCTGGGCTCAGCTCCTCCTCCTGCCCCCCCATCCCTGCTTCCAGGCCCCATTTCCTTGTCAGAGACTCAGAATTCCCAGCTGAGCCCCTTAACCCAGCTCATCTTGCCTGCTGAGGAGAGGAGGGACGAGGACCCTCCCTGGAGCAGTGTACCGAGCCAAGAGAGAGGTCCTGAGAGAGGACGCCGTGGTCCTGGCCTGGGAAAGCCAAACCCCCAACCCCACTCCACACTCTCTGGACTGTTCCACCAAGCTGCAGGGTCTCTCCTTTGCCAGAGGAAATCTGGAAATACCCCTCTCCCCCAAGGGGACCTCAGTCTGTGAGGTTCAGAGATCAGCAAGCCCCTGATGAAGACAGGCGTGAGGGTGCACGTGTGAGCCCACGTGAGCCCACACACATAAGCACACGTGAGTGCACACGTGCACAGGGAGCAGCAGCAGCTTCTTTTGAACCAAGTCACCAAACAATGAGCCTTTGAGGAGGGCACATTCCAGAACAAGGTGGATTTGCCAGGGATCTCCTCCATACCACACCCCCTCACCATTGGAGCTGGCCAGGGGCAGGGAACACGGGCTCCCAAGCGGTTAAACAACCTTGAGAACTAGAACTGTTTTTCTTCCCGAAAGTCGGCCCTCCCTGTGGGCAGGAGGCTGCCCACTGCCAGGGCACTCAGCCAACTCAGGGTCAACAGCCTGGAGGAGCCAAGCTCCCGGAGGCTCCACGTGCTTTCCTCAAGAGGGCCCCCTGGATTCTCCTGGGAGGCCTCTGAGTAAGACCCTCCACCAAGACATCCCTTCTCTTTCTCCTTCCTGGCTTCGCCAGGCCTCTGGACAGGACTCCTATGCTCACTAAGGGCACCCTGTGCTCTCTGTGAGATGAAGCCAGGGGTGGTGGGCCTGGCTAGGAGTTCACTAGAGATTGTTCACTGGTTGGAGAGGCCCTGGAGTCGGCTCTCACAAGCCACACCTCCTGGGGCTGGCTGCAGGTACCTGAGGGGGCCAGGGTCACCAGCACATCGGTGGGGGTGGTCACTTGCTCTTCTTGCCAGGTCTCTGGAGTCCCCTGTCCAGGCAGTGATGGCGTTGGTCTTCCTGTGGCATCTCCTGCAGAACAGCAGGGAGGAGGGAGCAGGTGGGCCACAGCCCCTTGGCCACCCGCCTCCCACCCCTAGGCAGTGTTCCCTCCAGAGATGCTGGCAGAAGCCCTTCCCTCGTCCTGCTGTTCCAGACTCTGAGAACCAGGGGTGGAGCCTAGGCCGGGTCACGCCTTCTGCTTCCTAGTCTCCTGAACTTAACCTGGCTCTGAAGAGAGTCAGAGAATCTGAGTGCTCTAACGGGTCTTAGCGCATCCAATCTCACTCTCCATTCACAGGCAGGAGGCTGAGGCCTGCAGAGATGGCCACTTGTGCAAGGCCAGCTAGCTTGTCAGAGACAGAGCCGAAGCCCAGTCTCCTGGTTCCCACTTCTGTCTGCAAAGCGCTTTACAGTTGACAGAGCTCTGCTGCCAACATCAACATCTCATCTGCCTCAAGAGGCAGCAGGGCAGGCGTTAGCGTCCATTTTACAGTAGACGAAGCGGAAGCTCAGCTGTCTGACTTCTGAACAGTGCCCTGGCCCCAACCCCAGTGACCAGCAAGTTGGGCTCTGCAGAGCCCTAACCATTTCCTGAGGGAAGACAGGCGCCTGCGGGCAGGGCTCTGGAGAGCTGAGCAGCCCCTGCTTCGGGCCTCGACCCTCTTTGGTCTCGCTTCTATGCTGAGGGCATCACGGAATGCAGACAGAGTGCTGTGGCCGGGGAAACGTTTGCACAGCATCAAGGGGTCTTTCGCTGACCTTACAGCACCTCAGGTGTATAGAACATTCACCTGTCATGTCATCCACGCCCTCATCTGACTTGAGCCCCGGGCATCGGGTCAAGAGCACTAACTCCACTACTAGGTCAAGGTCCCTCCTCCCCTCCCTTCTCTGCTTCCCGGGAGCCGCTAGGAGGAGGGACTCACCTGGGACCCAGGCAGGTACTTGGGTAACACTGGTAGTGACCTGCACAGAAATGGGAAAAGGTCACTCTTGGCTCCTTTGTCATCCCCATGACATGCTTCCTTCCACCGCACTCACCCCTGCCTCCAGGCTTCCCATCCAACTCGCTCATTCACTTCTTCATTTATTCCAGGTATTGATGAGTTCTTACCACATGCTGCTAGGCACTTTACATCCACTGTCCTAATTAATCTGCTTAACTATCCTATGACAGCAGGTTGCCATGATTAAATGAGCCAATGTATGTAATGTGCCCAGCTCAGTGTCATGCCAGCAAGTATTGTATCGATGTTATGACCTCAGATAAAGCAACAGACGCTCCAGAGGTTAATTAGCCTACCCAGGGTCCCAGGGCCAGTGGTGAAGCCGGGCCCCCAAGCCACTGCTGGTGTCCCTCACCACAGCCCAGGGGCAGAGGTAGATAAGTCATGGGGAACTTGGAGGAGAGTGGGCAGAGGATGACAGAGGGCTAGGAGCAGGGCTGGGCACTGTGAGGACACAGAAGTAGAACTTTGGCCTAGGAGGACAACCTGTCGTTCTCCAGGGAGAGAACAATCTCACTGCAGAAACAGAGCTTGGGGACAGTCAGCTGTGCAGGTTGGAGGCACAGGGGACAGGGTAGGGATGGGCAGACTGGTGAAGGAAGAAACAATTCACTCTTCTGGAATGTTTTTCTAGGAGTACACTCAGTTGTTTACGGGGGAATCCTGGGCACAGGGAAGGGAGTGGGATCCCCCTTTCTCAGTAAAGTGGTTTGAGGCTATTCACAGCTCTGCTACCTTCCCAGGAGCCACTCACAGAGGGGACATGGAGGTTTAAGCAAATCAGGCTCAGGAAGTGCTGAATCTGGAATTAATCTGGAACCACTTCTAGATTTCATCCACAGTGCTTGAGTGACAGCCAGGACCAACAAAACACACTCCTAGGTCCTTTCTGAAGGGGCCCAAGACCATCCCAAATGAGAGAACACTTGCACTGCAGCTGCTCAAGAAACAGGGGCTGTTGTTATTCCTTCCCTTAGGGTAAAGCGGGGTCTTTGCATCAACCCTCCCACTTCAGCATCTCTCCAAGTAAAGTCCTACACATACTCCATCCTTCTCTCTCTCCTCCCTCACAGGACATTGACCTGCAGCCTCAGTGGCTATCAGGTCCCGCTCTCTGCCACGCTTGCCCAGCTCACTCGTGGGAGGACTCACTCACCTGGCCGGTCTGAGAGTCACCTGGGAAGGAAAGGTGAGAGCATGAACTCCGGGCAGGAGAGTCTGGCTGCCTTCTCCCCTCCCGCCACGGCCAGGCCTGGTCCAGTCTGTGACCTCCTGACCTTGTCCCCAGAGCAGCGGTCAGCAGCAGAGGGAGCCTGGACTCTTCCTACCTGTCTCTGCCCTCCCGCCATGATGGGACTGCCCACCACAGATCCCAGAATCCCAGGTCTGGAGGGCCCATGAGGTGGCTCCCGTGGTGAGAGGAAACCTCCTGCTTTCCTTTAAGGCCTCCGGTGACAGGAGTCCCACCTCCTCCAGGGCCAGTCCACCCTACTGGTCATAGCTGTAACCCTCCTCCTTGCACTGCCACCTCCGTGCTCCCAACCTCCGGGCCACCCCAGTCACTCCACTCCCGCCCTGGGCTATGGGCCAGGGGAACAGTTCTAGGAAGGAGAGGAGTTGCTCCTGGCTTGGCCAGTGTCTGGTTTCCATGACGACTGGGGCTCTGTCCAGACTTCCCTTCTGTCTGCTCCAGATTCCTGGAGCAACTTTGGCCACCACATAGTTGTCCCGGTCCTAATACGTCCTTGGCCTCCTGCACTCCATGCTACCTGTAACCTGAGCGTGCCTTCTGCATGGTTTCCCAAGGCACCTGCCAGGAGTGCCCCAAGCCCAGAGTCTTTCCAGCCCCATGCCTCCTGGGTCCAAGGCAGCTGAGCTGGAGTTAGTGGTCTGACTCTAAGGCCAGGGCAGGGGATCTAAAGCACTCAGACTCCCCAGGATCCACCTGTCAGCTCTTCAGGCCTTGCAGCAAGCACCCCAGAAGTTGCATGGCCAGGGGCAGGGGATGGAAAGACCTGGTCTGTGGTTTGGGGGGGCTGCCGCTGACCTCTCCCACCTCCACAACTCCCTGGGATGTGGGCACATCTTGACCCCATATGAGAGAGGAAGGGGGTGAGGGCTTGCTGTCATGCCAAGCCAAGAGAGCCGGTTCCCAGGGCTGGGTGCTGCTGCCCCACATTCCCTTTCCTAATGCCCCACAGATAGGGTCCCACGGATCCAGGATAAACACCCAGTGGCCTATTGAGATGTAACCCGAGGAGGAAGAGGAATCCCTCAGGCACCCCCACAGCCCAGATACCCTTGTCAGGGATTGTCTCAGCCTCCAGCCAGGTGTCGGTGGCCGCCCGGAGTGGCTGCCTCTCTGCTGGCCCAGGCAGGGTCCGATTGCTCTTCTGCTCTTGCTCCCTCGAGGGCCTGGCCAGTTCCTCCTCCTCAGCCTTCCTCATGGACAGGCGGATGTCTGAGCTTGAGTAGGTGTAGCCATGGCCAGCAGGGCAGATCTCCTTGAAAGCCTCTGCAAGATCACAGCCAGAGGACAAGCTGAAAGACGCTGTTCTTGTAGGAACCCAGGACGCCCCCACCCCACTTTGGGGAATAAGGCAATTATGGCAGCAAGGAGAGGGGGACACCAGGGTGGGGTAAGTGTTGAGCAGGAAGGAAGATTAAGGGTCTTCCGGCCTGAGGTTAGGTCCAGGTGGGGGAAAATGGCCACCGGCTTGGAGGAAGCCCCTTGGTGTCCAGAAGCGACACGGGGACAGAGGGTTACCTGTGCCAAGCAGGGGGCATTTCTCACACTTGCTGCCCCATGCTTTGCCCACTCGGCTGCAGCAGCATATTTGCTTGGTGATCCTCTGGGCCAAAGGCAGGGCACAGGTGCCGGGCCCCACTGACCGGTAGCACAGCCCCTGCTGCATGGAGACGGCCTTGTCCGCTGCAACAGACACGGCAGGTGGGAATGGGCAGGGGGCCAGCGGGAGGGGAAAGCACAGGTGGGAGGCAATGAGTGGAGAAGCGGCCAGCCGCATGCATTCAAATTGGCCTGGCCTGTGCCTCAGTCTGGAAGTCTGGGGCCGTGAAAACGCTCACAAGAATGGCAGGAGGAATGGCTGCAGTGGAACACTTCAGCACTTCCTCATGTTACCTGTTTGAGGGGACCAATGACTCCCATGCCCACGTGGAGAACCCAAGAGCGGGAAATGGGGATGTAGCTGCTTGTGTCCAGGTGCCGAGTTTACAAGTGTTTAGAAAAGCCCAACATAGGCCTGGGGTGGAGTGTGGAGCAGTGTGCTCTGGGGACGACAGTCTCCTTGGGGAGATGAGATGAAGTGAGAACCAAAGGCCCGATGAGGAGCTTTGAGGACAGGGACCCTGTTTTGGTCATCTTTGTAACCCAGGCACCCAGCGCAGTGTCTGGTACATGCAGATGCTCAGTAAATGCTCGCTGGATCGATGGCTAGATCCACGAATCAAAACCATGTGGACCACAGTGAGTGTGAGCTATGCTGGGTTTAGAAAACACCACCACCACCGTTGTCCCCTTTCTTGTACTTTTGGAGTAAATACTAAAGACTATTCTCTCGTAAATTACCTCAGTGGAAGATGAGGAGGCCGTGCCACATTGGAAGAGACTGAAATCCTTAGAGGGCTGGATGAGGGGAAAAGGGGTAGGGGGAAGAGGACAACACTCGGAGATGAGAAATTGATGACCCTTGGGAAGTCCTGGTCAGGGCCCAGGACTCAGCAGACCAAGTTCAAATCCTGCTCACATGGCCTCCCTGGCCTTTATCTTCATGTGTAAAATAAGGATGTCGAGGATAATTCCACAGGTAGTGGACACTTATATTTCTGCCTGTCTGGCATCTACGCCCCTATATTCTGGTAACAGCACCCTGGTTTTCCTATGGGATCCATCCCTTCCTCCAGTCTAGGTCCATGTCATTGGAATGGAGACTGACTCCACTTCCTAGCTGAAGGAATGTAGGTCATACCCCTGGTTGCAGTGATTGGGTCAGGAATGGGCGATTGACCAAGTAGGCCCAATGATAATAATCAGCTTTTCCTGGATTACTAGAAAAGAGTTGCTTTTTATTTCTCCATTATTTTTTAAATTGAGTTTGCAAGGCTGGGAGAAGTAGGCCTGGAGTGTCTGGTGGCCACCTTTGAAGGAACTAGGAAACCAATACAGAAGAAACAGAGCAAGAGACATCTAAAGACACTGTGAGTGTCTGGATCCAGCCAAGCCTGAGGCTCACCTACCCCTGGACTTCCTGGTTGTGTGGACCAATTAATTATTTTTTGCTTACAGAGGTTTGAGTTGGGTTTCTGTCACTTGCAACCCAATGACTCCTGACTAATAAACCTCTTCACAGTGATTATGTGAAAATGCCTTGTCAAAGGTCATGTGTTATGCATTGGTCAATTATCGGCCAGTCTATGAATCTGGGTCTCCAGGTGTAATCTCTGCCTTCAGCGGCCACTTCCTTTGGGAGACTGTAGGGAATGGCTCCATCCCTTTGAGCCCCAGGGTGGAAGTGACCCAATTGAGAATATCAGGAGGCTGCCCCACCACAGAAGGGCCCTTGTAGGCTGCTCCACTGGCCCTGGTCATGTCGCAGGGAGAAGGGCAAAGGTCAGAAATGAAGGGGAGAGGAACTTCGTGCCTGCCCCCTCCCACCTACAGGGAGATGAATCGTCAGAGGAGGCTGGAGGGGTTAACACCAGGAAGGGAGCAAAAATAAAGAACACCCAAGGGCCATCTCTGCCTCCCTGTATTAAGGATCTCTTTTAGGCACTAATAAATAAAAGTCACCTCCGATGTAAACATGCCCCCTGATAAAGGAACTTTAAGTGAGGTGGGGTGGGGGCAGAAGGAAGCGCTATATGCCCCTCACGGCCTTGATTACGTGTCTCTGTCACCAAGAAGTCTTCCTGAGAACAGCCTGATGTTCCCTCACTCTCTGGGTGTCCCCTCTTAAGGCTCTTACTGTGTCCTCTCCCTGGAGACACTCACTGGGTCCAGTCTCTCCTGTTAAATGGGGTGCTCCCTCTGGGTGGCGCTGGAGTCTTGCTCATCCTGTGGCCTCCTCAGACCCAGTACCTGGCAGTTTGCAGACTGAGGGCTTGGCCGGCCACAGAGAGCTCTGTGGAGGCGGGGGTGGCGGGCCTGAACTGGGCTGGCGCTTTGCAGAGGCCAGATGGGACTGGTTTTATTCAGCTCTGGTCAGGCCTCCCTGCCCAAGGAAAGCCCTGTCTGGGCCGCGGCGCCAGCTTTGCCATCTGCTGGGACTGCCAGTCTGGGCTTCTCCCAGCTGGAAACAGCTGCCTGTGTGTATATGCATGCACACACACGGACAGAATGCTAATATGACTCACAATACATGTGTGGTCATGAACTCAGAGACACATTCAGAACCACAGGGACCAGAGGACTATGAAAAGGCCCTGGGGCCAGGCAGGAGTGCCATTAATGCTACAGACAGGGCCCTTAAGAAAGGTCTGCAGCTAAGTGACCCAGCTGCTAAGCTCAGGTGCTGGAAGAGGCAGCCACAGCTCAGCCAGACACTAGAGCAGAGACAAAACTGCACGCCCTCCAAAGTAAATGAGGCAACAGATGGGGCAGAAAGGGTCAGAGCAAAACAGAAGACTTAGATAATATTAATCCTTAACTTAGCAAAGCCCCCAAAGCAACGCCTAAAGCCAAAAGTGATGGAGTAACTGTCCCCATTCCAGCAGGAGGGCACAGATCAGGTTTTGTATGTTGGGCCCCATTCCAGGTTGAGTAGCAGACACTGGACCCTGGGTTGGGGCCTGGGCAAAATTTCTGCTCTGGGCCTAGCCCGTGGACCCTGGGGTCTCATCTGGCTTCCCAGTGTCCCCCACCCCTTGTCCCCACCAGCACTCACACACACAACGGCTCCTCGACGGGTCCAGCATGAGGCCAGGTCTGCAGGTGCACAGGTAGCTGCCCCTGGTGTTCACGCACTCCGAGTCCTTGCACAGGCCCAGGGTCAAGCACTCGTTGATATCTGCAGGGTTGGAGGAGATGACCAAGCGCCCGCCCCTCCGAGGCCTGATGGAGGGGAGGGGCTGGGCCAGAGAGCTCCAAATACTAACAGGACAACAATAAGAGAGTTGCCATTTATTAAGTGTGGCCCCTCTCAGTTTCCTCATTTGTAAAAAGAAGATAATGATAATAACTACCGGAGGTAGGAGGATAAAACGAGGTAAAGCTGTAAATCACTTGGTCCAATAACTAGCAGGTGATAATGATCACAATATTAAGAGCCAAAGATTATTGAGTGCCAGGCACCATGCCAAGTGCTTTACATACGATACCTCATTTAATTCTCACAAATAATTTTATCAAGTGGGTCCACATGTCCCCTTTTTATAGGTGAGGAAACTGAGGCTCCAGGAGGAACTTGCCTAAAGTCACTCAGCTACTAAGTGGTGTGCTGGGACACAAACAGGGGAAGCAGATGGGGCACAGTTTGGCTTGGAGTGAGGAGAACGGGCTGCCCAGTCCCTCCTAGTCAGCCTTCTTTGAGAGGCCCCGAAGCACCTCTGCAGGGCCCAAGATCTGGGGAACATGTCGGCACTGAGCTGCAGGATGGAGGCACCCTGGAAGGGAAAAAGAGGCAGGAGGCTGGAGGCAGGCCCTGGGGCAGAGGGTTAGGAGGCACGTGTCCAGGCAGGCCTCATCATCCCTCTAGACCAGCGGACGCTCAGGATGTTCTTCTAACAAGGGAGCTACCATAGCTTCCTTTGTGATCTCAAAAATTTTTCACGCTGGAAACTTCTTCCTGCTGAATGGAAATCCAAAGCCTCACACTCTAAGCTCCAAGAAGTCGGGGCCCTCTTGGTGATGGCACGTTTGATGATGATCACAGCGGCAGGAAGGATGGTGAGCGTGACAGATTTGTGAGGGCACCCACCCCCAGCGGCAGGAGATGACACACAGCATCTCAGTGTCCTCAGAGCCACCTGCTCCCCCGCAGGCTTTAGGGAAACTGGTGCTGAGCACAGGAATGAAGGGGCTCAAAGAAGACCCAAATACTCCCCTTGGCAGGACACCCTATAGGGAGGGAGGCACCTGGGGAAATGCTGCTGAAATCTGGGAAGAGGAACTGATCCATTTGCCTCTAGACTATGACCAGAGCTATATGTCTAAATACCAAGCGGACTGGCCTCCCTTCTTCTTGAGAAGCCTCCGGGCTCCCCATCACCTCTTAGAGGGAGCCCCTAAACCCTCACACAGTATCCAAGGCCCACTCCCATTTTCCCAAATGGTGAGCTGGTGGCTCTGATGAGACACCGGGATACCTGACTATACTCCAGCCAGCCCAAGCTGTTCCTTTGCTTATGCTGTTCCCTCCGCCTGGGATGCCCGCATCCCCTTTAGTGGGCCAACTCTACTCATTCTCTACGTCTGGGTCAGGTATCACCTGTTCTGGGAAGTGCCTCCACCATGGCATCCCATAGCATCAAGGGCACTTCTCTCATTGCGGGTAATCGTTCAGGTGTCTGTCTTCACCTAGGGCGGTGACTGTGTCTTACCCATCCCTGTGTGTTAGCACCTAACACAATGTATGCAGCTCATAGCAACACTCTAAAAATTACCCTGTGGACGTAGGAGAGAAGGATGGAGAGAGAGAGGAGGGACGGCACACATGGGTGCAGAGGTGAGCAGGTCCCTTCCCAGATATTGAGACCATGGCCACAGATATGGGAAGAGGGAGGTTTCAGCGGCAGGGACTCCTGGGGAGGGCCCCTTGGCATCCTGTATCCCAAGGGCTCAGCGGAGGGAGGGCACAGAGCTCATTTGAGGTCCTGGGAATAATTTTAGTGCTCCAGATTGGGAAACCTGCCAGGAGGAGAGGTCCCTGGGGACAGTTTAGATATGAACAGCCCTACTGCACCCTCCAAGGGCAAAACTATAGACTTCTCTCAATGGCCACTGTCCACTAGGCCCTTGGCCCATTGCCCTTGAGGGAGGCTGACCCCGGCTGGGTCAGAGGCCTACCCTTTTACCTAGTCCAAGCACCTTATCCATGGTGCCAAGCCACCTCAGGGCTTCCTCAGACTCCTCTTTCCTGAGGAAGCCTCCAGGGGGAGGGTACCTAGGCGGCCATCTGGGTCAATCCCCTGCCTCTAACCCAGCTTCACCCAAAGCATGCCATATGGATAGTGATTTGTCCAGTTCTCAAAGCTCTCCAAAGGGGAAGCTGCCTCAGCTCCCCACGGACCTCTGCCAGCCCCAGGAGCCTCCCACTGGCTGGAAGGCCCTGCTTATATCACACCTATTGCCAGGCCCACAAGCAACAGGGACCCCCTGCTCAGAGCCTGACTCTGCTCAGTGGCAGCAGCTTCCCCCTCAATGAAGGCTTCTGGCCCCCTCGGTCATCCTGGTCCTACTCCCCACCCCCACTGGAATCACCTGTAGTGACAAAGCCATAGCTGAGCACCTCCTCCCATGCCCCCGTCCCAAGGTGCCCCTAGGCCTTGCCCCTCTGGGAGCTCTTTAATGCAGAGCACCCCAGGCCTCAGAGCTCCCCTCTTCCCGTCCGCATATACCTTCCCCTTTATCCCTCCTGACCGTGGGAGGGAGGTCTGAGCAGCTGAAGGTGCTTTGTTGGGGAAAGTCCACAGAGGTCCCCATCAACTCACGTTGACTTGATCTCTCATCCTGGAGTCAAAAGTCCTCCCATTTCAGGGAGATTGGCCCAAGAGGTGAGTGGATGTGCGGGGACTTGCGGGGGGGATACCTTCAGACAGCCCACATAGCCCTAGAGAGGCATCTGGTCCAGGTGGGGGTGGGTGGAGATGGGGAGGAGGGGACAGGCTTAGCTCCCAGGTGCTTTCTTAGCTCAGTCAATCACTATCCTCTGACTTCCTTAGGCCCCTGGAACCAGCAGCTCCCACAGCCCCCACAAACTGGGGCTTAGAAGTGCCAAGCAGAGATCACTCAAGTCACAGCTGCTCTGTCTGTCTGGGGAGGGGGGGGAGGGTGTCGCTGCACCACCAGGACTCTGTCATTTCCCCTCCCCAGGCCCAGCCCTGGCCTTGGTCATCCTTACCTTGGCAGTGAGTGAGGTTCAGTCTCTTGTACCCCTTGGGACACTCCAGTTGGCCATTTTCAATCACTGGGGAGGCTGAAGAGGGAAGATATAGACAGGTCTCACTGGAGGGCCCTTGGGCTCCTCTGTCACCCATGCTGGGAGGTGGGGTGCAGTCTGGATGTCCAGCCCACTCCGCAGCTGTGAGGCCCCATTCCCCCAAGCCGTCACCCTGGGTAGCCATGCCTCCTTGGCCAAAATCCTGCCCTGGCTCTCACCAGGCTACTCTCAGTCCACCTGGCTCTTCCTAAAAATGACACTAAGTGACCACATATCTTGTGTATAATTTTATTATATACTGTAAATATTATATAATATCAATGTTATGTTATACAATAACACATGATTGTACAAGTTTTATTTATTTAACTTTTTGTTTTTGAAGTAATTATACATTGGCAGGAAGTTGCAAAAAATAGTACACAGAGGTCCCCTGCGTCTATCCCAGTTTCTCCTAATGGTTACATCTTACCTCACTATAGCTGTTTTATTAGTTTTTAAAGATCTGGATACAAGAATTCACAGTCTGGTTCTAAATTCAGTTTATTTTGATACTTGGTTTTAATGCTGCCATAGCTGACAAGGTATCTTCCATCAAGATGGAAAAAGCTCGTCATTAATTGACTTATAAAACCATGATATTCATTTTGCACTCACATTCACCAATCATGTGATGCTGTTGTTGAAGTTTGGCTAGTAAATTTCCGTCTTCCCTGAGGTTGGTTAGTTGTTCTTACCAATTTAAAATAAATTAGAAAATTCCAGTGTTTAAGTTTTTTAAGTGTGCAAATAGAGATGGCTTCCAGCAACAAATCATGCAATGATGGAACTGTTTCCGAACATCCATTTTCTCTCCGTGGCACAAGTGTCTTGAGAAGCAGCGCGGCTGGAAGTGTGTAGCAGACAAAACTGGGCAGATGTCTGAGTCCAGACTGACAATGAGGAAATAATTCTCAGTATTTTGGTGCTGACACACATCCTACCTTGATTTCACAACACTTCCTCTTACGTTAAAGAGGAAGAAAAATGTGCTTAAAAAAACCTATTTACATTAAATAAAAAGAGGAAAAACATCTCCATCACTTTGGAGGAACAAACTGGTACGCCAACTTCCAAATTAATGCTTTGAAGGGTTTTTTTTCTGAAGGTTTTTTTTTTTTCTTGAAAAGCTCTAGCAGGTAGCATACTACTGGCAGCCACCTGTCATCACAGAAAAAGGAAGTAAATGTGGAACGCTCAGTTTTTTTTAAAAAAAAGAATAACTTATCTTTAAGTTTGACAATTCCATGGCGAAGACATAGCCAGCAATTCTCAAGGGGTTCAAGGGATTTTTCACAGATGCTATTCCAATACAAAGTTCCATTAAGATACCATGTTACTTTAAAGGTCTTATTTTATAAAGTTAAGCACATGATAATTTCTATTAGCAACTTGTCTTCTTGCTTGACCTCTTTGTGGCAGTAGCTTGCTTGTGAATGCTGCGGTGAGGGAATTTTGCATGCTTTCTCTGTCTCCGTCACCTTACCAGCCACAGCATCAGCCGCTACACTTATATGGTTGTTTGGTAAAGTTTATTTTTATTCAAAAAGTCACTTATTGTCAAGAATATATGTCTTCTGGTTCATCCTTTCTTTAGTAGCTTACAAAGAGCTAGTTCATGTATTTTGTTGCTGAAATAGATTCTTGCAAATACCAAGAGATATGTTAGAAATATCAATACTTTCATCTAATTTTACAGCAAAGTTGGAGTGTCCTGGTGTTTTCCAAAGTTTTTCTAATTGAGATAGCTTTTACTCAATCATTAGCTACTATTTCTGGGCACATTATACACATAAGGCAAGGTTTGTTATTAAGGATAGTAGATACAAACTATTTAATATAGCTTTCCTGATCATTTCGATCCTGGGGTCCATTTGGGATCACTCTGAGAGGTCATTATTATTTTTACCTTGGAATACGGCTGATTATGTGTTAGAGGAGAAGTCTCAGCATTGCATTTTTTAATACAATTATGAAATTATGTTATTAGTATTATTTTGAATCCTGTTTCCTTGCGAGAATTTTTTAGAGTCACTTCTCCCCTTGGCAAGGCTTGCTTTCGTTAAAACTAGACAACATAATTGAAAAATCTCCTAAATCAAGTATTGTTTTATGCCGTATGTTGTGACATCCCGAAGACAAACATGAGGAGGTGCCACATTTTCTTGGAACTCCCACTCTTCCCTGAGGACACTTTGTGTGCCAAACACGACATGTGACAGTTTGACATACCGATCAAGTGAGGACATAAATTAGTAAGGCTTACATTTTTTAAGATTTAAAAAATTGTAAATTGAAGTTGTAATATTTTTTCCTGCCACGGACAGTCTTGCTAAGGATTGGCATGTTGTTCCACCGTGGGAACTAGTCTCCAGCCTAAAAGGCCGCTGTGTGGAGATAAATGAGGATTCTGCAGATGCTGACACAGAGGCAGAAGGATGGGAGTGAGGCTGGCAAATGTGAGCACCCTTGGCGTGGGGCCCGGGAGTATGAACTGAGGACAGGAAAGCGGAAAGAAAGAGGAGAAGTTGTTTGGAGAAACTCAGAAAGCAAGCTGATTAGATGCAACCCGGGAACATTACGAGGAGCAGAAGGCGGGAAAGAACGAGGCGAGGCTGCTGCCAGAGGGCAGAGGAACATTAACAACGGAACATCTGTGCCGTGCTGGGAGCTGCAAGGCCTTTGGTGCATGTTATCCTGTCTGCTTCTCACAACGATAACCCCGTAAGGCAGGGATCATTATCCCCATTTTACAGATTAGGAAAATGAAGCTCAGAGGGAGCCAAGTCAGAGTTGACCTCAAGCCTCTGGCTGCAAAGGCCACATCCCTTCCATCCACCCTGCTGCTGAGGGAGGGAGGGAGAGACCGGGAGACAGGAGCCAGGGCAGCATGGTGATGTCAGGAGGGAGAAGTTAGGCAGAAGGACCTTGCTTCTTTAATGAGCAGGAGCGGAGTGGCAGAGAGCTAGGATGTGAGCCGGGAGCAGGAACCAGCTGCTGGCACCTGCTTGTGAGAACCCGAGGAATGCGTAAACGGAGAGGAGCTGCGTTCATTCGTTAGTCTGGACACATGCTTTTTCTGTACAGTGATTCCCTCCTGAGAGGACTCAGCCCTCTCACGGGCCCAAAGAAAAACTGTCAGATGGGAAACCCTTTGTGAAGGCAGCTTCTAGAGAGAAATAAATTTCAAGGCCACTGTTCCTGGTGAAATTTCCTTTTGTGCCCACAAGTCCCACTCCCACCCCAAACCAGGGCCCTCAGAGCCCTTGCTCACGCCTCACTGAGGCTGTCTCTAAGGGGCTGGTTCCCAGTTTCTGTAAGAACAAGTGCAGCATCCAATCCAGAAAAATCAGCCTAAATCTCTTCGGGGAAAGAAAGCCCAAGTATAGATGGCCACGTGGAAGGGAGACGCCCTGGCTCGGGGTGAGAACTCAGCACCCACCCACAGCTCTGTGTGAGATTTGGGCAGCCAGTGAGCCGTGTGAGTCACGGTGATGGGGGAGGGCAGCTGGCACCACCCCTGCCACCCACACCAGGCATGCCTCTCAGGTGCTCCCAACACCCACAGGACTTCTCTTGTCATAGCACTTAACATGCTGGGCTGTGATTGCCCGTTGCTTGTCCATCTCCCCCGATAAAGTGTAAGCTCTGTGAGGACAGGGACCTTGTCTTCTTCATCGTTGCTACGGAATAGTACAGGCACTCAATGTAAATGAAATGAATGATAATAGCAAGCACTAAAAGTGCACTTACTATCGGCCAGGACCTATTATAAAGGCTTCACATGTAGTAACTTATTTAATCCTTATAACAGCCCTTGGAGATACTTACTAATATTATCCCCATTTTACAGATAAGCAAACTGAGGCACAGAGAAGTTAGGAAAGGTGCCCAAGGTCACCAGCTGGTGGATGGAGCTGGGACTATGAACCCAGGCAGTCTGCCTCCAGACGATAAATTCTGAACCATTCCTCTCTACTGCCTCCAAATAAATAAATGAATGAATTCACAATGAGCCTTAGGAGTTGTCTAGGCTAAGAATCCTCAAGTCTGGAGGCCACAGGGAGATGTCTGCCCAGCAGGAGGAGCATCACCCTACCTGGGAACCCTCTCCTCCCTTTTTTTTTTACAAGGGATCAGGAGAGTGAATGGGAGGAAAATAGGCAGGGATACCCAGAAGGAGGTCAGAAGAACCAGTCAGATGCTGGGTAAATGCTTCACAATGTATACAACGTATACAACCAAAGCGCCACACAGGATGGACGAACGAGACAGTGAAGGGCCCATGCCACCCCTCAGGGCCCTCAGCCAGATCAAGGGTAAAACGAGGGACCGGAGAGCAGAGAGAAGAGGATGTGAGAGATCTGGAGAGAGGGGGTGGCTAAGCTGTGACTCCCACAGGTGCCTCAAGGAGAGACTTGGGGAGCTGCCCGCCACCTTGCAGTTGGGACTCTTAGACCTGAGAAAGCTGAGGGTCAGCTGGGGTCAACCTGAACTCCAAGGAGTCTGAACATCACAAAATCGGCTAACACGCCTGACTTTCCTGGTGAGGAGACCCGGGGCTTGTGGGCCTGGAACTCAGGTCTTCTGCCCCTGACCTCGGCCCTGTCCACACACTGCTGCACCTCAGCCTGCTCACAGATGGTGAAGCAAGCAGGGGGCGCCTGGCTGCAGGCTACCCCCGCCCTGAGAACTCTCCCCTTTGGCTGCCGAGACTCCCAAAGAGGCCTCAACAAGGGCAAACTAATTGCTGGAGACAGTTTTGGCCCTGACTTCACGACAGAGCTCAGGGAGGAGATGGTGGAGACATATAGTTGGCCACTGGGCTGTTTACAAGCCATGCTGATCTCAGCCTGTGATGACAGATGGCCGCACCAGGGAGATGTGGAAGGTCCCCTGCCATACACCCCTCCGCCCAGAGAACAGACACACACAGACACCGGGATAAGGCTAAGCTCGACGCACAGGGGCACGTGAGCAGGCTGGAGCTGAACCCCCGATTTGCAAACCTCAGGCGGGTAAGCTGGAGAGAAACTTCCCCTCCCCCAGAGCAGTGGGAAGAGTGTGGGTGCTAGGGCAGCTAGCCCTGCATCTAATTCCTGGCTCCACTCTGACGAGCGGTGTGACCTGGGGCACATTTCTTATCCTCTTTCAGTGTTCCTTTTTTCATCTGTAGAAGTGGAGACAGAAACTCAGTTCATGGGTTGTTATGCGGATTAGCTTTCCTGAAATAATCAGTGTCAGACTGAAGCTAGCAGGCGGCCTGGCACAGACCCTGTAGATAGATGCTCCCCAGGGCTTAGTCCTCTGCTTCCTGCCTTCCTCCTTTTCTTCCTTATCTCCTTCCTCCCTCCCTCCCTCCTTCCTTCTCTCCTTCCTTCCTTCCCTCCTTTCTTCTTTCCTCCCTCCCTCCCTCGTTCCTTCTCTTCTTCCTTCCTCACTTCCTTCCCTTCCTCGCTCCTCTTTTTCTCCCTCCCTCCCTTCCTTCTCTCCTTCCTTCCCTCTTCCTTCCTGCCTCCCTCCCTCCCTTCCTTCCTTCCTTATCTTCTTCCTTCCTTCCTTCTAGCAACATAGTCTTGAGGACAGCAAGCTGGCCTGCTGCCCCTCACTGGCTGGAGAGACTTGGGCAAGTCACTCAGCCTCTCTGAGCCTCAACTTTCTATCAGTAAAATGGGGATGACAATTCTTTCCTCAGGGGACTATTTTGAACACTAAACAAGCATGCAAAACTCTGAGCACAATCCTTGTCACATATTGGTAATTAGCATAATGTCCATTTTTCCAGATTTTCCTCTTTGGTGAAGTCCTAAAGGACTCCTGCCATGAATTGGAAATTCCACCAAAGACGGGCTCTGACTGCTTCCTCAGGGCAGCATGAGAGCTGAACTGGGACTCTTGGTCACCACAAACAGCGAGGTGGAGAGGGGTCCACTCAGACCCCTGGCTCAGACAGGTGCCGCTCCATCCAACCCTACCCCACCCTCCCTGGAGCTCTCCAGGCCAGGGATGCCACATGTCAGCGACACTCCTGCTGGGGTAGGGAGGGCGCTGAGCTGAGGCACAATTCCCAGGAGGCTTTGAGTCCCTTGGAGAAAGCTCTCAAAACATCCCCAAGCCAAAGCAGCACTTTTTTCAGCCCAGCAACTAGAATTCTGAAAATCCCATTTCTTGAGGGCAGGAGACTGGGAGTCTCACCAGGAGTCCTGAGAACAGGAGCCCCACCCCAGCACAGCTGTTCCCCACCAGAGGTCCTCCAGTTGAGCAAATGCCTGATCCAAGGAGGCAGATGACAGAGGGGTTAGAAGTAGGGGTCTGGGTACCATAGACCTGGGGCTTCAGGCCTAATTTCCTCATCTGTAAAATGAAGATAGTAGCACCCAATTCCTGGAGATATTGTTAGGATACAACGAGACGAGAAAGCATGGTGCCTGGCCCCTATGAAGTGCTCTGCATAAACGGTTGCTAAGGACGACGGTGATGATAGTGATGTTGCTGTTGTGACTTGCCCTAGGGTTCTCTGCTCCAAACCTCGCCCAGTGCCCACATCACCCTCACACAGCCACCCTCCCCGGGGCTGGCATCACAGATCTGCGCCTGTCACACTCCTCGTGGAGTGCCACAGCAAAACCAAGCCAAGCCAAAGCTGTCTTTCTATTGAGGGTTTCAAATAAATTTTCAGACATATATATAAACCTGCAATCCCTCAACAATCAATTTCCTTCCCCAGTTCCTTCTACAAACCTGTCCTTAGTAGGCACACTTCTCACGGTGGGGAGCTCAGTATTTCCAGGCATACCCCATTATGGGCAGGGCAGCTGCAGTTTTTAATAAGCTGCTCCTGGTGCTCAGTTTCGAGTTGAGCTCTGCTTCCCAGAAGCACTCACTCATCGACTTTCGCCCTCCGGAATCACGGAACAGCCTACCTGCTTCTCCCTGGGACAATTCTTTCAGCTCATCTCTGTTAACTCAGGCCTGGGCTGCTGGGTGCTGCCCTGCCTGTCTGTTCAACCGAATCTTCTCGAGGGACGTTGTCCTCCACGCACACATAACTTAGGAAATACAATCCTGGGGTGCATCCTTCTGGCTGTGAAATGTCCTGATTTTTGTTGTCTTCAGGCAGGTACGGGCCTCCCCAGAATGATTACGGGGATCGTGGTCGGCTGAGAATCAGACACACTGTGGTTTGAATCCTAGCTTCACTTGTCCTAGCCCTGTGACCTTGACAAGGTCCTCAGCCTTCTCTGAACTTCATTCTCCTCATCTGTCAAATGGGTGTAAGGATCCTTACGTGGCAGGTGGTTGTGACGATGACATGAGATAATGCGGGTGACGAGCCCAGTAGAGTGTACGAGTTCAGTAACTGGGGCTATTATTGTTTCTAAGAGGGAAAGATGAGAATTCCTTGAAGGGGCTGAGCAAGAGAATCGGCTGTCCCTGGAGATACAGGGAGGGGCCTGGGTTCTGAGGTGAACTCGTCCCACACCAGGCAGACAGAAAGATGATCTGGTGGCAGACAGCTGGAGCCCACCACTGCAGGCGGTGAGCCGTGTGCTAGCCCTGCCTGTCCCAGCAAAGGGGCCTTGGGGTTAACACAGCCGGTGCCAAGCCAGATGGGGCAGCGGCCAACTTTCCAGTCAACCCAGATGTCTGTCTTTCTCAGACAAAAACTCAAAAATGTGACTTCAATCAAAGTGGCTTTTGAGAACCGGGTGCTCCCCAGACCCTGGCAGGGGGACTGCAGAAGGCCTGAGCTTAGACCTTTGACAACTCCCAAGAGGTCAGGAAGACGTGGCTCAGGCTGAGTCCTGGAGGGTCTGCTGCACCTGTCACTCAGAGTGAAGGGAGAAGGGGGAACCATAGGCTGGCCTAGATTGACTCCCTGAGCCATCTCCCTGAGAAAGAGGGCATTGAGGATTTTTCTGGAAGAAAGGGATTTGTCTGTGCCATGTAACTGAGGCTTCAGAACAGTCCCTTTCCATGTCAGAAATAGCAGCGCTCTGCAGGGACCTTCTCTGACAGTCCGGCACAGAGCCTCAGAAGCCAGAAGGTGATTTAGAGGAATCCAAGAAGTCACGTGGATCTCCAGCTGCTGGTTTTATCACTCCCCTCACTCCCTGATCCTGCTAGACCACCTCTTTTGGGATAACAAAGCCCTTCCCTGAAGGGCACAGCCTTATTTTATCAGAGGAGAAATAGAGGCTCAGGGGGGCAAAGCCATGAGGCCTGAGAATGTTCTAGAACCCAGAAGTCCTGCCTGTTTAGCCCACTATTCCCAAACCCACCCCACAGCTGCCTTGTCTTCCTCTGACTCTGGTAAAGTAGCTAGCTTGTCATGCCTACTTAAAGAAACATCCCCCACCCTGGCCCCAGGCTCGGGCATGGAGCTAGGTGTCTGGCACTCTGTCAACAAAAACAAGTTTCCCCAGTGTCTTGCCCCTTCTGTATACAATGCCCAGCCGCACTATAATGTGTTTTAAATGTTTACGTTGCCCTGGTCTTTTTTATTTCTTGCTCAGGGTGCTGGAATGCTTGACATTCCAGGGTCTGCATCCTGGTGCCCAGCTTCCCGAGATGTGCTGAACACCAGTTGGGGAGGGGTGGTGGGAGGTGCCACCTGGGACAGGGAGGCTGAGTGTGCCGTGCTCCAGGAAATGCTGCTCCCTCTCTTGGCTCACCTGGATGTGCAATTTCCTGGTTTGTTAAGCTCTTCCCCATCTCTTTGATTGGCCTACTCTAATAATTCTTCAGATCTCGTCTTGGGTGTCACCTCCTATAAGAAGTGTTCCCTGATCCACCGGTCTGAGCTAGGATCCCCTACTCTAGAGTGTACATATGTGCAGGTTGTGTACTGCACAAAAGCACCACATTTAAGGGAATCACTGGCATGCTAGATTTGTATACTGGTAAAGACTATTTTGAGCAAATGGAAGGGACACCTTTCTCTAATTTGCACAAAGGACGACAGGACCTATCAGTGGCCCCGGTTTTGCTGTCTGTGTTCTCACAGCACTTGGTACGTGTCTCGTCGCTGCACTAGCTCTCTTTTTTGGATGCCCACTACCTGTCTATGTCCCTTCTCCCCGACTAGACTGTAAGCTTGGAGAAGGAGGCACTGTTTTCACCTCATTCTCCACCGTGTGTCCAGGGCCTGCACACTAGGGCACTTTAAACTGCCCCATCAGTGTAAATATTTGTCGACTGGATAGAATGTGAGATATGAAGTCTCAAGGGTGGGCCTGACCCAGAAGGAGGAAGGAAAAACCACAGAAGAAAAGTGGCAAAACCATCTCTGGCCTGCTGGGGGAGATGCTGAGCAGCTGGCCCCCTCCTCCCAGTAGGGCAGTAGATCCATTCCCTTTTCCCTTTCTGGGGGGATAGTTTCTAATAATAACGATAACAGCTATGTTTATAGACCTAACGCTAAGCACAGGCATCCCCTCATTTACGCTCACAGCAGCCCTGCGAGGCGAGGCCGGCGCTATTTCTGTCTGCACTTTGCAGGTCAGACACAGAGCAGAGAGAGGTCGGCGTGCAGAGCTGGAAGTGGTACCTGCTCTGTGTTGGAGGCTCCAGCCCGGGAGCTTCATACCACCCTGTGCAGCTTCACCAAAAATTCCGTCCCGCTGTGAAACCGCCCACACTTATTTTCAGTTTGGAAAATATGGTCACTGCTCCACAGCCGAGTCTGAAGTGAGGAACAGCCCTGCTCCTCCCACCTTTGGGCTCCGGTCCAGGCCCCCCACAAAGCCGACTCACCGCATCGGCTGCTGACAGGCTGAAGAAATACAGGCCAGGCCCGGGCCAGGAGTGAGGCCTGGAGGGGGATGGCAGCCTGAGCCGGCAGAAACCAAACTCAGGCCCGGGCACCGCGTCACCACCTCCCAGCTGTAAGAGCAATGCCTACACGAGCAATACTGTGCTCACTCCTGACTTCTCAGTGCTTAGCACATACGAGGCACCAGATGAGTATTTGCTGAGTGAATGAGTGAGTGAATGAATGAATACATGTTGGGCTTTCCCACCATCCAAAAGAGGGAGGGAACTGGGTTTCTCAGTATGGCTGAGGACATTCTGGGACAGACACCTAACTCTGATTCAAAGACTGGAAGGCAGGAAACAGGTGAGGAGGACACATGGGGACCCCTCCAGGGAGAGAATGAAGGAAACACCAGTCACCCAGTTGAGACCTCTGGACTCCTGGTACCTGGGCTGGGGGTATATGGAAGGAGGCTGAGGGGTAGGAGAGGGCCCAGCATAGGATGGGATCCCTAAAATCTGAGCAAGAACAACTGGCAAGAGAGAGGAACCCCTCCCAGGCAGTCAGCTGGAGCGGGTAGGCCAGGCTGCCCCCGGCAGAAGGGCTGAGTTGTCTGAGCCATCAGGAGCCTCAGCCGCCAGCCAGAAGCACCCTCAGGGCAGATCTGGAAAGCCTGCCTGGTTTATGGCCTGTTCTACCCTCCTGGCCTCTGAGACCCTGGTGGGAGATGGAGGAGGGTGCCCGGCAGCAGAGGCCAGGCCCTGGGAGAGCTTCCCCCACAACCCGGGACCTCGGCACTCAGTACTCACCTGGTCTCCGTGGGCATGGGGCACATGAGGTCACCCCCCAGAAGGCTCCCACACTGCCACAGCAGTCCTCCTGGGCAGTCAGCTCCAGCAGGGGGTTGGCACACTGGAAAAGAGGCCATGGACACCCATCACCGCCTCTGCCCTTCCCTGCTGTGCCCAGGGCTGTTCCAGGAAAGCCTGAGACAAGAGCTCACCCCCCGCTTCTTACCAGAGGATGCCCCAACTATGGAGGGTAGGAGAGGGTCAGCTGATGCCCCAGAAGGAAGCAGAGAAACCTGTGGTCCACTCTACCAGACTTGAAACTTGGGGAGTGGGGACATATCCCAGGCAAGACAACATCTGCTCTGTGCAGTCTGCAAACTGCCAGCTTCCATGTCCCCCACCCACAGAGGGTCCCAAAGGACGGGCTTTCCTCTGTCAGACTCCAGGGTCACCTACGGTGCAGGCCTTCCCCGGGGCAGTGTCCAGGCTCAGGGACACCACAAGCTGAGAGGCCAGGGAGGGTCTGGGGACTCAGAGCCTCTATCCCTTCGCTCCCACCTGCCACCTCCTCCAGCTTCCTAACCTCAGGAGGGATTTCTGGAAACACCAAACTGCAACCCTGAGAAAAACCGTCCTGGGTCTGGCTCAGTCCCTGGTCTTAGGTGCTTGGACTCGGAAGAGCTCACCTGATTTCCCATCACCGAGTGTGGAGAACTCCAGGGCGGGAGGGGCTGTCTCTCATCTTCACACCCCCAAGGCTTTGGAGTTTAACCCACATTTGCTAATTCCACATCTCTGTGACCCCAATCTCAACTGAATACCAAACTACTTCTTGCCAGATCTAACAGTCCCACTGTCTGTGCACCAGGGGTCCTGGACTCAGCTCCAGGAAAGTCCAGGATTTACTGGGACTGGAGGACACTGGTGACCCCTCTAGAGGGGCACTCTCTTGGGTCCTCTTCGGTGTGCCTGGCACTGACAGGTACCCAGTGGAGCCCAGGCAGAGGCCCAGCCTCTCCACACTCAGGCACTTTTATGCCCAGAGTTTTTCCATCTGGAGAATGGGAGACTCTGCAGACACATTCCGTAAGAATGAGAAGGAGAGAGAGAAGGAGAAGGGGCAGAGTGGGGGACAATTGCTATTCTGGAAGCCCCCAGGGCTCAGGCAGGAGCTACAGTCTCACCTGGCCATTCACAGCGCTCAGGTAACACCGGCCCAGCAGCCCCCGAGGCCTGGGTGCTGCTGGAGGCAGCGGCCGAGGGGCCTCTCCAGACCGGGCAGGGATGCTGTTGCTGTCCCAGTGGCTGTGGCTGGGGCTGGCAGGAAGCCGAGGCGCGGGTCTGCTCTCCACGCTGTTCTCCTCCTGGGCCTCCTCGGCCTCGCCCCGCACCCGTGCCACCTGGTGGACCTGCACTGAGGCCTCTGGCGGGTGGCGAATGTGCACCTTCACCAAGGAGGGGTTCACAGAGGCTGCGCACAGGGGCTGGGGTCAGAGTCGGTGAAACAGGGCCCCACCCTCTGAAGAGTGCCCCCCCGCCCTGCGCCAGGAGGCCACTGGCTGTGTGTTTCCCCAAAACTCTCCTTCCGTTTCTTCACTCTCTGCTCAAACCCCGAACAATACCCCAGCAGGGACAGGACTAAGCGCAAACTCCTTGGCTCCCCACCTTTCAACAACGGACCTGCAATATCAGCTTCACACTCCCTTCCTGATTCCACCTCCCCTGCGATCCTTACCACCCCTGAGCTCCAGCCCGCGGACCTTGCATGGTCCCACCTGCACCCCTTTGCTCAGCCTGTCCTTCTGCAGAGGAGCCCTTCCCACCGCCCTCTGTTTGACCAAAGGCTGCCCATTGCTTAAGGCCTGACTGAAGCCCTCCTCCTCCACGCAGGCTTCCCCCAGCACCCTGGGCACAGAGCTCTCCACCCCCAGAGCTCCTGGAGAATTCTGGCTTTTTCTGTACCCTTTGTTTGGCACCTAATAATGGAAGGCAAGGGAAATGAAATGTTCCATGATGATGTCCTCCTTCCTGTCCATCGTCCCTCTATGTCCAGGACTGTGCATTCCTTGAGGGCAGGATCCTGCCCTCATACTCTGCTGTCTCACCCATAGCACCCCATGAGGGGTAAGGGCAAAAAAACATTGATGAATTCGGATGGAAGGGCAAAGAGAAGTTTAGAGAGTGAAACTGAGCTCTGAGGGCGGAAGAGAAGGAGGGACGTCTGACTATGAAGAAAGGACTAGAGCCAGTTTCCCGTCCCCTCCACCACGGTGCCAGCGCCTGCCATACAGGGGACCCGGGGCACCTCCCAGTCCCGTGCCGCCCCCACCCCGCACTCACCCAGCTGGTTGGAGAGAGGCAGTGTGAAGGTGGACTGCCTCAAGGGGCCCCCCAGTGGGGCCCTGTGGCGGGAGCCCCTCTCTGAGGGCTCCCTGTCCAGCTTTGGGGCGGGCAGATGGCAGAACTTCCCGGTGGAGTTGGTGGGGCACCAGCACTCGTCTCTGCCGATGCAGCGGCCGCCGTTCAGGCAGGGGATCTGGCAGAAATCTACGACAGTGACCTCAAGGTGACCGGAGGTGGAAGAACATAGCAGTACCCACCATGTGGCCGGTGGGTGACAACAGAGGAGCAGGGGGAGCAGGACCCCAAATCTGGAGGCTTGGGGAACCCAGCACCCCCTGGAAGGCAGAGACTCTCCAGGAGGCCCGGAAGGAAGAAGGGTAGACAATAACCAGCCTTTGCCTTTCTACAAAGACCTTCCACGCCTTTCCTCAACCCCACAATAACCTGGGGGGCAGGGGAGCAGTGGCGCTATTAACTCCCTCACTTCTCTGTGGAGAAAACTTGGACTCAGAGAGGTTATGTGACTTGCCGAGAGTCACACAGCTAGGCCATGGCAGAGCTGGGTGAGGACTCAGCTTTCTGTGTGACTGGGGACAAATCACAGAAGCCACGGTGTGAGAGCAGTGGGCTTCCTTCCTGCAGAAGAGCTGGGCTCCTGCCCAAGGCAGGCCCGCCCTCTGTACCCCCTGCCCTCCCAGGGTCAGCCGGAAACCATCTGGGGGGGGAAGGGACTCACAGATGCGGAATCCAGACTTAGGGTCATGCCCATGGCCGCCTTGGCTATACAGGGTGGTGGTGTCGCCACGCTCACAGCTGTTGGCACAGTGCCCCCGGGCACAGGTCTGCTTGCAGATGGTGGGAGTGAAGACAATCTTGATCTTCTTGATTTTCTCCGTGAGGTTCAGCCCTGCAGAGAGAGGGCTTGGGTCCAGGGGGCAGGGCTGAGAGGCACAGCTAGGACCTCCAGAGGCTGGTCAGAAAGGCCCATGGGACCAGGGGTGAATCCATCCCAAGGGCATTTGCTAAGCACCTACGGGCTCCATATCCCATGGTGGGGGCGGGGTCATATCTTTGAGAAGCTCACAGTCCAGCATTTATTGAGCGACGCCAACATACTGGCCACTAAGCTCAGGCTTTATGCACATTAACTCTCAACCCTCTTGAGTGAGGATTATTTTAGGTTGAACCATTAGAAATTGTCATTTCTGTAGGTTGAAATGGTTGAATATAGGTGATGTTCCTATATCCATCATAATATTCCCATTTCACAGTTAAGGAAACGAGGTCCAGAGAAGGTTGGGTTGCCCCACGTCACACAGCTAGCAAGTCTGCAGCGGGGCTTCGAACACAAGGGCAGAGAACTGAGTGGAGCTCAGACTTGCAGGAGTGAAGTTTTCTAAGAGAAGTAGAGGAAGATAAAGCCTGAAAGAATGATTAGAGTCAGGTTGGGGGCCCTAACCGCCAGAACAAGGATCGGGCGCTTCATTCGGTTGGTAGAGGGAAGTCATCGAAAAATTCAGTAAGAGATCAAAGAGGAAGTGGGGGGCCTAATGCCCTCCCAGCTGGGGGGTGCAGGTGGATGGGGGGCAGGGAGACCAGTTGGCAGGTCATTGCAACAGTGCAAGTTGAGGTCACTTCACTTAATATGGGTGGCGACGGTGGAAATATAAAGGAGGGGTACATTCAGTGTAGGGAGCCCAGGAGGGGAGCTGGAAGGCAGACGGGTTGAGGAGGGAAGTATAAAAAGTCTATGTAGGGGGCTGGCCCCGTGGCCGAGTGGTTAAGTTTGCGCGCTCCGCTGCAGGCAGCCGTGTTTCATTGGTTCGTATCCTGGGCGCAGACATGGCACTGTTCATCAAACTACGCTGAGGCGGCGTCCCACATGCCACAACTAGAAGGACCCACAACGAAGAATATACAACTATGTACTGGGGGGCTTTGGGGAGAAAAAGGAAAAAATAAAATCTTTAAAAAAAAAAAGTCTATGTAGACCACGCGTTCAAGAAACTAGACTGTGTTGGCAGGAGTGATGGAGAGAAAGCCAGAGGGAAGTGGAGAAATAACTCTGTGTGTGTGTGTGTGTGTGAGAGGGAGAGAGAGAAAGGGAATCAGAGGGCTGCAAGCAGGTGCATATGCTGATGAGAAGGGGCTGAGAGAGGCGACAGGTTGAAGGGGGAGGAGAGACGGGGCGAGAGGAGGACAAGTCATGGCCTAGCATTCCAGAGGAACAAGAAGTGAGGTGTGCCTTAGACAAGAAGAGGGACACCTCCTTTTCAAGATGACAAGAAAGGCCACCCACTATAAAAAGGACTGAAGTACTGATGCGTGCTACAACACGGATAAACCTCAAAAATATTATACTGAATTGTATCAGACACAAAAGGCCACACGTTGTATGATTCTGCTCACATGACATGTCCAGGATGTGCAAATCTATAGAGACAGAAAGATTAGTGGGGCCAGGGACTGGGGGCAGAGGCGAATAGGGAGTGACTGCTTCATGGGTATGGGGTTTCTTTTTGGAATGATGGAAATGTTCTAGAATTAGATAGTGGTGACGGTCACACAAAATTATGAATATACTAAAAATCACTGAGTATACACTTTAAAATGGTGAATTTTATGTTATGTAAATTTCACTTCAATTTTATTTTATTTACTTTTTGAAAGATTGGCACCCGTACTAACATCTGTTGCCAATCTTTCTTTCTTTCCCTTTTTTTTTCTTCTTCTTCTTCTCCCCTAAGCCTCCCAGTATAGTTGTATATTCTAATTGTAGGTCCTTCTGGTTGTGCTACATGGGACGCCACCTCAGCGTGGCCTGATGAGCAGTGCCATGTCTGTACCCAGGATCTGAACCGGTGAAACCCTGGGCTGCCGAAGCGGAGTGCGTGAACTTAATCGCTCGGCCACAGGGCCAGCCCTCACCTCAATTTTAAAAGGAAAACAGAGACAGGAGGTCAGCTCGGGCACAGATTAGGTGAGGGAGTGGCGTGTGTGGTGGGACAGACAGGCAGACAGGTGAGGGGCTCCCTGGGAGGCGGCAGGCATGTCCACGTGCTGATGGGAAAGCAGGGGCAGCTGGAGTAGCCGTTCTGAGGAATGAGAGAGAGAGAGTGTCCAGGCGCACAGGGAAGGACTGAGGCGCAGCGAGCAGAACCAGAAGAACATGTGGAGGCGCGAATCCAAGGGATGCTTGGTTCCCTTCTCCAGGAAGCAGAGGCCCAGCTGTAGGTGCTAATGAAGCAAGTGGTGGGGTTGGTCCAGGGGATCGGGATGTGCAGGAAGGAGGAGGTGGTAGGACCAGGCCTGGGAAGGTGAGGGTCATGGCTGCATGCGAAGGAAGCAAAGGCTGGACAGGTGACAGATGGGGTGGAAATGGAGCACTCCACGTCCAAGGGTCTTAAGGGGGCTAAGTGCTGACGGCGAGTTTGGGACCTCTGGAGCCCGGGACAAAGCAGGCGCTCGACAACCGTTTGTTGATTGACTGAAAGCATGAGGGACAAGGTGACGACTCGGCCCCTCTGTGAGAGTGGAGGGGGAAGCAAAGGTGGGGAGAAGAAGGTCAGAGATTTAGATGTCCTGTTCTTCCAAGATCCCGAGACCAGGTGTCCTTACCCCAGGGGGATGACAGGGGGTCCAGATATGCTGCCTGCTGGGCGCCATCCCTCCTCTCAAGGCCTGGCCCCGCGGGCAGGGCGTTGGAAGTCAGCTGGCCACTAGCCGCAGGGGCCGGGTACAGTCGGACTGTCCGGGACAGCCCCACGTGTTGCTGGGAGGGCTGGGTCTGGCTGAGCCCACTCAGGGTCCTGTGGAGACAACCGTGACATGGGGTTTGCATCCTGGGAGCGGTGTCTCTGTGCCCTCTCTGTTCAGGGTGCTCCCCACCCCTGCCTCTGCACGGAAGAGTGCTCTCTGTTTGGCTCCCTTCTTGCCAACTCCTGGAAAATGGAGGTGCCCTGACGCAGGGGGAATGAGCTAGCTAGTTCAGTGGGAATGTCTACTTCTCTGTGGAATCACTGAGCTTTGGCTGGTTATTCTGGACAAGTCACTTAGCCTCTCTGGACCTCAGGGCCCTCGACTGCAAAATGTTAGACTGGTCCCATGTAGCTCTGACATTGTAAGAGTCTTCAAGACTCTTATGGACCAGTGTCTGCCCCCAAACTGAGTCCTGTGCCTACTCCCTGCCAATTCTTAATACAACTCTTCATACAAATACCTGTGGAATAGGTGCCCAATAAATACACATTCACAGATTGATTCAGGGGTGGAGCCTAGAATATCCTTCTCGCTTATTTTATTGTAAAAATAGTATAACAACAATATTCAAGGAGGAAAAATGAACCCATCATCCTCCCTAACACAGCAAATACTTTTTCCATTTAACATTTGCTCAAGTTTGTTCTTACACTATTGTCATCACCCATAGATACAATTTAAATTCTGATTTTTTACTAAACATTAGATCATACTTTATACAATTCCATAATTTTCATATTTATCATCTTAATTGCTACATGACAGTCTATCTGAAGACCAATCACAATTTATTCAGACATTGTTCTGTTACATATTTAGATTGTTTTTAACTGTGCACATCCTTACTCATTCAGCTTTTTTCTTCTGTTAAAATATTCCTTTAGTATAGGGGGATTCATTATGCTATTCTATTTTATTCTGTATGTTTGAAAAATTCTTATAATAGAAATTCTGAAAAGGATTATTATTTTAGGATTAATTCCAAGGACTAGAATGACATATCAAAGGTTATAAACATTTATGGCTCTAAGTACACACGAGTCTATTGCTTTCTGAAAGGGTCACATAAAAACATATAAATGTACCACTTACAGCACAATCTCGCCAGCATAGCATATTATTTATATATATCTATATCTATATATATTTTTTTTTTGGTGAGGAAGATTGGCCCTGAGCTAACATCTGTTGCTAATGTTCCTCTTTTTGCTTGAGGAAGATTGTCACTGAGCTAACATCTGTGCCAATCTTCCTCTATTTTGTAGTGGGATGCTGCCACAGCATGGACTGATGGGCAGTGTGTAGGTCCACTCCTAGGATCCGAACCTGTGAACCCCGGACTGCCAAAGCAGAGCACATGAACTTAACCACTATGCCACTGGGCTTGCCCTGCATATTATTAATTTTTTATACTTTGCTAATTAAATAAGCATAAAATGATACTTCAATGCTGCTTTTATCTCCCTTTTTTATTACTCCTGACGTTTACATTTTTTTCATACATCTATTTGCCACTTGTCAAAAGTTTCTGCTCATATCCTTTGATATCTTAAATATCTGAGTTTTCTCATAAATTTGAACACGTCTTTATGTGTTTATTGTTAGGCAGTGCATTCTACAAAGCAGCCTCCACTGTTGATACTCTGTCGCTGTCACAATGTGTATGAACCACTGCTTACACGACAGTGTCTGGACTGTGGTGGGCGTGAACACATTAAAGCTGAGAGGGTGATTACTCGCCCAAGGTTAGACAACAGATAAATCAGGGCCCGGGATTCCAACCCAGGGCATTCCAGCCCAGAGCAGGATGGCAGCTCAGCCTAGAGCCTCTGCTCAGGCCAGAGGGGTGCTCCTCCCCCCAGTAGGTCCCACCCCTATCCTCTCCACTGGATTCCTTGCCCACATGGGCTAAGGTCCGGGGACCCTCTCCCTCTGCCATCCTGACTCCAGTTCTGTTGGCTCAGGACTTGGCTCCCGTGAGCATCAAATATTGCTCTTCCTTCTGGTGCTACCAGCAGCAAATCCTCACCCTGACAGGCCCCAACCATGCCTCACCCTGCTTCCCAAGTTTAGGGGCTAGAGTGAGAGAGAGGCCCTGTTAGCCACCCTGAAGCTCTTGGAGCTGTAATGGACCAGCATTGGGAGCCCAAACCCCGAGCATCTGCTCCTCATTCCCAGGAGAAGGTCAGCACAACCAGCTGCAGCAGAAAACACAATCCTTTCAACGCTTCCAAGAGGGTGCCCGAGAGAGGGGGGTGAGCCGGTGGGTCAGTGGAGCCTCCTCCTGGTGGTAGCAGGCTGGTACCACAGCTCACCTTAGTGCCAGCGCCACAAAGCACCAGAGAGAGGTGGAGGGAGTAGCGCGTGCTCTGCCCAGACCACCTGGTACTTTTTTGAACTTGACCCTGACAAAGAGCCCTCCAATCTGGTCCAGATGGAAAATCAAAGGGTTCTTTGTTGGCCCTTTGTTGTCATTGTTGTTATTGTTGCTGTCGGTTGTTTTTCTAATTGGAACTCGATGCTAATGGCCCCAAGATTCCTGAGTTCAAATCCCTTAAGGGCCAGTGGTTAACTTTGCAGAGAAGAAAAATAACAAAAACAAAAACCCAAGTATCCCCTTGTCGTGGTAGATAGGAGCTGGCTGTACAGAGGAGAGAGGGCAGGATTTGGGCCAGGCAGATGTCAGTTCCACCTCTTGCTGGCAGAATGGTCTTGAGCAAGTCACTTAGCTCGCCTGAGCCTCAGATTCCTCATAAGTAAAATGGGAACAGCGACATCCACCTCACTGGGCCGCTGTGAGGACTAAGAAGGACAGAGAAACCCTGTGATTACTTTGCAAATATTAGTAAATGATCACAGGTTGAAAACTACGCCAGAATTTTAAAATCACATGAACAAAGAAAAAAACATACTAGATACAGTTCAGACAAAATACGTCTCCTGAAGCCCTAAAAATTCTTCTTCATCTAAGGGAAATAAAAGATTCCCCCCCAAAATCTTGTTATACTGTTTAAGCATCCTTACCTATAAAGGGCCAGAGCCTAATCTGGTGTCAACACCTTTTTAACAACCAGAGCTTTCTGAGCCCCATCCATTGTCATCTATTGCTATGACGGAGATTTGGGGTTAAATGACAGAAATCAAAAAGTCCTGCCTTCTGAGGGGCTCGCAGCAGAGCAGAGGAGGGAGCCCTGGTTCTTGGATAGGTCCTACCTCTTATGCTGAAAGCACCCTTTAAGGACACAGCTGTCTCCCTTCATAAACCCCAGCCCAGTCCTTGGGGTGGCCAGGGAGGGAGGCCCTCTGTGTGTGGAGGGCTGTGGGCTCTCAGCTCAACTCTGGCTCCCAGAGAGTGGTGGCAATAGAGGCAAGCAAAAGCTTCACTGAGAAGGGGACTTTCTTGGGCCACAGTCCCCCCGGGAGAGGCTCCATCCACTCCCAGCCTTGGAAGAGCTGCTACAATTTCATTGAAGGACAGGGGTTCTCAGACATGCGTAGCACAAGAACAGAACTTGCTATCTCTCGAGATGGTTCCAGGGAAGTCCTGGCAAAGCTTCCATGATGGATCAGAACAGCCATCCCTAGACTTCAGGATTTCATGAGTCAGTAAAATTTTGAAACAAATTTAAGGGAACAGCATAAAGTTGCCAACTTTTTATTTAAGACATTAAAACGCACACAACTACCAATTACTGCCACCATAATTTCATGAAAGAAAAGACATTTCAGTGCCCAAAAGAAACATTTGAATAAGCTTAACTTTATGGAAGTCTCACCACATGGACTTTATTTTCTTCATAGACCAATGAAAACTCCATCACAGACCAGCATGGAGCCAAGGAGGAGCCACTGGGTCACGTGATCCACCAAGGTCTGTTCCAGCCTGAGGACTCCTGGGCTCTTTCAACCAATTTGGGAAGAAAAACTTCCCATCCCAGCTGGCTGGGATCTGCAGGCCCAAGGGAAAACTGCCTGGACAGTGCATACCTACAATGATGCCACTTGGTTAAATGTGGTGAGCCCACATCCTGCCCAGCATGCCGAGGTTTTCAAACAGCAATGGAGAGACAGGTGGGTGACAGGCCCCATGCCCTCCACGCCATGTAATTTGCACCCTAGCCCGGCGGCTTCACTCTCGTTTATAAATTGGGCTTCCAACTACGATTTGATTTGAAAAGGGTTCTGCTGCTAAAAGAAAGTTTAGAAACATCACTACAAGGTGCATATATAGTTATAGCTACTGTTTATTGAGCACTGAGCCAGGAGCTTGAAATGCATCATCTTAGCGACATTATTTTATTAAATGGCAAAGTAAGTTGCAGAATAATATGGATAGTATGCTTCCCGCTTTGTGTTTTAAGAAAAACTCTCCCTTTTCCCCTATAGATACAGCATAGGAAAAGTCTGGAACAATCTGTAAACAGTGGCTCCCTTTGGGAATGAGAGTGTATGTGTAACTAGCGTTTTAAACTTTGTATGTTTCTACATTTTTGGAATATTTTCAGGAAAAATTTTTACAGTAAATATGCATCATTTTGTAACAGAAATAAATCTCTATTTTCCCCAGCAACACCGCTTTATAGATAAGAAAACTGAGGCTCAGGAAAAGCATGGTAAATGTGTGCAAATAAATAGACTCCAAGGTGGACTGTGATGGCTAACAGAGTTCAGATGAAAGAAAGACCGTGACATTTGAGCTGGAGCTTAAGAGATGGCTAGAATTTTCACAGTCCAAAATGAGGAGGAAGACATTCCACATAAGAAAAATGACGTAAGAAAATGCATGGAGGTGGGAAGCATGGGCCACATTTAAGGAAGAATAATGAGTACCATTAATTATAGCAGAGGATGGGAGAAGGCTGGAGGGAAATAACATCCATTCAGTGCGGGCATCATGCTAGGTGTTTTACATAATATATCATTTACTTGTCCAAACAACCCTATGATCAAAAACCTCTGCTTGGCCAAAACTACCTTAAACAAAGTAAAAAGGCAGATGACAAAACTTGAGAAATATGTGCAACTCATATCACAGACAAAGGACCAATCTTCATAATACATCAAGAGCTCTTAAAAACAGACAAGACAGACCAACAGCCCTCAAAGAAAAGTTAGCAAAGTGATATGAACGGTTTACAGGAAAAAAAAATACATGTTTTTTTAAACACATGAAAATATGCCCAACCTTTCTCATCCTAAGAGATGTGCAAATGAAAACTACTCTGAGGTAGCATTTTTTTTATCCATCAGAAATCCAAAAGTTTAATAGTAGACTAATTTGTTGAAATAGACTGAAACAGTCACTCTCAGATATTGCTGGTAGGAATGTAAACTGATACAGCCCTTATGGAGAGAGCAATGTGGCAATGTCTATGCACACCACAATGCATCTTCGCTTTGCCCCTGCAGGTTCACCTCCGAGACTATGTTGCCCATAAACCTTTTGTGGTGGGCACTGCCTGCCCAGGTCCCCTTTGCAGCTGGTGCACCCCGGCTGGCTTCTTCTGAGTCGTCCTATTGGATGATGGCAACTACCTGACAAACTCCTCCCACCACCATGACCTTGAAGCCAGTGACTGCCTTCACGGAAGTTCAAAGGCCCAGCCCCCTTGCTTTAAGGTGGGACAACTCTGCAAGCTCCACCTTCAGTCAGGCCTTGGCTTGATTTCCTGGGAACCAATCCTCGCTTGGCTCTTTCCACCTTGCCCTTCTGCTTCCCTCCCTCCCTTAGCACTCCCCAATAAATCACATACACACCCAGATCCATGTCCCAACTCCACCTCTAGGGAAATCTGACCTAAGACACTCGTAAATGTCCAACATGATGGATGAACAAGATTATTCATAGCAGCACTATTTTGTAATAGCAAAACATTTCGTAAAGAGTAGAAACAACTTAAGTGTCCTTCAGTAGGGGGTTGGTTAAACAAACCAGGATACATCCACAGGATGGAGTCATATGCCCTCCAAACAGAAAGAAACAGCTCCTTACATTTCCCTTACATGCGCAGGGAAAGCTCTCCAAGATAGATTGAAAAGTGAAAAAAAGCCCAAATCTGGCCCACTGACTGCTTTTGTACGAACTGTGACCTAACAATGGTTTTTTATAGTTTTAAATGGTTGAAAAAAATCAAAAGAAGGATAAGATTTCATGACATGAGAAAGTGATACAAAATTCAAATTTAAGTTTCCATAAATAAAGTGTAGTTGGAACACAGCCACACTCATTGCCTACGACTGCTTCTCCTCTACAACGGCAGAGCAGAGCGGTTGCAGAAACCATATGTCGTACATAGCCTAAACTATTTACTATCTGGCCTTTTATGGAAAAAGTGCTGACTCCTGGTGTGGGGCATATAAACTTTTGTGTAATAAAAGAGAAGATAAGGATATGTGTTACATATATTTGCATATTCATAAAGCAACCTTGGAAGGATACCCTGGGAATTAATAACGGTGGTTACCTACGGGTATGTGGGGGTAGCGGGTAGGGGATCGGGGGAGGGAGTGGGAAGTGGGTGGATGGGGAATCAACTGGTGTTACAGTTTAATGAATGTGGGCTCTGTGCCAGGCTCTGGCCCAACAATGCGCATCACGTGCATTATCTCATGTAGGCCTCTCCATAACCCTAAGAGTTACTCATTATCCTCATTTTACAGTCAAGAAAACAGAGGGTAGGGAGGTTCTATGCCTTGCTGAAGGTTGCAGAACTCCCAAGTACAGAAGCCAGGTTACCAAACCAGCTAATTTCATCCTAAAGCCAGCCCACCATTTGGTGTTTCTTTTTTTCCCATTTCACAGATGAGGACACTGAGGCTTTGAGGGATTAAAGAGGAATAGGTTCGGGTCCATGTGGTGGAGAGCCTGAAACATCGGGGAGGTGTCTGGCCTGTACTGAACGGGTGAAGGAGAGTCCCTGGAGATGTTGGAGCAGCCCACTCTCTTTCACTCATTCAAGGAGCACTTACTGAGAGTCTGCCACATGCCAGGCACTAAGGCCCAAGAATGGCAAAGACCCCCTTACCCTCTCTGATCCAATGGAGGCTGGGCAAAGGGACCAGCGCTCCAGCAAAGATGTGGGGGTACAAGGGGAGCCACCTATTAGCTTTGAGATGCTTGTGATCTTCAAGCGGGTCTAGGACATGATGGAATGGGCCTTTTCGAATAATTATTACTCTGGTGAAAGATTACCTGATGGTGGATGGACCAGAGAGGGGAGGGCTGGAGGCCAGCTGGAAAGCTTTGGCTGTGGTCTAGGCTAGCAGGGACCAAGGATGGGACCAAGAAGAAGTCATGGATTCAAGAGATATTTAAGACATAGAGAATTCCCAGCTGTGGCTTAGACAAATGGGTGGAGGGAGTTCCAGGAGCCAAGATCTCAACTGAGAGATCCAAGAAGTGGCTCAGTTTTGGACATGTTGGGTGTTGAGCGCCTCACGATGGCTCTGCAGATGGAAACACCCAGAAGGCAGCACTCAGGCGAGAGAAGGGGCTGCCTGGGGAGTCATCCATGTGGAGGAGGGGGTTACAGAGTGTAGGGGAGGGATGGTATCCCTCAGGGAGAGCCTGCAGAGTAAGCCACTTCAGAGCTCCCCCTGCCCCTGGCCTGAGGTGCTGACTCTGCTAACGCTTCCCAGTTTCAAGGAGGATAGCGTGTTAATGAACAGACTGGTCTCAGTTTGAGATTTTGCTCCCGTAAATTCGTCTCCAGCCTTTGGCGCCTGCTCCCACTTGTCTGCTAGCACACGATAAAACAAATGAAAAAGCAGTAAACGAATATTAACAGAAAAACGTGGCAACAGATCGTCACACTGCGCTTGACAGCTTCTTCTTTTCACAGACACGTGTGTGTGCCTATAGCAGGGTTCTCATTTTGCACACACACGATCATCATACTTTCTGCTAATAAAACTGTTCCCAGCTCTAATCACAGAATTAATTACATTGATAGCTCATGGTATTCCTTAAGACTTCCAGGCGCTCTGACACCTAAACTTTGAGAAATACAGGAGTGAAGAAAGAATAAGAGTGGAGGAGCAGGCCTGGGAGGCACCAATGCTTGAGGGCAGACAGAGGAAGAGGCTGTGAAGGTGCCAGGGAGGGAGCGGCCAGAGAGGCAGGAGGGGAGCGGGAAGAGAGCCCCAAGACAGGAGGGCATTCCCAGAACTCCGTCTCTGCTTCTGGCCGGAGGCAGAGGCTGTTCCTTCCTGTGACTGCAGGCCCAGCTCATTACAGGTGAACACGCCCTGGCACCTCCCAAGTGGCTCGGTCTCCCCTGAGAATCTGGGTGCTGGTAGGGCAGGGGGAAGCCCTCGCAGGCTCTGCTCTTCCTCTCCTCGCAGCTGGCCAGGCAGGCCTCACGCTCAGGCCGTGGTCAGATGGCCCTTGTGCTGAACTTCCAGGGACACACGATAGTGTTTCCAGACATCCTGCTGCAGCCCCTGCCACAAATCTGCCCTGCCCTTGGGGGGAAAGGACGCACCCAGTCCTGGTGGGTGAAGGGGAGGGGATGCTGTGGCCTTGGTGATGCATAGCCTGGGGGCTGGGCAGGTGAGACCCAAGCTGCGCTAAGACAGCGGCCATCACTCTCCAGCCTCTGGGTATCAGAGGTGCCAGGTTGGTGAGTGCCCAGGTGTCATTGTGAGGAGGGGACGACTGGAACCCTGCCTCATTTGTCCTAGACAATAATAATGAGAATTCTCTGAGCACTAATTCTGTGCTGTGTATTGATTGTTACACTGGCATGATGTTCTCTACTCTTTACAACCACCTTAAGAGCTAAGCACTGTTATTAACCCCATTTTTCAGAAAAGGAAACTGAGGCACAGGAAAGTTAAAGAACTTGTCCAAGGCCATTCATCTAGAATCGTGCTGTCCAATAGAACTTCCTCCGATGGTGGAAATGCTCTATAGTCTGTGCTATCCCATACACTAACCACCAGCGATCTGTGGCTTTTGAGCACTTGGAAATGCAGCTGGTGTGACTAAGCAACTGAGTTTTACATTAAATTAAATTTAAATAGCCCCATGAGGCTGGTGGCTACTGCATTGGACAGTGCAGTATAGAAAATGGGAGAGGTGAGATTTGAACCCGGAAAGTCTGTCTTAGCCTGTAGCTATGTGGTTAGAAGGGGCCCCTGGGTCCCCTCACTGTGTTCTTTGTCCCTTGAAGGCTTTGTTCATAACCCAGGCACTTGGGTTCCCTGAGTGCTCTGGCCTGGGGGAATCTGCACCCTCCTAAACCTTGCTGTCTTGCCCCCAAACTGCATTATCTGTCATCAGATGTCAGGAGGGCTGTGGAGGGAAAGAGGCTGGTTTCCATAGGACACACCCAGGACCATGTCACAGGGAAGCAGTTTGAGCACAGCGTGAGGAAGGACTTCTAAAGAGCCAGAGCTGACCAGCAACATGGTGGCCCCTGGAGAGGCAGGAGCTCCCTGTCCCTGGAATCGATGACCTGTGTCCCCATGTGCCAGAAGGGAAGCAACAGGCATTCCTGCTCTGGATGGGGCTCTGGGCACAACTTCTGAGAGACAAGGGGTGGCCTGCTCAGTGGGGCCACACCCCAGGGGACCCAGCATCCACCCGCTGCCTAGTACCGATGCAGCATCGTCAACATGGGCACCCTCACTCCCTGGTGCCCTCTTGAAAGGGCCAACAGCCGGCCTCCTTCAAGTGTCTCAAGACCTCTCCTGCTGCTGATCTTGCTGTGCCCACTTGCCCAACCCCTTCAGCCTCACTGATCAGCCCGAGGCCCCCACCCAGCCCCACGCAGCCTCCTGTGAGTCACATCCCCTGCTCTGAGGTCTGCGCCTCTAGCTCTTTGTATGGCCACACCCAGGTCTGAGAGTTCTGGAGCTCTGGCACAGACTCCAGAGGATGCCCTGCCAGGCTGAGGGGGTGGGGAGGGGACAGAACCCTGGGGGTGTCTCTTCTGCTCAGAACCACACCGCGCTCTGCTCTCCCAGTCAGCTTGGGAGGGAACATAGCACCCCTGTGTCCTTGCAAGTAAATAAGAGGCAGAGGTTTATGGGAGCTGCGCATGCCCAGGGAATGTCTGTGGGGCGCCGAGCTCCGGCCTGAGGCCTGATGCCCGCTTCTAGAGCAGCCCTGAAGTAGGTGCTGCCTGTCTGCCAAGAGGCCAGACCCCTCTGAAGCCCATCACTCTCCTCCACCTTCCGGACCCCTCATGCCTGGTCAGCTACAAATACTTTTCCCCTGAGCTGCCTGCTTCATGGGCTGCCAGGCCGCCAGGCCCTTGTCCCTCTACTTTCATCTTTCCTGGGTAGGCAAGGGAGCAGGGCAGAAAGCCAGAGTGGGCTGCCAGGTCCTGGGATCGCGCCTGGGGCACCTCAGCGGGCAGAAGTGGGAGGGAAGGTGCCCTGAGGGGCTGCCCAGGGCCTCAGGAAATGCCCCTCATTTTCTACCCATGTGTCATTTTGCCCAAACATCAGACTGCTGGCCTCACCTTCTCCCTCTCACCAGGAGGAAGGGCTCCTCTGGAGCTGCTCTGCCTCCTTCTGGGTCCGGCAGGACCACCCAAAGGGCTGCAGCTTGGCCAGAAACACAGAGCCCGAGAGGGGAAAGGAAGAGATTGGGGCTTACCCTCTTTATATTCTCCATGGAGTTACCACAGTGCTGGGCACGCAGCTGCTGCCCCCAAAATATTCATCACATTGAACTTTGAACTTCTCTGTGGCCTCTCCCAGCTCTCCTGCCTCCCTGGAGCCATCTCCCAGCCCTGGCTGGGGTCACCTCCCACCCCCGCTCCCCCTCACTCCATACCACCAGCCGGGGGCAGCAGGCAGCCTGAAGCTTTGACTCCAAGTACCCCCAAGAAGACTTGTCAGCTCTTGGGGAACCTGGATGCCATGAATTCATCATTCGACCCCTTCCAAGGTGCACTTATGAGCACTCATAAGGTGCACGCGTGGTCCCATGTGGGCTCTGCGGAAAAGGCATCTTGTTTGCCGAGAGCGTACAATGCAGGCAGGGAGGCAGAGGGTGGGGGAGCAGAATGCAGGCTAGATTTTAGCCTCATTCATCCCCTGACCAGCAGCTTGGTGCAGGGTGCAACATACCCATACTCAGTGGTCCTGGGACAAGACCCTGCACAGGAGCATTTCATAACAATCCAAGAGCGGAAAGACAGCAGGTGCCGGGAGTCTCTCGGCCGGGTGAGCTGCCCAGCCAAGACGCTCCAGGCCTCCCTCGGCAGGGGCAGCCCTGGGGCTGGATGCCTGGAGAAGGCTCTCTAGAAGTCCTATGATGTAAATGGGAGGCAGAAGTGGGGAGGGCCGAGTCTACCCAAGGCAGGGAGAACCATGAGTGCGAAGGGATGAATTCAGGAATGTGCTGATGGTGGCATTCAAGTTTAAGGAGATCTGTTTGGTTAAAGGGAAAATGGGAGGGACCTAGGATGACAATAAATAATAGCAAATAGCTACATAGGGCTTATTATGTGCCAGACGCTATTCTAAGCACTTTATGTATATTAACTAATTTAATCATCATTAAAATGAGGAAGTAGGTATTCTTATTATTCCATTTTACAGATGAGGCACAGAGAAGCTAGGTAACCTGACTAAGGTCACACAGCCAATGACTCACAGAGCTGGGAAGCAAGCACAGACAGCCTGCAGATATTCTGGTTCCAGAGCCTGTACTCCAAACCTCTAGACTATATCATGGCTTGAGAACTAGGCCTTGAAGGAAGGCGTTTTTACCAGGAAGGAACAGGGCTAAAAATGGTCTCTTAAGAAGGTGATTGTGGAAAACTCCTTCCTGGGGGCCCCCTGCCTGCCCCTGTGGCCCAGGCTGCCTGGCCGACAGTGCTCCCCTCCCCGCCCACCTCCCAGAGTCCATCCCAGGGTACCTACAGTCGCGAGTGGGTGGCAGGGGTGAGGCGGTGGAGGCTGGAGCCCCCACACAGCCCACCTTGTCAGATCCCTGCTCTGCTTACTGGGCACCAAGGACCGAGCAAACATCACCTCAGAGAGGACCCCGCAGCACCCATGGGATGGCCACAGTGTGGAGGCGGGTCGCAGGCCCTAGTTCACAGGTGTCATGAATGGCCAGGCCCAGGATTCGAAGCCAGGTCTCCTGACTCTAAAGCCCATCATGCTCCTCCCACCCCCGCGCCTAACGCCCCCCACAAGCTGTATGTGGCGCTGTACGAGCTCCAAAGAAGCGCCTGGGAAAAGGAAGCGGTTGGAGAAGTGGAGCCATCGTAAAGAAATGACAGCACAAGTCAGGGCCTGTGGGCACCTGGCAGCTGCTCCAGGAGATGAGGAGGAGGAGGAGAGAAGAGACCTTTCGGCAGAGGGGACTGAGCTAGGATCATTCCCCAAAGCCATGGAGAACGTGGTACACAGGCATCTTGCCACCACCAAATTGTCACGAGATGCCCACCTCCTGAACCCCTGAGTCCCCAGCTTGTGGCCTTTGGCCCCCTCTACCCTCCATAAAGCACCCCCACCCCTCACCCCTGCACACACACAGAGCTTAGCAGGCCTGCCCTGAGGGATGGCAAACACAGACCTATGACTTCAGGTGAGAGCACCCCACTTCTGGACCTGCCCAGACAGGCCCGTGTGGACAAAGGCAGCTGCGGGCCTGGGTCAAGGACACACTCCTCAGGGGCTGGCCAAAGTCCTGGGGGCCTGCAGCCAGGCTGCTCTTCCAGTGGCTGAAACTCTACCCCAGGACCATCCCCAAAATGAGATTTTGGTGGGACCTGTGACCCCCACCTGAGAAGTCTTCACTCAGCAGTGTAGCAGCCCAAAGCTGCCAGCCAATGATGCGCCAGACATCTGCTACAGGCATTCCGCTTTTTACTTTAGCTGGGCTCTTGACATTTGATACCGCATTTGCTTAGTGCAACGATCCTATGCTATAGGAACTATCACCCCCAATTTACAGAAGAGGAACTGAAGCACAGAGAGGCTCAGATAACCCCACAGTCTAGGGACAAACAAGAGTGGGTGCCGTTCATAGAACACCTAAAAGGTGTCAGCTGCATTTACATACATTAGTAATCCTCCCGACAAGTCATAAGGTAGTGATGGGCGGTCCCATCTTACAGATGAGAAAATCGAGGCTCCTGAGGTTAAATCACGTGCTCTAGGCAGCATAGCTGCAAGTGCTGAGCAGAGATTCAAACCCAAACTTACCTAACTATAAGACACAAAGGATTTCACATTCCTGCCTCACACACTACTGCCTGCGGTCGGGGCTCTGACCTTCATCCAAGAGCCTCAAAAAAAGAAAGAAATGTGGAATCAATTTGTTCCCCAAGGGCGTGGCCTGGCTGGAGACTCAAGAGGATACCCTGCCCCCACCAAGTACCAGATTCCCCCAAGAGGCCCCTGACACAACCCCCAACCCCCCACCCCCCACTGGGTGCACAGGTGGGTGGACATGTCGTGGTCAGGGGCTGAGGTTCTAGAAGAAAATGCAGTATAGGCAACCGGCTGGAAGCAGAAATGTGGTCGCTCCAGAGGTTTTGATTTGCAATCTTCATTTTGTAAGGAATGGGGGTTTTTCTTTTAAAAAAGCACTGGACTTCCTTGAATTTTAGACTTTTCACAAATATTTTTCTAGGAGAAAAGAGAAGAAAAAAAACCCCCCACAAAATGCCTGTTGCAGCTACTCACTTCCACAATGAATCACGAACACAAAACCACAGCTATGTGGCTAACAAAGGAACTATGTGTTTTCACATTTTGTTATTGGAAATCATTTAGCAATCTTCACTATGTCATCCACAGACAGACAGACAGACAGACGCGCACACACACCCCTCTGTGTCCAGTGCAGCCAATCTTACAACCAAGGTCATTAGATGACTTTGCATGTAACCCATTTTCTCTTTCTAATCCTTTTCTGGGAAATTATCCTGCAAGGCTTAAATCTTCCTGCTTAGCCCCTCACCAGAAGTGGGGGATGTGTGTGCATGTGTGTATGTGTGCACGGGGGTGGGGGGAGTGTGTGCGCGTGTTCTGGCTATGGGGGAGGATGAGAACACTGAGACACTGATTCAGTGAGCTCCACAAGTGGAAACAAGGATACCTTGCAGAGTCCTTTTTTATTACTGTTATCATAATACGGCTTTGCTTTGGTAAAGCGATTTTCACCTGGGAAGCTTACACGGCTGTTCCTGACAGTGGCAAATTAATTAACTGATGGCAGATTTAAAGATCACGCAACTGGAAAAACTACTGGACCCATAAATCAGAAACTTCCTCTCCAGCCCAGACAAGGGGTGAAACCTGATATATATTTGAAAACCTTGAGCTCAAAAGGAGAATTCACAGGGCCTGAAAAGTCTTCATTATGATTTTTGAGGCTTATTCTCTCAGCCCAGCTTTCCACCCACACCCCATGTCTCTCTCTCTGTCTCTCCTTCTTTCCCTCTCTCTCTCTGTCTCTGTCTCTTTCTCTCTGTCTCTCTCTCACACACAGACACACACACACACCCCACCCCAGAGGGTGACATTCACTTAGCAGCCACAGTTCTGTACTAAGCAACCGGATGGGATGGACCTTCCCTGGGGCATCTGAAAAAGAGCGTTGACTGTCTTTCCATTCCCTTCTTGCTTCATCTCTCCCTAACCTTTTCCTTTCAAACAAAAATCCTAGAGGACTTAGGTCAGTTAAATGCTATGAGTACAGCCACAAGCTTGAAATGTTTGTTGTTACTATTTTTTTAAGTCAGACGCTGGAAGTGGCATACATTAACGTTTTAATGACCCCAACCGGTGCCCTTCTCTGCCTGCACAGGGCTGTGGGGAAATGCTGCTCAGCTCGCCAGGTTTCTGCAGTTTTCTGAAAAGACACTGGGGGCCTTGCCTGGCTGGTTCCTCTGCGGCGTCCGCACCAGGCCTGCTGATCTGCGCTTGCCTGTGCTCACCCGCTCCAGGGGCCGCCCGGCAGAATGGCTGCAAGCGCAGACTCTGGGGTCTTGAGCAGAGCTGGGCTGGAATCACCCTTCCTCTGTCTCCTCATTGTGGAGTGGGGGTAACAGGAGTCCCCTCCTCATAGGGTCATTGTGAAGGCTCCTTAATGTGCTGGACATCTTCCACTTGCCCCTCCCCACTCTTCTCCAGCCCTTTGGCCTCTACCTTCCAGTCCTGTTCTGCCCACATGGGACCCCAGCAGGAGGGCAGAAGGCAGCAGAGGGAGTGGAGGTATTGATCCTCCCGGTTGCCTCATGATGGCAGCTGCCAGTGGGCAGTGGCTGTGTTCCTTTACCAGAGGCCGCAGCCCTGCTGAGGCCCTGTCCTATGGCTGGAGCTACTCTGGGTTCCAGTAACCCCTGGCACCTTGCCCCTTTAGACCTGGAAGGTTGAGGGCTTCCCTTCACGGCTACCTGCGGGGTACCCCACCATCCCTTGTGGTTTCCTCTAATTCTATCCATGCCTTTGCAAATAGACTCCTTATTAAACCATCCCCATTGAGTGTGCCATGTGTTTCCTGCTGGAATTGACTGATGCAGATAAAAAAAAAAAAGAGTATCAGCTCTTGGGTACTGAGCTCTGAGCTATGTGACTCAGCACTTTATCCACTTTCTTTTATTTCATTCTGACCACAACCCTGTGCTGCCAGTATTAGCATCATCATTTTTACACTGAGACTCAGGGAGGGGAAGAAACTCACACAGCATCAAACAGCTGGTGAGCGATAGAATCAGATGAAACTGAGGGCCGACTCACGACCCTCGCTCCTAACCACTCAGCTGTGTCCTCCCGGGTATGTCGTCACGTGCTGTCTGTGAAGTGCTTCGCACAGTAGGGCTGGCTGACTCAATAGGGCTCCATAAAACCCACAGTCCTAAATTCTGCTCTAGCATAACCCTCACCAAACCCTAACCACAGCCCTAAGGTTAAAACCTCACCCTCAGGCCAGACTGGAGTTGTTCTCTAATCCTACCCTAACCACCACCCTGTTGTGAAATGGAATGTCACCTCAACCACAAGCCTAGTCCCACCCCATCCTAACCCAAATATTCACCACTGTAACCACAATTCCAGACCCCTCTTCAGGGTCAGGCCAGGGTCAAGGCTGTAGGGAGTCCCTGCCCTCTACTCCTGGGTGCTGGCCCCATCCCGGCACAGTGCAGCCCTGCGCCCCCCTCAACACGACCGGCCGAAAGACACTGCGCAACATCCACTTCCCACAGGTCACTTAGCTGGTGACTTTGGTGTGGGGACGACAAGGAGAGGAGGGTGAAGCCCCTAACACAGAGCCTGAGACATAGCAGGGGTACAGTGCACCCTGCTGATGGCGGTGGGGAAGGAGGATTAAAGAGGAAGCAGGACCACAGCTTTCTCCAGCACTTCACTGCAGGCCGTGGGCACAGGAGGCAACCAGCTCCTCTCTGAGAGACTTGCAGAGGGCTGGGGCCGGGGCCGGGCTGCGAGGGAGTCCCTTCCTGGAACCAAACCTAGGGAGGGGTCCTAAATGCTCCTAAATTCTCCTCAGCTCTGGGAGAATCCTGGAAAAGGGAGTCAGGCAGTCTTCATCAGAGATTTTGGGGCCGCCTCGGGCCACCACAGGCCACATGTCCACCTTCAAGCTTAAATAGGAGAAGGAGGAAGGCGAGAGGAAGATGCAGGAAGCAGACACCATTTCCCTTGAAAGCACCGACTTGCCTGTGTGGGGAGCAGCAGAGGGGTTAGAAAGCCCGGGGCCTCTTCTCCCCTGAGCACTGAGAGTCCTGAGCCCGGCTTCTTCTGCCCAGAGGTGTCTGCACGGGCCAAGCATGGCGGAAGGACAAGGCCTGCGGACTCTGCTGCCGGGAGAGAAGGCACACTGGCCCCACCTTCCTCATGACCTCTAGGCCCAGACTCAAAGCATAGCCAGATGCGTGCCCCAAGCTGCATCTGCCCGCAACCAGTGTCTTTTTGTTATTCACATACCAGTACCCTAAGACCAGCCGTGGCCCTGCCCAGGCCCTGAGCTCCGCGGGTCTCAGGCATTTGTGTGGGCTGGGGAGGTACACATGAGCCCTCTGCAAACCCCAGAGGTGCACTCCCCTTTCAGAGAAACCTTAGAAGGGGTCTCAGGAGCCAAACCCAGCTGGAAAGGACTGCATTAAAGCAACATGTTCTGTAGGGGAAATGGGAGACATTTCCCTCCTGGGAAGAAGCCAGGTCCAGGGTCCCCACACTCAGCTGCACAAGTGGTGCACTGCACAATTCTTGGGCACCTGTCCTAGAGATTATGATGTGAGGGACATCTCCTGGTCTTGTGTCCAGGGACTGAAAGGGCCAGCACAGAACAGCCTGTCTCCCTCCTCTCCCTGATGGGAACGGCGTCTTCAGACCCACCCAGTCACTCCAAGCAGTCCCTGCTGGGCAGGGAGGGGCGGGACTGGCAGGGGTTGAGCTCCAAGGGACCCTGCACAAACCTCAGTGTGGCCTGTCTGCACTTCCAGCAACCCCTGCAAACGGCAGGGAGAGGGAGCATGGGCAGTGAAGGATGTTCTTAGCGGAAACCCAGATCTCTCCTGCTCTCCTCGGAAAGTAGCAGCAGGGCTTCTGGGACTTCAGACTTAGGAAATAAAACCCTTTCTGTTTGTTCTGGCTGGAGGCCCACGACTGAGCATCTCCTCTGACTACTCCTCTCTGAGCCCTCCCTCTCCCAAACCCACAGGCCCGCGGGAGGGGGTTCAGGGGTCCTTTGAAGGCCCAAGAAATGGAGAAACTGGGAGGAGACCCCTGCACAGCTGCTGCAGCCCCGGACCCCATTCCTGGCATTCCTGTTCTGTCCCTCTTAGCAGAGAAGTGCTGCCCGAGGCTCGCCCTGGCTCCAGACCCCCGAGGAGGATTGGGAGAGCCCCTTCCTGACGGATGACCTGCTAGGGGATGGGCTGAGTGTCAGCTCAGAAGGGAATGCACCCCAGACCATCTTTGCTCCAGGCAGCAGCGGGGGATACATTGTGGCAGGGATGCTCATTCAGTGGATACTGATTTATTGAGTGCTTGCTAGACTAGGCACAGTTCTAGGAGCTTGGGATATGTCAGTGAACAGAACAAAGATACCTGCCCTTGAGAAGCTCACAATGTAGCTGGGGACAAACAGACAAAAGACAACAAACATAATAAATAAGTAAATTATGTTTGTTAGAAAGTGAAAAATAAAAAGTACCATGGGAACACAAAGTGAACCAGATGAAGAGACTCTAAAGTTGAGGGTTTACAATATTAAATAACTAAATATAAGAAAATGGGAGACATCTCCCTCCTGGGAAGGAACCAGGTCCAGGGTCACCACATATAGTTGCATAGGCTGTGCAATGCACAACTGTTGGGGTACTCGCCACAGAGACTATGATGTGAAGGACATCCCTTGGTGGGGTGTCCAGCTGCTAAGGTTAACTTTAAGGTTAAAATCTTAAAAAGGTGGTCAGGGAGGGCCTCAGGGAGGAGCTTCTCCTGAGAGTAACCCATGTACATATACATACAGGGGACATAAGCAAATACCCCAGCCCAGTCAGGATTGCTGAGTAACAATAACCAGCATCTTGCAAGGCACATTCTAGCCCACAAAGCAATCTTTCACTCACAATGTTTTTGTTAATCCTCCTGACAGCCCAGTGAGAAAAGGATTATCCTTCCCATTTTACAGATAGAGACATCAGGCTTCTTGAAGTTAAGTGGCCAGCCCAAGGTCATACGGCTAGTTAGTGGCCCAGCTTGGAAGCAAAACTGGGTCCCCGATTCTAAGTTTTTTCAAAATAGTGTAGTCAAGATCCTAAGGGTTGGGGAATTCCAGAGAAACCTCAGGGGAGCAAGCTTGTGGCTCGGAGTTATAAAAACAAATCAGAAAAAAACAAGGCTAAAAAAAGAAAAGGAAGGAAGGCGCTCAACCCCTAGAGGTCCCCGAGGCTTGACTCAGTCAGGATCGTGGAGTTGAGTCAACCCAGCAGGAGGACCACCCCACGGCCCCAAGGAAGGGTGACACTGGACGAAAGATGCAGGCTGTTTAACCCCAGTGCAGCCTTGCCAAGGGGGACTCGAGGCCAGAGTGTCAGGGACAGCTTAGGTCTGCCATGATGAAAAGCATCACGTGTCCTTGTCACGACCTTGGAAATGGGTAAAGGAGGAGTAAGCGCATTTCACCATCAGGGTCAGAAAATGGCCAAGCTGGAGGCCAGAATCTGAGACCATTAACTCTTGACCTCAGAGAAGACCCACTCTAGCCCTCTGCTTTACGAACGTGGACACCGGGGCTTGCGGAGGGCAAGGGACTTTTCCAAGTTCTCCTAGCGTAAGCTGGCCTCTCATCATGTCCCAGGCGTATCAGAGAACAGTCTTGGGTCCAAGGGAGTGGAACGAGGAGGAGAGAGGACAAACAGGAGCAGGCAAGGGCCCGCGGCTGCACGCTGAAGGCCAGCGCAGAGGAAGCGAGCCGGCGGGAGGCGGCTGGAGCAACAGCCAGGCTCAGAGGGCCCAGCAAGCCCTCAGACTGGCCCAGAGTCAGGATCTCCTGGGCTCCCTGGAGACGGATCCGCAAAGAAAACAGATAAAATCCCCTGTCCTCCTGGGCCTGACAGTTGACTGGAGTAAGAAAAGCCCTAAATCCAATAAATAAGGAAAATATGTCAGACGTTGGTGCTGTGGGGAAGCGTAGCCAGGTGGGGGGTGGGGGCAGTGTCTGGGGGTGAACACGGAGGCCCCACCGAGAAAGGAAGACTGAAGGGGGAGGAAGAGAGCCATGAGAGTGTCTGGGAGGAGCGTTTGACCTAGCTGAATTGTGTCCCCAAAAAGAAGTCCTAAGCCCTGGACCTGTGAGTGTGGCCTTAGTTGGATATAGGGTCTTTGCAGATGTAATTAGTTAGATTTAGATGAGATCATACTAGATGGGGGTGGACCCTAAATCCAATGACTGGTGTCCTCATAAGAACTCCACACACACACACATGCACACAAACACGTGCACATGCACACGCACACACACACACACATGCACACACAGAAGAAGGTCATGTGACAACAGAGGCAGAGATTAGGGTGATGCAGTTACAAGCCAAGGGACACCAAGGATTGCTGGGTGCCGTCAGATGCTAGGAGAGAGGCAAGGCATAGATTCTCTCACAGCGCTTCCAGAAGAAACCAACCCTACCCACAGCTTGATTTTGGATTTCTAGCCTCCAGAACTGGAAGAGAACAAATTTTTGGTGTTTGAAGCCACTCAGTTTGTGGTAATTTGTTATGGCCACTCTAGGAAACTAAGACAGTATTCCATGGAGGGGGGTGTAGCAAGTGCAAAGGCCCTGAGGTGGGAGCATCTCTGGCCGGTTGGAGGAAAATCCTGCCAGCCAGGGTGGCAGAAGCACAGTGGATGAGGGGAGCAAGTAGCAAGAACCAACATCCGAGATGTCAGAAATGTTTGGGGGCCAGATCATGAGGGCCGCCCTTGTGGCAAGCCCTTGATAAGAGGGAGCCGTTACACTTCAGTTGGAGGATCAAGCTGGAAGGGGCTACAGTGGGTGGGTGTTTTTGGCCCTCCTGATCTTTGTCCCCTGGAGTGATACCTTTGAATATGTTACATCAAATGGTAGAATAAAATTAAGGGTGCAGATGGAATAAGGGTTGCTAATTGACTGACCTTAAAATAGGGAGATTGTCCTGGATGCTCCAAGGGGGTCCAGTGCAGTCCTTCAAAGTGGAAGAAGAAGGCAGAAGAGCCAGTGAGAGAGATTCAGCTGAAGAGGCAGGCAGACGAAGAGACTCAAAATAGAAAGAGTTGCTGGCTTTGAGGATAGGAAGGTGGCCACAAGCCAAGGAATGTGGGCAGCTTCTAGATGCTAGGAATGGCCCTCAAGTGACAGCCAGCAAGGGAGCGGGGACTTCAGTCCTCCAACTGCAAGGAACTGAATTCTGCCAACAACCAGAGCGAGCAAGGAATCGACTTCTCCCCTCGAGCCTCTAGGACCTCTGCCCTGCTGACGCCTGGACTTTAGCCTGGCGAGGTCCGCGTCTTACGTTTGCCCCATACAACTGTAGGGTAATAGGTTTGCATTGTTTTAAGCTGCTACGTTTGTGGCAATTTGTCACGGCAGCCATAAAAAACTAGTACAGTGGATAAAGAGGTGGGGTGTGCAGCGAGGAGATCCAGGAGAGGGAGAGGCTGGGTCTATGAGAAGAGGGCTGAGCCCAGCTGCCTTGTGGGGGAGCCGCGGCTGAGAGGCACCCGCACAGGGTCCACAGCTTCCCAGACACCTCCCGCCACCCCCGCCTGCCCGGTTCAGCACTGTCCTCCAGGCTCTTGTTGCCCAAGTACTGACCGTCCTGCTGTCCCGAGGGCCCAGCCGCTAGGCCAGGTCTAGCTAAGGAGCAAACCCAGTGGAGGTCCCTGCCATTCTGAGAAACGTTGTGAGGCTTCCCTTTAACCGCCTCTCATGTACAGCTGGTGCGTGCAAATGGTCCTGGTGGAACCACCAAGCGAGCCAAAGCCACCACTGACGCTACTGCTGGATCCGTTAGTCACGCTTCCCAACGCTGGGTCTGGACTCTGACTTCTCCCCAGAGCAGTGTCACACGCACGCACACACACATGCGCGCACATACACACGCATGCACCCTAGTTTTCTGTCTGCTCTTTGCCACAGCTGCTTGTCCTCATGGCAAAAAGAACCAGCTCGCTGATGGCTAACATGTGTCAAGCACCCACTCACATCAGGCCCCCTACTAAGTGCTCTGCTCACATGGTCTCATTTCATCCTCTCTTCAGTCCTATCAGGAGGAGACTACTGACTCAGAGAAGTTAGGACGCTTGCCTGATGTCACACAGCCGGTGAGTGGTAAATCCAGAATTGGGACCCAGGATTGTCTGAATCTAAAGCCCAGGCTCGGATCCTCACTATTCAAAGTGTGGTCCATGGACCAGCAGCATCAGCTTCGCCTGACACCATGTTAGAGACGCTCACCACAGACCTGCCGAATCAGAAGCTGCGTGTTAACTAGTTCGCGGCTGATTCACGTGCCTGCTGCACTTTGAGAAGCACTGGTGTAAAGCGCTGTTTTCCAACACCTGCTGGTCCCAGGTCATTGTGACCCCCCTTCCCATCTCTAAAGGCCCTTCCCCGGCTGCCTGCCTCTTGCTTCCCAGGTGGGGTGGGCCCTCTGCCCAGCCTCAGAGAAGAAGCCTGGACCTGGGGCTCAGAGGGAGTCTCCAGGCCCCCACTGCTAGCCTAGGCCGCAGCTGGACAACATCAACCCACGTCTGGCTCTGCAGGGCACGCTGCGTGCTGCCCGAGACTCCTGGCCCTCCCTCTGTCTTCCTTCTGAGACACAAGTCTCTTGGCCTCTGTCTAGTGCTTTCTTAAAGGGGGCCTCTGGTCACCACAAGCCCTACAGCATCTCCCCTCCCTGGACATTTTGTGTCCCCCTCTCGCTCTTAGAATGTCCCCTGTGTCATGTCCCTCCCTCTATCTGGACACCAAGGGCCTGTCCAAGTCGCTATCAGGATAAAGGCCAGCGGCTGCCTGGGAAACCTGGCCAACCTCACAGGAAATGTCTGACACCACCAGGCTAGCGGGATTTGGCCTCCTAAAGCAAAACACAGCTGGGCCGACAGCGGGCCACTCGGACTTTCCCAGATTTCATGGCATTGAGGCCCCAGGGCAGAGAGAGACTGGGTTGGCCTGGAGGCTGCAGCTCATTAAAAACATCACAGTAGCCCCTGGCCAGGGAGCCCATGAAGCTCGCAGAGGACGGCCCTGCTGTGGGCCGGAGACCTCACCCCAGGCCTTGGCCCTCCACTGCCTCTTGTACATACAAAACCTTTGCTGGGGGATGGAAGGCTCACATAGCTCATCCTCCTTCCCTCCCAGCCTCCTCCTCTCTCCAGCAGTGGGCCTCGTTCATTTGTTCATCCAACTTACATTGCTCAAGCTCCCACAGGGTGCCAGGCATGGCGTTACGGACCAAGGACACAGTCGTGAATGAGCAGGACACAGCCCCTGCTCTCAGAGAACTCCTGGCCCGGTGAGCATTGAATAGAGCATCCCAAGGCAAAGTGAAAATGATACACCAGGGTAGCCTGGAGCCTCCCCTCCTCCTGCACTCTGAGCAGCACAGGGGGCGTGCCCTTGGTTCCAGGTACAGGGTGAGGGTTCAGTGCCAAGCAGGCTCTTTGTTAGGCTAACTTTTCAGTTTGGACCAAGTGATAGAGAGCAAGTTCAGATTGAGGACTTTCTCTAAGCTAGGACGGTGGGAGGAGCTGTGAGGAGGTCCAGGGCACAGTCCACGCAATCTAATTGCAGACCCACGGGGATGCGTGCCCAGTGTGCGGGGCAGGGGGTCGGATAGCCTGGTGGAAGTGATCAGGTGAGGGTTTTTAGAGCAAGTGGGACTGGGCTTTGAAGAATAGAGGAGCAGGATGGGCTGGAAAGATGGGGCAGGGGATGTCAAACAGCTCCGACTCAAGGGTGCAAGGGACAGAATGACCTGCCAAACACCCACCCCCAACACTCACACGCATGCGCACACACACGGATCTGCGAGTTGGAAAATGAATGACTCCCACGAGCCAAAACAGCTTGCAGGGGAATGCCCAGCTGGAAGGACTCTGCTCCCGCCTGGCCCTGGATGGCCCTGGAGCTGGCATCTCTGGTGCTCCTCCAGGTGCCTTCCCATGAGGCCCACCTGCAGCCAGGACCAATCAGAACAAGGCTCAGCCCTGCCCACCTGCCCACGGCCAATCCCGGGCTGCCAGGCCCCCTGCATGGTCCACCTGGCCGCTTGGCTCTGCCGCGCTCTCTGCCCCAGCATCCCAGGGCCTTGGCCAAAGGGTTTGGCTTTTCTGGTTTTGACCTTGGAGCTCCCTAGACCTCAATCTGAGTTCATCCATCGGCTCTTCTGGTTCCTGGCTGCCCTTGGAAACCACCTGCTTGGGTGGTTGGGGCCCTGGAACCCACCTTACCAAGACCCTGGTCTGCTTGCCTGCCCTACCCCCCCTTCAGAGTTGCTGGACAATCTCCAGCTCCTTTCCTTTCTCTCCTGAGCTTTCCCCCTGGGGACCTGAGCTTGAGGGCAACCTCCTCTCCTGTTCTCCTGGCCTCCGAGAGGGCAGATCCCTTTTCCCCTAGTTCAGCAAGACAACGTGGCGACATTTCAGAAAGAAGTAGGGAGCGAATGGAAAAACCAACCCGAAAAAACAAAAGGAAAACACAGCTCCTAGAAATGGACCAGTTTACAAAGTTCAGATTTCCTGTCCTGAGCTAGAAAAAGTCTAGACAGGTTGGCGGGTAAGCAGGCCAGGGAAGCCTGCCCGTGAACATTCCCCCTGCCCACTTCTTATTCTACCTCCTTCCCCCTTAAGCTCCGTCACTTCCCCTCCAAGGAGAGAGATTACTGCTGGGTGGTGATGAACTGAAGGGGTTTTTCTTACAGAGGAGTCCTTCCTGCATCCCAGAGACCACAGGCAGAGGAGGAGGTGGAAGAGGAAAAACATTTATAAAGAGTTTACTATGTGCCAGCCACTGTTCTGAGTGCTTTCGTTATGTTAACTAACCTCATCCTCCCAACACTTCCGTGACTCTGATTGTCATCCTTGTCCCCACCTTACCGATAAGGAATCAGAGAGGTAAGTACTTGCCCGAGGTCACCCACCTAGGAAGTGGCAAGGCCTGGATTCCAAACAAGAGAGCTTGTCTCAGCGATATGCTCTCCTCAGCCTTCTCCCAGGACTTGGAGGGTAAAGACTTCACCTGACACCTCCCTTGTCCACCCCAGCCTGGCAAAGCCAGCACCAACCCCACCACCGGCTCTCCTGCTCCCCTGCCTCTGGTCGGGGCAGGGAAAGGGGAGGAGAGTGGGGAGGAGGGAAGGAAGGACAAATGCAGCCTTCTCCGCCAAGGTCTTCACCAAGTGGTCCTAAGGAACAAGGCCCTTCGGAGAGAGACTGCGCCAGGACCCAAGGTCCAACTGAGGAGGGACTTACCTGGCCAGCGGCAGCTGGGGTGCCGGTGGCCGTGTCCTGGCCACGGTGCCTTCCCGGGTGGTGCTGCTCCGGCGCAGGCTGGGGGAGGCCTCGGCTGCACGGCGCGGGGCCGGCCTGGCGTTCTGGGGGTCGAATTCCTCCTCGGGGATGACCTCCTCACAGCGAGCTCCGCGGAAGCCCGAGCGGCACACGCAGAGCTGGGGCCGGCTGCAGGAGCCCCTGTTCTGGCAGGGCGGCTGGCACACGGCTGGGGAGACAGAGAAGGGTGAGGGCAGGGGCCGGGGCCCCCACCCTCCTGGCAGAAGGGCCTCCTCCACTCAGCGGGAAGTCAGCTCCTGGCCTCAGAAGGCTTCCGGCCATTTCTCTCTCCCCTCCACCCACAGGCCTCAGGTGAGGTTCGCCTGTCATCTCTGAACAACCAAGGACCTAAGGACCAGAGGCTGGAGCGGCTGGCACCATCACTTCCAGCAGAACACCCCAACGTGTTATAAACTTAAGGGTTTGCTTTTGGTTGTCAGTCTCAACGGCCAGACTGGAAGGCCCCTGAGGGCAGATGTCAGACGTCAGATGTTTTGTTTTGTTCCCTCCTGTAGCCCCAGAATTTAGGACAGAGACTCACAGAGTAGATTCTCAGTAAATACTGAATGAATAAATGAATGAAGAATGAATGAATCTCTGGAAACAACCTAAACGTCCTTAGATGAATGAATGGATAAAGAAAATATAGTATATATATACAGTGGAATATTACTCAGACATAAAAAATAAGGAAATCCTGCCATTTTTGACAACACAGATGGATCTTCAGGGCATTATGCTGAGTGAATTGAGTCAAACAGAAAGACATGCTATATGATCTCACTTACATGTGGAATCTTAAAAAAAAACCTCATAGATAACAGAGAACAGATTGGTGGTTGCCAAAGGTCGGGGGGCAGGTGGGAGGTGGGCAAAATGAGTCAAAAGGTACAAACTTCTAGTTATAAAATAAGTAAGTCCTGGGGATGTACTGTAGCGCGTGATGACTATAGGTAATAATACTGTATTGTATATTTGAAAATTGCTAAGAGAGTGGATCTTAAAAGTTCTCATCAAAAGAAGAAGAAAAAATTTGTAACTAGGGGTGGTGACAGATGTTAACTACATTTGTTGTGGTGAACATTTTGCAATTTATACAAATATCAAATCATTATGTTGTATACCTGAAACTAATATAATGGTATATGTCAATTGTATCTCAATTAAAAAAAAAGAATGAGTCTCTTTTATGGGAAAGGGCTCAACATGGCCTGAAAGTCAGGGGGTTTGAGTTGTTGGGGGTTTTCTGTCTTCCATGAGCCATGTGATCTTGACCTTACTGAGCCTCAGTTTCCTCAGGAATCCTGTGAGGCGTGGGCTGAGGAGGCTGGAGGGATCCTAAGGGCCCGTCAAAGGCATCTTCAGCATGACAGTCTCTCCTCTTCTTCTGAGATCATCTGCTCTCAATTGCCTCCCCTCCTCAGCAAATGGTAGAACTGCTGACCAGGATGGAAGAATTCTGCCTCCTGGGCCCTGGGTCCCGCCTGGGGGCAAAGTGACACTGGATCTGGGCTTCTTCCTCCAAGCCAGCACTGGGCAGCAACCACCAGCCACTGGGGCCATGACTTTTCTCTTCACTATCCTTCATCACCTTGCAAAATCCAGAGCCACCTCCAGTGACCAGTGGCTAAGGGAGAGGCCCACGCAGAGGCACACATTGGAGTGCAGGGCCCTGTCTCCCTCCTCCCAGGACCTGCCCTGGGGAACAGGTAGGAGCCCAGGAGAGCACATTCGGGCTCACGCTGGACACTCTAAACCCAATGTCTCCTACATCTGCCACTCATTCATTCAACAAATATTTGCTGAGCTCCTACTGTGTGTTAGGCACTGGGGACAAAGTCTTTGCCCACATGGAGCTTGCAGTTGGGCCAGGGAGACCAATAAGAAACAAGAAAACAATAACGTAACGTCATTTCAGGGAGTAGCACAGGCTGCCCCATGTGCCACCATCACTGTGATGGGTTTTTAACATATGTGTCTCAATTTCCCAACTAATATGGTCAGCCCCTCCAAGTGTAGTGACTGTCCCTTACACTTCTTTGTATCCTTAGCTCCTAGCATATGCCTAACAATAACACAATTATTATTATTTTATTACGGCAGCTACTATCTATTGTTGCTTATAATACACGAGGCATGGTGCTTTGCCTGCACTATCTCATTTAATCCTAACAGCCAGTGTGATTGAGTCTCATTTTACAGATAATGCTTCTGAAGCTCAGAGAGGTTAAAAGACTTGCCTGAGGTGACCCAGCTAGTCAATGGTAGATCTAAGATTCAAATCCAGGTCTGTTTGACTGAAAAGCCCAGGGTCCTTCCACCCCATTGCCTCCCAGGGGGGCCGGTACAGTTCTTCCTCCCTACCATCTCTGATCCTCGGCCTGGAGCTGACCATGAGACAAAAGGGATCTATAGCTTCAAGGCAGCCACAAAATACACCCGTGGGAGCTCTGTCCTGGGAAGCGGCCCGTGGTAGAGGCCTCAGGACGCCATCCCTCTCCAAAGCCCACACAGTAAATTTTAGGTGATGAGAGAGGATGTTTACCAGCTCATGCATTCATTCAATGAACATTCGTAGAGTATTCATCCACAAGGTGTAAGCCTTATGGTAGAGAAGATCCCTTTCTCGAGGAGCGTTCTGTCTCACAGAGAAGCGGGGACATAGGTCATGTGATATGTTGGCCAGAGCCCTAATCTAGGCTGAGGCAAGGAGTAGGGAAAGTCAGGGAAGGCTTCCTGGAGAAGGTGATGCTGACCAGAGACACACAGGAAGAGTAGATTGGGCACCGTGTTCACCCAGGACCCTCAAGGGCAGCCTTTCTACTCAAGGGAGAATGGGAAAATAACAGGTCTCACCACAGGATTCCAACCACGGGCTGGATCCTGAGGCCAGAGCATTTGCCCCAGTGCCTCAGCAGCCCTTCCTGGCAGGCCCCAGGCCTCCAGGTAAGGAGACCATGCCAGAGACTTCTAACCCTGAGCACTTCCCCAAACACAAACTCCCTCCGCAGCAGGGCTTTGGGCTATCGCCTGGCCACCACTCCATCTGCCCAAGCAGACTTAACACCTACCTAACCACCTCCAGGCCCCTCCCACCACCGCCAGAGACATGGTCTGCTGGGGCCAGCCCCACAGCCAAGCCAGGGCCAGCGAACGCTGGGCAAGGAGGTGTGCCTGGGCCAGGCCTTGGCCCTCGCCTATTTTAAGAGGGAGTAGAAAGGGAAGGCCTGAGTGGTTTCCCACGTGGACCACCAATGCTCCATGGCTCCTAGTCCCTCAGACCCACACCTCTCTGCCGGCAGAGACCCCAAGGCTGGTGTGGGCGAGAGGAAGGTCACGCAGCCTCGGTCTCACTTCCACCTCTGAGTGAATGGGCCTTGCCCTTAAGACAGCCTTTCGAAACCAACCTGGCTTCCACCCCTCCCCTCCTGGGCCCTGAGGATGGCCCTCCTTGACTTTCACAGTAAGATCTTTCACTCTCTAGAAACCCAAGACTCTGAATCCGTCTGCCTCACTCAACCCGCTTACTTCTGGTTCTCCCTTATTTACTAATATATTCTGCAAACATTTTGTGAGCACCCTCTCTTGGTCAGATGAGTGCCAGAGGTACAAAGACAACAAGACTGGTTTCTGCATGGAGGAAGCTCTGCCCAGTCCTGGGTTCTCATAACCACGGGGGCCCCTTGCCACACAGGGAGCTAGGTCCTCAGTCAGGACCAGGGTTGGCAAACTTTGGCTGGTACAGTGAGCAGCTCGTGGAAAATGGGTGGTTGGGGGGAAACTATAAAAGTTCTAAAAGGCTTCCAAACCAGCTAGGCTTGGCAGAAAAAATCAGCTCGAGAAGATAACCTTTCTGGATCAACCACTTATGAAACAGCGTAGAGGCTAGATCTACTAAGAAAGATCCTTCGAGGTTTCAGATTTTCAGAGGTTTTGAGCCAACCTTCACCGACTTCATTTGCATCCTCTCTTGTGTTGTTTTCACGAGTATCAGCAAGAAGTGACATCTCACTAAAGTGTTGAAGCGTTTTGTTCTGAGCCGAGCATCCACATTACGGGATTGGAGCATAACCTCCTCTCCTCTCTCCACAAACCCATACTCACTGCCCCCAAAATGGCCCACAATGGTGGCTCCAAGTGCTTGCCTATGAAAGGAACATTCTTATGACAGTTTTTACTGCTCTGTCATAAAATAAGGGAAATAAAACAGTTGCCCAAGTGTTTTCGAATACTATTTTTTTCCATTTAAAAAGTGTCTTTTGAGATTGTATTTCTTACTTTTTTGGTGTTAAAACGTTCTTTTTTAATTAAATGTGCTGGCAAATGGTAGTTTGTTTCTCTAACATCTTCACTTGGCAAAATGAAAAGCTGGCTACTGTACTTTGATGTCTAAGATATTTTTGGTTATTTTATTGGTGCAAGAAATCCAAAAGTTTAGGCCCCTTTGGGAAAGAGGGGGCAATAGTGGTCACGTGTCCAATTGTTTAGAAGAGACTGAAGCAAAACATTCCTATGTCAAATGAGCACAGATTTCAAAACTGAAGTATCAGAAAAGAAATGAGCCATCTCAGAATCGCCGACGGCAGGGGCTGCCGCATAGAGCAAAGAAGGAAATGCCGAGGGCGGCCTCACCCTGCACTGCGGGAATTTTAAGAGAGAAAATTCCTAGCCCGTGAAAGGCTGGAAGTCGTCATGTTTGGAGGTTTTCGGAGCCTCGTGTCTTTCATTTTTCCTCAAGTGCAGCGCTCATGGCTTATGCTTAAGAAATCAACCCAGGATGGGTGTATGGTTCTAATGAGTCTTCATTGATTGATTATTGTGAAGAGTTATCAAGCATGATGCCACGATGTCCACATTTGATTGATTAATGGTGAAGTGTTATCAAGCATGATGTCACAGTGTCTGTGTTTAGTCATGGACACACCCTGGCCCCTCCCTGCAGGAGGCCAGCATCCTGACACTGGAGGCGATCCTGTTACCAACCTCCCGGGGCCCTCTCACCAATGCCAGTCTTTATACATTCCTAATCTGGGCTCCACCTGAACCCTTGCTTTTCCACACTCCTTTGGCACTCTTCTCCTCACTGAGGACTGGACATGTGGAAAGTTTCAGCCTTGGGAGTTCTGCTCTGCCGAGTTAGCAGGATGCCAAAAGAGAGGGGAATAAAAAGAAAACTCCCGAAATTGCTTTGAAAGTAAGAAATAAAAGGCATCGTTCTCCCCAACCCCCCACCTTCTGGCCGTGCCCCTTCTACCTTCACTCTGCTCCAAAACAGGCAAGCAGATGTTTGCTCAGATTTTCCACACAAAACCCCTACCTGTGGGAGGAGACCCAACTAGGAGTGGGCAGGCCTGGGGGAGTTTCTGGAAACAGCTCCCACCTTGTGGGCTGCTCCTACCATCTACTCAGCATCTGTGATCAGCTACGTGGCAGCCAAAAGAACATGGGGTTGGGAGTCAGAAGGATTTGGTTTGACCCTGGCTCAGCCACATCCCAGCCGCGTGACCTCGGCGGGGTCTCACCTCATTAAGATGCCTCAGCCCGGGCCTCAGTGGTCTCACCCATCAAATGGGTCTCATAATTCCTGCCTCATAAGGTTGTTGTGAGTCTCAACAGAGAGCACCGATGTGGAAGTACTTTGTACCCCCTAAAGCTGTGCTGTCCAGGACAGTCTAAGGCCGTGGCCACACACTGGATGTGGCTACTTCAAATAAAATTGGTTAAAATTAAATAAAACTTAAAATTCGGTTCCTCAGTCACACTAGCCACATCTCAAGCACTCAGTAGCCACGTGGGGCTCATGGCTACCATGTTGGACAGCAAGACATAGAACATTTCCATCATCACAGAAAATTCTATTGAACAGCACTGTAAAGCTTTCAAAAAAAAAAACACCATTCCCCCAGTGGCCAAGGCCAGAGGGCTTGTGAGCTTCTCCGCTGTGACCGTCTTGCCAGAGGAAGGCAATGTCAACACAGCCCCAGACAGAGAGAAGGACAGGCCCTGAGGTGCAAGGCAGGGCCGCTTTCTCAGTGTTAAACACAGCCAGGCCCCTCCCCACACCCGCCACCCCAGGCAGGGCATTTGTCATCCGCTCTCTCTCCTGGGCCCCAGGGACACCTCCTCCTTCCATCAGATGAGGCACTGGCTTCGGGGTGGGCCCCTTAAGCCTGTGCCGTCCTCCTGGGCCTCCAGCACCGTCCCCTCTGACCCTGGAGATGAACCTCAGCTCCAGATCAGACTCTGGGCCCAGCACCCCCACTCCTGAAGCTCAGCGGTTCCGCCATTAAACCTCTATCTTTCCTAATATTTGTGTCAGTGGGATGCTAAGAACCTACCTACTGAGCTACGCGATCCCTCCCTCAGGATGGGGCCCTGTCCCCTTCCACACTCAAAGGTGTTTGCAGACAGGACAGTCTGACCCACCCTCAATACTGACCTCAGCGTATCCCTGGGCACCCCACCTTAGACCCCCACTTGGAGGCCTCGGTTTGCCCCTGGAAGTCGCTTACTCGAGAGTCCACCTGTGTCCCTGAGCTGTTTCTCCACAGCCTCACCTTTGGTTTTCCCCAAGATGCGTCCCTGATGTCAGAGATCCCAAGGCCAAGGAAATCTCTGTCTGGCCCCCAGACACCCTCAGAATCCACCCAGAGACCCGTCGTCTCCACACCCAAGCTCTGCTCAGGGCCTGTGCCCCCAGGCCCCGACCTCAGCCCTGAGCCCCCAGGCTGTGGGAGAAGTTAGGTCCTCAAGGGCTCGCCCTGTGTCCATCGCAGCTGTGCTGGGGCCGCAGCTCAGGCTGGCTGGAAACAGCACTGGGGCTCAGGGGCCAGCCAAGCGCCCGGCTCCAAAATAGCAGTTGTGTTCACATAAAAGCCTCTAACGAGAGAAAGATGCCGTTCTTGGCCCCTCGCACACTCTCTGCAGACGTCGTCTGGCAGGCCGAGCCGGCCTCTACTGTTTGGCGGCCGGAGGGGAGGAAGGGGAGGTGTGAGTCAGACCTTGGCTCCCAGCCCCTCGCATAGACCGCCCTGCTAATTGCATTAACAAATGCCACGATACTGGGCCAGTTGGGGGCTGGGAGCCAGGGGCTGGGGGCCAGGGGCTGGGGCACAGAGCAGCCCCAATTCCCACCAGCTCCCGCAGGCTTGAAGAGGGAGACCACTGGGCAGGGCTCGCGGCCCAGGGCTGAGGCCCGGGTTTGCCTCCAGCTGCTGCCCCAAAGCAGAAGAGTCTTTTGTACATCTCCACAGCCTCGAGGGCCATGTCTGGGAGGAGGCAGGGCTTCAGAGGCCTCAGAGACAAAGGAGTCCCTGGAGACAAGAGAAGGATGGGATGGGGTCCTGGGTCAGCCCCCACTGGGGACAAGCCTGGGGGCCAGTCTTTTCTAGGGGAGCAGCTCCCGGGCATGGAAGGCAGTTCTGTGGCTGACATGGAGCCATCCAAACCCTTCTGCAGCAGCACTGGCTCCATGCCCAGGACCCAGGATGGTCAAGAGGGAAGGAGGAACCATTCCTGCTTACACTTAGGCAAGGCCAGGGCAGAAGCAAGGCAGAGAGAGTGGGCCTGCGGTCAAAGAGACCTGCATTTGAATTCAAACCGTGTGAGGTCGGACAAGTTTCTTCACCCCTGTGAGCCTCAATATCCTCATCTAGAAAATGGTTGTGCATCCAATATTGACTATTTGCCTAGGATGGTAAGCAAGACAGACACTGTCCTTTTCTTCACAGAGCTTCCAACTTAGAGAGATTGTCACAAAACAAGTAAACAAACAAGTAGAAGAAGAGAGATCGGGACGCGAGCTATGGAGGAAACAATCGAGAAGCTGGAATCCCAAATAACAAGGCTGGTGGGGGCAGCTCTAGAGAGAGTGGTTGGTGGGGGCACCTCTGAGGGGGAGAGCTTGAAACAGAGACTGGAAAGATGACAAGGAGCCAGCCGCATAAAGAGGAGGGAAAGCAAAGAGAGAGAGAGCGGCATGTGCAACAGCCCAGAGGCACACATTCCAGGAACCTAGGCTGGGTTCAGCAGGCAAGGGGGTCAGGCTGAGAGACGAGGCTGGAGAGCGAGGCGGGTTTGGATACACCACAGCAGGAAGGTTTGAACAGGAATGTCTTGTAATCTAACTTATGGAGAAAGCACGGAGGGTAAGGGGGCAAGGGTAGCAGTCAGCGGGCTGCAGCAGTCACCCAGGAGAGCATGCAGTGCCCTGGACTAGAGAGGCAGCAGGGGAGGCAGGGAGAAGCAGACAGGTTCCCAGAGATCTAGGAAGGAAAACAAACAGGACTCAGTGATGGATTGCATAGAAAGCCTGAGCGAGAGGAAGGGTCCAGGAGGGCCCCCAGGTGTCTGGCTCGACCATTCAGGTAGATGAGACGCATTTTAACAGGATGGATAAGACCCTGGCGGGGGAGTTGGCTCAGAGGGAGGGAAACCAAGAGCTCAATTTGGACAAGTTGGGGTTGGGATGTCTGGGAGGCATCAAGAGCAGATGTGGAGTAGGCAGTGGGATGAAGGAATCTGGAGGTCGGAGGAGAGATCTGGCTGAAGATATATTTAAATCTGGGCGTCATCAGCCCAGAGACGATGTTTACATCCATGGGAATGCATTAGATCATTCCAGGAGCGGTGCAGCGAGAAAGAAAAGAAGAGGACCCAGGACTCAGTCCTGGGAAACCCAACATTTAGTTGTTGGATAGAAGAGAAGCAGCAGCCAGGGACAGAGGAGGAGGCCAAGACAGAGAGTGACATGATGGCCACTCACAGGGTGAAGGGGGTTGAAGTACTTAGCGTGGTCACTGGCACAAAGAGAGCATTGCCACTATTATTGTTGCATGTTAATTGTCTGGCACAGTGCCTACTAGTGCTCAATAAGAGGGGGCAACTAATACTTGGCTTGGCTCCCATGGCCCCCCTCTTTGTGTGGGGGATTTGGAACATCTGGGGAAATTCCTGGGGCAGCCTAACATTAAGATGTTAGGTAGAAAAGGAGAAGCCAGCCAAGGAGGTGAGAAGAGGCAGCTGGGGATGGCGCCAAGGAAACTACCAGGCCACCCATGTGATCCTTCACCTACTCAGTCCTTTAACAAACGTGTACCAAGTAGGCAGTCCACTGGTATCAACAGGACACGGCACCAGGTTTCAGGATCCCCTGGGTCAGAACATCTCCTAAATACTACTCATTTGAACAAAGAGCCCTGGAGTCACGCACCTGCTCACCAGGAAAATCTAAGGTGCCCGGATGTGGTGGGGGGAGAAATGGATGGTCTCTTGTTAGGACTGTACCCTCCGTGTTAGTTAGGTCTCCACTGAGGGCATGTGATCACTCCCCTTAGTTGCCTCCCACCTTCCTCTCCACCACTCCCTGCCAACTACTGAGGCTCATAGGATGGTTCGTCCAGAGATGAGCCCCACAGAGGCTCAGGCCTCTGGCTCCTGGCAGTTCATAATCAGTCAGTGAAGAACCTGCACATCGCCCTGCCCTGGCCCGTTTGTTCAGCACTTACCATACGAGGCCCTGGGCTAACTCTTCACAGGTATCACCTCTCTTCATTCTTATAACTATTACAGGTACTATTCTCATCCCCGTTTGACATATGGAGAAACCAAGGCCGAGAGTAGTCAAGCAGCTTGCCTGTGATTGCCACACTAGGAAGTGATGGAGGAAGGGTTTGAACCCAGGGAGTCTGGCTCCAAGGTTGGGGCTCTTACCCACCTGGCCACAGTCTTGCCCTATGAGATGGGGTCATTACAGGGCTAGGATGGGCGGGGCTAGGTAAGCTCCCTCAGGGACGCCAAGGAGGGGCCCAGATGAGGAGGGACGGGGTCCTCATAGCACTTACATGTGGATCAGAAAGAATGCTATTTCAATGGCCCTGTGTGCACAGAAGCTCGCGACTAAGAGGGCAGGAGCAAATGCCAGCCTGCTCCAGGATCTCCTGAGGACCGTGGGGAGTTTTCTGGAAGGGGTGACAGAACCGGGGCAGCAGAAAGGGACCTCTCAGCACAGTGCTGGGACAGGCCCTGTATTACTCAGTACATACTCATTGAGCCTTTAGCTTGTCTCCAGTGAACATTTGTGCTGCCTGCTAGGAGCTGAGAGACAAGGCCTTGCCCTCAACATGAAGGCCAAACATGGATAGAGCACATAGAACATGCCAGACCTTGAACTGAACATTTAACCCGAGTTATCTCATTTGTTCCTTACAATTCTGTGAGGCATGGAGTAATAATAGTCACATTTTACAGATGAGGAAACTGAGGCACAGAGAGTTTAAGCATCTTGCCCACAGTCACACAGCCACTAAGTGGCAGGCCTGGTATTTAAACCCAGGCAGACAGCCCAGTCTCCTGGCTCTAGCATTACATAACAGCTACACTTACCATGCGCCAGGCTGTGTACACACACTTGCTCGTTTGCCAGCAACACAGTCTTAAGCCCTGTACTCTGAAGCCAGGCTACCTGGATTCACATCCAGGCTCTGCTGATTCCCAGCTGCAAAGCTTGGACAAATAATTAACCTCATCTTTAAATGGGGATAAAGATCATATCTAGCTTATAGGGTTGTTGTGAGGATTAAAAATTAATAATATAGGGGCTGGCCCCATGGCCGAGTGGTTAAGTTCATACACTCTGCTGCGGCGGTCCAGGGTTTCGCCGGTTTGGATCCTGGGCACGGACATGGCACCGCTCATCAGGCCATGCTGAGGCAGCGTCCCACATGCCACAACTAGAAGGACCCACAAGTAAAAATATACAACTATGTACTGGGGGGATTTGGGGAGAAAAAGGAAAAATAAAATCTTTTAAAAAACAAATAAATAAATAAAATAAAAATTAATAATATAAGATCCTTCGAGTTATACCTGACCTGCAGTAAGAGCTACAGAGTGTCATTATTATTAATCCTCAGAAACAACTCTATCTGGATTGTGATACTCATGGGTGAGGTCCTATGGATGGAATAGGGCCAGTCACCTGCCTGAGGACACAGAGCTAGGATTCAAGCCCACGACTCCTTGGATCTGGCACCAGGATCCAAAGGCCATGCTCTTAACTGCAGGGACTCCCTCTGCCCTCCCCAGAACAGCCCCAGCCTCTGTGCATCTAGGCTGAAATAAAATGAGAATTCAAAGAATTCTTCAAATCCTCTTCCCCAGTGTGAGCCTTCAGAAGCCCCTAAAGCCTGTGTGTGTGCTGGGGTGGCGATGGGGGCAAGCCAGTCTGGGAAGACTGGACAGACTTCCAAAAGCCTTAACTATAAACAGGATCCAGTCACCCCACACCCTACAGTCCTTCCCCTCAGCTGTGCGGGCCGGGCAGGCCCCAGTCAGCTGCCTCCACAAACACATAAACACTTAAATCGTGTGGCAGAGCTGGCAAAGCCACAGAAGGAAAGGCAGTTACCAAGACCAGAGGAGGTGGCGAGGACCCAGCTCCCGATCCTGCCAAGGTGGAGGGAAGGGTTGGGATTCCAGCAACAGCCACCTGTAGATGCAGTGGCTTCCTGAGGTCCAGTGACTGGACAGGGATGAAGGAAGGGACCTGCCAGGAAGAAGGGCTGATAGGTTACAGCAACTGACGATTCTGTGAGAGGAGGCGAGAGGGGCCAGGGCCATCACTCCCTGTGCATGGACAATGCATTGGGCCCATAGATATCTAGGAGAGACCAGGGGACAGATTGAGTTTCCACACGGTTCTGGGACTAGACTTCATTCTTGGCTGGGAGACGGAGATGTCACACACCCATCCTTGTCAGCTCCCCTCTCCTGCTGGCCACGGAGGCACCCCACATGTGTAAAACTGCTAGGACAGAGTCATAAGCATTCCCCGGCATTGGCAGTCTTGGCTCCAGCCAGGAGAGCAGCTGTGGGGAGGGGAGAGGGAGACGCAAACCACTAAGGGAAGCAGGAGAGCCAGCTGACAGGGTGCGGAGCCAAGAGCCCCACATTCTACAGAGCTCCGGACCCAGCCGTCCAGGGCCAACACCCCACCACCCACGTGGTTCTTGTTAGGCTCATTAGCAGCAAAACAACAACAAGCGAACAGCACAGAGCCCAGCTAATGAGCACACAGACCTTCAGTGGGCAAGCTGACTTCAAGTGGGAAAGGCTAACGCCCACTGGCAATTCCTCCAGGATGGCTGCAAGCCTGCGTTCAAGGGTCAGGGAGGACAACCAGAGGAACAGCAGGGGAAGAGGGCCGGGGAGAGGAATGAGAGGGGCTGAGGACCCCCAGGGTGGAGTGGGTATCGGCAGCATGCTGCAGCAGCCCCCCGCTGGGGCAGGGGTGTGCATACACACACTGGTTCTGACAATCTGCAGTCTCACCCAACCTCCAGTTTCCAGTGTTGAAACTAGTTTGGCAGAGACTAATGTTGGAAAATCATGAAAAAGTTAGGAAACTGACAACCTTTGGGGCCGGAGGGCCAGCGAGGCCCATGCCCAGACCCCTCTGGTGGCTGGTATGAGGACCACTCCCTCTGAAACCTCCCTGCTCCAGCTTCAACTCAAACCTCAGCAACACTCTCTGGTAAGCTCGCTACAACTTACCAACCCTCCTCCCCATCTCCAACCCCAAGTCCCTTCCTGGGCCTCCAGAGGCCCCCAAGGCCCTGGTACTCAAAGTGTGGTCCCTGAAAGAGCAGCATCAGCTTCTCCTGGGAGCTTGTTAGAAGCACGGATGCTCCGGTCCCACCCCAGACCTGCTGAATCAGAACCTGCACTTTAATAAGATCCCAGAGGATTCCAGGAACATTGAAATTTGAGTTAGGGCCCCCAAGGCAGATCTTCCTATAATTGACCCCAAACTCTGCTCAGTGATCTTCAGTCCTGGCTAGAAATACCTAGGATGCTTAAAAAATATATCAGTGCCCAGGTCCCGGCCCCAGAGAGTCTGCTTAGCATAAAACCACTCAGCTACCCACACCCTGGCTTCTCTGCTCAGGGCAATTGCTGATTTTGAGCCCCAGATCCTCCTCTAATGAGCTGTGTGATCTTGAGCAAGTCACCCCAGTCTCATTGTCTTCATCTTTAAAATTATGAAGGGCAAGTGTCTCTCCTCCAGCTCTGTCCTCAGCCACAGAGGGCCTGTCCTCTGAGAGTCCCCACTAATCCAGGTTCCCTGAAAAGGAAAGAATTTTCAGGCAGAAGATCGGCTTTGCTGCTTGTTTTTGAGTTTGGGATTTTGGTTTTTTTATCTGGAGATCCTCAGAGAGACGCAAGATTCTGCCTGAGTTTCAGCGTCAGATGGGGGAGGGGTCAGGGCCATGAGGTCTGAGCCAGAACCAAAAGCTTGGTGAGCCCGCATCCCCATCCCTGCAGGGATGGAAGCATCCCATCTCATCTCCAGCTCATCCCCAGCTTGTCCCCAGCTCCAGAGGCATCAGAACCAGAGGAGAGCCTCCATCAGGGCTGGGAACACCGTAGATTTTGTCATGCACCTGAACCATTAGCTGCGAAACTCTCACACTGAGAAGGGCCTGGAGGCTCATCCTTGGGCAGGAAGTGGTGCTGGGGAGGCTGAGGCTTTGCTGCCAGGCTCAGGGCCCGGCAGACAGTAGTGGCAGCTCCAGGAGGGACAGCGGAGTGGAGCTCCTGGGGCTGCCACACAGAGCTGGGGAGCTGACGGGGCTCAGGACGGGCTTTGGGGAGTGAGGGAAAAAGATCCAAGGGGCTCCCTCAAACCCCCACATCTTTTATCACCTGTGGGGATCCCAGACTCCAGAAGGCCCAGCCTCAGTTGGTCTTAAGAGGGAACAAAGGTCCATAGATAGAGGTACGGGGTTCTGGAGTCAGACTGCCTGGATCCAGCCCCAGCCCCAGCGTTGGAGTAGTATGTCCTTGAGCCTCAGTTTCCTCATCTGTGGGTGGGGCAATCCGTAAATACTCATGTTATAGGATTATCGAGAGGCTTAACCAAGATAATGTGTGTGAAGAGCTTAGCACAGTGTTGGGTACATAGTCAACGCTCAGCTGTTAGCTAGTAGTAGTAGTAGTAATGGTAGCAGTAGTACACTGTCATCCCCAGTTCACGGATGTAGAGAACGAGGCCCAGAGAGACAAGGTAAGCCATCTGGCAGCAGGGTGTAATGATTAAGAGGAGGGACCCTGGAGTCAGGTTATTTGCGTCCAAATCCTGCCATTTCCAGGCCATGATCTTGAGCAAATTTCCAGTCCGTGCCTCAGTTTCCTCATCTGCCAAATGGATAGTGGTACTACCTGCCCCACAGGATATGTAAAGTGCACTTGCACAAAGTGAGTGCTGCATAGCTATTGGCTTTTGTCATTGTTGTTCCCACTTCAGGCACCACCAGTGGGGGCTTGGGCGCAGTCGCTCCTTGGTTTCCACATAACTGAGATACTATTCTCTCTTTCCACTCATCTGGGCCAGCCAGCGGGCTTCAGAGCAGTAGGAAAGAAGGCTGCTCCAGACACGGGATCAGAGCCTCACCTGAGCATCCTGGGAGGATGCCCCACACAGGCCAGAGCGGAGGTGGATTCCCAGAGCGTGGGCTGTGCATGGCACCCCTGGAAATGTGCCATGCCGAGGCTCTGAGGCCAGGCATGTTCTGCAGACCACAGGGCTGTGTGGGCACCTAAGGGACCCTGTGGTCACGGCGAGGGGGGCGTCAATACAGTGGACACCAGGAGGGGAAAGCAGGAATCTTCAAAAACATGAGCAGGGATTTTGTTTGAGAAGTTGTTTTCAGTTGGAGACATTTTAAAATCTCCTCCCTTCCACCGCACACTGCCTCCACTCCAGAGAGGGGCTGCATCCTCACGGGGCAGCCTGGGGAAGACACTTCTGCCCTAGTTTCTGGAGTCCCCATGCCCTTCCCATCTCGAGGGAAAGAGAGGGAGAGGGGTGGAGGGGGTGGAGGCACTCACGTTTGATACAGAAGTTGGTGCTGTTTGCCGTCGTCCATCCCGGGCAGCACTGTCCCCCGCAGACATTCCTCCTGTGGGGTCAGCAAAACAGGGTCAGCAGCAGGGTGCTCAGAGGGGGACTGTTTCCAGAGCCACTACAGGCAGGGCCTGGGGGAATGCTGCAGGCTGGGCAGACTGTCCCCCTTATCTAAGGAGGCTTCACGGCCCAGGGGCAGGCACTTTGGGATCCCGCAGATCTAACATTGAATCCTGACTCTGCCATTCTCCGTGTGACCTTGGGAAACCTCACTTTCTCCATTTGTACAATGGAAATAATAATACCTGCCTAATTGACGATTAGACGAGACGGGGATATATAGCATCTGACACAAAGAAGGCACTCCACTGGGACAATAATGGCAGTGATCATGAAGATGATCTGAAAGCAAGTTCAGAGAGGTTCAGCAACTTGCCAAGGCTGAACAATAAGTGAGTCCGGAGCCCGGTTCAAACCTGAGTTGGCACAACTCTAAGTCACGCTCCAAAAATACACACCATAGTCCTTGCCCAACAAATGCTGACAACCCAAGGGAAGCTGGAAGACACAAATAGAACAGTCTTGAGGACATACATATGCATCACTTGCCAACAAATGCACACCCGGAGGAGCCTGAGCTTTCGAGACGGCTGGAGCATGGTGAGACTGAGCACTGGGTGGGAGACGGGAGGAACGGGGGCTCTAGAATTCCTATTTAAGAGGGGCTCAGGAGGTGGCAAGCAGGGAGGAAGGAGGGGCTGAGGATTTGGGTTAAGCTGCCTCTGCACAGCGAACACACTGTTTTAATTTGGGCAGGCCAGTGGAACTAACTTTATGGGGGATGGTTCTTCCCCTGCTACTCCTTGGTGCTGGCACCGAGGGCACCCACGGGAGACAGTGATCCGCAGTAACCACTGAGGCACTCAGCCAACCCACCTGACTTTGCTTTCAGGAGTCTGGTGAGGCCCCCTGCAACACCAGCAGGTTCCACCACCCGTGGCTCCCCACCTAAAGAGCCAATGCCTGGACCTGGCGACTTCCCTAGAAGGGCTCTTCTTGAAGAAGACCTCTGGGCGCCTGACTCCATGGCTCAGGCCAGGCCTGGCTCTGGCTTGCTGGACCCCAAGATTATCATCAGAAATTGTCTACCAGGCACTCATGGAAACTTAAGGGGAGTGGGGCGGCAGAGGTGCAGAGCCAGAGAGACAGGGCGAAGGATGGAGCAGGGGGCCATTCCTGTGACCTCTGTGGCCAGCATGGTGAGCATCTGGTCCTGCTTAGGAGTTTATTTGACATTTGAGGGGACCCCAAAGCTTGTGTGGCTTTTGGAGCCTTCACAAACATTCAAAATAAATTCCTCAGCTTGAGAAAGCTGAGGCCGGCTCCCGGCCCCTTGGCCCAAAGTTATAGGGAGCTGCCTCCCAGGGAGCTCCCAGAATGTCCTCCCAGCCAAGAGTTGCGCCGTCCCAGCCACCTTGAAGTCTCTCGGGACCACAGCCTTCAGCAGCTTCCTGGCTCCATGAAGTCCTCCTCCACATCAGGGCCAAAGTCATCGGGTTCTGGGGAAGGGGCTGATCCTCATACCTGGTGTGTCTGAGTGTGTACCCTGGCAGAAGGGGGAAACTACCCACCATTTGTAAATCCCTCCCCCTTGTGGGTGGTGACAGAGCCTCTTAGAGGCCTTAGGAGGTCTTCAAGAGCAAACGGACTGCATGCTCTGGGAGTTTCCTAAGAACTAGGGTCTGTGGGAGCCCGGATAGCACAGGCTGAGGGGCATGCCTGGCTGGGAGGTCACGGTGTGGAGCTCAGCTCAAGGAGGCCCTCTGAGCCAGCTGTCACCCCAGATACACTCAGGATGGCTTTGCAGCTGACTGTAGGTGGGCAGCAGCCAGGCCTGCCCTGCCTGTCCATGGTGGAGCCCTCAGAGCTGTCAGGGCCACAGTGAGGACTGGCCAGGATCAAAGGCTGCCGGGCAGGGGGACCAGGGGCTGGGCAGGCACTCAGAGGGATTCACGGACCCACTGGGGGCCTCTGAGGATCCTTTCTAGGCCAACATTAGAGTCTTGGGTCGAGGGTGAGGGAGGCAGCTGGGAGATGACCATTCAGTGGTCTCTGGCTAGCTGGAAAGAGCAAATGGGGCAGACAACTCAGTGGTTCTGACTCCCTGGAAGGTATCACTCGGAGATGATATGAGCCCAACCTTCCAAGCGACACCACTCAGCAAACATTAGTGCAATATCCAGCATCACTGCCCAACCCTTGGGGATGCATCTGGCTAACAGCCTGGGACAGCTGCTGCTCCACCTGGGTCAAATCTGATCATACTGGTCCCTTGTAAAAAGCCTCCCATCACTCTCCACTGGCCTCTGCAAAGCCAACCAGGCCTCCACCTGTCTGTGCAGTCTAATTGCTCCTATCACTCCTCTCTCGTCTCCATGACCTTGCACAACCAAGGCTGTGAGCCTCCAAGGACACAAAGTCTGTCACCCCCATTGCACCCTATATGGTCACACTTCGATGCTTTTGCTGAAGCAGCTCTCTCTGCCTCGCATGCCTTCCCTCTCTTCACTGCAGATTGAAATCTTTTGCATACTCCAAGACTCCCAGATCAAACATTACCTCCTTTGTGTAAAACCTCCCCTGTAAAATCTACCCAGCCTTCCCCATTCTCCACCTACTGTGATCATTTAGTACTGACTGTCTCAGGTTGTTGATGCGTGGGTCTCGTCTTGACTATCTTGAGGGTTCTTTCTTATTCCGCTTTGAGCCACTAGGGTCTAACACAGTGCCTGACACGCGGTATACACGTAATACTTCTTTGTTTCATGGAATCCAGCATCTCCCAAAAAGTGGATGAGCAGCTCTGAGGGTAGGGAGGGGGTTTCGGTTTCCACAGTCACAGCATCAACACTGCTGAGTCAAGTGGTGAGAAGGGGATGGCCATGTCAGTGCTCCTTCTACCTGATTAGATCAGTGAAAATAGCCTCTGTCTGAGGGTGGTCTTCATGCCACGTCATCCCCACAACACCAGCCAGGCCCCCCCCCTTCCATTGGGGAGAACACGCCACAGGGTGAGCTCCCTAAGGGAATGGTGTCTGGCTAGAATTTGAGAGCATTTTGTTTTCATTTCAATTTTCCTACAGGTACCTTGTCTTCACTACAAGTGGTATTATTTTCAACTTATAAGAGGGATACAAAGTGTCCTTGAAAATGGATTTACTTATGTAGAAAAATGAGTCAGGCACTGTTTGTAATAGCAAAAAAATGTAACTCATCTAAATGCCCTCAAACAGGAGGATGGATAAATAAACTGTGGTATATTCAGACAATGGCATAATATACAACAGTTAAAGTGAATAAACTCAGGCTGATTATATTCACATGGTTAACTCTCAAAAATCGAATGGGGAGGGGGAAAAGCAAATTGTAGAAGGATAAAACAGTATGGTATCACTTATCTAAATCTAAAATATGCAGAAAATTATTGTGTATTTTATGGATGCATGCATCTGTAATAATAGTATAAAAACATACATTGGAATTGTGAGTAAATTCAGGGTAATGGTTAACCCTGGGGAGAGAGGGAGACAAATTTATAGAGGAAATTTCAACTAAAAACGTCAGAAGCAAAATATGCCAAAATATTAAGGTTTGAAAAAGCTGAATTGTTAGTTATATTATTTCAAGTACCTTTTTGTACGCTTGTGCAAAACTTCATAATATAAAATATTTTAAAGTAGATAAAACACAAATACCTATTTTAACAATGTACACATTTAAAGAAAAATAATAGAACAAGAGAGAAAAGAGAGAGGAAAATATTATGAAGGTGTTATGCTGTGAGGCTAGCTCAAGAAACATTGGATATCGGGAAACAATGGCTTAAAAAGTCCCCTGTAGGCTGTAAATTTCATTAGCGCAGGAACTGTATCTGCTCTGGTTACACTGTATCCCAGACATCTAGCACTGTGCCTGGCACATGCTTAATAAATCTCCGTGGTGTGCAATAAACCTCCACTATATTGCAAGTTCCATGAGGACAGAGGCTGTGTTGGCCACTGCTATATTCCTACAGTCCAACACAGTGCCTGGCATATGGGAGGCCTTCCAAATATTTGTTGAATGAATGAATAAAGAATCCCCTCTAACGGAGATGCAATCCCAAGCTTCACCAGCAGGTGGCACTTGGTCCTTGGCCCTGAGCAACCTACAAGGCAACTGCGAGAGAGGTCAGTCAGCCTGGCCAGAAGCCATAAGCCAGAATGGACCTGGGTAGAGAGGGCCGATGGACAAGATTGCCAGCCAGCCCTGTCCAGCTGACTTGGAGTGGCTGGCTGGAGTGCCAGAGGAACTCACCCTTTATCAAAGCTGCAGAAGATAATCTGGGGAAGAAGCCAAACCCAGCATATGATATGATGTGTGCACCTGTGTACTGCAGGTGCCTGTGGGTGGCACCCTGCCCATGTCCTTATACACCTGTGCACATCTACTAGCCTTATTGTGGTGACAATTTGCTTTGCTCATCACCACCTCATTTCACAACTTCTACTAGTGTACCCTCCTACCTCTACCCTCCACAATCCCACCTTACCCCCACCCTTACCTAAATGCCTGCAGTATAAACTCCTCTATGATCTGGCCCAACCAATGCCCCAGCCTCATCCCCATGGCTTCCCCACACCAGGGTGCAGTCCTGCCCCTAGGCCAGTGCCAACAATGAAAAGCCCTTGGGCAGTGCCACACTTCTGAACCCCATTCCTGCCACCTCCCCTCTGCTTCCCCACATGCTGCCCATTGAGCCCGAGGGGCTCCATCTCTTAGAACGTCCTTCTCCTCTGAGTTCCTCAGCCACAACTGTCCCATCCCTTTGTGTTTAGCATGAAGTGGCTGATACTAGAAAGCACATTCCCCAGTACATATCTGCATTTCTCCAGCTGGATTTTAAGGAACTGAGTTGCTCTCCCTGCAGGAACAATGCCTTGGTCTCTGGGCCCCATCCTTTACCCTAAACTCTGCACACTTGCTCCTAAGAAGTACGTATTCACTTGCACAGGGAAGGAAAACACTAATGCATGGCAGGTGCCCCAGTGACACTTGTTAACTGATTCTACGTGTGAGCCACTTGGCCATGCAGGGGTCTGCTCTCCGCCGGCTTTATGCTGGCCCTCACTCATTCAACAGATGTTTAATGAGCATCAACTACATGCAGACCCTGTTCTAGGCACTGGTAAGACAGCAGTGAACAAAACAAAGCCTCTGTTTTCACAGAACTTGCATTAGTGTGGGCTGGGAGACCAGACCAATGACATAGAAACAGAAATAGAAATATAGGAAGTCAGCTGGGAATAAGTTCTCTGAAGACCTATAAAGCCAGGTGAAGGGAGAGCTGGAGGGGCAGAAGTAGTCGGAGAAGCCTCTCAGAGCAGAGGTCTAAATGAGGAGGTGATCCTGCTGAAACAGGGGAGAAGAATGCTGCAGTCAAGGAGAACTGGAGTGGAAAGGCCCGAGGAGACAGTCCTGGGGAGTAGAGCTAGGGGTGTGTGCCCTTCATGCCGAGCAGCCAGATTAAACCCAACTGGTAAATGGGGCCCAGGCCAAGAGGGGCTGCCAGAGCCCTTCCGAGCCTCTGCGACAGAGCCCCCACCCAGCCCAGCACTGCTGGGTGCTCCCGTCCCTCCATTCTAGAAACACCTGTCATACCCAGTCAAGGCAGCACCCTCAGCCATGATGATCCCCGACGGGGGATGGGGGTTGCTGGGGAGCCTCCTCATGCTGCGAGGGCATCACCGGCGGGCAGTGGGCTGTGCCCGGGGAGAGGGCAGAAAAAATAAATTGCAGGGTTGGGGGGAGTCGCACTGGTGAGTGAGTCGGGCTGACCCCTAACTACACAGACACACACAGACCCACTCTCCAAGACACACTGTACCGCAGCCACATCGGGGCCAGGCTTCCTGCCCAGGGTGCCCAGAGCCCACTCCCACGTTCAGCCTTCCGGGGGCCAAGGCCGTCCTGCGCCCCAACCGATACACTTGTCCCCACGCTCAGGCTTTGCTGGCAGCCCCCTTCCCGCAGATGCAGCTGCTTTTGCATTCTAGAGCCTCAGACATCCTCCACCTACCCGCGCCCTGCGCCCGCTCAAACTCGCTTGGGCCTCCAGAGCCTGGAACGCTCACCCCGCTGCCCCCTCCCGGCTCCCTCTCGGATCCTGGCAGCGCCGCGGGCGTCCTCGGCACCGGTTAGCTGAGGGCGGGAGGAGGGCGGGCGAAGGCAGAGGTGCCTTGGGAAAGGATTTAACGTCGGGTCTCGGCGAGCGGGTTCGAAAGGGTGAGCATGGTGTTTCTCTTTCCCCTCACCTCTTCAAAAGCGCATCAGATCTCTGAGCCCCGGCTTCGGGACCTCGGTGCTGTTTCCCTGCAGTACTGAGACCAGAGAGACGAAGGGCACGAGCCTGCCGCCCACTCCTCTCCCCTGCACATCCCACCACGAATGAGCACACCGGAGACCCGGCCCTCGCTTCCCCAGCCCCCACGCTTCCCTCTCCAGTGCTCACCCTGTCAGCCGCCCTCGCGGCGGGGTTGGGGGCGCAGCCCGGGGCCGCTGCAGGGTCCCGAGGCGCGGGAGAACCGGCGCGGCGCGGGCTCGAGGTGTGGGCTGCTGCTGGCCGGAGGGACTGCTTCTCCGGGTCTGCGCAGGTGGCTGGACTCGCCGCGGCTGCTGCGCGCGGGGCGGCCTCCTGGCCTCCGCCTCGGTGGGCCTCCTGGGGCTCCCCCAGCCGAGTTGGGCCCGCTCTGTGGGCGGCAAGCCCGGGAGGGGCGCGTCCTGCTCCCGGAACAGACTGTACACCTTGGCTGCAGCCGCTGCGGGGTGGCTGCCCCCGGGGCGCCGCAGCCGATTCGCGTCCCTGCCCGCTGGCTCTTGTCTTCCCACCGGCTCCCTCTGAGCATGACCCAAGCCCACGAAGAGAGCCAGGGTGAGCGGCAGGAAGCTCCTCCAGGGGTTCCGCCGGGCGCGCCCAGGACAGCGGACGGTGGTCGGTGGCCTCATGGCGCCGGGGGCGGCTGGAGAGCGGTGCACGCGGGTAGCAGCACCGGGGCTTGCAGTCGGTGCGCCTGGCCGCCGGCGGGCTGCGCTCCGGACACCTCCTGGCGGTCCGCTTCGCCTGGTCTAGGGGCCCTCGGAGTCAGGCTGCGGGCCGGGGCTCTCCCGGGAGCGAGGGCCAGGCGGCGGGAGCGGCTCTGGTCTGCGCGCCCTGCGCCTCCCGTCCGTGCTGGGTCTCCAGCTGGGCGCGCACCGCCGTTGCACCTTCGCGCCTTCTCCCCTGCCCCGTAGCCTTCTGAAGGGGAACCGCAGTTTTATTTTTGGAAATCTCTCCCTGTTCTTTCGTCTCTTTTATCCCCACCGTGCCCCCTCCTCGGAGGGACAGCTCAGCCCCCTCATTACGGGAGAGGGAGAGAGGAATTCCAGCAACACCCACTTTGGCACCGGGAAGCGAGCGGGCGGCGAGGGGGGTTAACCCGTGAGGAGCTAGGGGCTGCGCAGGGCTGACCCGAGGGCTAGTAGGGGAGGTGACGCCTGCTGGGACAGGGACACCTGAGCCACCTTCCTCTCGTCCTGGGCAAGCTCGAACTGCTGACTTGTCCCAAATTTATCTCCTGCCCCTGACCTCGGGGACAAACTCCCGGTTGGATGACCAAGGCTGCAGCCTCGAAGGTCTGAAGGAGGCCTGTAGAGGTACCAAGAACGACGTGACAGAGACAGGACCCGAGGGACCAGCGCCGAGCCCCTTCGCTTCCCACCCCGGCCGCTGGGGGCGGCCGCCTGGGGTGTCTGCTGCCTCTGGGGCCCCGCGGGGTGCTCGCCTCCCTCGGCCGCGGCCCGACGCGGGAGCGCAGGCAGGTCACCTGGGGGCGCGCGCCCTCTAGTGGAGCCGACCCCGTCCTTAGCTGTCCTACAGCTGGTAGAGAGACCTGCCGCCGCCAGCGGCCTTTGGCTCCTTGATCTTGATCCCCTTCTGGGTGCGTCAGGTCGAGCCCAGGCTGAGGCGGTGACGGCGGATCTTGGAAGAGGTGCCCTCTTTCTCACAGAGGCATTGACATGGAGGATCTGGACTAAGGTCACTCAAGGAGACCGCACGTGTCCAAGAGGGGAATGAAATCCTGGCCTCCTGCCTCGGGCTCAGAGCTCCATTCCCTGGACTCCCAGCCCAGCCCCTCACTCTCTCGGTAGTTTCCCGAGGAGGATTCGATGAGCCTTTGATTGATCTGGAGTGTGTGTGCCCACATCTCTTGCGTTGGCAGTGAGAGGGCAGGGCCGCAAGAATGCCAGTTGCCACCCATGGGAATGCCGCCAACAATCAGCTCATCATTCACACCCAGGTCCCCCTGTCCGCAGGCCTGGAGGCCTGGCGACCATGGCTGCCCGCGGTGCATTTCTGCAGCCTACTGTTTCCTGGAGAGGCGGGGGAAGGAGCAGACAGCAGGGCGCCGGTTTACAACTTCCCACCCTACGCGAAGGACCCGCACAGTCAATACCCAATGTTGGAATGCAGCCTCAACTCCTGGCCTTGGCCTACAAAGGCCTGGGGGACTGGCCCCGCTCAGGTCTGTCTGACCTCTCGCTGGTCACTCACCACACGGCAGCTACAGTGGCTCCTCCCTGCTCCTTGAGCAAGCCGAGAGAATGCCCGCTTCCCTCTCCCTGGCACACTCATCTCCAAGACGTTTATGGGACTAGTTCCTCATCACTTCTCCTCTCAGCTCAAATGTCACCTCCCGGAGTGGCCATCTCCCACCCCCTAATCTCCCAAGCCATCACTTTCTAACACAACACCCTATTTTACATTTGTTGCTCTGATTAGTTGAAATTCTCTTATTTGTTTACCTGTGTAACTTATTTATTGAATGGGCTGAACCTGAGGAGGAGCTATCAGGAAACAGCTATAATTTTCTCACCTGGCTGCCTTCAACCATCTTATGGTGAATTTCCCTTCCCCACCCTTAATGACACCTCAAGCAGAGTCCTTGGCTTGTCAGTCCCTACCAATCACATGAACAGTCTCATTTCTGTAATTAAGACCAATTTTCAGGCACTAAAAAGTCTGGTCCTGTCCAAACCAGAACCTCATCCAATTTAATCAATCTTGTATCCAACTTAATACTCCACTCCTCCCCCCGCCAGGCCTGGCCCTGGCTCCAGATCCTATAGTGGGGACAGTGGGGTGTGGCCTGTTTGTCTGACTTTCCTTTTCTGCTGTGGCTCCTCGGTATCAGGGTTAGGGGAGAGGTGTTAGAGGAAAAGTGACAAAGTGCTATGAGGCAGGTGCCCTTGGCTGGCAGGTGCCATCGCTAGCTCTTTCATGGGCACATTTGTGGGTTCGTTGGAGGTGCTCTGCAGGCCCCCCACCCTGCACCGCTCTATCGAAGCACCCTCTGGACAACCTCTCACTGACCCCTGTATACTCTATCCCCCGTGGGGCTTTCCCACCGCAAACCAATGGTGAGTGGGCTCCTCATCCTGCCATATAGAGGTCACTCCAGCCAGGCCCCACAGTCAGAATTCTTTAGACAGAAAGTGCACATAAGTCTCTTCATTTCTGAACACCCCCAATTCCTAAAGACCTATGCTGCATTCTCCCAAGAACTTTCTTGCTGTGCTTTGGTGCACTAGGGTACTTGGAGCTTCCAGCAACTCAGCCAGCATCTGTGGAGAGGGTGTTATGGGGAGTCACGCTAGCTTCCTCTTCTTGGAGGCCCTCAATCTCTAGGACTAGTTTTCTTAGGGCCCCATTCACTTGGTTTGCACTGGGGAGTACTCTCAGGGGAAATCTCAGCCCTGCCTACTGATGCAACATTCTCCAACTCAAGACTTTCTTCAGCCCCTTCCATTTGTAGACTGGAACTGAGGGATGTGGCTCAGTAGTGGTTGAACTTGTTTTGCCTTCAGTAAGGCATCTAGTACTTCTCTTTGGAATCTGAGAATATTTTGTCCTTACTGTTCTAGCTTTTTTGGCCTCATCAGAAATTCAAAGACCAAAGGAAAAATCCTCTTCAACAATCTATAAAGTCATTATTGTCTGATTTCCCAAGACACAATGATAGCTCAAAAGGAGTGGATGCTTTGTCTGCCTGGATCACCACTGTTTCCCCAGAACCTAGAACAGTGCTTGCCTCGCATAGACAGCCAAGAAATATGCATTCACTGGATGGCTAACTGAATGAATGACAGAATAGTCTCTTCAAGTAGGGAGGACTGGTATCATTAGATCCATTTTAAGAGAGATAAACTGAGTTCCTGATAGCAGTTACTGATCCAAGTTCACGTGCTTGCTGCCTTTAGGGCTGGCCCTAAGGTTCTCTCGAATTTTGTGCCTTGCGTTTGGGGATGAACGTGATCTCAATTTCCAGAATGCTCAGTTCTCTCCCTCAGACACTGCTCCTTCCCAGCTATGGGAAGCCTCGGCTCTACTCTGCCCTCTCCTTGCCACATTATCCACCCAGCTCTTTAGTTCCGGGCTCCCTTCCTCTCCGCACTACCTGCCCAGTTCCTTCAGAACTGAATCCCTCCATGCTCACCTCAGATCCCCAAGAGACTCCCAAGGCCAGAAACCTTGGCATCATCTTCGTCCCTGAGCTATTTTTTCCTCCCATGTGTCCAAGTCATTATTACTGCTCCGTCTCCTCCGTCTGCACTTCTGGAAGTCTGCTGCTCATTCAGCCTCTCACCGCTCCGCCTCAGCCAAAACCCTCACGCAGACACACTTTCCTCACCACTAGGCACCTCTCCCACTCCTTGGTGAGGATAAGCGGTCCTTGGAAATTCCCACCTCGTTCTCTTGGGGACCCACAGACTGGCTAATCTACTTTAAGACTGGCATCTCCTAATCCTCCATCCTAGTGCCATCCTCCTGTCCTGCCTCTCACTTAATGCCTATCGCTCCCTTTCCCTGCAACTGTTGGGACCTGAGGATGCAGCTCTTCAGAATCTCCAATCCCATAAACACTTGAATTTTTTATTCGTTTTTCTCTTTTAAGTTGCCAAAACTAATGGAGCCTACTGTGGTCCAAGCACTGTGCTAGGTACGCTACATAAATTGGCTCATTTAACCAAATAAAGGAGGAGCTATGATTTCCACATTTACAAAGGAGGAAAGTGAGGCTGGGAATGGCTACTGGCTTGCTCAATATCACATAGCTGCTAAGTAGTAGATGCAGGATTCAAACTTTGGTCATTTCCCACCCGAGCCCAAACTTTCCACCATCTTCCCTTCCCCCTGGGCTTGTGCCTCGATAGCCCTCCTCACAGTTGAAGTGGTACCTTTCCTGACCACCTCTGCTGCTGTCACCACCCAAGTACCCCCACTGCACATTCCCCAGTCCTCTTCCCTGCCTGCTAGCCCACAACTCAATTTCCTGGGGACATGGAGTTATCAGAACTTTCTGTCCCCCTCTACCCTCCTTGCTCAGTAAAAGAAGGGGGGCTAAATGTTTCCAGCATGGCCCCTGACTCACCATGTGTCACTTCCTTACTCTTGGTCCTAGCTTCTTCTCTAATGAGGCACAGAATGCTGCTAAGCCTACTCACCCATCTCTCGGGTCTGGGGAAGGAACTCATCTCTGGAAACCTCGAAGAGAGAACCCCAAAGGGTTGATAAAAAGATTACAGCAGGGAAGGCCTTGCCAGGACGCGTGCACCACGAGAGGTGATGGCAGTCTGCTGGATACCCAGGGCAACCTAATTGCTTTCCCATGTCTTGTTGGAATAACGCTGGCATCCAGAGAGCTACCAGAACCTGAACTAATTTGGTAAATAAGGACCAAAAACAAGGACTGCATTTCTGCTCCCTTTGCTGAGACCCAGACTCCCGACAGAATTCCAGGGATTTTTCTTCCTTGGAAGTGACTGGACCTCCAGCCCTGAATTCCTCTCCCCAGGAGAGCTTGTTCCCCTGCTCAGAACAAATAACACATTTCCTGGTTAATCAGTGGGCAGAAAAGCTGAAGGAAGGTTGATTGGGCCCCCAGCCTTCCAGATGGGAGCAGCTCACAGGCTCGGATGTTCCTGTCCTGATGCTGGGCAGCTGGGACCCCGGCCCTGTGCAGCTTCAGCCTCCAGTTTGGAAGGTAGACGCTGTATGAGGAGGCCCCAGCTCCCTCCTGTGTGAGGCCTTCAAGGCCCACAGGGGCTGCCAAGACCACTCCACCTCAGACACCATGGCCTGGCATTCTCCCAGAGCTTACAACCACTCTGCCCTGGTCTGCCAGTGCTGTCTCCTCCGGGTGAGCATGAATGTTTCTGTCTCCCATGATCTGAGTTCAGTTCTCAGCTACACTTAGCTTCTATTTTCTCTTCTGAAAACAGAGATAACGGTGCTCTCCTTGCCACCCTGACCTTCAGGGTGAATTAGATAACCAGCCCCATCGACCCTGTGATGGGAGGGGATCAATTACTGTGACTCCACTTGCCAACTGATATTTCTTGAGCATTTAAAATGTACCAGGCACTGTGCTAAGAGTTTTACAGGCATTTTCTCATTTAATCCTCATGATAATCTAGAAAGAAGTACTATTATTTCATAATATGAAGACGTGAAGGCTCAGAGAGGTAAAATGACTTACTCACAATCGCAAAGGTAGTATGGATTCACATTGAGATTCACGCCCAGTTTGTCTGGTTCCGGACACTAACCCAATGCCAGCTTTCAGAGGAGCATTTCTCTGAAAATGCACCTCCGGCTGCTTTTCTCTGGGAGCCGGATGCATTCACAGCTGTTTGCGGTGTGGTGGGGGGAGCTGATGGCCATGTGGGACAGCTGTCACAAGTTAGCCCCCACCAAGCACATCCCACCCTCCTCAGGCCCATTTACAGCTAGAGGTCCACCTCAGGTCAAGGGCAGACAAAAGTCATCATGGTGAGTTTCAGTGACTCTGATCCCCACTGACCAAGGAGAAGGAAAGAGACCAAGCTTACTCCACATCAAGTCATCTTCAATTGCTAAGTAAGGCTTGTCTCTGCCCTCAGCTTTTCTCTCTGGAAAAGAGAAGTGAGAGAGAGACCGTCTATGGCCCTGTGTAGTAGGCATTGTAATTCCTATTTCACAAACCCAGAGGGGTAAAGTCTCTTGCTCAAGGTCATACAGCTAGGAGTCCAGCCAGGATTCAACTAAAAAGGCTGAACCGCTCCAAAGTCCGTGCTGTTTCCACTACAGCGCGCTGCACTCGCTCCAGGACGTCCTGCAATGATGTGAAATGGGCAGCTCTTCAAAACAACTGATTTCACTCCATTTCCCTTCATTTCCAGTCTCTGATACAAGAGTGGGCTGATCTTAAAGCTCTGTGCATTTAGCTAAAGCTCAGACGACGTTTCCTATTGACCTGCATAAATTCCTTCAGCCTCTGGCTGGAGTGGAATCTTCTAGAACTCCTGGAGGCTGAAGCATAACTTCTCCCTGAGCAGAATCTCTGAAGATCTGAGCAGGAAAACAATGTGAGCAGCCTGGAAGTCCTCCTCCTTTTAATTCCCCCCAGTAAGAACATGGGGGCTTCAAGTGCCCCGTGGCAGGGAGCCGGTATTTGGATGGGGAGGGATCACACACTGTATTAGCCTTTCAAAATCCCCACAGAGAAAGCCCTGCGGGCTGAAGGACTGTGCAGAGCTATCCTGGGTTCTGGGAGTCTGTGCAGGAATTTGAGGCCAAGGTGTGCAGAAGCAACTTCCCTTGGCTGTCACTGGGGTCTCCCAGCCTGTCCCCACCTTGGCTTCCTGCTGGGACACAGTGGCATCCCTCACACCCCAAAGGATAGGGGCATGCGGACAGAGAACAGGGGCTGCTGTAGGATTTTTCCTAGAATAAGTTCTTCCCAGAGAGGCTTATAAGTGGCTCCCTGTCACTCTCCATCATCAATGCAAAGAAAGGGGGATGGCACCTTCTGCTATCATCTTCTGACCTTATTTCCCTGGGTCAAATGTTGAGAATGAGGACACTCAATGAGGTTTGCCCTGGTGCCCCCCAATACTCTCTCTAGGACCCAAAGCCCTTAGGGACAGGCCCAGACCCTAAAACTCCCCAGGACAGGGCACAGACACCAGGCCGACGGGGGAGGAGGTACAGCCAGATCCCAGTGGGCCCCAGCCCGTCTGCATGACTCATTCCTAGTTTCCGTCCACTCTGGTCTGAGTGCCTTGGCCCAGGGGCCTCAGGGAGGTTGTAACATAGGCTGGCCCCTCGCCCATCAGGGCTCAGCAGACAAAAATTAAAGATCTCACTCCTCAGGAACTCACACAGACAGCAGAGGCATGCTCTGTGCTCTGCCTCACCAGACCAGACCTCAGGCCGGAGGAGGCTGTTGGCCAAGGGAGGAAGGAAAGGCGTCTCCGTCTCCTCCCCCTCCCCGCCACATCCAGTCGTGAAGCCCTGGCCACTGCCCACTCTCTTCTCACTCCCTCTCAGATCCTTGCCTGAAGATGGTGCTGCCATGGGCACCTCCTCAGCTGCACTCCACTCCTCCCGGCCTCTGCCCAAAGACAACAGTGAAGGAGAAACAGACTTGTAAACAACTAATCACTTGCATTTTCCAGCAGTACAGGTCAAGGCAGTCATTTAGGACAAGGTCAGATCATGGCAGAGAGCACAGACCTGCTCCCAGGCTATATGTGCCCCCAGGGTCTCTCTGATCATGCCCCTTGCCCCACTGGGACCTCAGTTTCCTTATCTATAAAAAAGAGAAGCTTTTACTGGAGGAACTCAAATTCCCTGTCAACACTAAGATTTTGATTTGAGGAGCAGACAGACAAGGGGTGGGCGTGGATCCAAGAACTGCAGGATCCACAGAATGTGAACACTGGATGGGACCTCCCTGAGAGACCAGCCAGCCCAGTCCTTCAACTTATGGCTGAGGAAACTGAGGCCCAAAGGGGGAGGTCACATGACTGGTTATTAGACACACCAGCTCTTGAACCAGGGTCTCCTGACTCCCAGACTTCTCAACTCTGTCTCTTTCAACGTCTCCAAGAAGCTGGGAGCCATTTGGCTGTGTCAGCTATGGAAGCCAAGAGTGGTTGTGCATGTCAGCAGCGGGGCCTCAGAGCCAGGGAACATCTCCGACAGGGTAGGTGTAAGCGCCAAAGCTGCTGCTGGGGAGGGTTGGGGTCAGGGCCAGGGAGGGCGTGCTGGAGATAAGCTGTCAGCATCTCCCCTTCCAGCTGGCAAGAAGAAAGAGAGAAGGGTCCATGATGATTGAGGGGAAACAGTCCCCATTTCTGATTGAGCCACTGCTCCATGGAGGGCTGGCCTCTCTCTCTCTCTCTCTCCCTCTCTCTCTCTCACACACACATGCACACACATATTCTGCCCCTGCCTAGCTGCTGAGACCTGTCACCTGCAGCCTCAGTCTGAAGATGTGTATGGACATTCTCAGGTACATTTGGTGGGGCCTGGAATTCCTCTCAATGCCTGAGATGCCTCTAAGCACCTGCCTACTTTCCAATGCTCTGCCTGTTTGGCTGAGATCCTGATGCCCTCTCAATCCACAAGCAATTTTTGAGCACCTACTACCTGCCAGGCACTGCCCTAGGCAGTGGGGAGGGGTAGGACGTCTTCACTGCCCGTGTGATGGGAATGCTTCAGTAGGGGAGTTAACGCGGTCTTTCGGCTCACCCAGGAACTGCTAACCATGCAGGGTGGCGGTTGGCTAGGGAACACTTCTCAGCGTCCTGACTTTGACTTGAATCTTGAAGGCTAAGAGAGACTTCACTGCATAGGGGAGGGGGACGTGCCAAGGACAGGCACTGTATATGCAAAAAAATGCATTTTTGCATATACAAAAAATGGATGTAGACAAAGCCTGGGCTATTGGGGGGAATTACAAGTAGCTTATGTGGCTGGAGTTTAGATAGGAATGGGGGTTGTGGAAGGGGATGAGGCTAGAGGGGCATGGTGAGGTCAATTTATGGGAGGCTTAGCTCTGGTCAGCTCCTTTTCTTAGAAAGATGGACCTGTTTCCCACATCCAAGCCACCAGCTGGCCCTGGAGGAGACAGACTATTTATCTGGAATTCTGAAACTGATGTCTTCTGGTCAATAGCAAGGAGTCATTTCTGTGGGAAGGAAGCTCCATGCTCTTAATCTCCATCAACCCACCCAAAGCCACCCAAATAAATACCAATATACATATAGCCAGTGAGCTTGCCTTGCTTAAAAACAGCCCTGCTTCCAGCCAGCCTGTCCCCAGACACGGCTCTTCTTTTGTAGAAAATGTGGAGCTGCTGATGCAGCAGGTCTGGCCTGGTCCCCGGGCTCCTGCTGCCATGACCCACCAACCCGACTGTCTCTTCTTTTCCAACCCTTTCTCCAGGTACCTCCACTGTCTGAAGTTCCCACTCTCTCTGGGCCCGGGTTCTCCTGGAGACTCAGCTCCCTAGTCAGGCTCCTGTTCCCCAGTCTCGCTCTTCTTTGGCCTTGGGTTCCTCTCCAATCCCACAAGCTCATGTTGTCGAGTTATGTCATGCCTAGGTGTCATAATACATACCTCTCCAAGCCCACCCACCCTGCAACCTCCCGCATAGCTTTGCCCCATAGATAGATAAGCCATATGTGCTTGACGTCAAACACATAGCTGGGATGTGCCTGGTGCATTTCAGCCATCAGTTTGAGCACCCCTTTGTCAGGCACCAGTTTGCCAAGAAGAATAAGGCTTAGTCTCTATGCTCAAACAGCTGCCAGTGTAGTAGGAAAGGCAACAACATCTGTCATGATAAGTGCTGTGAATGAGATAAGCTTAGGGTGCAATGTGAATATAAGGACAGAGCACTCCAGGCTAGGAATATGGGACAAGTGGTCAGGGAACATGCTAGAGAAGATGCTATCTGAGTGGGGTCTGGAAGGCAGGGCAAGTCTCAGCCCAGAGAAGGTGGAAAGGATGGTGAGCAGGAGGCACACCAATGATTACCAGAGCCAAGTTCCCAAAAATTAAACCATACCTGAGTCTACTTCCTTTCCTTTTTCAATGGGGTTCCTGATCAGAGAAATTTTGCTAGATTTTTGAATGACAGTCAAAAGAAATTCAAATGATATTCAACATGGATAGGGTGGGAAAATATGGAGCCTAGAGTAATGCAGTTAGATACATGATAGATGTTTAAACAACCATTCCCCACATGGAAGAATGGATGGAGGTCACTGAGATCTACGGTAGCACATGAGACAGCAATGTGGCCTGTACAAGACTTCTCACAATTTGGACGAAGTCAGAAAAGGCATTTTTATCAAATTTTCACATGACATAGAACCGGAGGAATAAATGATAAAACTGGATGATAGAAGCAAGATATAAACTGATCTAGATAAGTTGAGATTTAATAGAGATAAGTGAAAAAGTCTTGCATCGTGGTCCAAAAAAAGCAATAATTAAAAGATGAGGGAATACTCGCTTTGATATTAGTTCATGTGAAATGACCTTATTTGAGCTGGGGGTGGTGGGAGGTACAGAGACTGTTCAAAAGGGAGATCTTAGTTAACCACTGGTTTGAAATAAATTAACAATGCAAACTTCTAAAAGGTCTAGTGCCATCTTGGATAGAATCCAAGGTTCAGAACAGGGTGGGTAACAGTGTATTCTAAGCTGTTAAGACACAACAGCAGTTTTGTGCCTAATTCTGCTGCCATATTTTAAATGGCTTGTTACATTGTTACATGCTGAAGCATGTCTAGGAGAAGGTGACCTGAATGATGATAAATACAACCCAGGAGGAGTAGTTGAGATACTGGAGAAGAGAAATCTTTGTGGAGGAGAGTCTGGCAATCTTTGATTGTTTGCATGATTATTGGATAAGAGAGGGATTCAGTTGTTCTGTGTTTGCGTGAGTCCTAACAGGTTAACTGCAGTAACAAACAACCCCAAAACAGTAAGGTTGTTTTTGCTCACATCAAGCAGGGCTCTGATCCACATAGTCATACAGGCCCTAGGATCCTTCCATCAAGGAGCTCCAAAATAGAGATTCTTCCTCCTTTTCATTCAACCAATAGATGGAGAGAGAAAAAAACGTGGAATATTGCACAGGTGTTTTAAGGACAATGCCTGGAAGAGGCAACATCACTCTAACCACATTCCATTGACCAGTCCTGTGGCCATTCCTTACAACCAGGGAGGCAGGAAAATGTAATCTAACTGTGTGCCCAGGAGAAAAAGGCTGTGGGTGTGGGCTTTAGAGTTGTGGACATGGAAGAGACTGCCTTAGGAGTGAGAAGAGTTAAGGGTTTAATAGATTCGCACAAAGATTTGCACACAAATAATGCAGACTTAGCAGTATTATCATAAAAACCAAAGGTTAGCTATTGGCCAAATGCCCATTGACTGGTGAGTGGACAGACAAAATCTGATATATGCATACAATGAAATACTATTCAGCAATAAAAAGGAGTGAACTACCAATATATGCTACCACATGGATGAACCTCAACAACACTGTGCTCAGTGAAAGAAGCTAGTCACGACAACTATATAGTATGATTCCATTTATATGAAATACACAAAAAGGGCAAAGCTATAGAGACAGAAAGTAGACTCAAGGGACAGGGGTGGGAGTAGGGGGAGGGGAGTTAACAGTAAATAGGCACAAGAGAGCTTATTGAGGTGATAAAAATGTTCTAAAACTGATTTATGGCGATGGTTGCACAACTTGGTAAATTTACTAAAAAATAATTGAATTGTACACTTGAAAATTGTAAACTATATGATAAACAAAATATGCCTCAATAACACTATTTTTTTTAAGAGTTAAGGGTTTGGTACTTTGAGGTTTGGGGCAGGAGAATGATCCTGCAAAGGAAATAATAGAGGAATATCCAAAGTAGAAGGAGGAAGTGGCACAGAATCCAAGGAAAGAGAATATTTGAAGAAGAAAAGCATAGCCAACTCTAGTCACAGTTACTGAGATATCACCTAAAAATTGTCTCTGCCACAGTAGGGTTCATGATGTTGTTCTTCATCCAGGGTCAGGAAGAAGAAAAAACATGGGAATACAGATTTCCATTTATAGTAAATGCAACTTTTGGAGTTGTCCAGCAATAGGACAGATCCCAATCCTGAGTAACGAGCTCTCTGACAGTGGAAGCGTTCAGAGAGAGGCTGGATGGGCATTGTAGAAAGGATCTCTACATGGGAGGAAGACTTCTAAGGGACGTCTGAGTTTATAAAAGGCCTAGGGTTTTCCTAAGATTTCATTACCTCTCTTTGCCCAAGATTTCCTCTTCCCTCTTGGCCTTGGGCTCCTCATCTCAGACATTGAGAGTTGACCTTTGGGAAGGCAGAGTGGCTATGCCTCTGGAAACCCCAGGGACCTTGCTGCTGTTGTCCAGGAGTCCTTCCACCACTGAAGGCTCCCTTGAGCCATGAGCTGGCCCAAGGGGTCAGTGGTCACACAATAGCAAGTTTCACCAAGTCAATGCAGAGAAGCGAGTAAACCTGGGAGACCAGAGGAAAATAGGCTGAGGGGCCAGAGAGACGGCATGAGACAACCAGTGCTCATTTTTAAATATGTGCCCAAAGGCCAATCCTGCAGCTCCCTTTGTGTCTCTGCCTCACACTCATTCAACATTCCCCTAGAGAAAAGACATGGGAAGGAGAGGATGCAAGATGAAGTTCATGGAGGCTTCCTGAGATAGGAAGAAGAGGAGGAGATGAAGCACAATGTATCTGCACATCCCCTGAGGGCAAAATGGAGCTGGGGACTCATCATGTGAGTGGGTTCGAGAAGAATTTAATGCAGCTTTCTTACTTGGGGCTTTGTTTGCTTGTTTGTTTGATGCCCTATTTTAGTCACCCACCAGGAATAAAAACCAACATCTAGGAGCTGAAAGAGTCTTATTTTCAAGGACTTGGAAAACTGTGTGGAGCTTCTGCACGGCCCGAGTTGCCCGTGGTCATGATAGTAGCTGCTGACATTGCTCCAGCATGAACTCTGATTCCATGGCAAAGCGGAAGGAATCCTTCTTAACAGCCCCTAGAGTGGACCTCCCAAGCTATGGCGATGCCTGGTCATCAAAACAGACATCCAAGAGGCAATTGATTTGTCCAGAAAACATTTGTTGGGAATCTTCCTTGTGCCAGGCCCCCTCACAGAGTCTGTTCATTCCGAGGTACAAGGAGAACCGCCCCAGAGTTCCAAGAATATGCCAACCTACGTGGGTGACAGAGCTGAGGAAGAAGAGCTAAGCGCACGCTTCTGAGTCTGCCTCATGAAGTCAAACCAAACGGTCTTTTTTCTTGTCTCTGGACAAGAACCACAGCTGGAGGGGTGAGGAGGAAGGAGGAGACTGTAGCAGTTTGTGCTTCTCATTGTACGGATGACAATACTGATATCCAGATTGCTGCATGCCCAGCCACAGCCGCATCCCCTGTGACAAGTCACCAGAACCCCTGTTCCTAACACCATAGCTCATGGCACGAGGAATCAGAACCAAGGGGCCTGGCTCACTCCCCCAGCACGCCGGAGGAGTGAAGGAAGGGTGTGAAGGTGTACAGTGTAAAGGTGGGGCCTCAGCAGAATCTCAGAGTCAAAAGGGACCTCAGGGGTCATCTAACCTTTAGCCCATCCACTCCCCAACAACCATCTGATCTTGCTCCCACAGATTCCATTAGACAGAGAGTTCCAGGTTCGCCTTCTCTGGTCTCTCCTTCCACATGCCCTGACCCCAACGGAGTCCTAGGGCCTGGCAGTCTCACAGATGACCGTGCCCACTACTTCGACACCAAATGGCACCAGCAGCACAGGTCAGCTGGGAGCACTGGCTTTCAAACTTTGTAACCACAGCTCACAGTATGAAGTACACCTTACAACATGACTTGCTGGCCATGGGCGTACATCTCTAAGTGGAACGACCTACCTTGCTACATGCAATGCCTTCTCATGTTTCCTATTTCATCTCTTCTATTTTTTTTTTTAATGCTGATTGTGATTCACTACATCAATTTCACAACCCACGAATGTATTTCAGTGCTCATCTAGGCTAGAGGTACAGGCTTTGCCACTGGGGTTCTGAAAAGGTTGGATAACTCAGGGTAAATCAGGAGGGCAAGTCAAGAAGAAGTAACTGGGATGGTCAGGGTATATGCCACAGCAGAAAGGTCTTGAAAGCCCTCAGCTCAGAGTAAAAGAAAGCAAAAGAAGATTCCTTCGGCTCTCCATATATATTAAGATGTTTTTTTGTTTAATGTAGCAAATGGTGAGCATGTATTCTTCATGCCTGCTGAGGACGGTGTGAAGAGGAGTTGACTAAACTTCAGTAGAGAAGATTCCAGTTCAACACAGGATTTGAAGGTGAGGATGTGTGAAGAGAAAGGACAGTGAGAGATTTTACATATTAAAAAAAGGCTCATGTGACACTTGCTCCAGTAAACACAAGGGGAAGGCAGCTGTCCCTAAAAGCTGGTGAAATTCTTGTCAATCTGGGATGGTTTTGTTTTTTCCAGAAGACAGGGGAAGGGCTGGATGGCTTGAGTTTATCCTGTCCAGCCCTAGGAGTTATGACCTCTTCAGTTCACCCCAACAAAACCTGCCCTTGGACTTTCACGCTGGCTCAGTGTTGGCTGAGGAAGGTTGGCTAGATCCATAGGGTCCCCAGGCAGAAAGGCATCCCCATTTCTAGACCCTGGAAAGAGAGCCAGGCCAGGGAAAGCCAGAGAGACGGGAACTTTGGGGGCAGGCAAGGGGAGGAGGGCTGCACGCTGTGTGCCAAATGCTCTAGACTGGGTGGGAACACAGGGCGCTGGGCAGGGGAGCGGGAAGGGGCCCGCCCAAGCTGGGGCCGTGAGCTCAGTGTTGGGCAGAAGTCAGGTCTGGCTCCTGTCGTACCTGCACTAATGAGCTGGAAGCGGGCGGAAGTGGCCCAGCATGCAAAAGCCAGCAAAGGGAAGGCCCTCCCCATGCCAGCTGGACAGCAGAGGACTGAGTAGGGTGGGAACAGGGCCCATCCCCTCTCCACACCCTGAATTCTCAAGCTGGAGGCTGGAACTTCCAGAAGAAGGAACTTAGGAGGTGAGGGGAGATCAGCTGAGGCTGAAATGAGACCTCCTGGAGGAAAGAGGATTAGAAAGAGGCCAAGGGACAGTGCCATAGGGGGAGAGAGAGCCAAGGGGCTGCGAAGGCACTCTGCCAACCTTGGGGAGGGAAAAGGCCCCAGGGGGGTCGTCAGCTGTACCCACAGGCCCTGCATAAACTGAACAGAGGCAAAGTCTGGACGGTCGGCTGACTTAATAAGGGCAGGCAGAATGGATGAGTCCTCCCAGCCCTGCCAGGGCGGCAGAAATGGCCACAAGTATTCACAGACTGTAAACACCAAGAGGGATGGGGCTTGTCTGGGTCTGCAGGGATCTGGCTAGGCCTGGCAGGGGAGGGGCAGGGCTGAGATGGGAGCCTGAGCCTGGCATTCTCTGCAATGGACTGTCCTGAGGCCCTGGAGGAAGGGTCACTTTAGGAGCACCAGGGCCAGCTCAGAAAGCCCCACCAGAGCCAGGAGCTGGACACAGCTCCAGACAGGTCACTCCCACCAGGGCCCAGGATCCAGGGACTCGATCACAACATCCAGGTTTGGATCCTGGGTGTGGCACCAGAAGTATGAGGGAGCCAACTCTGCCTCCCAGCACCAGGGTGGGGCCAGGGAAGCTGGACAAATATTTATGGAGCATCTGTGTTAACCTTCCACGTGCAGGATGCTAGGACCCCTCTCAGTGGTTTCCACAGGGACTCTCTCCCCTACTCCATTTTTGGTATGGAAATTTTCTACCAGAAGCAGAAGCCTGTGGGTGCAGTCTGACCTCCTGTGTGCTCCTCCTTTAGCACTGGCTGTAGGTTAGAACTGATGCTGTGACCAGGGATAAGTCACGTCCTGTCTTGGGGCTTCAGTTTATCTACCTGCAACATGAGGAGACTGAGCCTGCTCTGTACACAGTGATTTTCATTGGTTATAGCCTTTTGCTCAGCCTGTGATTGCCATGGGAACAGCCCAAATCAAAAGCAGACCCGGCAGGCAGGGGTGTCACCCTCTAGCCTCTGACTAAGGTGGGCTTTGTCATTTTGTCTGCTCAGCATCCCTCTTCTTTCTTTTTTATTTAGGAAGATCAGCCCTGAGCTAACATCTGTTGTCAATCCTCCTCTTTTTGCTGAGGAAGACCGGCCCTGAGCTAACATCCATGCCCATCTTCCTCTACTTTATATGTTGTACACCTCCACAGGATGGCTTGATGAGTGGTACGATGTCTGCACCCAGGATCTGAACCAGTGCACCCCAGGCCGCCGAAGCGCAACATGCCAACTTAACCGCTGCGCCACTGGGCCTCCTCTTTCTTATTCTAGTAATAGCATCCCTTTTCCTTTAGGGAACTGTCCTTCCATTTTCTAGATCATTCTGATGGGGCAGCCAATTGCAATACCTGTCATGGGGCACATGATTGAAATTGGCCAATCACATTCTCTTCCATGATTTGACCCTAAAGCAGAGACACACAGTTATAACTGGACCATCCAAAGGCAGCTCCCCATAGATACCTACTCCAAGGAGTTCCTGGGGCTGAGAGCCCCATCTCTGCCTAGATTCCTGACCTTCTTGATAGCTACCTGTTAAGTTCTTATTTCTATTCTGTTTGCTCCTAAAATCTCTCTGGTAACCCCATTCTTTTATTATGTACAAATTAGTCAGAGTCCTTGTTACTTGCAACCAAAGAACCCTAATTTATATACAAACCAAGAGAGAGAGGCCAGGTGGATGAAATGCTGGGCCCCTCCTCTCTGCGGCCCTCTCTCCTTTCGGGACCCAGGGCAATTGGCTCAGCTCTCCAACAGCACTTGGCTCATGTCAGAGACATGGTGGGGTAGAGTCTGTTTGCTCCACAAGACTGCATGTCAACAAATGAGCAGAATTGTAGCCCAGATACAGATGTTTCAGGGTCTTGTACACCATAGGTGCTCAGTTACATCGAATCAAGATCTCACAGCTTGAAGCAGGCAACTCCAGTGGGGACAAAACTTAACAAGCATCAGGGGATAATACATGGAGGGCAGATATAAACAGCTACTGAACGCACCAGTGCTGGGCCAAGGCAATTCCCAATACACGCAAGTGATAAGTGTTAGGGAGAAGTGGTCACCATTCATTTCAGGGTGTTTTGGGGAAGGCCCACTCTGTCCCTAAAATAGCTCTTCCAGGGGTCGGCCTGTGGCCGAGTGGTTAAGTTTGTGTGCTCTGCTTGGGCGGACCAGGGTTTTGCTGGTTCGGATCCTGGGCGCGGACATGGCACTGTTCATCAGGCCATGCTGAGGCGGCGTCCCACATGCCACAACTAGAGAAAGACTCACAACTAAAATACACAACTATGTACTGGGGGGATTTGGGGAGAAGAAGGAAAAAAAATAGCTCTTCCATCTCTTCACGAATACTTCTAATCCCTGAAAAAAGAGGCAAAAGCACTCAGTTAACAGTTAGACGTAGGCCTGGAAATGCATCCAGGAGAGCAAGACAAAGTTTTCATTCACTCTGAAGTGTAAATGATGGGTGTAGACCCTTTCCTGAGGGTAGACCTGGATAGGAGGAAAGGGGCTGGGAGCATAATGGTTTTCAGGGTATGGAAAATGAACATAGGTTTGCAGGTGGAATGAGAGGAAGGGCTGGAGAAGAAAGCAGTACAAGCGTATGGGATACACATTAGCTTTGGCTGCAGGTTCTAGAAGCTGGCTCCGGCAAACTTAAGTGGGGAAAAAGAATTTATTGGAAAGATACAGGGTACTAAAGGAGGTGTTCAACAACCAGGCCTGGGAAGCCAGGGCCCCAGGCTGATCTGGGATTCTGGGCGGATGGAACTCATGGGCTGGCTGGTTCTGGATGATTCCAAGCCAACCGCCTTCTGTGGTCAGTAGTCACTCCACCCCAGATTAAAATTCCCCAAGAGAGAGTTTGATAGACTTACCTGGGGTCCTGTGCCTACTCTTTGGGGATAGAGGGGCGGGAGGGTCCCCATGGCTGACAGCCCCACCAGAAATGCCTGGAATTGGTGAGGTGGAGTTCCCCAAAGGAAAATTGAGTTTCTGTTGTAGGGAAGGAGTGCTGGGCATATGCACACAACAGATGTTCACTACACATGGCATGTCAATTTAGAGAGAAGGAGGATGAGTGGGGTGGGGTATGGGAATTTCCAGGACACTCCAGAATCTGCCCTGGGGGCCAGGCTCTTGCTCCAGCCCTGGATTCTCTGTCCCTCTTCCTCTCTCCCTATAAAAGCAAGCTCAGGGAAAGAACGCTGTTTTTCTGTTCTTGACAGCTCGATAGAATTCTCTCCTTAGCTTCCAGTCACGCTCGGCTCCTGCTAGAGTAATTACCACCCACCTGTTCCCCATGCAAGAATTCACAGCCAGTGGACACACATCTGGCCTGCAAAAGACATGCTTGGAAGTCTCCCAGGCTGCTTCGAACCGGCTGGGGACAGCATGGGGTCAGCCACCAATTCAAAGGCAAGGAAACAGCTGGCCTGAGAGCTGTGGTCACTGTGGCCTGAGCGGTTGCCCACCCCTCCTGTGCCAGGCAGCTTGATGGACGTGGGACAGGCGTGCCCTGGGACCTGAAAAACCCCTGGGACTCAATATTGGGCGCTATCCAATTCCTCCAGCACATGGCTGTCCCCCCTACTCCCACCCGCTTCTCCTATTGTAGGGAGGGGCTATTGCCCTGCCTTTCTTGTGATTCCTTTCTCTTCCCACTACTATCCACATTACTCCCTTCTGAGCACCCTGGAAGTTAAGAAAAGGCCAGGCAAGATTTTAATGAGGAAGACCAGAAACATTTTGGTGGTGAAAGTAACTGCATCCAAGTTTTAAAGATGTGAGTGCAGAACTGGACGGGCCTGAGACAGCCTCTAGGCCAGTGGTTTCCAAACCTTTCAAAAAATGTAGCAGAAATCTTTGTGCAGTATTTCAGCATTCAACAAATATTTATTGAATATCTACTGTGTGCCAGGTGCTGTGCTAGAGGACACAGCAGCAGCAATACAGACCTGATTCCTGCCTTCATGAGCTTACAGTCTCGTGGGGTAGGCAGACATTGAACAAATAATTAGGTAAGTAGATCAATAATGAGTTAAATCGAAGTAGAGCTATGAAAAAGATGTATGCAGCTAGGTAGCGTAATATAGACTTGGGGGTAGAGGGGAAGGCATTCCCATAGAAATGACATTTGAGCTGAGATCCAAAGGGTGAGTAGGAAATAAGAAAAGAGATGGGGGAAGGATGGTCTAGGCAGGAGATATCATGGGAAAAATCTCCAAGGCAGGAAAGCCCTTGAGTTGGAGGAAATTGCAGAAGCTGGCTGTGGTGAAGCCAGGCAAGCAGGGTGGTGGAGGCTGATGGTGACAAGACGCAGGGACCAGACCGCCAAGGACTCATGGACCAGCTCAAGGATGAAAACAGGAAACGGGAGATGCTGTGGCTGAAAAGGGGTCCATCCCTGACTCCCCCTGACACACACACACACATCTCCTTGCCTTGTACCATCTGAGACATCTCAAGACATCCACAGGGTTCATCAGAACACAGCTTGGAAACCACTAAACTGGCCCTGGTTTTCATTTTCAGATGCCAAGAGTGAGACGTGATGGCTATCCACTCCTAGCGCTCTATTAACTCTGAGCACCTAACCCAGCCTCCCTGGAGAGAAGGCTGGCCCGGTGTGATCTGGGGACAAACTCCAAGGACACTGTACATCTTAATGTTTCAAGGAGAGGGGCAGTCTCAAGAGCCAGTGTTCAGCATGAGGGATGGGACCGAAGGATGGGATTTTGCCCCTTGACTGCTCTGGGCCCTCAGTCTTTCCCCCTGTGCTGGGAGAGTCCCTGACCCCCTTGGCCTCCCCTCATCACTCATCCTAAGACACAGGAAGGCTGCCTGCCAGGACGGCAGATCCCACTCAAGCTCTGGCCTCAACATTCCTCTCCACCCGGGGGTCAGGGTCAAGTGTGGGGTATTTTCCCAAGCCCTGGGGAGCAGAGGCGCCTCCTGACATCTATAGCTACTGCCCCCGGCTAGAAGGGCAGCTACCAGGGAAGACAGGCTGGAGAGGAAGCAGCCAGCTGGCTCTGGAAGCATAGCTGAAAGGGGAAGGGGCGTAGGGTGGAGGGGCATGAAATATACTAGCTTCAGCCCCGCAAAGTAGAAGTAGAAGCTGGTGATGGGAAAAGGGGGTGTGTGGCAGGAGTCTGAGCTGAGGCTGGGGTTTCCCTGCCTAACCCCGCTGGTCCTCATCTAACTAACCCCGGGGTCTGGCCTCTCTGGAGACGTCACTGGCCTGTCTGCAGCTCCTGGGTAGAAGCCAAAGGCAGCCACCAGCCTACAGACAGCAGCCGGACCAAAAGCCCCCAGCAGGGGCAGGCATTGCAGGAATTGCAGACCCCGTTGCAGCCCTGCAAGGGGTGAAAGGCTAAACAGGTCAGGCTGGTGGGAAGGTTCTGAAGATGAAGGAGGAGTCAGAGGCAGTTGCCTCTGGGCCAGATCAGGAGTAGCTGCGGGGAGAGAAGTCTCTTGGGGCCTGGAAGGTGGTTCCATCAGCCAAGGCTGGCCTGGGGCTACACTGTGCTACAATAGCCTCCTTCCTTGCCACTTCTCCCCGCTGCCACTCATCTGGGCACACTGCTCTGTGAGCATGGGACACTGCCATCCTGCCATCCTCCCCCAGAGGAAGACCGGTATAGAGGAACAAGGGAGCCAGTGTCAGAAGGCCTGAATTCAGGTCCTAGCTGCTCCCCATTGTAGCTGTGTCATCTTCAGCAAAGAAGTCAACCTCTCTGAGACTCTGCTTCCCCTTCTGTAAAAATGGGATGAATAAGACCTACCTTGTAAGACTGTAAAAATGATTGAATGAGAAAATGAAAGTAAAGATCTTAGCTCTTATTTAGTTATCCATGGATACTCCTAATGGGACAGGGAGAGAGGAGAGGAGGAAATGGGGAAGACTGGGGGGGACTCTGAATTTTCAAGATGGGGTGCTTGATGAGCGGGGTCGCTTCCAAAAGTTTCAAACCCCGTTTGCAACCTAGAGGCTGGGCTGGATAGCGGGTGGTGAGGGCCCGAGGTAGGGAAAGTTATTCCCTATTAAGAAGAAAACAGAAAGAGGGAAGTCAGATCTCATAGCACATGTCAGCCAATAGCCTGGGCAGACAGCATCTCCTCTGGAGGAAGGGCTGGTGTTCTCCACTCTCTTGCCCTCTGGCAGCCTCTTAGGTCCTGTTTTCCTCGTTAAGTGTAGCTGTAACCTGGCCCCCTTTACACTGCTGATACAAGGTCCAGAAACAATTCAGTTCCCAAAAAGACAGCATCAGCTCCTTTCAACATCACCTCTTGACTAGATCAACAAGGTGGGGCTGAACTTAGGATAGACCGCAGGGAGTCAGGGCAGAGAGCACTAACTCCTGCGAGTGGAAATCGGGACCCAGCGAACTCACTGTGTGCTGAGCAATGCTAAGCATCATGGACACTATAAAACAGAAAAAGCTACTATTTGTTAAGCACACACTATTTCCCAGGCTTTGGGCTAAGCATTTATGCATTATCTCATTTAATCCCCATAACAGCATTATGAAGTTGATACCATTATTATTCCCATTGTACAGATGGAGAAACTGAGGCATGGGGTAATTAAGAATCTTCAGCAAGGGGCTTATAATTAGTTGGAGAGGCAAGACTATGGGTTAATACTCTAGGTGAGAAGAGAACAGAATCCAAACTGCTCCCCAGCATCCCAAGTAGCCCGCTTCTCAGATTCGCGTCACCATCTGCCTCAGTTTCCCCAGATTTCCAGCTGCCACCGTGGTGGCCAGGCTCAAATGGCAGCCCTCACTCACTGTTTTAGGGATGGACGTGCTCATTTTCCCAAAGTTCAGCCAAGGCATGATGGCTTTCAAAAGGAGCTTATCTAGAAAACAGGAGAAAACAGAACAAAATTAAAATATAAAAAAGCCAAGAATCTTGCAATAGAAGTGTTGATAAAGCAGTTTTTATGTCCTAAGATAAGGAAAGTAATAATAGCTATTGGTTTTGCCAAGTATCAGACACTACACTATGCTTTTGATATATGTTATTTTCTTTCATTCCCAAGGGTGCCTGATGAGACAAGTATTATTATCCTCATTTCACAAATAAGGAAACACATGTTCAGAGAGGTTAAGCAACTTGTCCAGGTCACACAGCTTGTAAGGAGTGGATCTGGGAGCCAAACGAGCCTTTGCTCTTAACCATAAAGGCTATGGGCATGGTGGGTACTGCCCTCCCGGCTGACAGGCCTCTTGCTTCCAGGCCTCATTTAGGTCCAATGGAAGGATCTGACTAAGCCATCCAGATCCTAAACCAAAGGGTTTCAGCTTGGCCCCACTGCTCCATCTGATAGGTTTTCAGCTTCGCACAGGAAAGAATCACAACCCTTTTCCTCCTGGACAAGGCTCGGAAATCCTTGGCAAGTCTGTACCTTCCAGTTCTGTTTCCAAGTTCCCACTTGTGAAGACCGAAACAAAACAAAGCAAATGCAAAAACTAACCAATAAATTAAAACCTTAGTATTTGCACTTGTCCTTCATTTCAAACTATCCTCATGACATTGTACAGTTTCCACAATATTTCATTGGTTAATCATTGGGCTGATGGTTCCTGAAGCCCAGAGGTAATGTGAGTGAAGCCCTTAACCCAGTGCCGGACACATAATCAGCATCAACACATTAATGTTGTGATCATTATTGAGAGACCTCTTCCTGTGATCACATCGGCAACTTATCCTTGACTCCCTTGGTATAAAACAGTATAAAATAAAGTATTAATTACTAATTGAGACCAATAGCTATTGATAAGTAATATTTACTGAGCAGTTATTGCATCCAAGATTTTAGTTTATGTAGCTTACATTCGTTCTCTCTTTTAATCTTCATAACAACTCAATGACATAGGAATTTTTATTATCTCCCTTTTACAGATGATGAAACTGAGGCCTGGAAATAATAAGTAACCTGCCCAAGGTCACACAAGTCCCAAATGGCAGGACTGGGATTTGAACCCAGAGAGCTAAGTCCAGAACCAGCACTGGTAACCTCTGTGCTCTACAGGCTCTGACGATGAGTCTGCCAATAAGATCACAGAGGGTCGAAGAAGGAAGATGTCATTGTGTACTAGGGTAGTTGGGGAAAGCTTGCTGGAGGGGGTGGGCCCTGCTGGACTCTGAAGGAAGGACAAGATGAGTAAAGCAAGAGAGAGAGAAGTCTTAGGCTGGAAGGTTATCCCTGAAGTCTCATGGGACCCAAAAAGAGGACATAAGGACCCATCCTTGGACCCCAATGGATTGCTACCCCTCTGAAGCAGTGTCATTTGGCCAATTTGGCTGTCCAAGAAAGGACTCAGAGCTTGAACAGGAACCTACAGGCTCTGCATGGTGTCTCCAGCATGAGAATGGAGAGGGAGAATGGCCATAGATCCCCTGGGAGGCCTCTGGCATAGGGTCAGCCAGATAAGATTGACCCCCTGTCATCTCCACATTGACCACAAGAGTTGCTTTTAGGAAGTCGTTTGCTTTGCTATGACTGTGGTAGGGCTGCCCCGGGAGGTATGGACACAGAGGGGCCCATGGGCATGTGAGTCTATAGGAATTCATAGAAATCTTAGGGAGAAGCTTAAACTGCACTTAAGCCATAAAAATGGCTTGGGGCTGGGGTGGGGGTTGGGGGGGGAGAGGATTTAATCTAATGTGTCACATAAGCACTTCCTTGCCTAGGAGCTGGTCAGAGGGATAGCTTCAGGGAAAGCGGGCCACTGCTGGCCAGTGGAGGTCTGAATGAAAACTTGTATGCAACCCCAGACCCAGGCCTGGCTCTCACAGGTGCTCATGGAATTTCTGAGTGTCAGTGACTCTGTACCTGTCCCTTTTCACTTAGCACCAGGCTGGCCTGGCCCAGCAAGGCTGCAGCTAGAGGAGGCCTTGAAAGAAATGGCTGATACTTTTGAGAACCAGGCTGAGGCCAGACGGTGTGAAAAGCCTAGGAGATCCTCCCCTGGCTCCTGTCACACGTGCTCTCTAGCTCTCACTGCACAGTTCACTTTCTGACCTTTACTGTGGCCACGTACATACACATTTTGCTCTCCTACTATGCTTCAAGTTGCTGTCATTCAAAGTGTGGTCCATGGACCAGCAGCATCAGCATCACCTGGAAGCTTGCTAGGAATGCAGAATCTCAGGTGCTGTCACAGACATATTGGATCAGAATCTGTATATTAACAACCTCCCCAGTGATTTGAATGTACATTAAAGTTTGAGAAACACTGCTACTTGCAAGCAGGAGTTATCCCTGTCAGAGTTATCTTTGTCCAAGTAAGCTTTTGTATCCCGTGACAAATAAAAATGGCAAGCAATAGGATATATTGGAGTATACGAGGAAGCCATTTGGTATAAACCTAATTCGGCCTGACTTTGTTTTTTTTTCCAAAAAGGGCCTGACTGTGGCCATTGAACATGCATTGTATATCTGCTTAGACATTTTGAGATAAAGATGCAACTTCTCTCTCCCTCCCAACGTTGGCATCTCCTTAAAGATTAAGCATCTTTCTTTAGGCTGGGAACTGATTGCAGCGCTCATCTGTGACCGCCCAGCTCGAGGCAACACACCTGCCACCCCGCCGCGTTCACTGAGACAGCAGACCTATCTGCCGTTTCCATCAATCGCTGTGCTGACAGAGCAGCCTCGTGACTATTGTAAAAGGGACATTTCAATCATATGTGAAACATACTCTTTGAGGGTATATAACCACCCTGTATACCCCCACTTCTTTGGAGTGCTCTGTTCCTTTGTGGAAAGACTCTCCCGGGTTATAATCCTCAGATTGAAGCTCAGAATAAACTCACCCAAATTTTCATTTATAGATTGGTTATGGATTATTTTTGTCGACACCCATGTGCTTGGCAGTAAGTAGGTACTCAATAAATGTGTTTTAACTTTTTATTTTGAAATAATTTGAGACTTAGAAAAGTTGCAAAAATAGTACATGTTGACATATACCCTCCACCTGGCTTCCCTAATATTAATAGCTTACATAACCATAATACAAGGACCAAATTAACACGGGTAAATTAACAGAGGTGTGAGACTATTAACTAAACTGCAGGCCCTTTTTGAATTCTGTCATTTCCCCCCTAATGTTCTTTTTCTGTTCTAGGACCCCTGGTGGCATTTAGTCGTTGAGTCTCTTGGGTCTCCTCTAATCTGTGACAGTTCTTCAGTCCATCCTTGTCTTTTATGACTTCAGCTTTTTTAATGAGTCCCCCTCAGTTATTTTTTACTTTGTCTCTCAACTTGAACATGTGTGATGTTTTCCTGTGATTAGATTGAGGTTATGCTTTTCAGGTAAAAACACCACAGAAGTGATGCTGTACCCTTCCCATCTCATCACGTCAGGGGGTACGTGGTGTGGACATGTCTTATTACCGGTGATGTTACCCTTGATCACTTGGTTAAGCTTGTGTCTGCCAGATTTCTCCAGTTTCTCTACTATAAAATTACTACTATCCTTCCCTTAGTAATCAATAAGTAGCTTGGTGGGAGGAGATCTTTTGAGACTATGCAAATATCCTGATTCTCCTCAAACTTTCTACCACTGATTTTAGCATCCAACACTGGTGGATCTTGCCTACCATGATTATTACTGTTGTGTTTGCCTAATGCTGATTTTGTATGTCCCTCATTACTTCTATATTTATCAATTGGAATTCTTCTGTAAAGAAGAGCTGTTCCTTCTTTTTTATTTTTTTCCGAAATTTGTTTTTACTTCAGTAGGGACTCACGGCTATTTATTTTATTCTATGGGCTATAGTCCAATATTACTATTACTTGATTTTGTTGTTCAAGTTGCGTTCATCCATTGGGAGCTCCCACAGGTCAGCTCCTGTGTCCTTTCACCACGCCCCATCCCTTTCCCAGCACTTCCTTATTTTCTGGCAACACAAGATGTTCCAGACTCATCGTGTTCAGTAAATATTTTTGGCAGCATGCAAGAGAAGGTGCATGTATAGGACTCAGTCCCTCTGTGACCCCCAATAGGAAGCTGTATCCAATTCCATTTTCAGTTGGGAGGAGGCACAGGAGATGTTCTGATGCCTCACAGAATCACTCACTTCCACTGGCCTATGAGGGTCAAGGAAAACTGGAGAAACTGAATCTGAAGACAGAAGAAACATTATCTATGGAAATTTTAGGCTGGGAATTGGTCTGCCCTGAAAGTCCAACTCAAGGACTTTCCACATCCACCAGGCAGTAGGAGGCTGGAGCCAGACACCCAGGTCTGAACTCCGGTTCTGCTACTTACTGTGTAACTTCCCTGAGCCTCAATTTCCCCATCAGTAAAATACAGGTGATAATAACAGTCCCCCTTGTGGAATTGTGTAGTGACTAAATTAGTTAAATTGCTTAGAACAGCCTGTGGTACACGTAAACATTCAATAATCATTGGCCAGGAGTCTGGCATTTCCAGCAATGACCTCAGCCTGCTGAATTCGTTCAGCAATTATTTATTGAGCATTGCAGAATGCACTGTTGTGAGTAGGTTCTATCAGTGAACAACAGAGGCAAAGTCAGTGCTCTCATGGAGCTTACATTCTCCTGGAATAAAAATAGCCCCCGAAATAAAAATAAAAATAGCCCAACCCCTGGGCTAGTGGCATAGTGGTTAAGTTCGCATGCTCTGCTTCGGCAGCCTGGGGTTCGCGGGTTTGGATCCTGGGCGTGGACCTATACACTACTCATCAAGCCATGCTGTGGCAGGGTCCCACATACAAAACAGAAGAAGATTGGCACAGATGTTAGCTCAGTGACAATCTTCCTCAAGCAAAAAGGGGAAGATTGGCAACAGTTGTTAGCTCAGGGCCAATCTTCTCCACCAAAAAAAAAAAAAAAAAGAATAAATAAATAAAATAGCCCAATTCTACAAAAAGCTATAATACTTTTTTTTTTTCTTTGAGGAAGACTGGCCCTGAGCTAACATCCGTGCCCATCTTCCTCTACTTTATATGTGGGACACCTACCACAGCATGGCTTGCCAAGCAGTGCCATGTCCACACCTGGGATCTGAACCGGCGAACCCCAGACCGCCAAAGTAGAACGTGTGCACTTAACGCTGTGCCATCTGGCCGGCCCCTGTAATAGTTTTTAAGACAGTAGTGGGAAGATGGGAACAGCTTTAATCCACCAAAACCATTCACCCTTTTCTGGTAATGGTATTAATTTTCTTCTGGGGGACTACCCCATGGTATCATGGGATTGAGGTCTTAGCCAGTGAAGGCATTGTATCATCCTAACCACAGTGATTGGTTCAGGCAACAACACATGACCCAATCAGAACCAGCAAGACTTTTGCACTGGGGTTCTGAATGGTCGGTCAGGACCTGTGAGCTGAGAGCTGGGTGGGGGTGGAGGGACATGGCCTGAGAATAAGCCACCACCACTGGGGGCAGAGCCAAGAGTGGAGGGAAATCAAGTCCTGATGACATTGTTCAAGACCGGGTCAGGAATGGTCCCGAAGTCTGTCCTATTCTGAACTTTTCAGTTACATAAGCCAAAAAATTCCCTGTTACTACTTCACTGAAAGAGTCCTGAGCTTACTTCAGTCTCACAGAAAGTTGACACCTGACCAGGAAGCTGGATGCTCTTCTGAGCCCCTGTTCCAGCTCTGAGCACTTCTTAGTTTCCTGCCTTGTCCCCAAGTGGAAACCATCTCACACACACACGTCACCACTCCATCCCACTTCCCACCTCTGGCCCACTCACAACTATTTCCTCCCAGAGGAGACCCCTGCCCAAGGACAGTCATCAGCCTCCCCTCCCCCATCCTCCGGAGCTGGAGCCTCTCCCTGTGCTCACCTTGCTGCCTCACCCAGCAAACTCTTCTGCCCAAGCCTCTCCTTCCGAGGAAGTCTGGCTGAATTCCCAGCCCTCTGTCTTGCCCTTTGTGGCCCTGCCTCCTCCTCTCCAGCAGGACTGAGGGGCACTGCCCAGTACCAAATGGCCATTGAGAGAAAGCCTCCCCCAACCTGAGCAGTAACCCTGAGGCTCCCATCCTGGCAGGCCTCCTTATCATTACCTCATCTCCCTGGGGTCTTCCTGTAACCCCGGGCCAGGGCAGCATCAGTGCTGACTCAAGGATGTTTGAGCTCTCCCATCTCCTGGTAGAAGCCATGTCCTAAGGCAGACCAGGGGAACCCAAACTTCCACTTCCTTTGAGAAGATTTCCATCTCCCTTCTCCAAAAATTCTACGGAATTTACTGTCTAATCTACTTCATCATGCTGTCCTCTAACTCCTTTCATGTTAACTTTCACTCAGTATAAGACTTGCCTTTTGACTGACTGGTGTCTTACTCTGCTCAGGCTGCCATAACAAAATACCATAGACTGGGTGGCTTAAACAATGGGAATTTATTTCTCCCAGTCTGGAGGCTGGGAAGTCCAAGATTAAGGGGCCAGCAGATTCAGAGTCTGGTGAGAGCTCTCTTCCTGGTTTGCAGAAGACTGCCTTCTTGCTGTGACCTCACATGGCAGAGAGATAGAACTCTGGTTTCTTCCTCTTTTTATAAGGACAATAATCCCATTATGGGGCCCCACCTTCATGATCAAATCTAAACGTAATTACCTCTCAAACCCCACCTCCAAGCATGTCACACTGGGGATTAGGGCTTCAGCATACGAATTTGGGCAGGGGGTGGGGGTGGGGGACACAAACATTCAGTCCATAGCAACTGGACGGTAAGCCGAACACAGTGTTCAGTGAACACTGAATGAAGAAACCAGTGGTTGAAGAAATGAATTATTGAATGAATGATGAAAAAAGTGAATGAATAAATGAATAGACTAATGAGGAAAGGCAGGGATAGGACAGGGATGGAGTGGCAGAAGGGTCAAAAAGCCCCAGAGGAGGTGAGGCTTGGGCCCAGGGAGTGGAGGGCCAGGGAAAGATGGACAGGAGGATGGGGCAGAATGGCAGGGGGGAAACAGGTGCCACCAGATCCCTCAGCCTTGTGTTTACGTAAAAACCTGGGGCTTGGGCCTGAGCTCTTTTACAGAGCCTATTTACTAGCTTTTATAAACTTTTTTTTTTTTTACACAAATGCCGTTTGTCAAGGACATTGTGCATTTTGCTTTGATATGGCCAGTCTTGATGGCTGAGGGCTCTGCTCCACCCCCAGATGCAGGAAGGACAAGCTGGCCATGATGCCAGCACACCAGCTACAGCCTCTGGGGAGTGGCCCGAGAGGTCCAGTGGACTTGGGGTGCCCCCGGAAAGCCCTTCAGTGAAGATGTCAAGTCGTCTCCAGGTCAGAGCCAGAGGGCCGCTTTCTCCCTTCCAATGGCTTCCTTTCTTCACCCTCTGCCACCCACTCCCCATCCCTGGTTCTGCACTGGCACTGCCAGAGCCTGTGGGGCCCCACACAACCCAAGAGAGCCGCAGATGTCTGCACGGATTTGCAGCCGCAAATGAAAAGCCATGGTTTGTTTTGAATGGATTGTGGCTCGGGAGAGAAAGCACGGGGATGCAAATCTGCCATGAGTGGGATGCAGATGTGAAGCAGATGTGGGGATGTTGAAGTCCTGCTCCAGCGCCTAAGGCCCACCTTGGAGAACTCATCCCTTTCCCTGTAGAAGGCTGATGGGCAAGCTGGGCGTGGACCCCATGTGAGCCCCAGCTCAGGGCCCCGTCTGCCCAGGTGTTGCCCCTACTTCTCTGTCTTTCATTTGACTTTCTCTTCCATTCCTGCAGGATATGTCTGTCCTTCTAGCCTCTACTCTGTCTCTCTGCTCCTCTCTCTTTCTCTGTCTCCCAGCCTCTGTTCCTCTCACTCTGTCTCTTGTCTTCAGGTCACCGCCTGTCTTACTCTGTCTCTTGCTCTCAGACAGTCTCTGACTCCACGTCTATCCTCGGTCTCTGGCTCTCACTCCCTCCCGCTTCCTGGCTGCTGCCCAAGGGCAGTGCTCCTACCCTCCATGCTTGGATAAGTCTGCCAATCAGCTTGAGCCCCTGGGGTGAGGAACAGGAAGAACAGGCTAAGGGCAGACAGCAGCCTCGATTCCATGAAGGAAGGCAATTTTAAGCCAGAGAGGCATGGGCAGGCTGAGACCAAGAATTTCTCACTTTCCTGCAGGGCTGGATATTTAGTCTGAGTTGGGGAGGGCAGGTGACAACCAGCCTGGAGCTCCCAGGCCTGCTGCAAGAGCAGCTCTGTTGCAACCCCTCCCCAGCTTGAGGTCCACTTCCATGCGACATCTCTCTCCTCCTCTCCTGGACCCTGCCCACTCCAACACCAGGGAGAGGCAGCACTGCTGGGCACCCCGGTCACCGTTTCCCCCAAGGACACAGGCCCAGGTGAAGGGCAGGCAGGCCACGACGGGGTGTGTTTTGTATCCCCCACTGTGCTCCCAAGAGCAGAGAGCTGCCTTTCTCGTTCAACCCGTGTGGGGCCTCAAACACTCTCCAAAGGCAAATGCGTTTTTTCTTTGGCTTGTGTACAGTCTAAATACTTTATCCAGTTGATATGGGCTCCACATCCAGTTGTCTTATTTTCCTTTATGGGTCTGTCCACAGCCCTCTGAGCTCTTAGGCAGGACCTCGAGACACATTCCAGAGGCCACTAGTGATCTCATACATAACTTGAAACTCATGTGCAGGCTGTGAATGCTACATAACTTTCAGGAGGAACTTGAGAGACACACTGTAAGCCATCCCAAAATAGGCTGCTGTCATTCCCAGGAGACTGGACCGCTTAGAGGGCAATTTCACAAACGCTTCTGTGGATGTGATATGAGGATGCTATCAGAACATAGCTGGGGCCCATCACCCTGGCACTCTCCAAGTCTCTGCTCAGGGCTGCCTTATCCTCCCAGCAGGCATCTGTTCCAGGACCCAGGGGCATCCTGCAGTCCCTAGCACTGGGCTGGCACTGAGGGGGCATCACCACAGCGCCACATCATGAGTCGTGGTCCCTGGAGGTACGACATTTAGTGTGTGGCTGAGCCCTTGGTTCTGGAATCCTTCATGCATTGACCAATTACACACTGATGTTGTGCTAGGCAGTGGGTGTGACTGGTGAGAAACCAGACAAGGTGCCTCAGCTCATGGAGGAAGGAAACAGGGTGGTGAGACTGGGGTAATGAGCAGGGAGGACCTGGCGGAGAGGGTCGCAGCTGGTGCAGCTCACAGCAGGTGTCTCTGACTTTCAGGTGCTTCACCCATGAAATGGGGGCAGTAACAGGGCGGTTTTGAGTATTCAATGAGATAATCAACACATAGTGACTAGTGGTGATAACAAACCACAAGTAAGGACCAGGGAGCTAAGCAGTTAACAGCAGCAGACAAGGCATAGGTGTAACAGATGCTGTCACTACTCTACTCACGTCTTCAGGTCCTCGTCTCATTTCAGGACACCCCTGCCAGCACCTGTCCCCAGCTGCTGGAACATGCTTTGGCCACCTGAATGGACGTTAGAGAAGTGTCCGGGAAGTTACTTCCCTCAGCCCCTATGGGCAGCCCCTAACCAACAGCTCTGCATGTGCGGTATAAACAGCTCCGTCTCCCTGCACCTGACATGAAAGGAGGTGTGACAGAGGAGAAATTGAGGTGGAGACAGCAGTCTGGACTTTTCTGTGGGTTGGGTTTCAGCCACGCCATGTGTTTGCGTGTGAGTGTGAGGGAGGAGGCTGGCTCACTGTTGTTCCGGGCTCTCTTTGTCTTTGGTGAGCCTCAACCCTGAATCCACCAGGCAAGGCTGAGGAAGGATGGCAAACAGGGCCTGTGGTCAGAGCTCACAGTGAATTTAGGCCCCCAGGTTGGACTTCAAAGCAGGAGACATCAGTAACATAAGCCCCTTTGCTCCTCTTCTTTTGCATTTTTGTTTAATTTACCCCTTAATTTTTAAACCAAAACTTCTTCTGAAAAAATTCCAGGTTTGTGTTTGCTGAATAGAAGGGCAAAGGGATTTAGGTACACGCAGGCCAGGCCAGTGGCAGGCATCAGATCATCCCAAGGGGTGGGCATGGTGGAGGCAGGAGCTCTGCCAATGCCAGAGCCCGGCATGAGCCAGTGGAGCTGGGAAAGGCAATGCCAGCATTTACAGGAGGTTCTATGATTTACAAAACATCTTTTACATCCATTATCTCATTTGAACTTCACACTCCCTCTGTGGGGTACACTGTGTAGGTGTTAGAACCAATCTTTTCTAGTTAAGAGAGATTAAGCAATTTATCTAAGAGTATTCAACTGAGAAATGGCAAGGTCAGAATTTGAACCCAGATCTTCCAAATTCAAACCTACAACAAAGCCAAAGACAGCTGTGGATACTGGTTTACCACTGTTAAAAATACTAGCAATGATAATATCTACCGTTTTTTAGGCTTAATATGTGCCAGACTGTGCCAGAACTTTTCACGAATTCTCTTATTTAATCCTCACATCCTCTGACTTGAGCTGGGTTTGAAGGATAGGGAGGTCAGATGGACCGAGATGGGCAACACTCCTCGTGGAGTGCACAGCATAAATAAAGGCTCAAAGGCAGGCAGACTGGGCTTGTCCAGACCACACTCCCCATGCCTGCAGAGCGCTGTCCTACTAGTCAGGTAGGCTCCTAGGCCCTCTCCCCAGCACACTCTTCTCTCTTGGTGGAAGAGCCTGCTCTCATATAAAGTGAGCTCTGGCATAGCTCTCACAGCAGCATCTGGAAGAGGCCTGCAACCTGTTAGTACCCATATAGTTGCTTCTCTGAAGACAGAGGCCGGCCAGGGCAAGCTGGTGTGTTACTGAGGCTCCAACTTTCCAGCCAAGTGATGGGCTTGGCTCCCACCCCCTAGCTTTGAGGTTTGGGGTGCCTGGAAGCCCATGGGCCTTAGCCAGCTCTTGCCCTTGAGCTCCTCTTCCATTCCCCACCAGGCACCTCCCCCAGCTGATCTGGGTAGGGAGATGGAGGGGCATCCTGTCCTGGAGGTGGAGGTGGGAAGCACAAGCTCTGCCCTGACCAGCCGCAGAAACTTGAGGAGGCCCAGAATGGTGGGACTGGATGAAGAAGTGCCTGCCAGACTGGCTCCCCATGGTCCCAGAAGTCAGAGGCCCACACAGTCTGTCTTTGGTTTGCATGAATAGAACACTAGCAGCTCTCTTTCCAGCGTTCTCTGGATTTGACTGTCCTGTCCCCAAACTCCCCCTCCTTTGAGCTTGTGTGAGATGAGATATCAAAGGCCAGCTTGATACCTAGACTCATCACTGGACATGTAACCTGTGCCTCAGTCTCCTTATCTATAAAATAGGAACAGTAACCATCTTTACCTTGTAGATTGACATGAAGATTAAATGAGTTACAGGCAGTGCTTAGAATAGGGCGTGGCACAGTATTAGACATCGGCTATTTCTATTACGAGTTCTGAGATTGCTCCCTTAGGCTCCCAAGTATTTTCCCTTGGGGTGCTTCTGTCACTTCAAAAGGACTGATATTTCAGGCCAAGTATTAGACTTTTAAATTCCTCCTAGTGAGACTTTGGAAGCTCCTGTGACTAACGGCTAGCATTGGCTTTTTCTTCTCTCCTTCCCAGGCTGGTTTCATCACTCTGGCTCATGGTGTCTGTTTCAGCTCACAGGCAGCTGCTAGCTGGAGAAGAGGTGTTTACTACCTCATTAGCACCTCCCGACTGCTCATTGTGGGCACTAATCACTTCAGTTTGCTCCCTGTGGAGTGTCTCTGAGCTGCCTTTGAAAAGCAGCCATGTGATGGCACAGACTTCCCCAGCTGGTCCCAATTCCCTCCCTTAGTTGTTCCCTCTACCCAGAAAGTGAAACAACTTACTGATTAGATTTTGGTGATATACATGCAGATTTTTAAAAAATAGGTCAGACCCTTAATCCTTCTGTAGCACCTGAAACAAAACCTTTCAGCAGCTTTCCCCAGAGCCTTCCTCCTCCTCTTCTTCCTCGGCCCACACCTGCAGACCTGTCCCCTCCGCCTTCCCACCCACGGTCTGGTACAGGAATCAGGGAGAAGGCAAGGGCCCAAATCTGAAGCAGATGTTTGGGACGATGAGAGAGGTTGGGGTGGAGACAATAGGAAGGATGTGGACCCTGCTGGAACTGCTTGTTGCTCTGACCTACTGCCAAGGCTGAGGAAAATAGAGTGACTGTTCCTGGTTAAATACCCAGATTTTACTCACGCCAAACTTTCCTGGGCCTCAATCCTCAGAGTCTCTGGCTTTGCTTCCAAAGTTCTCCATATCCTTGTGCCAACCACTATCTTGGCCCCCTTCTCCCACCACGCTAAGCCCCTAAACCCAGCCTGACTCCCAAAAGTCAGAACTAGAGTTTTACTTTTTTTTTTTATCCCCCCCATAGTTAATCCACAATGACATTGGTGGAGACAAAACTGAAGACATAGTCTGACAGCAGAGTTTTGTGCTGCTTCTGAGTGTGAGACGCTGTCTGGAAAATATAGCTTGGATGTCAAAACAATAGAATTTTCAAGGTGTAAGGGGATCGTAAGTCAGAATTGTTGAAACCAGAACCATCGTGGAACAGGCAGATGCAATGCTGCTGTACCCATACCCACCTCCAGACATCTCCAGAGCTGCACACACGAGCCTGCCAGGATCCATTATGTCTCTCTAGTCTGACTGGGATAGCAAGTGCCAGATCTACAGAATGCCCAAGTTTATTCTGTTGCTTTGACTTTTTTAAGGAGACACAGGCTAGCATCATTATGAACAAGGTATTAGAGGAGAAATCCCTCTGAGAAGAGCCTGAAGGTTTCCCTAAAGGCAATGGCCTGAACCCAAGGCACATCCAGCTGCGATCCAGCTCAAAAGCTTGGGGAATCACCTTTAACATCTGCTTAAACCCCAGAGAACAGGCATCAGCTGCAGCCCACAGCAAAGAGATGACCAAGGACTCCAATCACCCAAGTTTGATTAAGATCAAAGAAAATTGTAGCAAAGCTCAGTGTTTCTGCCCACAGTGGTCACTCCCTACCAACCTCATGGCCGTTCATGAACTTGATTTGCCTCTTCATGCCTCTGGGTTCATTGGAATGGCATTACTGTCTTTCCTCTGCCATCCCTTGTCATTCTGACCATGGTACGGACCCTTCTGATTGCTGTTAGTGTCGGAGATACCTCCCTCTCCCCATCCACTTAAGATTTTAATTTCATTTACCGAGCTGCAGGCTACTGGCCAGTCCCCAGCTGCCAAAGTCAACAGCTCAGGTCTGCTTTGTCTGGGAGAGGAGGTTAAAGGGGGAGTAGGTCCAAAGATCCTGGAGTTCCTTTTCCCAGCCTTTCCCAGGACCTGCTCAGGTGACGGCATATTTAAGGCACAATGAGGGGCTTGCTCCTTGGGTCTCTTGGTTGGAATCTGTCTTTGTAAGGGTTCTTGCTTCTCTGAAAATCAACAGGGAGAGTAATTTCCCTCCCTTTGTATACGTGGAAGGAGCTAGACAAATTTCACTTGCAGCTGTTACTCTATACTATGGAAAGTCTCCAAATGCATAAACAGAAATGTTCCCCCCAAAATTAAACAGGAATGAGAAGCACGGGGGTGGGTGGTGATAGGTTTGGGTACTCAAGTCTTGGGGGAGGGAAACTCTAAGGAAAATGGATTGTTTATATGTCTGTCTCCCTTAACAAGACTGAGCAGCTCAGAGGCAGGGATCACATGCTATCTTGTGTGTCCCTAGCTCCCTGCACAGTGCCTGATACACAGGAAATGTTTGCTGAAGCGCGGAGATGCAAGAAACTAAAGGGAAAAGGCAGACCACAAACCCAGCGATGGAACTGAAACATCAGATTTTTGGGGTGGGGGAGGTACACTTATAGGAAATGAAATGACAATCTGGAGTAGGATTAGACCTAGGACTTACGAGAATGAGCACAAAATGATGACACACACATAATCTTCCTCTTACACAATAACACAACATTTTGTTTTGAACATAACATAAAAGCCATCAAAGGCTCTCCAGCTGGCTTGCAAACACTCTGATATCCCTGACTCTGCTAACGGGCAAACAGAGGAATATCTTGGCAACTCCTTTGAGTGGGAGTTCTGAGGAGAGAGGGAACATTGTTAGTCTGTAGAAAGAGGATGGGAAGATTCAGAAAGATTCCTTCATGTGCAAATCCATAATGCAGGTGAAGTGGGGGTTGCAGAAATGGTGACCTCATCCGAGAGGTGCAGGACCCCACACCCTAGAGACGATGCTGTGCTTATAGTTCCAACAGAATCACAGCCTTGTTTGAGGTGTATGTCTCCCTTTAACCCTGGAATTCTCAAAAGTATTTGCCTTCTCAGTGAGATAACCACCAGAAATTTGGCCTTTGCCAAATGGTGCTGTGTTTCACGTAAGGAGAGTTTAGAGACAAAAGATTTATTTAAATGAGCCTTTTTCTGCAGACTCAGTTACCAGAGATAAACATCAGGGTATTGTGTGGCATGTCTGACCTCATTCAAATTATTTCATTTCTATACGACCTATGGATTTTCCACCGAAGTGGGATATTAAAATTTCAGGATTTTTCCCTCAGTTATACACTTAAGGGTGTCTTGCATTCTTTATGCAGGATTCATTTAAACTTGGAAGTCATTTCACTCAAGTCATTAATTGGTATTCTATTAAACTTTCCACATGCAAAAGATTTTAAAGCCATTATCAATAGCTGTCTCTTAGAGTAGGGCCTTCTCGTAAATTCCAAATCCTGAAGTGACTAACAGGTAAACAAAGGTATAGTGTTCATCTGTCACACAGAGTCACCAAGTGAACATGAGGCAGTAAGTGAGCACTGGTGGCCCAGTGCCTGGGCTGTTTCTTAGTCTAAGCTAATCTGAGACAAACCAGCAATGTGGAAAGAGTTTGGGCTTTGACATGAAACAGACCCATGTTCAAATAACAGCTCTGCCATTTACTAGCTAAGGAACCTTGGCAATTACTTACCGTCTCAGAGCTTCAAGTGCATCTTGTGTAGAACGGAGAAAACAAGACCTACTTTGCAGAGTCACTGTCAATATAAGACAATATATATCACATTTCCTAGCATAAGGCAAGAGCTCAAAAAATGGCAGCTATTATCATGATTCAGAAGTCAGGTAGGTTAAGCAAAGTCAAGGGTAATTAGGTTGCCTATCACTAGGCTGCCTACCACATGACAGGATTGAGATGCAGTTCCCTCAAACACCTCCTCCAGCCTTTGAAGGGTCATATGAAGGAGGGACATGTCTCTTCTGACCTGAGGCCTTCTTCACAGGTGTTTGGGCTAAGTGTCTTCAATATCCATTGTCTCTGTTCTGCCTGGACATGGCAAGATGAGAAAAGAGCCACCATCCCACACCAGTCATCCACTCTAGCATCCTCTACTGCCTCCAGGTTTTTATAGCCTCCCACTATGGAAATTACCAGGGCCCCAAGCCATAGTCAATATGGTATCACATACACTACATATACAAAAACTTTTTTCCAAGAGTCCAACTTAGCCAATTTTCTTATTTAGTTAACAGCATCGTTTTGCAGGTCAGGAAACTGATATTGAAAGACTGTCTTGCCTAAAGTTGAACCATAGGAGTGAAATATGAATGTTCAAGCTCATCAATTCATGGCTCTCTATGCTTTGAGGGTCCCATTCTGCATACACTTGATGCAAAAGCGTCCAAGGGCATCTTCTTTGAGAAAAGGTCAAATTACAGGAGATGCCTATGCTGCAGGGGAGCCTGGAAACATAGGATACAAGTAGGTTCCTGTCATCAGGATGGGCCACCTAGTCAAGGACACAATGAGGTTTGTAAAAGAAATGTATCTTCTCACTTAGCTCCTTGAATAGTCCCAAACCGACTTCTTCCTAGAGTCATCCCTAAAAGATGAAGACCTAAGACCTTGCTCACTCAGAAAGTTGCCTGGTTTGCCAGATGAAGCAAGTCTAAGGCAGTCACAGCCATGAGAGACTACAAGGGCCATGTCGGCCTGTTAACTGGGAACCCTGAGGAAGTAGCAATCACATCCACAGGCTTCATCCTGCATAAATGATCCATCATCTCCTTGAAGAAAGGCTACAGGGGGAACTAGATGGGGAACCACACTGTTCTTGTAATGTGACTGGATGCTGTGGTTCTGTGCTGATGTGTTTGATCCCTGCTCCTAGAGGTACCAACACTGTTACTATTTCATATTTAAGAAGCTGCTGCAACTGGCTGGTATTAAGCCAGGGCTCTATTGATAACCAGGACAATTTTGTTAAAGCTACCTCTGATGTCTTATCATAAACCTACAGCTATCATTCCTCTTACTTCTAGTAAGAAACTATGTCCTCCACATCTCCTTTCCAGGAATTCACAGACCATCGTGCATAGACCACACCTGAGTCCACATCTCCTTTCCAGGAATTCATGGACCATCTTGTAAAGACCACATCTGAGTTCACGGCAGAGCACCAGGTCCCTGCTGTGGCTACCACAAAGTGTTTTTATATAGGCAAAGTTAAAGTGAATTGAATGGGAGTGGGGGGAGGGACCTATAACAAGGCATAGCCCAACTCTAGACAGCACCACTCCATCATGTATGAAGCAAAATCATCACAATATCCCCTGCAGATTTCTAAATCCAATGCGTTCACATTCCAAACAAACAAAAAAATTAAGCTCTCCAATAGCTCTGGGATGGCTTTCTGTTAAGGGAGTGCACAGATTCAGTACACCGAGTCAGAAATATTGGCTCATTCCATAGCTTTTGAGACAACTTAGTCCTGAGTTATTTTCAATACTACTACAGTTATATGATACTCAAGAAACTGCTACTGACCACCAAGGAGAATCACGATCCTCTCAGAGCCCACAAAACCTGTTCAGGGTATAAAAGCAAAAAAGCATCCAATTTAGAACATCTGGGGAAAAGTCTTCTCAGAGAGACCCTATAGTCTTTGAATATGATTCATCATATTCAGCATCAGGAATCTGAATTAGAGTCTCATGGGGCAATGATGGTCTCAGAAGACTTTTTAAACTAATTGTGACGTGTAGTAATTACTATGGAGAAACTGACCATGGTTAGCATCTTATCAAGAGACCACACGGGCTCTTATTTTTTTTTGCTGATGAAGATTAGCCCTGAGCTAACATCTGTTGCTAATCTTCCTCTATTTTATATGTGGGTCACTGCCACAGCACAGCTGACGAGTGGTATAGGTCTGTGCCTGGGATCTGAGCCCACAAACCTAGGTCACCAAAGCAGCATGCTGAACTTAACCACTAGGCCATGAGGCCAGGCTGCCAACACATGGGTTCTTTTTTCTTTTCCCCACCATGACTTTTAGGACAGGTTGTTTGAAAAGGGAATTGGTGAAATGATTATCATAAAAGTTGGGATAAGAGTTCCCTCTGGAGGTGTGGGATGACTTGCTCTACAGTGCTACAATGTCTTATTTCTTGACCTGGATGGTGATTACACGTTTTGCATCGTGGTTACATGTGTCTGTACTTAATAATTATTAAATTGTACATGCTTGTATGCCCTTTTTTGGGGTATCTATGTTCATCTCAAAAAGGAACTATTCATTTTTAAATAAAAGTATTACAGGATACCTAGAGCTGGTCTATTATGCTTGGGGGTCTAAGTGAAGCCAAACTAGAGGTAAGGGGCCCTCTGGTTCAAGCCACCTGCGGGAGAACCTCTACTGTGGTCCTAAGAGAAGTGTGGCTGGGCACAGGTCTGAGAGTTGTCTCTAAGGTGGTTGAGAGACGTCAGTGCACGAGAGGTTGAAGTTAGTATTTATTGTCTTAATTCAAGAACAATCCCACCAGCCTCTTGAGTCTTACAAATAACTTCATGATGGACTGAAATCACTCAGTGATGAATGTTCAGTGACCCATTCAAAGCCACAAGAGCAGCAAGTGTAAACGATGTAGAACTGTTCAGTAATCTGAAAATGTAAAAGTCAGAGGGATAGAATGTTGTTTGGGTTTTTAAGACCTCTCATATCCCTCAGGAGCTTAATGAGGTAGGAGTAGAATGAATGCTCTTCAAGAGCAGTTTTCAAGCTAAGATTCCAATTCACTTTGTCTTGCGGGGTGTGTGTGGGGGGGGGGCGGTGTAAAAATCTGTATTTTATTTATTTTATTTTTTTAAGATTGGCAACTGACCTAACATCTGTTGCTAATCTTTTTGTTTTTTTCCCTTCTTCTTCTTCCTAAAGACCCCCAGTACACAGCTGTATATTCTAGTTGCAGGTCTTTCCGGTTGTGCTATGTGGGATGCCACCTCAGCATGGCCTGATGAGTAGTGCCATGCCTGTGCCCAGGATCAGAACCAGCAAAACCCTGGGCCGCTGAAGCAGAGCACGCAAACTTAACCACTCCGCCATGGGGCCAGCCCCAAAAATCTGTATTTTAAAGTCAGTTCCAAAGGGGATGTTGTTTTGATTTTCCAGATTGGGAATTAACGTACAAGACACCATGATTACTTCCCCAAGAAAGGTAGTGTCCCTAATACTTTTCCTTCTAGGCCAAATCAGAGGTCTTCCTCTCTCTGCCAAGCTTACCTTTGGTTGGAAAAGAATTGGTCCCACCTGCCACCCACAAACCTTTGAGGAGCAGTGCTTTTGTCTGCTACATCCAAAGCCCTTGTGGGACGGTGGAAGGAATGCTGGGAAATAAACATGTGATTATATGCAAATCAGAAGGCTATACATCAAAGTGTTCACAGTGGTTACCTCTGGATGGTAGATGACTTATTTCCCGCATACTTTTTTATTTCCCAATTTTCTACACTGAGTTTCTTACCTAGTAAAACAACAACAGATGAATGTTTAAAAGATTGATGAGAACAAACATCCTCTGCTCATCCTCATTCCACCCTGAGCTAACTGCTTCTGGAGGAATTATTGGGGAAATGCAAAAACATTTCTAAATTTTTCTTTTCCTTCCCCACTTCCAATTTAAGTCCTGAATCGCCACTTAAAGTAGTCATTTGCTCCTCAGTCCTTTTAAACATTTATTTATTTACTGTACAAAATATTTACACTATCACTGCAACTGTCTGGCCCTTTTTTCTGGCCTGACGAATTTGCAGCAGGGCTTGGTCTCTGCTGAAGTTCTAGAAACACACTGACACTCTCCTTGGTGTTCACTTGGTGCCTGATCTCCTTCAAAGACACGAAAAGCCCAGGTGGTTTGCTGGGCCCCGCCCCACCCAAGAACCTGCACCACAGGGCATAAATAAAAGAACTGGCCAAAATAAGAAATGTGAATAGAAAATTACCCAAGAAGTAACAGCCACTCTTCCTTCTCTCCAACATACTGTACCTTTTCCTCACACTGGCTAGTACCAAAGCAGGATTAGGGAAAAAAAGGTGAAAGGCCAAAAAGAGCAAGGATAGTTTTGAATAGAGTTAGGAGAGAGGGAGTAAACTGGAAGAATAGAAAACCACAACAGTACCAAAGAGGTTTGTTCAACAAAGACCCTGGGGCTAAGGACCACCGCATGGACGCAGTTGCTACAGCAGGGCTGCAGTGGTGCCCAGGATGCTCTGAAAAGTGCTATGACTAGAGTTCAAAATGACAGATCTAGCCAAGAAAATCAACTCGAGCTCCAGCATCAGTCTCTGGAGGGCTGCTGGAGAGGAGAATGCAGAATCTAGAAGAGGAACAACTGCCAAAGACAGCAGAACCAGCCCATGTGCCCCCAGCTGGAAACCCCTCTCTGGGCCCGAGGGGCAGCATCGTGTTTCCCAGGTGAAACTTGCCTGTACATATCCCATGGGAAAACATTGGGGGAAGCAGCAGCACCTTGTCCTGGTCCCTGAGGAGTGCAGTGACCATGTGGCATGGAGGACCCCGGGGGTAGAGAGGCCCTGATGCTAGATCCTGGACCCCAAGGATGAGTTAGGTCAGCACCCATGCCAAGGACAAATGACAACTGTGAAGAAGTGAGGTCAGGCAGGAACGGTAGCAGCTCAGGAAGGCTTGTTCCTCATGATCCCTGGGAACAGGAGGGCTCAGACATGCTTCTAGGAGGCCAAGGCATTGCCATAAGTCCTGCCTCATCTCTGTACTGTGTACTTGCTGGTTTTGGCAATAAAGATGGCTTGTAATATTCTCAGAGTTGAATGCCCCATTGGGAATGGTAGCTTGCAGCAAAGCCTTCTTAAAAACAGAAATTTGGGAAGTTGATGAGATTTTGAATCTTGAAAATGTTTTCATTCAAATCGTAATGAAAAACGTTGTTGTCATCTTCCATGAGACAGCTGCAGGTTCTCTTCAATCATCACATAATAATGAACCAAATATATCTTTCTCCTCCTTAGTTCCCCTTGCTGGTATGGAGTGAAGAGAAGTAACTGGGACAGCTGGACGTTTACTGTCTGACATATCTCTTCTATGTATGTTCCCAGTGTCCTGACCCCAAGGACCTGTGATAAGCCCTTAAATTACTGATCCTGTTTCCCTTGCCTCAGTGCTGCCAGAGAACACCAAGCAAAGAGAGAATGAGGGATCACTAGCATGCTAATCGTACTGTCCCAATTCCTTGATCCAAAATTTTCTTCAGTAGAAAGCTAAAGAATCCCCAGCTCTTAGCAGACAGCATAACTTGCAGACAAGTGGCCAGGCCCAGGCACACCTCAGTGTAAAGAACAAACTCAGGGACAAGCATCAGTAGTCTTCAAGCCAGCCATGTGCCTGGACATGCCCACTAACCCTAAAGGAGAATCATATTCAGCACTGGAGGCTACAGCCCAGTTATCTTTCACATTCTTAGGTCTGTTTTTCTTACTGGCTCAAACTCAAGAAAAAGCTTAGAGAGTTTTTCTTTATAGATTAATGATCATTTCCAGAAATATCTGCAGGGAAAGCTCCTTTCCAGTTCTGACACCACAAAAGAAGATCCTTTTGTGCTATCAGTCTCCAGTAGAGGTAGTCCAGTGCCATGGCCTGTGCCTGACATTGCGCAAAGGGACAAAATCGAAGACTGCTCATGTGGGCTGCTTCCTATCTGTGCTTCTCCTGGTTCCTGGTGACAAGAGGCAATCACCCTGCCCTCAAGAAGGACTTGCGTACCTTAGGTCAAGCAGTGAGGGCCACAGAGGGGATCTCTAAGGAGCATCAGCAGAGGAGGCTGAGCAAGGCAAGGACACCAGCTTTCCAAGGCTGAGTCCTCTGTGTGATCTCCCTCAGCTACTGAGGCAGCTCCTGCTGCTGAGATCTTCTAAGAACCAAATGAAATTACAACAGCATGGTCCTCTTCTTGTGGCTGAGCACATGGCTCTGATTATGTACCATGCCAAAGAGGCCTGTTGGGGAGATGGGCAGGGAGGGCGTGAGTGAAGGACAAGACTTGTAGGTGACCAAATACTCCAGACACTGAGGAGCATGCAGCAGCTTCTGGCTGATGATTATGTGTATATTACGGTCAGTGGTTATGTTTGTTACGTGCACCCAGATGCTCCAGAAAGCACGGGAGCCAAGTGGATGGTCAGAGCATGCCAAAGCCCTCACAGCCCTCGCTGATGGCCAGCTGCAGCATCCTGTGTACTTCTTCATACGAGTCATACGTAGGGAGGCACAGCTGGTTAAAACTGGAACGGCAAGGGAAGAAGTGATTAACTCACACCACCAGAAACACTGGTAAGGGCTGGAAAGACAATCTCCCATGAGAGCATGCATCGGGCAGTCAGACACCTACCATGTGTGTGCAGTTGGTAGCGTGCTATGGGTTGGAGCGGCAATAATCTGGAAAGAGGGACAGAGGGCAGCAAAGCCTCCAGGTGGTAGCTGAGAGGAGCCTGTTGTGAACTGAAGCAGCCGAGCCAACTCCTCCTGGGTCAAACTGGAAACCACGGTCCAAAACCACCTCATGACCTGGCGAGGAGAGCACAAGGCTGGGGTCACCCCCGGTCTGCAGCCTTGGATTTGACCCCTGGGGAAAGGACAGGATACCCTGAAGTGGGGGCATGCCCCAGCTACCATTCTATGAGGACCCAGGCAGGAACGGTTAGAGTTAACAACCTCTTTAGGAACTGACATTGTCACACAGTCAGGAGGGTAGTCATTGATTGCTTGGTTCTATTCTTTGCCTCTCCAATGTACTGCTCCTGTGGCGGTCAGCAAGACAGCCCCAGGGATGAGGGCTCCCTGCTGCTTGGACAACCACGTGTCTTTCCCACATATATCATCTTTCCCCAGTCAATACGTCTACTTCTCTGACTCCTTGACTTTTTTCTTCTGAAACTTTTTCCTTACCACACTGCCCAAATCCAACCAAAAGAAGTCTGGCCAACTTACCTTTTCTCTAAAATGCCAGGAGCCGCCAACCACCACTGCATGGGCTTTGAAGTCAGACACACTGATGTCCCCGGTCCCACACATTAGAAGCTGAAGAAGATAGTCAGGTGTTACTAGGACAGTCAGAGGGACAAAGACCCAACATATGGTCAAAGTTACCTATGTTAACATGCAAAATGTGGAATAAAGAAACCACGATGGGGGGGTGGTGACCCGGTGGCATAGTGGTTAAGTTTGTGCACTCTTCTTTGGTGGCCTGGGGTTCACCGGTTTGGATCCTGGGTGTAGACCTACACACCACCCATCAAGCCATTCTGTGGTGGCATCCCATACAGAAGAAGTAGAAGGACTTACAACTAGGATGTAGAACTATGTACTGTGGCTTTGGGGAGGAAAAAAAAAGAAAAAAAGAGGAAGATTGGGAATAGATGTTAGCTCAGGGCCAATCTTCCTCACCAAAAAGCATACCTTAACAAAAAAAAAGAAAACACCAGGAAAAAGACATGAGGTGAGGTCATAATGTCAGCACACTGCTTTAGGAAAATCAATTACGATAGACCAGTGATTCCTAATCAGTGTGGTAAAAAAGCACATAGCTTTTTAAAAATACATATATAGATACCTATGGCCTTACCCCAGACCTACTGAATCAGAATCTCTAGGGATGGGTTACGAGCTTGTCTATTTTGAAAAGGTTTCCAAAGTGTTTCTGATGTGCACCCCTAATTAAGGATTGCTGCTGTGGATTATTTTGAATTGAAACAAAACCAAAAAGGGAACCAAGTGTTTCCTGACAATCTGCCCTGGATCTGGCCTGGGAATACTAAGAGAAAAGCAGGCGTTTCCTTTTGATGAAGACCCCCAGCCCCATTTAGGAATTTGTCAGATGGCCTTTCCTTTTTCCAGGACCCATCCTTCTTTTGTGGATTGAACTTTTACTACCTTCTCTTTAGCACTGCCTCTACTTGATCAGATAAATTAAAAAGTATGCCAAAAAATGAGAACATGAATGACATCAGAGCCCTAAACATTTGTTGATGTCCTATTTTGGTTCAGGATCCAGCATGTTACTTAGCAGACTGTGAGTACTCATCCAACAGCTCTAAAGAATGATACATCCTAATCGAGAGACCAAAAGGGCCTAAATGAAGCCTGAAGAGCCTTGGCTTCTTCAAAAAGAACTTGCTAAGCTAACAAGTAACTAAGAGCAGGCTGTGGAACAACTTCTTCCTTCCTACTCACTGTCACAGATTGTTACAAATGCTTTGCTTGATGGTAAGACAATACACCAATAGCTTTCCTCAGCCAGAGAAATAACAGCACTAGGTGACAAGTCTATCGGAGATAAGAGATGGAGAGGTCATTTTGTTTGGATTTCATATATGAAGGTACAAAGTGTCATGAAAATTGCACAAGACTTTGATTCTTGTTCTCAAAGCCAGTTCAGTGAATAAGAATAAAAACTGTACAAGACTACCTAAAACAACGTTTTTGTTTCTCCATTTTTAAAGAACTTCCACCCTACAGGAAACAGTTTGCAGAAACACACTCCTCATAAAGGCCATGGGAAGTTAAAATTAATAATTTACATTGTATGTATCAACTGTAAGAAGCAGGTAAAAACAAACTGATTTTATTTCTTGCCCACACTTAATATGAACCTCAATTTTGCTAATTATACAATGGTATTTACCATCTTATAGCCATTTTTGGTTGTCACAAGATCTGAAATAAGAATATATTAACTATACAGTCATGCATCGCTTAACAACGGGGAAATGTTCTGAGAAACACATCATTTAGTGATTTTGTTGTTGTGCAAACAACATAGAGCGTACTTACACAAACCTAGATGGTATAGCCTACTACACTCCTAGGCTATACGGTACTAATCTTAAGGGACCTCCTTTGTACATGCAGTCTATCAATGACTGATGTCATTATGCAGTGCATGAGTGCAAAGTGTTACAGCCCAAAACCTTGAAATATGTCACATCTTTTGGTTTGTCTCCTTCACTAGAAAGTAGCCCCATGAGGGTGGGGACTTGGTCTTATTCATTGCTATCTCCCCAGTGCCTCAACCACACATGGCATATAGGAGACACTCAATAAACAGTCCCTGAACAAATAAATTCTATTATTCCCTTACATCAACCTTGAACGTCATAGGATTTGCAAAGACTGTAAAGAATACCAACATTCTACTCAACCAGTATCAATAATATTTGATGAGTAAGTGAATATTAATTATTACTCTTTATAAATAGTTATTTGCTGGTTTTTCATATTCTAATTTTTTAAAAGTTGGTGAAAGGGTCAATGCATGGAAAAGTGACAAAAGTGAAACCAACCCTCTCTAAAGGGCTCTCCTACCATGTCTCGTAAGAGAAGATGCACTTAGCTGGTGTCTGTGAGCATACTAAAACACTGAGTCAAGACCAGGGGTTTGCAATCGTAAGCACTTACCTCAAGCTCATTCTCATCAAAAATAGCCAAAAGGTTCTCAGGGACCAACTCATTGAGGCCTGAAACAAAGCAGTCAAGTTAAAGCCATACCCACACTGTGGATACAGGTATTTTCATCTCAAAGCCAAGAGGAGCCAAGATCTCACCTTTTAGGAAATGTTCCACCTCCTCTTTCACTTGACTGGCCAGCCGATATTGGGCCAACAAATTTAAATAGAAGATTTTATTTGCATTGGTGACTGGGGTTTGAGCTCCACCTGTCATGAGTTCTACAACCTGAAATAAGACGCAAAAGACAGACAAGGAAAGGCTGTGGATGGGAATTTATAAAAAGATACCTGTCTGGTATGTCCCAATAACACAGCATTATCGAGCTCCATCATAGTCTGCTGTGCATTCAGCTTCTCAATACACTTGGCTTTATTTAGTTACTAAGCTTCAGGGTTCCCATCACTATTGTGGTATTCTACTAGCTACTATTTCTGAAGTGGGTATCTGAGTGAATCTTCTCTGACCTGGTCAAATATTGGTGATGCAACAGGAAGATATTATGGTTCCTTGTTAGCAATATTTTAAGATCTTTATGATCCAAAATTAAACCACTACTTACCCTTTCTCTTAAATCCATGAGCCAACTGAGAATAAATAAAGCCAGACAAGCAGTGAAGAAGTCTTTTTAGGTCTCAGAAATCTAAGATGGGAACAGATATTCCCTTACATTCTTCTATTTCCAATATAAGTCAATGGAAAAAGCCACAGCTCAAAACTCAGAGATCCTGGATTCTAATGCCAACCTGAGGCTACCTTGCTATAAGACTTCAGAATCTTAGCTATTTGGGTCCCCAATTTTCCTATCTGCAAAGAAAAAGCTGAACAAGCTGTACGATTCTTAAATAGAATTGGCACCCTCCCCACCCCCAAACAACTCCTCAGGGAGCTTTCAGGAAGCCCTGAAGCACAGTTTAAAACCACCAGCTCAGAAAATCTGTGCACGGTGACCACAGTTGTCTCCACAAGTAAATGAAGGCCTCCATTTAGTTATAAAATCAGATTTTAAGGTCTTGATGACAGCATGGTAGGGATGAAAATTTGCTCCAGAGCAAGGATTCTCAATGGATCTAAATATGTAAAACTTTTTCTCTTATCATTATGCACAATTCTGGGCATTTATTTTATGTGTGTAAGCATTTCTATCTAATAGCCTTACAAGTAAATTACTAAGATTTAGTATTCATATTAAATCCAATTAAAATCAGCATTCCCCGAGACTGCAGACCCTAATTCAGTACTCTATTGACTCTAGCTGCCTTGCCACACTGGGGCAGGAATATAGGCTCTGCCCACATGTGTGCAAAGCACAACAGCTGGGATTCCCAAAGTGTTCACAAGGATATCTGATTATTAGTACAGCAGTATCAGCAGTCACAATTTTTCAGTCATTGCTATTTTGCTTTCAATTATATATTACTGCAACTTTAGCTTCATCATTATCACTTGATAGTATGTGACCCCACGATGAAAACAGAATCACATTTGCATCAGAAATACTTCTGGCCAATAATTTTCTAATAAAAAGTTTTAAAATATATAGGCACAGTGTGAAAAGAGGAGTCATCTATATCACCACCGCTAATGTTGAGATAGACACTGTCACCCCTTCCAAAGCTGCTTATGCAGTGACACTTCATTATCACTTAGTTCTTTTTCTACTGGAAGGTATGAATGTGTGGGATAGACAGGGACGTGTGTTTTTTGCTCCATTCAAATGGACTAAGATCATAAAGTGTGGGATACAGTGCCCTAAAGCTGTCCTGTCCAATATGATCGCCACTAGCCACATGTGGTTATTTACAGTAAAATTAATTACAATGAAATAAAATGAGAAATTTAGTTATTTGGTCACACCAGCCACATTCTGGGTGATCAAAAGTCAGCACAAATAGAGAACATTTCCATCATTGCAGAAAGTTCTATTAGACAGCACTGTTCTAGAGGAGGTTGGGAAACAGGGGACCCACAGGCTTTGGTCCTCTTTCTCACCTTATCCAATTGACCTGATTTGTTATATTTCTCTTCTGCAAAGACCAGCTCCATCTCACTCATGTCATTGTTGAGGATGAAACAAACTTTAGATTTGTAGAATTCTGGGTCATCTGTTTCAAAGTACTGAGAAGACAGAAAGACACAGAACAGAACATGACTACTCTTATCCAGAAATGAAATTTATAACTGCTTGGAACCACTTACACTTTCAACCTTAGGAATAACAAGCTCAGGGTGGAAAGATTTCAGAATTAATGGCCAACAGCCTTAGAAAATGTACACCTAAGATGTTACCTTATAATGCATACGTAGTCCTATGATTTGGGCCAAGAAAGAACGGGTGAAGCGAGCTCGGACTAACTGCTTGTAGGCTCCTCCTAGAGAGGACTCATAGAGACACTTGCCCACCAGCCGCCCTGCAAACTCATACATCTTCAGGCGCAGATGAGCAGGGCGATTAGGGTTGGGGTGTACCTGTCAAAGAAAGAGATGAAAGGGCCCTGCGCCATTTTTCTTCAAGCCTAGTTCTGGAAAGACTCTCCCTCCCCAACTCCATCCCAAAGGATCAAGAATTTCAGAATTAGGATCAAAGAGCCCATTCAAATGGCATTAGTCTTTTGGGAGCCACCATTGAGTAATTCAAAGCGACAGAAGGATAAAGGGAAAGATGCACTTCCATTAAGTTGAAGAATTTTATATGAAGTTTGTGGTCCCTGGCTAAGTATGGAAGTTAATCGGTGGATGATGTAATGCCTTTTCCCCAAGCCAGAACTTCTTTCAGCCAAAGTCTACGTGTTCACTCCTGACACCTCTGCCTTGTCAAAGATCTAGTACAGAATTCAATTGCTTCAGGTATGCTTTGAGAAAGTGGCTTCATTAGTAAAATAATAATGAGTAGAGCAGCCACTGTACTATGATGCTTTTTAGTCAAATATTCCTTTGTCCGCACTTTTCTCTTATGTTACAGATAAAATAATAAAGGGAAAGAGGAAGGAGGCAATTTGATTAGTTCATATTGTAAGTATCAAAATTAAGAATAGGGCATAGGCTGTCAGACTCCCAGGACAGTTTCAGAACCTCACAGCCTTGTTAGCCTATCCATTATAACATAATCCACATTTTCCACCCACCCACGTGAAAGCCGCGGACTCACTAATGCCTGGTTGTTGTCACTGAACCGGGTGAAGAGCTGATTGGTGGTATCAAACAGTGCTTTGCAGATTAGCTCAAACCATTCCCGGCGAGGCCCTCCCCAGTCCAGAGCTGAAAAGCATAATAAAAATTAAAAGTGACTATGGCCTACCACCTCTTACCACTTTTGTTCATTTATTTATCATTATAGACTCTCCACATTCCCTCCCTTCCGCTACCTTAGTGTTTCCCCATTCCAATCCACCTAAACTTTGGACTTTTTTGAAATCCTACCACTTTCTGTAGGAGTAAAGGTATTCTGATCACTAAGCTAATGCCCCCCAGTGTGGAAACACAGGCGATCAGAGATTCCAGGAGATGGACATTTTTACTTGTTCTACAAAGGTTACTTTGCCTTTTTGGTTCAAACTCTTAGAGCTCCCCCTCCATGTCCCTTCTGTGCTCAAGAAGCTCTACCAAGCCATCTGGCCAGTAAACACCACTCTTTGTCTTGATTCATGACTTCTTTTTCCAAAGGAAGTTGGTGGGGGTGAGATTTGTGTAGGGGGGTTGTTTTTGTTCTTTGTAGATGGGGGTAAGGAGGAGGGGAAGAGTGGGAAGGAGGGTTAAAAAAAAGATGAACATGAAATTTCAAAACTGACCTTCTTCATCCTGGAAAACCACTTCAAAGTTCTTGCTCCAATCTGAGATGGAGAAGTTCCGAGTGGCTTTCAGAGACTGAGAAGCAGGGAAAGGAAGGAAACTGTCAGAACACTGGCTGGCATCTCTTGGGTGTTAAAGACAAAACACAAGAATATTGCCATTGTCCATTTAACTCACCACCAGTACTTGAAGGTGATACATTACTCATAAATAAGCCTTAATAATACCGTCCTATATTTTAAATGCATATTATTCCAGAAGAAAGTTAAGATTTAAAAAAATAATCTAAGCCATCTTTACATCATTGCTTTATTGGAAACTTGAAGCTTTTTTTTTTTAAACAATCCTCATTTTTTTAATGAGAAAAGTCTTGAATAAATAAGCAAAAATGGCTCAAATTAGTAATCTGTAAGCAAAAGAACCAAGGAATCCTGGTTTTCAGTAAAGTACGGTCTATCCACTAGAATCTTTATCCACAAGGCTAGGTTCAGACAGGGAGCCACGCCACAGGGAGAATGTGGCTAAGAAAAGGGGTTTCCAGTCACACCTACCAGAGCCAAACATCACAAACACTTTCTGGACAAGGACCAAGCCTTCTCATTCCCGAGGAATGTAAGAACTATGCCAGTGTCTGTGCAGTGGAGACAGACACACATCAGGTGTTCCTTTTCCATCAGACCAGAGTGACAACAAAAATCATTTCCTTTGAATCCAACAAGAGCCCTTCTATTCCTTGGATTCAATAACAACAACTTTCTTCTGTAACAGCTACTTACACCTGCCCTACATAGGAGTTCCACGAGATGGTTCAGGAACTAGTTCAGTACAGATTTTAAAGCCAATGTCAACTAGTTTCTCCCCTCAATAACACATCATAACAAATCTGCCCCAAATTTAGTATAATCGAACGCACAGAACAACAGTTTTTAACAGATATGTTTAAAGAGGAGAGAAATTTGGGTTTCATGAAAAAGATAACCTGCAGAACATAACCAAATACCAAAAAGATTTCTAGTTGGAAAATTTTGACAACTGTTGACAGAGATGAACTTTACGCACCGATTCCAATAAGGCGTGTCTGCTGACCTTCAAGGTGACTTTGGAATGTGGTCTTTTCATATGTACCTGCCGAAGCTCTCGCTGGAAAAAGTTCACCTTGTCCTGAAAGGTCTCAGACCCTCCTGAGGAGCAATAAGATCCATCATGATTACAGCCTTATTACAAGACATCTGTGCAGGCCACCTCTACACCCTCAGGCACCCAGGGCAGCTGGAGTCGCTGCCTCCCCTATCAGAGTTCCTGTCTACCCTTACCTATGTTCTTATGGAGGGAGCGGATGAAAGTGGCCGCTAGGATGTTCCTCTCCTTACAGCTGAGCTCCACGGGGGGCTGAATGCCATCATCCACCACCAGTGTGAGGAGCTTATGGACAGGGTCAGGCCCAAGGTATGAAAACTAACAAAGGGAAAAAAAAAAAGGAGTTAATCTATAAAACCCTCAAATTCAGCAAAAACCCTCCACATCCCTACCCTTCTGTACCAACCAACAAAAACAAGTTAAGCCTGTTTTCTCCAAGTGAGTACCAGGAGTACATCTCCTTGTTTCTCACCTCAGTACTCTACAATTCAAATTGCATTTTAAATTATTTGAGTCACAGAGACTGCCTTTAGTAAGGATCACAGGAAACACTACAACACCTTCCAACATAAAATACAAGAAGGATGAAACCAGTAAAGATATATAAAATAGAAAATGATTACCTGAAGAGGTCAGGCAAACTGGCTGGAGGAAAGCGATTTGCTTTAGATTCCAAAAGCTCAGAAAAGTTAAAATAAAAAAATTTTTAACGTACGAGAATACTGATTCTAAAAGAGTTAGCTTCAGCACACTGGGAGACCAAGCCTGGGCCAAGGTTACCAAACATGCTCTCCATTAACTTAGTCTCAGGGGCAAAAGGACACTGCTGAAGTACTCTGACTTGCTACAGACTCCCATTTCTGTAAGCACATGTCCTTCCAGAATTTCTAAATTCTTCATGCCATTTCGTGAGGAGATAACAACTCTTTCTTTATTTGGCAATGAGTTCTATGTGCACAATGAGAACTTCCAGAAATACCAAAAGCCCTTCTAGGAAAAAAGAAATGGCTGAGACATTCGAGAGTTGAAGCCCGCTCGGCAAGATCTAAACCTGAGGTTCTGCTTACTTTTGTTCCTGGGCACACTCGGAAGGTGTACAGGCGCCAGGGAATGATTTTCAGGTAGAACTCCTTCACTGAGAATTGCTGCAGGACCAACAGACAGAAAATAAAGTCATGATAAATAAAAAGGCTCTGTTTGGGCAGTATAATTCAAATATCAGAGTCCCTAGCTACATAATGACCTTTTCCCTCTATGGACAAAGAGGGTAATTTAGTACTGAAATCAAATAAATAACATCAACTTTACCTTAAAACAGGTAAATTAAAAATATGACTCTGACAATGCAATCTAACACAGAGACATTTCATAATCTTAATACTCAAAACCTCCTTCTGACAGGTGGGTGCTATTCAGACAGACTTCCTCCAAGTCAATGGACAGGGAGCACCAGTGGCCCATACCTACTGCTCTATCCCTATTTGAATGGTACCAAGGATTTGCTGGGGAGAAGGGGGTGGGGACAGGAGGGTGAGGGGAGTAGGGTGGAGTCTCATACAAAAAAGTGCATAAAAATCCCTTATGTAAGAAAAAAGAAAGGTCTCTTTATGCCATTTACAAAAAAGGAAAAGAATGCAATAATCATTTTTTAATTAAAAAAAACTATTGTCTGAACATGCAGTAGGTCAGATTTTTCCTTGATTTTTAAAAACTCTTCATTAAAGAAAATTTCAAACACTAAAGAATAAAAAACAATATAATGAACCCAACACCAGTTTCAACAATTATCAATTCATAGCCAACCTTGTTTCATCTATACCTCACCATTTCTCTCATTTCCATTCCCCAAGGCCAAATTAAGGATAGATTTTTAAATGATGAATGGTACACAGCAAAATGTTCTGAAGTAGAACAGAATTAGAACTCAGTTTTGGTTATGAGATTAAAGGAATGTAATGGGATGTTTCAAGAGTCTTATTTTTCTGAGGTCTGAATGAATAAGCAAAATACAAATACTGAGAAGAAAACCCCTAACACAAAGCGCCTCTGAGCTCAGGGGCCTTGGGAAGTTCACCTCCTTGTCTCTGCCAAAATTCTCTATTCCAATCCTGTAGCCTGATGGTGACATCCATTTACTATAGTTTCACAAATTACAGAATGAAAGATCAAATTGTTTCAAAACAGCACAAGGGGCCAACAGTAATTTTTATACTAGTGAGAAATTTTTAATGGTTAAAAGTAGCTTACTTTAAAACTCTAAGAGTCATGCCTTGAAAAATGTTCCCAGAAGCAATCAAAGGGCAGAACGCCACAGGTGCTCTAAAGTACCATGGCACACAGAATCTCGAGACAGAGATTTCTTCTAGTCCAAACCAAACATTTGCAGCAGAAGAGTTGGCACGATCTTCTGCTCAACTTTAAGCAGCCTCTCTTAGTATTCTAGAAACCCTCCAAGTCAATGATCTTGCCCTGATTCTCAGACTATTACTTTGTGGGTTCTGTTACCAAATACCAATTGCAAGCAGGCTCAGGCGGGGGTATTTTGAGGCAAGAATGGGAGTTCTAACCTTTGGGGACACATAGCAGTATACTTTCTTCGGTTTCTTCACCTTCTCAGGGGTGTGACACTCAGAGGGTGAATCTTCATCTTCTTCCTCAACAGCTGTGGAAGGCCGGCGCTGGGAAGAGCTCATGTGCATGGGTGGAAGGTGCCACGGTGTGCTGGTACAGTTGGTAGCATTATAAAGATAAGCCTCAAAATAAATGCTCACTCCTGAGGTGGACACATTGCGTTCAACAATATTCTTCTCATTCTCTGAAGTAGAACAAGGAATAAGGTTTAAAGTAGGAGTCATAGGAGAAAAAAAAATTGCCCACCACTAGACAGTTAACCCACAGGACTCGAAGCCAAGTTTGGCTCAAATATCAAATGTCTGTGAGGTTGGTCAGAAGACTGCAGACACGCAAAGAACAAGTGACCTGGGAATAGGCCTAAATCACAGCTTTTCTTTCAACTTACCACTTAGGACAATAATGTCAAATTCGCCATTATTGATTGGCTGATTTTGGTATGAAATACAGGCATGGAAACAGCCGCGAGAATGCAGGGTGAGTCTCAAGAACACCTGGCAGGTCTGCCTGTTGGATGTCACTGACTTCTCAAATGAGACACCAGTGCTCTCTTCTTCTTGAGGACCAAGCTATAGGAGGAAAACAAAGCAACACTAAACATATATAATTTTCCCCATTTGCATGGCAATTTACTCTTTACAAAGAACTTCTCTATCTATGAGCTAATCTAACTCTCACAGTTACTAATGAGACAGTGAAGGAAGGAAGGAAGAGCAGCACAGAAGTTAGGGAGAAGGAAACAAGAGATGGAAGTGAATTAGGAAGGGTGAGAATGACAGAGAAAGGAACACACAGAGAAAGAAGAGAGGCTGCTTACCTCATGAATGGACAAACTGTAATTGTGCTCATCTCTCAAGGATGTGGAATTGTTGGTGGGGTTGTCATATTCATCTCGGGGCACTATTTGAAGGGTGTGTGGCTGCCCACAGGTCAACACAAGAGTAGAAAAATGGCACACTATTTTGGTCTTGGAAGGAACCACCATTCCTGGAACAAAGACAATGGAATTTAACGTTTAGAGAGGTGCTTTTCAGGGCACAAAGATCTGCTCAATCAGTGAGTCCTAGAGAGCTGGGTGCCTGCCCGATTCCTAGGGATAAACACCATTTGACGCTAAGAGAAAGAAAGAAAACAAGGAGATTAATTCAAATGAACTTTGGGGACTTATTTTAACAAATTCATAACCACTGGAAGCACTAAAAAAATGAGAAAAGAACTTGGAAAAAACAGAACTAAGAGTTACAGCTATCGTACCTCAAGTCCCACTGGGAACCTACAAGGGAGGCAGGTCTTAAAAATAAGTGCTGAACAATCGTAAAACAAAGAAACAAAAAACTCCAAAATATTTAGATACAAATCTAACAAAACATATACGAGAATTCTATGTTGAAAACTACAAAATGCTGATGAAAGAAATAAAAATATGTCTAAATAAATTCAGAGGTGCACCATGTTTATGAATTGCGAGACTCAACACAGTAAACAAGTAAATTCTCCCCAAACGATATACGGGTTTAATACAATTCTTATCAACATTTCAGCAAGATTTTTGTACATTTAGAAAATATTGTTCTAAAATTTATATGGAAAGGCAAAGGATCTAGAATAGCTAAAATAATTCTGAAAAAAAAGAGTAAAGTGAGAAGAGTCAGTTTATCCAATTTTAAGACTTACTACATAGCTACAGTAATCAAGACTGAGGCATTGGTGGAGGGATAGACACATAGATCAATGGAAGAGAACAGAGAACCCAGAAATAGACTCCTACAAATATGCCCCACTCATCTTTGACAAAGGTGCAAAAGCAATGGAATGGTGGAAAGACAGCCTTTTTAACAACTGGTGCTGGAGCAACCAGATATCTGTAAGCAAAAAAATCACGAATCTTGGGGCTGGCCCTGTGGCAGGGTAGGTAAGTTCCGTGCACTCTGCTTCAGTGGTCCAGGTTCATGGGTTCAGATCCCAGGTGCAGATCTACACTACCCATGAGCCATGCTGTGGCAGTGACCCACATACAAAGTGGAGGAAAACTGGCACAGATATTAGCTCAGGGCTAATCTTCCTCAAGCAAAAAAAAAAAAGAAGAAGAAGAAGAAGATTGGCAACAGCTATTAGTTCAGGGTGCATCTTCCTCAGCAAAAAAAAAAAGAAAGAATGTTAACCCAATATATAAAAATTAACTAAGAATGGATTATGACCTTAAAAACACTGGAGAAAATCTTCAGGATCTAGGATTAGTCAAAGAGTTCTCAGGTACCAAAAGTATAATCCATAAAAGGAAAAATTAACTGACTTTGTCAAAATTAAAAACTTTTGCTTTGTAAAAGACCCTATTAAGGGGATGAAAAGAAAAACTAAAGATTGAGAGAAAATATTTGCAAACTACATATGTAACAGAAGTCTAGTATGTAGAATACATAAAGAACTCTCAAAACTCAACAGTGAAAAACAAAAAACCCCAATTACAAATGGGCAAAAGACATATTACCAAAGAGGATACACAGATGGCAAATAAGCACAGGAAAAGATGTTCAACATTGTTAACCATCAGCGAAATGCAAATGAAAACCACCACACACACAGAATGACTAAAATAGAAAATAGTGACAATATCAAATGTTAGTGAAGATGTGAAAAAACTGGATCATCCAAACATTTCTGGTGAGAATATAAAATGCTGCAGGCACTCTGTAAAAGAGTTCAGCAGTTTCTTAAAAATACTAAGCGTGCAACTACCATGTAACCTAGCAATTGCATTCCTGGGTATTTATACCAAAGAAATGAAAACATGTTTACACAAAAACCTGTACATGAATGCACATTGGTTTATTGATAATAGCCAAGAACTGGAAACAACCCAGATGTCCTTCAAATGGTGTATGGTTAAACAAACTATGGTACATTCACACCATGGAATACTACTCAGTGATAAAAAGGAACCAACTGTTGAAATACTCAACAACCTGGAGGAATCTCCAGAGAATTAGGCTGAGCGAAAAAAGGGTATGTAATCTTTGGATATAAACTGTATAATTCCATTTATATAACATTCTTGAAATGACAGAATTATAGAAATGGAGAACAGATTAGTGGGCTGCCAGAGCTTAAGAAACAGGTGGGTTTTGTTGTTAGTGCTGTCAAGTCGAATCTGACTCCTAGCACTCCTGTATACAGCAGAGCGGAATGCTGCCCAGTTGGTCTTTTTGCGCCATCCTCTCACCTTCCAGCACTATATCAGACAATGCTCTGCTGCTATTTAGAGGATTTTCATGTCAATTTTTTTGGAAGTGGGTGCCAGGTGCTTCTCCCTAGTTTGTCCAGTCTGGAAGCTTCACTGAAACCTGTCCACCACGGGTGACCCTGCTGGTATTTGAAATACTGGTGGCATAGCTTTTAGCATCACAGCAACACACAGTCACCACAGTATGACAATGGACAGATGGGTAGGTGTGGTGTCCTGACTGGGAAACAAACCCAGGCCACCAGGGTGAGAGCACAGAATCTTAACCACTGGACCACCAGGGCTCGCTAAAAGGTGGGTGGGGGAGGGAAAATGGATGTGGCTTTAAAAAGGAAACATGAAGGATCCTTATGGTGATGCAAATGTTCTGTATCTTGATTGTACCAAGGTAAACATGGCTGTGATATTGTACTTTAGTTTTGTAAGATGTTACCATTGGGGGAAACTGGGTCAAGGCTACACCAAATCTCTGTTTTATTTCTTACAATTGCATGAGGATATACAATTACAGTCATGTGCTGCATAATGACGTTTTGGTCAATAAGGGACGGCATATATGATGGTGGTCCCATAAGATTAGTACCATATGTGGCCTAGGTGAGTAGCAGGCTATACCATCTACATTTGCATAAGTACACTCCAGGATGTTCACACAATGACAAAATCAAGTAACAACGCATTTCTCAGAAGACAGCCTCATTGTTAAGTGATGCATGACTATATCTCAGAGTTTAATTTTAGTTTAAAAATATAATAAATAGTTTAAAAATAAAAAGGCTGGTACATATTGTAAGGATATGAACTGTTCTCCAATGGTGGCAACAAAGTGGGGAGATGATAATTCATGTGTGAAGGAATCTGTGAGTGAGTCACTGGAGCAAAGGAGGAGACACATGAAGAAGGAGCTGGGTTGGGAGTCACCTTGTCCAGAGCCTTCCTTCCTAAGAGAAAGAAAGCTGAGGACCACTCAAGCAACGATACGCAAATCTTCATAAGGCCCCTCTCATGATGGTTTGACTCCAAAAGGTTCCCAAAGTCTTCTCATTTCTGTGGATACCAACCTGGCCACTATCTAATGACACCCTCAAAAGGAAGCCAAGGCAGGGCATACAGAGCAGACAGAATCTCAACAGACTAAAGAGATACGTTGCAGAAGCAGAAGTCAGATATTATAGTTTTAGGCTTTGAAGTCAGTGAGCATCTATCATCTGGCATAAAGGATATGAGGCAGGGAGAAAGTAGAGATAGAGGGCTCAACTCTTAGATACCAGAAGCTTAGGCAGACATTCTTCAGTGAGAAGTAAAATACATATTGGTAGCCAGGGTGGGATAAGGGTCAAGGTGCTTCTACTCGAAAAGGTTTCAAAACTCAGTAGAATTTACTTTTTGTCTATTCTGGCACCCTTACCCCTTAAGAACTTACCAGGCTGATGACCCAGCAATTCCACTGCTAAAGAAATGAAAACATATGTCCATACAAAAACTTGTACACAAAGGTTCATGGTAGCATTATTAATAGTAGACAAAAATGAAAATAACCCAAATGTCCATCAGCTGATGAATAGATAAATAAAATGTGGCACATCCATACAATCAATGCAGTATTATTTAGCAATAAAATGAAATCAAGTAGTGATTCATGCTACAACATGGATGAATCTTAATAGGACTATGCTAAGTGAAACAAGCCAGTCACAAAAGGCCACAGATTTTATGATTACACTTACATGAAACGTCTGGAGTAGGTAAATCTACAGAGGCAGTAGATTAGTGGTTACCTAGGGCTGGGGGGTTTGGTGAAAATGGGGAGTGACTGCTAATGGGTACAGGAATTCTTTTTGGGGTGATGAAAATACTCTAGAATTGACTGTAGTGATGGTTGCACAACTCTATGAATTTTAAGAAACATTTAACTGTATATTTTAAATGGATGAATTATATGGCATGTGAATTAATCTCAATAAAGGTGTTACTTAAACAAAAAAAGACAAAGGAAGGAAGGGATGAAAGGAGAGAAAGGAAGAAAGAAAGAAAAAAAGAACATACCAGGCTGAAAAATCTTGTAGTAGGGACTGTAGGCCACGTTTAATCCACCAAGCTTCACTGAGATTTCATAACGCCCAGCCTTGCGCACAGTGAAGGCCACCTTCACCACGTTGGAACTGGGCTCCTGCAGGACTTCCTGGGTCACTGGAATTTCCACTGCTAGTTCAACATGAGAAATGTGAACTCTCAGTCCCACAGGCCGATGTGCAGGGAAAGGCTGCCCGTTCTTGTAGAATAACTGCAGTGGGGAGCAGAGGGGCGGCACCCATTAGAGAGCAGAGAGAAAAAACTGCTTCCTGTCTAATTCGAGAGAGTGTGGGCACATTGGAGGGAGCTGGCAAAGCCCAGTACCTGCCCGTTCCAACAGGCCTGCTCACAGACACAGAGAAAAACAAATTCTCTCCATGCTTCAAAGAAAACCATTATATCATGAACAAATTCTTAACCTTCTCAGAGGACAGAGAGAAAATATACATTGAATCAATTTCAACTTGACATTTTTGGAACCACAAGTGCTGCCTGCTCTGTCTCACCAGCCCTTTGTATTATATTATCACTGTTAACCCAAATGTAAAGGTAAGTCAGTGGGTCACATTGGCACTGAGTGAACCAAAGCACCAGGGAAGATGAGGGGAGTTCAGGCTATTGAGCCGAGCAGAATACTGCAGTGGAGAAGTCATCACAGGGGCGGCAAACTTTTCCTGTAAAGTGTCAGAGAGTAAATATTTTTGGCTTTGTGGGTCACACACAGCTATTGAACTGTGGTTAACCAACCACTCAAGTATGAAAGCAGCCATAAGCAATACAGGAAGATGAATGGGTATGGCTATGTCCCAATAAAACTGTATTTACAGAAACAAGAGGTGGGCGTGATTTGGCCCTCGGGCCACAGTTTGCCAACCCCCATTCTACAATACCTAGTCTTTTCAGTAATATTTTTCTTATTTTGAGAAAGTAACATTAAGCTTTTATACATCTTCAAAGCTAAGCACTTATTAAACCAAAATGATAGAGAAATTCGTGACTCTTCAGATACTAACGATTCCCAAGTCCCTGGGAGAGACTGAAAAACCAGGGAAAATGTTAATATTCCTGGCCAGCACCACCAACAGACTGAACTGGGCTCTGGAAAGCAAGTGACTCAGAAATCCCAATGGGTATGGAGACAGAAACATTCCCTTACATGCACTCGGAAGGCCATGCTGTGGCCCACCTCATAGGGGTCCTTCCAATCCCAGGAGACTTTGCAAGACCGGGGATCCAGGTAATTTCCCCGCACGTAGTCATAAATAGTCCGGTCCCCTCGGCGCTCACGGTCCTCATTCTGGAGGAAGCTGACTACACGTGCGGCAAGCTCAAAGAGGAACTTAATTGTGAAGAAGAACGCAACCACAGACACTGTGATTCCACCTATGTAAAAGAGAGAACACATGTACCACCTGCCAGTTACACACTACAGCTTATGGAATAGGCTAGCCATCTCTCAAAAATTAAAGGAAACCAGGTTGAGATGGCAAAACGTCCAAAGACACACTAGACTGGGTCACTACCTCTGTGGGTGAAGAGAGGAACGTCTACACCAGGGGTTAGAGACTGTAGTCCTCCAGCCAAATCCCACCCACTGACTGTTTTTGTAAATAAAGTTCTACTGGAACACAGCCCCACCTACGCATTTACACCCTGTCTAGGGCTGCTTTTTGCCCTACAGTGGCAGAGTTCAGTAGTTGTGACAGAGACTGTACAGCCTAGGAGGCTAAAAATATTTACTATTTGGCCCTTTACAGAAAAAGTTTGCCAATGCTCATTCTATACCATGGACCACATAAAATGGCCCGCCCCCCACCTTCCTGCACATGCTGGGCCCTCACAGTGGTAGCAAAAAGAATGCGCCTTCTAGTCACTCCATTTGAAAGTCTTCCCTTCCCTTATCCACTTGGCAAAAGCCCTCCCCAATCCCCACCAGATTTAAGGGTTCCCTCTTCTGGGCTCCATCAAAGTCCTGTGCATTCATTTACTATAACTTTTCTCCCCCTCGAGAATATCTCCCCTCATGTTATGAACTTCCTAAAGGCAGACTTTTGCCTTATTCGACTTTGACTTGGCAGGAAACACTGTCTGGCACTGACTATAATTACTCAGTAAATATTTCCCAAACAAATGAATTCCACTGCCAGCTATGTGAAGGTATATTCTGGCATGACTGGAAATATTTCTAAGTCTATTTTCAAGGGGAAAGGGGGAGGACAGGGAGGCAAAAGGGATGTAAGCAACCCTAATAAAAAGACAATAAAGAGAGCTCACTCATAACGTACCAATAACGTAAAACATCAGGTCCCTTCAACGCCGACAGACAGCCCAGGATCACAGCTGCAGCTGCAAAAGAAAACTTTGGTTTAGTTTTTCCTCCCACTCTCCTTATAGCCATCTCAGAGAGAGAAAAAGGAGAGCGTATGGCTTGAGCCAACTGTCTCCAGCCTTACTATCCCTGTCCTCTCTCTCTAACTTGACAGGTGCCCTACAACATATTTCAGAGAAAGAGAATGCATCATTACCCCTAAAGACTTCCAATCTACTGACCACCCTAGGAATACCACAAACAGCCACTTGCTTTATTGCTAATTACAAAACACAATAACATGGTTTTCATCTTCTTAGATCCAGGGCCCCAAGACAGTTTCCCTCCCCCACACAAAGTGGTGCTAATTAACACAAGCCAAGAGGATAATGGAGTCGCTCTCCCTGTATATTTGCCTTCTGGAAGTAATTCATCTAAATAGAAATAGTTATATAAAATGTGGATTTTTAAAAGCAAGTATTATTACCATCATGTTGGCATTATGTAATTAAAATGAACTCTGGGTCATCCCAATAATAAGCAGTGGGCATATAAGAGAAGTCATTTTTGCTGTTACCAATCAGACGAACTAATGAGCCCTGTGGAAGATGAACTTAGCAGAAAGGCCAAGGAGAGGAACAAAAGGAGGAGACTGTACTTCTCATCCTAAGTGATGCCTGCCAAGGTCAGAACAATTCAAACAGGGGCCAGAGTTTGAGGGGAAACTTTCACCGTTATTAAACTTATTTCCAGAATGAGATTTCAATCTTCATTACCCATTTGAACCACCCAAGGTACTGCCAAGGAAAACTGCAGTGTATACTGATGTTCATATCTAATCATTGAGTTTTGACCTTAGTATAGGCTATACAGGTTCTCCATTCTACACTTCACTGAATTCATTCTTTCTTTTCAAGTTAATATATATTAAGGTATCAATGTTATCTCAACTCAGCAGCTTTTATCACTACCAGAATATTACTCACAGACAAGACAGTTGAAAATTTCTAGGCTCAGATTTGGGAGGGACCAAAACAACTTTTTTTTTTTACAAGGTGTGCTTTTATGTCTAATAGTGCCGGAAAAATTTAAGAGGGAGACAGAAAGTGGCCATTAGTTCCCTTGATAATGTACCCAATGGAATTCATAGAGAGTAGGTAATTTGAGGAATGACCATGCCAAGTTTCATAGAAATCCCTATTTAGCCTGGTGTCTAAAGTCCAACCAGAAAGGAAATCCACAGAGCAAACATTAGCACTGTCAATACACATGGATTAAGCTGCTCCCCAAAGGGTCTATTATAAAGAGACAATATACAGACATCAAATTTGGGATTACAACTACTGAGCCTCCTTCCCAAACAAGTATCTCACCTCCTGGGACCCTACACTGAAAAGCTGCTATCATGTCTCAAAAAGCATCTGTCTGTGCCTTACTGGATGTGCTGGATGACTTGGTAGGACCAAAACCGGCAGTTCAACTATCTTATGGACTCCCTCAGTTGGATGCCATCCAATCTGATCCTGGATGTGAAAATTTGATCCTCAGCGAAGTCAGCATTCAGCAGAAAATGAAATATATGTGGCTGATGTTACAGGACTTGTGGTCTCAAGTCTCTCGCTCATTGGAGGAAAAAGAGCAATGCTGAATTTATGGTACATGTCATGAGGGCTGGGAAAATTCCTATGTGTTATCTCTGACAACCACAACAACTTCTTCTGAGGGGCAGCTGACAAGCAGTAAGGCCCAGGGCTACAACTAACTATGTGACCAATCTGGCTTCAGAATTCTCACTGCTATAAAGAGTTGAGATTTAATAATTTCTATGGCACCATCTCCTTTAGTGTGATAGGACTTCAATATAAGTTCCCACAGCCATCAAGACCCTAAAATCAAACAGTATAACAAAGAGTGTAATAAAGAAGATGAGGGCATGGACTCTAGAACTAGACTACCCAGGTTCAAGCCCATTCTCCACAACTCACAGTGTGAGCCTGGACTAGATATTTACCATGTCTATAAAGTGCCAGCTTCCTTAACTGTCAAATGGGGATAATACCTGTATGTATCTCATAGACGTGTTGTGAGGATTAAATGAGTTAGCACATGTAAACAGGCCAGAATAGTGCCTGGCACACAGTGAGTTCTCAGTTTTAATTATTATCATAATTATTATCAATACTAACAGCAGCATCACTATACTACTCCTTCACTTCAGAGGCAAGGAAACAAGGAATCTCTCTACTGGCCCACACTTTCTTCAATGGGAAATGCATTAGAATTATAAAAGGCATAGCTTCTCTTACAGTACTTCAAATCTCTGCCTGTGTGGTAGTTCTCTACAGTATTCTAATTTCAAGTCTGAAAATTTTTATAATGAAGAGTTAAAATTCATCCTAAAATAATTCATCCAACAAATATTGAGTACCTCCTTAATGTGTTAGGTACTGAGGAAAGTGTCAAACAGCCACAGTCTCAGTCCTCATGAAGCTGGCAGTAATGAGCTTGACATTGTTGAGTCCTTGTCCATTTTTTCCCACCCACTTAGTTCTCAACCAAATCATCAATACTAATCTAGATCACCTAGCCCTTTTCTAATAGGTCAATTCTACATTTCTACTCCTATTCCCTTTATTATTTAAAACTCAGCATACCAATTACTACTTTTTTCCAAACAACTCTCCTCTTCTCCTTGAAACCTCCTTGTGACCAGGGAATTAGCTCTGTCAATTCATCACTCATTGATTTGACCTTTACAAAATGTCCCACTTCTCTACAATAGCTCTCAAAAACCTCCCCAACAAAATTTACTCATCTCTCAATTTTACCCATGGTCACATTTTGAACTTGCCTTCCTTCCACATTTTCCCCTTTCTTATTCTTCCTGAATGATGTCACAAAGCCTCCCTATCTTTGGCACTCAAATCACTGTTATTCTAGATTTCACTTCTGTTCTGTAGGCATTTTCTGTCCTCTTACTGACCCTGTCGGGGCTCTCTCTGCTGTCTCTGCTCCCATCCCCAGCCACAACATTCTCCTTGGCCCCATCTCCCACCTTACCTTGTTATTCATCCTATGATCTATGCGAATCAGATCCTTTACACTTTTACACAAAACCTCTGAAATGTCCCATCTCCATACCTTTGCAAAAGTCATTTCCTCTGCCTAGACTATCCTCTCCCCTCTCAGTCTCTACCCACGGAAAATCTCCTAACCCTAAAGTCTAGGCAAGATCCTATCTCCCCTCCCTGAAATCATCCCTGAGCCTCAATTTAGAAATTCCTCCCCTCCTCTGAATTCCCACACTGCTTTGTTATGATGTATCTTGTAGCACTTTCATTTCAGTCCCTTGTTTGTTTTATTTTCCATTTCAGAGTGGTAAATAACATGAGGCAAAGGCTAGTCTTAAAAATTCTCCACAGCATCCAACATAACTATATATAGTAATTGCAATAAATATGAATAAAATATCTGAATGGATATGGTCAAACATCTGTTCTTTTCTTTGCCCAGCATGCCTACAAATCAGGAATTTTTCACATGGGACCTTCCTTTTAGATACAGTTTTTAAAGACTTCTCTAATTAGCAGTATATTCACTGAGCCAAGGGTTATAAGCTCTTCAGACCAATTCAATTCAACAAGTATGTATCAAATACCCACGCTAGAGTCATGGGTTCTCATGTACCACATGGTATCCAGTTTTATGGTCCTATCTTTCTAATCTTGATCTTTAATTTTTTTACAACAGTTTCTGTAGCACTCTCCACTTTCGGCTGCTCACACTTCTTCATAAAATTATTTTGGAACTCTTCCTGAGTCTAAGTCAAGCACAAAGAAGCCTCTGCCATACTATTTCACGCAATTCAGCTACATGAGTATTTTGTTTGTTTTCAAGTTCATCTCTTTAGTGTTCTTGCCCTTATATAATTCAGCAGATGTGATATTCTAAGCTAGCAGAATAAATGTAGTCGTAGTAAAGTAATACTCACTACCCCCTTATTGAGCCATTTATGTAGGCAAAACACTGCACTTAGTGCTTATATAAGTTAGCCTAAATAACTGCCACCATAACAACTTGGTGAAATAAGCACTGTTATTCTCATTTTACAGATTGAAAAAAAAAAAGCTGGGCATGGAAAAGTTAACTTGCTGAACATCTCCCAGCTGGTTAAGTGACAGAGCTGAGACTCAAGCCAGTGTCTGACTCTGAAGCCCAACGTTCTTAATCTCATACAACACTGAATCGTGAAAAAGAATGGAGTCACAGGGATACCGAAGAATTTGGGAAGAGAAAAGATTTAAGAAAAGAGGTAAAAGAATGTATGAAAAACATTACCCAATCTTACTGTGAGGAAACTCACCATGAGGCTAAAATTAGAAAGATAAACGCTTATGGCCATTTTTTTAATCTTTTGAAATAGAAAGAAAGCATGACAAAGGAAAATGGAATGCAGTACCAATTATCTAAAACGAAAATATCGCTTGCTTACTAAAAGATCCCGGGCAAGTTGCTTAACACTACAGCACTTTGGCTTACACTGCCTACAAAAGGGGAGAGGAAGGCAGAAGTACTTGAAAACATCTGTCTCAAGGGAATGTTAGAAAGTGGACCAACATACATATTCTAAAACTTTTTGCTTTTTTAGGAGTATAAAGATTTAAAATTACAATATGAAAGAAACTTTAGCCCTAACATTGAAGATCAGTTGTGAAAAAGTCATTTCCCAGAAATGAAGAATTGATTTCTTCATACTCGAAGCTGTCCTGCTGGGCAGGGTGGGATGGGGTAGGGTGGGGAGAAGGGAATCCATTCTAACTCAGCTGCACACTTCAACAGCTGTCCCTTGCTAAAAAGGCTTAAGAACCAGTTACTGAGTCCATGTTCTGCACATCCCAATAACAAGTGAGTCTTAACTAGTCTATTGCCTTACCTTTAAACGAGGGCCCATGTTCTGAGGACGGAACGCAGCACTCCTATTCACCAAAGCGGGTAATTTTTGGCCCCTTTCACGTTGTCTTCCAACTTCCACAAGAAAGAAAACAGCCACAAGGTCAACAGAAAGTGTCTGTCCATCAGATTTTCAGTGATGGTGTGTCACAGAAGCAGAGGGTCAGTGTTTCTGGAGTGAACTGGATGAATTCCAAGGTGGAGAAACACGGCCCCAAAATATATCATCCCTGGACTTCTCTCTAGTGCAGGGTGCAATCAACTGCCAAAGGACCCATCTGTTCTGCTGTCTCAGGAGCCTACCCTACAAAGGAAAAACGAGTCAGTGGAAGAGGTTTTTATTTCTCAAAGAGAATCCCCAGGAAACCACAAAGAAGGGGTAGAACTGGCAGTGGAAACCCTGGGACACTAAAAATAACTAAGTGCAGGTACATTGACCAAGTTTTCCCAATTGTAACTCCACAAGGAAAGTCAAGTGGCAATCTCACTGCCTTAACTGTGTCCCCCTCCAGAAAGAAGCTCCAGAATTTCAGTTGGTTCCAACCCTTCAGTAGAAGCAAACTCGAGCACAGATTTAGAGTAAGCCTCATCAAAACCACATGCTCAGTTTCAGTTTAATGGGGCTGGAGCACAGGGTCTGGCAACACGGTGAAGAGAAATGAGATGAGGACAAGTGAGGCCAGGTTACAGGGCACCTTGTGTGCTATGATAAGGAATTAGGACAATATTCAGTTGGAAAGGGGAAACCACCAAAGAGCTTTTAAAATCTAATCTATCAGCCTTTGCAGTCTGCTCCCTTTGTGCCCATGTATGCACTTCCAAGACACAGTTAAACAATGCTGATTTTATCTTTAAACAGTAAAATTTGTACTATGAGTGAGGGAAAAAAATCTGACCTTTCAAGATAAAGTCACTAAGTAATAAAGTTCAGTAAAGTCAGGCTGTAACTCAAAGATATTCATGAACTAAATGTAGCAGAAAGGGGGTCATGGCAAGGCATACATAAACAGCTACCATAAAATACATGAGAAGAGACTAGTAATCACGAAAAGAGACAGCCTCTTTCCACACGGCAGGAACTGTTCCCAATGCTTCATATGTATTAACTCACAATCCCAAGACATAGACACAATTATCCCTATTTGACAGATGAGGAAACTGAGGCACTTTCTCAAGATTATGCACAATAAGTAGTAGAGTTGAGTCAACCCAGACAACCTGAACCCAGAATCCATGCTTTTTCTTTTTCTCTTTTTGTGAGGAAGATTGTCGCTGAGCTAACATCTGTGCCAGTCTTCCTCTATTTTATGTGGGATGCCGCCACAGCATAGTGACAAGCAGTGCAAGGTCCACGCCCAGGATTCAAACCTGCAAACCCCAGGCCACTGAAGCGGAGCACGTGAACTTAACCACTACACCACTGGGCTGACCCTCAGAATCCATGCTTTTAATAACTCCTCTACTGCCTCTCTACATGGGAAAGTGAGAAAAAAAACCACAGAAGGCTAATAAGAGCAGAAGAGAAGAATAAGTAGAGGCCAGCAGATCAAACACGTTGGCAAACTTTTATAATTAAAAATAAATAAGTGTATGTATTTATTTTAAAATATGGTGACAGACTTGCCAAGTACATGAGCCAAAACCTGGGTCAGCTAGCAATTGGAACCAGCTTAAAGGATCCACAAACAAGAGAAGACTTACATAAACTATAAGAGATTCGTTAGAATGCTATATAAGCATTTTAAAAACGACACTTTTAAAGAATAACAACAGACGGAATTGCTCACAAATAAAATGTTAAATGAAAAAACAAGCACAAAATTATTTGCATAGCATAAGCCTAATTTTTTAAATATTACATTACATAAAGAAGACTGGAAGAAACAACATAAAAATGTTAATAGTGGTCATTTCTTTGTGTATGGAATTGTAAATAATTTTGATTTTCCACCTGTACCTTTTAGTGTCTTCCAAATTCTTCATGATGCAAGAACATATAAAAAGTTCCTATTTCCAAAGAATATTTTTTTTTCTAAAAAAGTGACAGAATAGGCAAGTTATCTTTTTTTCACATACGGAAACAGTATTAAAAAATTAGCTAAAGACACTAGAATGTACAATTTTTATTTCTATTTATTGTGATCTTAGTGGGTCTCCAACCCTGCGATGAGCCATTTGATTATTAAATCAAATAACTCTAGTTCTAAATTCATCTTGACTGTGCCCCACCATGAACTACCATGCTTACCCGTCCCCCCACCCCCACAGAAATTTCCGTGTCTCTAGTGAGCTTCAAGACTCAACTCAAGTACCACCCTCTTTCCTGGTCCAATTGCCAGGCCCCTCTGAGGGCTCCCCTACACCGGGCAGAACCAATCACTTCTTCATTTCTGATAATTCTATGCTGAAGATCCTCTATTAGACCATTTATTAGTCTGTATTGTAATTATTTGTTTATACAGTATTCTCTCCTAACGGACTGTGGGCTCCCTGAGGACACTGACTGGCTCTTACTCATCTTTGCCTTCCAGTGGCTAGTATCTGGTGTTCAGAGTCTCTCTCAGAGCCTGTACTTTCACAAGTTCCCCAAGTGAATTCTAATGCATGTTAAAGTTTGAGAAGCGTGGTCTAGACTAGAGCAGTCCGCCTGAGAAGGGACCCAATATTCTGCATCTCTATCAAGCTCACAGGTAATGCTGATGCTGCTGGTCTGCAGACCCTGCTTTCAGGAGCAACGGTCTAGAGCAGGAGTTGGCTAACTACAGCCTGCTGGCCAAATCCAGACAGGCGCCTGTTTTTGTAAAAAAAAAAAAAAAAAAGAAACTGTAAAAAAAGAATGAACACAGCCAATTCGCTTGTTTACATATTGTCTATGACCGCTTTCGCACTACAAGACCAGAGTTGAGCAGTTGCAGCAGAGACATATGGCCTGCAAAGCTTTCCTACCTGACCCTTTACAAAAAACGTTAACCAATCTGGCATGGAGGTTTTAGTCTTAAAGCTATATAACTGCTTTGTATAAATGAACTCATTTTTATGAATCAAAAAAGCATAAAATCATTTTCTTCCAGTTCTATCATCCCCTCTTAGGAAAAGAGCTACAAAACCTGCAACATTATGCAAATATTTCTCCTGGCTAATTTCAACCGTTATTTAAAAGCTTTATGCCTCCCATACCCTGAGTAGGAATTTTATACAATCATTTCCCAAAGTACGTGTTTCATACAATCATGCTTGCGTTTCATCAAGGCTATAATTTCCTAAAACCAGTACCTCAGTGACAAAACACTATATTTGGGTTTCCAAAATTATTAGAATACATACCACTGACTGAGTCTCTACTTTTAAAGTGCTATTGTAAAAAGCCATGAAAAAAATGACGTGAAAGTCCACTTCAGAACTCTGGTGAACAAAGAGGTAGTGGCAGCACATATGAGTTCCAAATATCACCCACTGAGTTCCACAAAACCAGAGAGGACAAAAGAAAGACGTTGGCTTTGTAAGACTTAGGCTCCAGAGTCTCTCCAGAAGCACCAGCCACAAGTCCAGGAATATCAAATTTAAAAAACAGGTAATTCAATTAGGAAAAGCCCCACAGGTTAGAGTGGTCTAACTAAGGAGGTTCCAGGAAATAAAGTGCACCCTCAGATACTTTAGATATTAAATAGTTTACATTTTCCTGTGCTTAATTTCACCCTTGGTTTATTCTCCCCACTCTAAAATCTCAACATAAAAGACTACCTCCCCCATCAAGTTTATGCTCTTGAGATATTTATACAGTTGTGTATTCCTGCTATCTCGGTTCAGCCAAGTTATACGGTTTCATTTGTATTCTTTTCTCATCAGTCAGCCCCTCCAGTCTCTTAATCATTCCTGTGGGTCTTCTGTGAACTCTCTCCAGCTGGTCCCCAGTGATCTGGTAATGAGGTGCCTCCAACTGACTGCAGCCTTCCAGAAACAGCCTTGTTAGTCAGAACAGGATGAGCTCACCCTCCTCGGTTCCATGACATAATACTCCTTCGTAGACAATCCTCCAAATCACAGAAAGCTAGAATGCTGCCATATTAGACTATAACCCAATTCCACGCTTCCCAGATTTGGGCACTGGGGCATGCCAGAATGTGCTAGATGCCAGAGGATAAATGACACAGGTTCCTGCTACAGCTAGTTACTAGAGGATGAGGTGAGTGAGGTGAAAAAAGTATTTTCATGTTAAAACAAACTCATAGATAATAAAATGGAATGCAAAATATGCATGAATTTCTAAAGATAAAACATGGGAACGTTCAAAATATTCATGGATATTTTGTAATTAAATCAGAAAGGCTGCTTGGGGCTCTGCTCCCAGCTCCCAAGGGTTACATACCCATTATCCTCTACCACTAGCGGTGTTTGAGCTCAAAAGCACTACAACTCCCACTCAACTACTGTTCTATTAACCCCATTATCCCCATCCCATAAACTCACATTTTAAATAAAACTTTGCTTTTCTATAAAAAACTTTATGTTTTAGCAAATTCACTATCAACATCTTTAGGTTCTTCTGTATCATTCATTATTCATTCATTTCATATTACTTGAGCATCTGCTGCATGCCAGACTGTGTGCTAAAAGCTAAAGTCACAAGGATAAATAAGACAGGGTCTTTTCTTAACCTTGATGAACTATGTCCAACACGGGAGACGGACAATAACAGGTGGCAAGTAACACAAATGAGGAATAAATGATGTGTGGAGGGGAAGGAAGGAAAGCGGTAACTGCCTGAGAGAGTGGAGAAGTCTTCACAGAAGAGAGAACAGTGTTACTTAAGAATGAGTAAGCATTCGCAAGGCAGAAAAAAAAGGACTAAGATCCTCAGCAGAAAGAACAGCACAGGCAAAAGTACTGAGTCAAGAAAGGGAGTGATGAGAAGTTCAGCATTATGAAAGCAAAGTGTTCAGAAAGACCATCTGGGGCCAAACTAGGGTGACTGACTCTAAGTACAGTACAGTGTAGCGGTCAAGAGCATGACCTTCCTACTGAGTGATCTTGGACTAGCTACTTCTCTGTAGCTGCCTCAGATATAAAATGGAGATACACTGAGAAAAGGAAGGAATTCAGCTGCTCTTGGGGAGCAAGACTTGGAGTTTAAGGGAAGGGAGGGCTGGGTGAGACTGGAAACTAGACCCAGGTGGCTTGGTACTGCAGGAGTTCCTCGGGGGAGACAGCTCTATGTGCAAACCAGCCCCTGAGTAGCTGGGTTATCATGGTGGTTTGTACCCAGGCCGCGGCAGCTCAACCCACAATAAATGAGGAAGATGGCCGTGAGTGCATTTGAGGGACTAACTGGATTCCCAGAGAAATTCCATGTGGAAACAATGACAGCAACAATCCAAAACACTAAGTTTCCTGGGTTTTTCCAAGTACGTATGATGATAAGAACAAGAATCCACCTTTATTGAGAACTTACTATATGCCAGAACTATTCGAAGTGCTTCATGTATTATCTCATTTAACTCACATCAACCATATAAGGTAACCACATTATTATCCATACTTTATAGATTAGGAACCAGAGGCGCAGAGAGCTAAAGTAACTTGCCTATAGTCACTCAGCTGACAACTGAAAGAGCCAGGCAATGTGATTCCAGAGCCTACACTCTTAACCAGGAATACTGAGGTAACAAGAACCTCAAAAAGGAACAAAAGATATTCTTGGGATAGGAAGAATGACAGCTCAGCAATACTGAATTTGGAAATTTAAAGGAATATGACTTCACTTTAGACTTTAAGTAACAACAGAAAAACAAGAGATTATTTTTAACTAAGGGAGTAAGAGGATCACACATTTTAAAAGAAGTAACTCTAAGGACAATATGACAGAGACTCTGAAAAGGACAGACCGATAGCTGAGAGAGAGGATACTGGTCCAAGGAAGCAGCGAGACGCTGCCCGCGATGGAGCGGGAGAGGCTAGAGTGTGCTTCACTTCTATCAGAAGCAACAGGACCAGTGACCTGTGAGGCCGAAAAGATCAAAGAGAACAAGAAGCCAAGGACAAACCACTTGGGAGCCTCATGAATGGTGGTGGAGAATTGAGGCAGAGAAAACATGGAGGGAAAGATAATGAGTACAGACTGAACATGTTAAGTTTACGGTGTCTATAGGATATCCAGGTGAGTATATCCACAGGACAAATGGAAATAAGGATCTGAAGCCATAGAGATCCCAGTATCCTGGGGTCAGTTAAGACTTGCGGAATGGAAAAAGACTGCTGTGGAAAGCAGGTAGACCAAGAAAAAGGCTAATTATAGAACCCTGAGAGGATCAACCTTAAATGTCCTGACTTCCCCCCAGGAAAAGAGGAGCTAGCAAAGAAGAATGGAAGAAACAATGAGAGACGAGGAGAAAAATTGTAAAAGTAGTTTATTGGAGCCAAAAGGAAGTTTCTAGAAACTGGTGGTCAATAGTATTAGATTGGGTAAAGATTTAGCCCAGATGGGAGATTCAAAATCAGCCCCAGTTTTTTTTCCTTAGTTAATCAGAACTCTAATTCTCTGATCTAGCAACTTCTTCAAATAAAATGTCTCATTTCCATCAATTTTCATTAATATTAACCTAAACTTGACCCAACACTGATAACTATGATAACTAGTAAGCTCTTTGCAACTCAATTCAGTGATACTATTATTCCAAATTTATTTTTTAATTTGTTTGCTTGTTTTTGGTGAGGAAGATTGGCCATGAGCTGACATCTATGCCCATCTCCCTTTTTTTTTTTTTGAGGAAGATTAGCCCTGAGCTAACTGCTGCCAATCCTCCTCTTTTTGCTGAGGAAGACTGGCCCTAAGCTAACATCCATGCTCATCTTCCTCTACTTTATACGTGGGACACCTACCACAGCGTGGCTTGACAAGTGGTGCCATGTCCACACCTGGGATCTGAACCGGCGAACCCTGGGCCGCTGAAGTGGAACATGCGCACTTAACTGCTGTGCCACCAGGCCAGCCCCCATCTTCCTCTATTTTTTTCTACGTGGGACGCTGCCACAGCATAGCTTGATGAGTGGTATAGGTCCGCACCCGGATCCCAACCTTCGAACTCTGGACCACCAAAGCAGAGTACACCAAACTCAACCACTATGCTGGTCCCTATTTTGAAATTATTTTAATGCCTATAATAATGTCAGATCTAAACTAATATGAATCCACTCTCTAATCCTGCATAAATCACTGGCAAAAAAAAATAAAAAAACTTGTCAAAATCAGCTTTATTGAGGTATAGTTTATACAGAGTAAAAGTCACCAATTTAAAGTACACAATTAGAGTTTTGACAACTGTATAAGGTTATGATACGAAACACATGCATGATACAGAACATTTCATCATCCCAAAAAGTTCCCTCATGATCTCTGCAGTCAGTCCCTCTCCTGCAACTCCCTGCACAACCAGTGATGTGCTTTCTTTCACTATAGTTTGTCTTTTACAGGACACCATAGGACATCATATACAAAATTGGTCTTCTGTGTGTGACCTAACACTTTTGAGCTGCATACATGTTGTTACATGTATCAGTAGTTCATTCTTCTTTATTGCTCAGTAGTAGTCCATTATATGGACATACAACAATTTGTTTATCCATTCACCACCAGATGAAGGGTGTTTGGGTTCTATGCAGTTTGAGGCTGTTACATAAAGCGGCTATGAATGTTCAAGTATAAGTCTTGTGCAGACACAAGTTTTCATTTCTCTTGGGTAAATAGCTAAGAGTAGGATTTTTGCATCATATGGTAAGCATATATTTAACTTGTAAGAAACTGACAAACTGTTTTCCAAAGCAGCTGTAGCATCTTGCATTTCCACCAGCAACGTATGAGGAACTCCAGTTGCTCAACATCTGTCAACACTTGGTATCATCAATCTTTTAAATTTTACCCATTCTAATAGGTGTGAAGTGACATCCCATTATGGTTTTAATTTGCATTTCCCTAAGGACTAAAATATTCAGTATCTTTTCACATGCCTATTGGCTATTAGTAAAGCTTCTTTGTTATCCAAATCTTTTGCTATTTTTAAAAATTGAGCTGTCTTTTTACTATTGAGTTGTAAGACCCTTATTAGATATATGTTTGGTACATATTTCCGTGGCTTGCTTTTTCACTCTCTTAACTGTGTTGTTTAAAGAATAAAAGTTTCTAACTTTGATGAAATCCAACTTACCAATCTTCTTCCTTGATAGTTTGTGTTTTTTGTGTCCTATTTTAAAATATCTTTGCCTAACTCAAGGTCACAAAGATTTTCTTCTGTTTTCTTCTAGAAGTTTTATCTAAAAGTTTCACATGAGAAAATCTCTCATCAAACTTTTAACAAGATTTTTTTTAAACTCCTGCATTCCATTTATCTCATAATTAGTCACTCAGTTTTATTATCCCTTTGTTTCTTTCAAGTTCAACTTTCCACATTACCAAGCACTATTTAAGCTACAGTCTATTTTAGAATTTGGAAAGATTTTTATCTTTTAACAGATTTTCCCCTTCTTCAACCTTTTAAATGGCATTTCTAAATGGAGACAAGGTTTTATTCCCTCAGATCTCCTCAGATTGACATAAAACCTCTGGATCCCATAAAACCTCTGACATAAAACACCACCACCAAAATTCAAAAACCCAGAGCATACACCTTCTGGTTAAGACAGGGACAACGAACTATTTACCTTTCTGGTTTTAAAGATAAGCTTTTATAAGATCATTTTTACCATATTGAGTTACTCTAACCTGGGAGGAGGCTAGAGAAAGTTATCTTATTCACTGGTTAAAAAAAAAGTTTAGGCTTATAAAAGTTAAGCTGATCAAGAGGATATGAACAGACATTTCTCCAAAGAAGATATACAGATGGCCAAGAGGCACATGAAAAGATGTTCGACATCACTAATGCTCAAGGAAATGCAAATCAAAACTACACTTAGATATCACCTTACACTCATTAGAATGGCTATAATCACTAAGACAAAAAATAAATGTCGGAGAGGATGCGGAAAAAAGGGAACCCTCATACACTGCTGGTGGGAATGCAAACTGGTGCAGCCACTATGGAAAACAGTATGGAGATTCCTCAAAAGATTAAAAATAGAAATACCACATGGCCCAGCTATTCCACTATTGGGTATTTATCCAAAGAACTTGAAATCAACAATATAAATACCCCTATGTTCACTGCATCGTTATTCACTATAGCCAAGATGTGGAAGCAACCCAAGTGCCCATTAACTGATGAATGGATAAAGAAGATGTGGTATATATATATACAATGGAATGCTACTCAGCCATAAAAAAGACAAAATGATCCTATTTGCAACAAGATGGATAGATCTTGAGGGTATTATGTTAAGCGAGATAAGCCAGACAGAGAAAGACAAACACCCTATGATTTCCCTCATATGTGAAAGATAAACAAATACGTGGACAAAGAGAACACATTAGTGGTTACCAGAGGTGAAGAGGGTTGGGGGTGGGCATATGGGGTAAAGAGGCACATATGTATGGTGACCGACAAATAATAATGTACAACTGAAATTTCATAATGTTATCAACTATTATGACCTCAACAAAAAAAAATTTACTTAAAACATTTTTAAAAAAGTGAAGCTAAGACAAAAGTAATTCTACATTTCTTAACTCAATTTGGATTCTCTCTATAGCACCTTTTGAAACAAGCCAGAGTTCTTCAGACTCGAAATGAAACGAATAGTATACACGAAGGCATAGTTTAGATTCAATTGCCCCCTGGAATAGTTTGCCGTTGTCAGCACAGTCCAGAGAAAGTAGCAGAAAGGTATTCAAAGCTAATGTGAGCAAAACAGGGAGAACTGACAATTATCACTGCTCATTTTGTAACTTCCTGAGATGTGTGGAGAAAAACAAAATAGGCAACTAGCTTATCTATGCCCCTATCACAGTCTTTACTCTAGATCAAGAGAATAGCAGCTTCGATTTACAACTCTTCCATCTTGATGTTTTTTCTGTTTACCAAACTGACTTTGCTGTGCCCAATCCACAGAATTAGGACAGGCCCCTGTGTTCCCATACCATGGCAGCTTTTATGCTTAGGTGACCCTGGGCCACTGAATCTTGGCTATTAAGGAAAATTTTAAAACTAATTCTCTGAATCTGACAAGCCGTCTCCCTCAATAAGTCTAGGAAGTTGTTATTTCATTAACTGTGCATGAAGTGGCAGGCAAACGGCCAGATCGACAGCCCAGTGGGGTAGAATTGGAATTGTCACCCATGTACTTAAAAAGCTAACAAAACTTCTACCTCTACTACCATCCATACTTTCTATTCTACTCTTATTTTAAAGGAAAACAAATTATATAATCAGAAGGAAGAACAACCTTAAATGAGCATTTTATAGTTCTTTGTTTATGATTCCAGGAAGAAAAACTCAACTAGCCACAGAAACGGCAACCTAAGACGGCTCACTTTGAAACCCAATACTTATGGTATTCAAAACAAAACTTCTGTTGATCTAATAATCAATGTTACCAAACAAGGATTCATTAATTTCTTCATATGTGTATTAAGAACCTATTATTATATGCCAAGCAATACGTTGGGCCCTGAGGACTCCAAAATGAGTAAGATAGTCCCTGACCCCTTAGAAACATACAGTTTAGTAAAGAAGACAGATAAGTAAATAATTGGTGATAGCTTCACATAGCAAAATCTATGAGGTGAGCACAGGGTGTTAGTGGAGCCCAGGAAGGGCCCCTCAAACAGGATCAGCTGTTAGCTTTAGACCAGCCTCTTGGGAGCAAGGCCAACTCTTCCACGGAGTTAACAGTGCTTTGGGAATTAAGGCATACAAAACACTACCAGTATTGCTTATTCTCATGGTCAACGGCTTTCTTCAGCACTGGTCAGAGATTACTGGACCACATACATGGCAGACAAAAAACTCACTGGAAACCCCAACCTATTTATCGAAATTACACATGGTCTAGATGCAATGTGTTATCCTGGATTGGATGCTAGAACAGAAAAAGAATATTAGTGGAAAAATTTGTGAAATCCAAATAAAGTCTACAGTTCAGTTACCAGTATTGAACCAATGTTAATTTTTTAGATGTGACAAATGTACTATGGTTATGTAAGACGTTAACATTAAAGGCAGAGCTGAGTAAAAGGCACACAGGAACTCTCGGTACTATCTTCGCAACATTTCTATAAATCTAAAATTATTCCAAAATAAAATTTGTCTTAAAAAAATTACATACAGTTCCCCACTTTACACTGTCACTCCTCCTCAGGATTCCGATCATGCCTCCCTAGTCACTGCCCCAATTCAGGTAATGCTTGGTTAAAACATTTTTTTTCAAATCCTTTTCGATTCTTTTCCAAAAACCATTTATGCAGCCTAGCTGGGTTTCCTTCTTCACCAAGACATGAAAAACAGATCCCACTGGAGAGGTTTTAACTGCTTTCTCTTTTTTTTTTGAGGTTTTATTTTTCCTTTTTCTCCCAAAGCCCCCCAGTGCATAGTGGTGTATTTTTAGTTGTGGGTCCTTCTAGTTATGGCATGTGGGATGCCACCTCAGCACGGCTTGATGAGCAGTGGCATGTCTGAGCCCAGGATTGCGAACCGGCGAATCCCTGGGCCGCTGAAGCGGAGCACACGAACTTAACCACTCAGCCACGGGGCCAGCCCCCTTAGCTGCTTTCTCTTACTAATAGCTTCACCACGTACACCAGGGGGTATCATTGGAGTTGAACTTCCCTAAGTGGACAAGAGAGGGGTTAAAATAACTTAGGCTAGAGCAAAAGCAAGGGGACACTACAGAAAAAGTATGTTCTATATTATTAGATTACCTTTACCTGATCTCTGACCAAAAAGGATAATGGATAGAACATGCAATTAACAGATGCCAACTATTAGCATCTGAACACTAACAGGCAAACTGCATTGCAATTAATGTTCAGCGACAAGCTCTGAAAAACATGGTGCAAATTCCTCAACTATTCAAGGTAACAAAAATTTATATTAAAATCATATGGTACTGTTCAATTCAGGCTAAATGACAAAACATATATCTACCATGACTGGTTTCTGATAACAAACTGAATATTCATCTCTCTCTATTAAACCATAATTTACAGAACAGGATTCGAGAGTCCCACCAAGAAAACACCATCAAGCTGATATAACACCATACGGAGGCCTCAGCCACACATACAAACTGCAACAAGGGTAAATAATCTCAAAAGTTTGAAAACTACTACACAAAAGAGCATGAGTGAAGGCTAAACGTTCTTGAACCCTTCAAAGAAAAAGAAACCAATGGGAGATAACTGAAATTTAAACCTAAGCTATTTAATGCCTAAAGTCATTTAAAAGGTAAAATGATATGCTAGAATCCATTTAGGTCATAAATTTGACCTGTGATATGGCATGTTATAGTATTAAACATTACACAATAGTACTCTGACCTGGACCACTTACAGAAAGATGAACAGGTAGAGTAATTCCTTTAAAATATTTCCATGTGCATACCTCTCTCTGCTGGAACACCTACAATAACTTATCTGTTTACAAGTCTCTCGCCAATACAGGACTGAGCTCTTGAAGAGTAACTAGCACATTGCCTGGGGCAGGATGGGCCCTAATAAACACCTTCTGAATGAATGAACATGCAGTGGTAATGTACCTCCGAGGTATCCTTAAAAACCAATTCAATATCAATACCTAAGGAGCAGAGCATGCTGTATACCATGCTACCACATTTAGGAAGCAGTCAAGCTAATTGAAAAATAATTAACAGCAACTAATGTTTGTTGGGAAAATGACTCACATCACATGAGACACAAAAATAAGTGTAAAACTATAACTTGAAAATGAAGAAAATATCTGTGAATTTTTTTTCCCTTGATGGCCACAAAAGTGAATCTCTCTTTAACTTTCTAATATTGAAATACAAGATGTTTTTTAAGGAATCTTTCATTATTGACAATTTTACAAAGAAATTTATCAACTTAAATTAGTAAGTTAGACCAATTAGTGAATGGATGAAGTCCAAGCCCAATTATGTGTTCAAACTGTGGGTCGAATGCCTTGAGCAATTCTTTCTCTTCAAGACTGCAGAAAAACACAAAACAATCCTCTTGACTGCTGAGAAGGACTAAAATCGTTTCTTTTTCTTACAAGTATGTAATCAAAAGCAATTACTTTCTGCTCCCATCCAACACAAACCAACACCATTTCCCCCCTCCCATCACCATCAAAACATGCTATAGAATTTGAGGACTTTCATCTTACACTGTAAGAATCTCAAATTGTAGTAAAATTACAATGCAACAAAAACATATTTTTCTAAGTATGTTCTCATCCCCCATGGTGTTCCTACATAATTTAGCTCCCTATCAAGTATTAACAATCAAGGAAATCAGAAAACTCTCAGAATAGATACTACAAACTGCTTGTTTTTTAAATTTGTTATTGTTCATGGATTCCAAAATTCAGGGTACACATTACCAGGAGAGTGTTTTTCTGTCAATGCCTGAATTTAAATGGAAATTACTATTTAATTATATGTAATTTTCCTCTGAACCTATATATAATAGTAATCAGTCTCTAAATGTTTAAAATAAACAACTGATCATGTTTACTTAAAAAGCTTATTGCCTAATCACCAAAAGGTTCTAATGCATCGAAAAAGTGGTTACTGTCAGCTCTACCCATGAATGACAGCTTGGCAGACAAGCTGTTCTGAAAAGATTAGGAACTCCCAGTGACCATAAGTGGGGTAAAGCAGAAGGCACATACAGGATCTGTAGATGCTTCAATAATAAAACTATTTCAACATCAAATATTCAGACCCAACAAAGCCAGATATGTCAACCACAAAGCTATCTAAATGTATGCATACCTATAAGAGAAAGGAGAAACAGGAAAACAACTGTCTAAACTCAAATCAACATGAGAAATCACCCTGCGATTGAGCTTTCCAAGAACTGAAAACTTAATAAGGTTCTTGAGATTATCAACACATTCAAGTTCCAAAATAGAGCAACTATATTAGAATACAATTGGCATGAAATTTCAACGCCACCACATACTCTATGTTGGAAGACACAAAATGATAACGATAGAAAACACTTTCATTGGGGTTACCTGTGGTGGATACTGTTCTAGGAACTTTACATTTCAACTCACTTAGTCCTGATAACATCCCTGTAAGACAGGTACTATTGTGATTATCTCCATTTTACCAATAAGAAACTGAGGCACAGATAGATTAATTTACGCAATGTCATGCAGCTAGTATGAGCCAGAGCAGGGATTTTAACCCCATCAGACTCCAAAGTTCATGTTAACCAATACACTGTTTCAAATTAAGGGTCATGCAATGGTCAGCTTTGGTGTTTTTGCTAATCAAATAGCCTTTTTGGATTTCAAACACTAGGACAGCTTCACGTAATAAGAAAAATACAGGCTTTGGAATCAAACAGACCCAAACAAACCCCTGAACAAAGTCTGAGCCTCGCTTCCCCAAATGTACAATGAGGGTACTTAAGTTAGTGTGAAGGTCAAAGAAGGTAAATAATTAAAGCGCCAGGTATAGTATACAGGATAGACGTTCTTAACTTTTAAGTTCACAGACACCTAGAGGGTCCAGGGACGGGCTTCAGAGTCCATGAGTCTCATAAACTGTATGACATGTGTACCCATTTTTTAAAGAATTGTCCCTGGCTTGCCACAAACTTTCAAGGGGTACGTGATCCCTAAAAGGTTAAGAACCACCTGCGTACATAGCAGGTAAGCTATTTTTACCCTCTTGTTCTCAAAAACTCTTCCTTTTCCATTTAAGGACAACACACCAAGGCTTCACAATAATTATTTCCCACCATTTTCCTGGCTTGGTAACTAGTAACATACGCAAGTTTATGCCCCAATTTTCCACATAGTCTAAAGAAGGCCCTCGAACGCTGCTTTATCCCTCTCTCCACCGAGACGAATACAGGGTATTTACTCAGAGAGAAACCTGAGAATCGTCCACCTGGCTGCACGAAGCACCATGCCGGCTAGAAGAACCAAGCAGCAACCAGAGCCTCCGAGTTGCACGATAGAGACCTGACGCCCCAGAGCTGAGGGTGAGGAGTATATGTTTCCCAAAACTACCGAGCAACCCAGAATTCCATCCCCCCTACCCTTGTCCTCTCTGTCTGGAACTCTGGTGCCGGCAGGTCCCCTGGGCTCTGCCGCGTGGAGTGCTGGAGGAGAGAACGGTTCCCCGAGCCGGGAGGGGCGGCGCGGCGAAGCCCCAGCTCTGCTGCCCCGGGAGGCGGCGGCGGCAGCGCCCGGCAGAAACCCGGCCCTCGGCCCTCCCCCGGAGACTCCAGTACAGCTCTCAGCTCAGGATGGGAACCGGCTCCGGGATTTTCCGTTTCCCAAAGCGGCTTCCGCTTCCGGGCTATCCTGTGCCGGAAGCAGTATGCGCATGACGCGTAGAGTCGTGCTGTCGGCGATTCCGGAAGAAACAAGAGTGCGGCGTGGACATGGTGAGAGGGCAGGGTACCTGGAGGGACGTTGTCTGGCCACGTTTTGGGCGGAAATTGAGGGAGTCAGCCCTTAGCCAAATCTCGTCCACATTCTCCTTGCTTATTTTCATTCTGAGCTTAGGTTTTAAACTGCTCCGAGCGGTGCCTGTTACGCCCTGGCGGGTGGGGAGAGGGGCGAGTTGAGTCAGAGAGGATAAGAGGGGGCTAAGAGAATAAGAGGAGGGAAGAAGAGGAGGGAATAGACAAAAGAAAAAAAATGGATATCAGGAAAAGGCAATGTATTTCCAACTGTTTTAACTCTAAAATTTCTGTTTCAAGGGGAAGCAAAAGAAAGCAAGAAAGTATGCGACCATGAAGCGAATGCTTAGTCTCAGAGATCAGAGGCTGTGAGTGTCTGGAGTCAGCTGGATTCATAGACTGCCCAGAGATATACGAGTCACGAGGGGATAAGTAGTGAAAGTTTTTGTTGTTATCTTGTGGTTACTTTTACTATTATTGTGTCTTGGATTTGTATAGCATGGGATAGTTGTGAAGTGTATAGGGTCATTTAGCTCCTGAGCGAGTACGCTGGTGAATGGGATGGGAATTAAACATTTAAGTGTTCACTTTGTTCCACCGTTTTTATATACTTTTTCTACCATATCACATTTAAGCCTCCTAACAGTCCTGTGGGGTAGGTCGGATTATCTTTATGTTCTTGCTATATTACACTACTACATTTCCCAGGAAAAAACATGTTTGTTATAATTGTTGAAAGATGGTGAGGTCAGAGACCATGGTTCCCTTGTGTCTCCTGCACCTGACACTCAAATATTTTTGAAAGAAATAGTGGGAAAACACCTAGATGTCTCCATTCTGTAAATCTTACAAGAGTCTGATGGCTGTGGGAGAAGAGTGGAATCATATTCCCTACTATAAGGAGGACCCAAACATCTTCCCTGCTTTAGTGAAGAATGGTGGAAGTTATTAAATAAAGACTTGTCTTCATTTTGATTAAGAGGCTCAGAACAAAGGAATGGTGGTTAAAGCCTTCAGAGTTATTAAATGGTATTCTCAGCCTTTAGTATATATTTGTCATGCAATTTTTCGGAAATTTTCCCCATTATTACTGTTTTATTCTAGGTAAGGGTTAAATTTTGTACATGTGTTGTTTCATTTCAGCCCTTTTTAAGAGGCATATGGGGGAACCCTACGGTTAAAACATCTGAGTCTTCAGAAGATAAATGTCAGCCTATTTACCCACTTTTTGGAAGTGGATTTTGATCCTTGATATGAGAGCTTCTGGCTAAGAAAGAAATGATAGTATAACCAATATTTATTTACCCATTTATAATTTTCACAAATTATTGGCTAGGGAGTTTTAATTTAATCATGTTTTATGGATTAATTATGTTAATTCCAGGCAACTTCCCACACAGTTATTTGTGCTCAAAAAGTATATGCTGATGTTAACATAAAGAAGTCACAAAGTAGGGTTTCCTCTATACACACACACACCCAAAGAAACTTTTAATTTTGAATGAGATTATAACTGCTATGGTTTTTTCTTCTCCCTTGTGTTTAATTTACTTTTTTTTTCCTAGCAAAGAAAAGGATAGATTAAAACCTAAAAAAAAAGAAAAGAAAGATCCCAGTGCACTCAAGGAAAGAGAAGTGTGAGTAATCAAGAATTTCGTGTTTTCCTTTAAAACTTAAGAAGAGATATTCTTTTTCTTCTTCTTCTTTTTTTTTTTTTGCCCTGAACTAACGTAACGTCTGTTGCCAATCTTCCTTTATTTTGTGTGAGCCACTGTCATAGCATGGCTACTGATACACAAATGGTGTAAGTCCACACCTGGGAACTGAACCTGTGCCACCAGAGTGGAGTGTGTGGAACTTAACCACTTGGCCACGGGGGCTCGCCCTAGAAGAGACATTCTAAAACCTTGGACCTCTTAGAAATCCAGGCTTGCCCTGAGCTAATTTGCTCAGTCATTTGTGAATAAATCTGGCACAACTATGCAAATGAAAGTGATATTGATGAGCATATATCAGTTCCAAGGATTTGAAGGTTTTTGGATTTCATGGAGCAGTAAAATTTCCTGTAAAATCCTGGGGATTAAATCTAGAATCATTAATTTTTTTCTTTGCCAAGAATCTTTCAGAAGAAATAATTGCCATTGTTTAATACACCAGCGTTTCATAAAAGAAAGAATGTATCACTAAGAAAATAATGAGGACATATTTTCAGAATAAAGATCATTCCTTGTAAATAAATGCATTTAACTTTATGAAACTTCATCACATTTTCCTTGTTTTTCTTACTTTGCCCTAGATTGATGATGGATATATAATCACAGGATTTATTAGGATTTATTTCCAATTAACAAGGAAAAAGGAGCTTAATCTATAGCAAAATGTTACAAGCAGAGACTTCTTTTTTTGTTGTTGATACCAAAGTATCAATATAGACGTTGTTTTGTGTTTTCTTTCTTTTTTACACTCAGCCCCCAACATCCTTCCTGCTTATTCTTCCAATATAACACACAGCTCGGCCCACCTTACCACATCCTGGTTGATACCAACTTTATCAACTTTTCCATTAAAGCCAAACTGGACTTAGTACAGTCAATGATGGACTGTCTGTATGCCAAGTGTGAGTATCATACCTTTACATTTCTGTGACATTTGTACAGAATAATCGTATTTATCCAAATACATGAGAGGAATGAGGTTCTAGTTAACTGAATTGCTGGCGATTTAATTTGCTCACCATAGCAATAACCATTTTCAATGAATTGAAATATAATGCAGACTTGACTGGGAATAATTAAACTTTCACGATTCAGAAAATAGTTAGTGTGCTTTGACCATCTTTATGGACGTCAATTTTGAACATAGAAGGGGAATTTTCTGTTTTAGAATTCTGGATTTTAAAATTCTGGGTAGATGAAAATTTATTACATGTTTATTACATATTCAGTATGTATATTCGTTTACATCAAGGAGGGAACATTTCTCCATTCCACTCCAGTGTGGAAGAGCTAAATAAGACATTTTGCCATTTACAATTACAGAACCAGAAGTGATGATGGTCAACAATTTCTAAGTTTATTCAGTTTGGTATTTATTTGTACTACAAAAGATCTGAGGTAGTTTATTTACACCTAGGTATGCAATTTACCATTAATAGATTTCCCTTGTGTATTTGGATGTCCCCTCCTTCAAATGATCTGCCCTCACTGTTGTGAGTAGGAAAAAGAAAATTTAGGCCCTGTACAACGGAATAATTTCCTGATAGTGAGATCCATTGCATTTTTTGGTGGATTTATATTCATATATTTTCCAGTCATCTAGTTAAAGGTACAAATGAAAATTAGAATTATACTTTGCCATAAAGAATAAATTATTGGAATCAAAGGAAAAAGTTTGCACCTCCTTTAATATTTAGAAGATATTCTATAATGAACAACATTTATAGAGTGTTAGTAATGTAAATGTAGTTTATTGATTTATTAAAACTGGGAAGATGGGGTAAGGGGTGTGTGATGGTTAAGAGCTAAATTCTTTAAATGCCTAAAATTAATAGATATAAAAAGTGACTGCGTAAGTTTATTATATCAAGATATGAAGGTAACCACCAATTGAGAAAAACAGCTAATGGAGTAAAATAGTCATCTCTAAGGACCAGAATTGGTGGGGTGGGAAAAGATCAGGGGATGGATATTTTTTCATTTATGCCTTTCTGTATTTCTTTCTAAAGCCATGTATGTGTAATACTTCAATTTTTTAAAATCTCTTAGAAATAATAAAGAGTAGCCTGAAGTTGGGGTACTACCATGTGTGTGTGAGTGGACTAGGGTGACCCTGTATGAGGGAAGACACTAGACTTGTTTAGGTAGACTTTTTGTATTCCCATGGTGTTTCTTATGGTTGTCTCAGCTGCTTCTCCAGGAATGCTGTGATCTGTTTATAAATGAAATGGACGGAGGGTGCAAGCATGACCCCTTGGAGGTGAATCGTTTCCTTGACTCTAGCTCCACCACTATTATGTAGATGGCAGCTGTTTAGGATAGTTTTAGTCCTGCAGTTAGCCTTTCTCCAGGTGTGGATACCTTAGAGTACAGCTATAAGGCATACAGCCTAATGCTTACTGTGCCTTTTCTAAAAACAAGCTTATTAAGGAAAATACCACTTTCTGCAGTCTTCTGTGTAACATAATACCTCAAAGCAAAGGTTGAAGAAACATGCAAGTACAGAACAATCTCAGTTACCTAGGATATTCCTTAACTGTTTAAGCTCTGCTTGTTTAACTTTTCTTCACTTGACTTTATACTTAAAGGAAGGCCTTTATCTTTCTCTTGCCTTTAAGATGCCCTGTTGACCTTTTCATAGCTCCTTAGTTCCTTCTATTTTCATCTGATTTTCCAACAAGGGAGGATGGTTAGCTTCCCATCAGCTTTTTTTCCTGCCCATGTGTCCTCTTCCCTGTTGCTGTCCCTTTTTTACGGTGATCTTCCCCGGCCCACTTCCCTGCTCCAGATGTAAGCCCTTTCTTGCTTCACTGCTGTGTGGCTCTGAAATTGATCCTCTTAAGGTGCATATTGCCCTCTGATTCCAAGACTGTCTGATCTTACTGACTTCATACCTCCATCTTACAACGCTTTTTCTTCTGAGCGTTGTATTTTAGTTCAAAATTTGATAACTTTGTCTGCTTTCAAAAGTATTAATGTACTTGTAAGAAAAAATCTGGCATTAAAAAAAATGAAAGTTCCCTGTCATGCTTTTTCTCAGAGGGAAAGTTTTTTAAAATTCATATACAGTCTCTGTGGGGTAGAGGTTGTTTTCATTTATTTTATTAATGAAAATGGGTCATACATTATTTACTATTACTCTTCGTGCTTTTTTTATAACAGCTTTGGGTATAATCCACATACCATACAGTTCACCCATTTAAAGTTTACGATTTAATGGCTTTTAGTGTATTCACAGTCAATTTTAAAACATTTTCATTACCCAGAAAGAAACTCTGAACCACTTGGCTATCATCCTACAACCCGTCCCATTCACCCCACCCCTAGGTAACCACTAATTTTCTTTCTTTCTCTATAGATATGCCTATTTTGGATATTTCATTAAAATGGGATTATATAAAATTTGGTCCTGTTTCATTTAGCATAATATTCAAGCCTCATCCATGTTAAAGCATGTATCATACATCATTTCTTTCTTGTACCAAATAATATTCCTTTGTGTGGATAGATCACATCTTATTTATCCATTTCTCCTTGCTTTTTACATTGAACAAATACATCTTGAACGTTTTTTTGTGTCAGTATATAAAGATGGACCTCATTATTTTTTTAAGTTACATAGTATCCTATTGTTTAAATATATAATTCTTTTAAACCAATATCCTACTAAACATTTGAATTATTTCCAATTTTTACCCTATTATAAATAAAGCTGTAGTGAATATCTTTGTGAATATGTCTCTTTGTTAGGATGGAATATTTCTTTAGCATACATTTTCTAGAAGCTGTATTATAATATCAAGGGATGTATATATATTTTTTATTTTAATAGGTATTACAAATTTCTGCTCAATTAGTTATACAAATTTATGTACCTTCTAACTTAGTGTGAGAATACCTGTTTCTTTAATATTGGGTATTTTCATCTGTTTAATCTTTGCCACTCTAGTAGATAGAAAATGAAATCTTGTTTCAACTTATATCTCTTTAATTAGGAGTGGGATTGAGCATCTTTATGCTCATTGACCATTTGGCTGTCTTCTTCTATGAAATGAAATGTAGTGTGTTAATTAAGAATGCAGTCTGTAGCCAGTTCAAATCTTGGCTTCACCATTTGCTATCTGGTTACTTCTTTGTGTCTCAGTTTCCTCATCTATAAAAAGGAGATAATAATAATAACAACCTTACCTGATAGGAGTTGTTCTGAGGATTAAGTGGGACATTCCTTGTAAAGTGCTTAGCACAGTGTCTGGCAAATAGCACATAATTCTAAGCTACTATTATAAGCTCTTTGTATAGTAAGGAAACTAGTCCTTTGACAAATCTGTAGAACTATTTTTCCCAATTAATTTTTTTTTCACTTTAATATGACTTTTTCTTTGATAGTTGTCAGAAGTTTTATATTTTTATGTGATCAAATTTTCATTTTCTGGTTAATTTCATAGTTTCTTTTGGTTCACATTTACATTTTTTCCTTCTGGAACTTATTGTAATGTATAGAGAATGATAGGAATCCAGCTTAATTTTTTCCCCAGATGTATTTATCACAGATACTTTATGGAATCTGTGGTGTGGGGTTGGGACAGTTCCCTAGTTTTGGGGATTTTATTCTCCTCTAGTTCTTAGTGTTCATTGCAGTGTGCTTATTCTGCTGTCATTCCAGGAGTCTCATGGGTCTTTTAAAGACTCTCAACAGGATATAATTCAGAGAGAGTAAAAGCAGTTTCTTCACAAGTTCTGTTACTAATATGATTTTTTTTCCTTGGTAGGTATCCCTTGTATAACTGACTGTGTAATGGCTGAAATTGAGAAATTGGGGCAGAAGTATCGAGTGGCTCTAAGGTAGGGAGTAGCTGGTCTAGATTTGTTCTGGATTTGCATACTGTAGATTCTTTTGACCCTTCTTCATCTATTTGCTGTCCAAAAATTTCTTGTCCGATTAGTTTAAATAAAAAACATACAAAACTAGTTAACCATTTGGGATTAAGCAAGCAAATGTTTGAAGGTTAGAGATTTTTAAGCTGAAGCTTTTTGAACTAGGTTACTTAGTAATATTGGTCTTGTGGGCCTCCTTTTTAAGTTCCTCTAGGTTTTCAATTAGGAAATGTTTTACTATCAGTTTGTAATCTAGATGTCCCCTTCAGAGTCTCACACTTAAAGGATTCTAAGTTTTGAATTTACTCTAGAAAGTACTCTTTTTTTTTTTTTTTTTTTTTCGTTTTTGGAGGAAGATTAGCCCTCAGCTAACTACTGCCAGTCCTCCTCTTTTTGCTGAGGAAGCCTGGCTCTGAGCTAACATCCGTGCCCATCTTCCTCTAGTTTATACGTGGGACGCCTACCACAGCATGGCTGCCAAGCAGTGCCATGTCCGCACCCGGGATCCGAACCAGCGAACCCCGGGCCGCCGAGAAGCGGAATGTGCGAACTTAACCGCTGCACCACCAGGCCGGCCCCTAGAAAGTACTCTTGAGTTTAAAGTAGCAGTTCCCAAAGTGTGGTCTGTGGACACCTAGGAGTCCCACAGACCTTTGCAGGGAGTTTGCAAAACCGTTTTCATAATAATACCAAGGCATTGCTTTTGTCACTGTGCTGACGTTTGAACTGATGGCAGAAATGCTGGTGCCTTATTACAAATCAAGGCAGTGGGCCCAAATAATGCTAGTAGTCTTTGTATTCTTCACTGCTACCCAGTGGCAGTTAAAAAAAAAAATACCAGAGTCTCAAGCATATCCTTGATGAAGTAGTAAACTATGTTAAGTCTCAACCCTGGAGTACACATCAGTATTCCTTGTGATGAAGTTTGAAGTAGACATACAGCGCTTTTGCTCCATACCAAAGGACGAAGATTGTCTTGGTGAGAAGCATTTGTGTGCTTGTTTGAGTTGTGAATTGAACCAGCTGCTTTTTCATGGAATATCATTTTTATGTGAAGAACAACAGACAAACACTGATTTTTCAGACTTTGGTATTTAGCAGATATTGTCTCAAAAATTTATGCAGTCTACTTGTCACTTCAAGGAAAACAACTTACTGTATTAGCTACCAATGATAAAATTCGAGCTTTCAAGTGAAAATTACAGTTTTGGAAAATCACGAGTTATCACATTCCCAATACTATGGATCTTTCTGTTGAGACCGTGAAGATATTAATGAGTATGATTTTTTTTATATTATATAATGAAATGTGTCAATATTTGGAAGATGTTTGTAACTCAGTGAATCAGTATTTTCCAGATGATCAATGCATGGTATCACGGAATCATGCATGGGTAAAAGACCCATTCAAAGTAAAGGATATACCAGTGGGTTTTTGTGTGTACGTGTTACCTATAAGGAGATGTAACTTATGTGCTATAAAATGCACCAAGTTTAATTGTACAGTATAATGGGTTTGGCAAATGTATACGGTCATGGGACCACCATCGTTGTCATGAAATAGAACATTTCCATCACTCCAGAAATGTGATTCCATTTATATGAAATCCTAGTTCATATAATAAACTATAGTAATAGAATATAGATCAATGGTTGCCTGGAGCTGAGGATGGAAAAAGAAGATTAACTGCAGAGGGACACAGGGAACTTTTGTAGTAATGGAAATGTTCTCTTTCTGAATTGTAGAGGTTGTGACATGGATATATAAATTTGTCAAAACTCATCGAATTTTACATTTATAGTCAGTGAATTTCATTATATTTTATAAATACTTAATAAAGCTATTTTAGTAAAGGCAAAAGGAAAAGTGGGAATCTAATGTATGAAAGTGGTAACATTATTTAGGTCAATGGGAAAGTGATAAACTATTAAAATATTGATTATCCCTATGGAAAGAAATAAAATGGGCTCCTTATCTCACTTCCTTCAAAATCAATTCCAGGTAGATTAAGTAACTAAACTTTTATAGAAAATATAGAGAATATCTTAGTGATTTTGGAGTAGGCAGGGATTTCTTAAGAAGTCCAAACCATAATGAAAAACTAATCGATTTGACTCTATTGAAATTGAATACTTCTGTATAACAAAAGACACCATAAACAAATGAGAAGACAAGCCACAGATAGTGAGATCTTAGTAACACATATAATCACCAAAGGGCTTATTTTCAAAATATATAAAAAACTACAAATTTGTACGAAAAAGACAAATTCCTTAAATTTCACAATAAGATATCATTTCATGCCCAGCAGATTGGCAAGAATTAAAGCCTGCTTGACAGTGCCAAGAACAGTTGAGATTATGGAGCAATGGAAATTCTCATATTCACTTGTTAAGCGTGTAAATTGGACAGTCACTTTGGACAGCAGTTTGGCAATATCTGATACAAACGAGGCTGTTCATACTCTTACAACCCTATGTCTTTCAACCTGAGGATCACAAATCTATAGGTTGTAAAATCAGTTTAGTAGGTCACAACCAGTATATCTTTTTAATGAAATAGAATAAACTATAAAATATTGACATATATTGTATGTAGGAAAGGTTGAGTATTGTATCACAGAACTTTTTTCACTTTTACATGTGTGTATATATGTGCTTACTGTGTCCTAGATAAAATGCATTTCATACTGTGCTTCTGGTAAAAAAACAAAGGGCCTGCCACAGAGAAGCTCACATACATATATTGGAGACAAGTATTGGAATTTTCTTTTGTGTATGGTAGCAAAAAATTGCAGGCGGCCAAAAGATCCATTAAGAAGAGAATGGATACATTATGGAATGTTCATGAATAAAATACAGGAATGAAAATGACTGAAGTAGAGTTATATGTGTCAATGTGGCTAGATCTCCAAAACAATGTAAAACAAATGAAGCAAGAGCATATGTGAAGCATACCATTTATGTAAAGTTTAAAAACATGCAAACTATTAGTTCATTGTTTACAGGTATATACGTGTATAATCTTACATATGTAGTAAAATGTGTGGGACTGATAAATACCAAATTTAGGATATAGTTACTTGTGGGGAGGTAAAAAGAAGTTGGGATTGGAGAAGGGGCTTCATTTTTATTTGTAATGTTTCATTTCTTTAACTAGATGGTGGATACAAGGTTTTCATCATTCCTTATGCTTTTTTGTATACTTGAAATACTTCAGATAAAAAGGGGGAAAGAAGCAATTATTTTAATAATAATAATAAAGAATAGGAGGGGAGAAAATAAAGGTACCGAGTGTACCTCTAACTTCAAGTTTGGTTGTGAAGAGAAGCAGAGAAATGGGTTGTTGAGGAGGGTAGTATAAGTAAAAAGAAGGATTTTTTTTATTTTTTAAGATGGGGAGATCCTAGCGCATGTTGGTATGTTTCTGAGAAAGAGCCAGCAGGAAGGAGGAGACCAATGATTTTAGGATTGAAGGGGTAACCAGAAGAGCAAGGGCCTAGGCTATTGCCTGCCTAGTTTCCAAGCAGCCAGTCTGCCTTCCTCCTAGTGTGTGCTCCTCACCACAGCCTGCCTGGTCTTTCTGGGACAAAGCTTTGCTCATGTCGCTCTGTCACTGAGAAATCTTTAACCACTCCCCATCACCAATGTCATGGAGCTCACACTTCTCAGCTTGGCGTTGGAGACTCTTCCCAGTCCACCCTCAACCTGCTTTCCAGCCCTGTTTCATCTCCTCTGCGTGAACAGCCTTCTCCCCACCAGAAAGATGTGCACACTCTTCCCTGAACACCACCAAACCATTTTACTGATGGGTGGTACCCTTTTTGGAATATGCCTGCCTCCACTTACTTGGAACATTCTTTCATCTTCATTTTATTTCTTCTCTGTGTAATTTTTTCTAAATAGACCCAACCCACATTGACCTAGCTCTCAGCTACTGTGATAGATGGAGTATTTTTGTTGCACTTGGTACCTATGTGCTGCCTTGTGTTTCTGTTCATTTGTGGGTCCTGATCATTGTGTAATAGAAACAGCATTGGCTCTGGGAATCACAGACTTCAGGGTTTTCTTTTACAAATTTGTATGAAAATAATACATGTTTGATTTGTTTATGGCAAACAATATAAATGTATACATTCAATAAAAAGTAAAAGTCCTCCTCCATATTCACGCTTTGTCCATTCTCCTACTCGGAGAGTGACACCTGAGAAGGGTTAATATATATTTTTCCACACCTTCTTCTGAATAAGTGCAAATCTAGAGAAAGAGAATCGAAGAAAGAGATTTGTATTTTCTTGAGTCATATATGTATATATAGTTCAATAGCTTACTTTGTTTATTCAACAGTTTAATATAGGTCCTTCCACAGTGGTACATACCTCTTTTTTTTTTTAATGGGATAGAGGCACCAAAATATATTTAGCTTTTACCTTGCTGATGGGTATTCAGATTATCTCCAGTTTTTCACTATTATAAACTATGCTGTAGTGACCATCCTTGTCTCTATATTTTTGTACTTTTGTCTAAGACAACTTCCTAAAAGTGAAATGGTTGGGTTAAAATTGGTTTGATTTTGAATCCTGGCTTTTTCCAGCTGTGTAGCTTTGAACAAATTAATCTTTCTGAATCTGTCTCCTCATCTATAAAATGAAAATATAATAATTCAGAGTTTTGTGAAGATTAAAGGACCTAAGACACACAAGCTGTCAGTCAGTTTTAATTCCCTTCTGTATAAGTTGTCTTTCCAATTAGAAGGTAAGCTTCAGGAGGACAGAGGGGCCTTAAAATCTCCACGTAGGTCATGTTACTCTTATTTCGCTGACTGAGACTCAGAAAGTTATCTAGTGGCCTGAATGTTATCATTAATTCACTTTTCTAACCCTGTAGGATTGCCAAGGATCCAAGATTTGAACGATTACCATGCACACACAAAGGAACCTATGCAGATGACTGCTTGGTACAGAGAGTAACTCAGGTATCATCAGTTTTTAAAGATTTACTTAGTACTTTAAAAAAAAAAGGTAAACTATTACCTCCGGAATATTCATGGTCTATAAAGTATCTTGGGATGTAAATAGTAAAAAAAAAAAAAAAACTTCATAGAAAGCATAGGTATCCTCATTTACTTAAGAAACTGAACTGTAGGGGCTGGCCCTATGGCCGAGTGGTTAAGTTTGCGCACTCCGCTGCAGGCGGCCCAGTGTTTCATTGGTTCGAATCCTGGGCGCGGACATGGCACTGCTCATCAATCCACACTGAGGCAGTGTCCCACATGCCACAACCAGAAGGACCCACAACGAAGAATATACAACTATGTACCGGGGGGCTTTGGGGAGAAAAAGGAAAAAATAAAATCTTAAAAAAAAAAACTGAACTGTAAATGTTTGCTGTGGTCATAGAGGAAAGGTCAAAGGCTTGAGCAGGAGACATGGGTTTTAGATCTCAGCACCTGCATTTATTGGGTGTATGATTTGGGGCACTTACTGATTCTTTATTCTACAAATCTTCTCTATAAAATGGTGTAAGTGAGTGAGTGTAGATATAATAATAGATCAGATTCCACCTCCCTGTGAATGTAAAATAAGGTTCCATTTCCATTTCCTCCCCATGCAGGAATATTGTTCCTCTCCACAATGCCTAGCCCAGAAGTATTTCTCAGTTACATCCGAGTCTCCCAGGGTGCTATCTCACAAGTACCCCGGAAGAAGTAGGAGATCCCATCCTGGCCTCCTGGCCAAAGAGGTAGCCTGCCTCCCCCGCTAGGAGGCCTCAGAGTAGGCCCGAGCCTGGAGATCCTGGGAAAGGCGAAAGCTGTGCCCTCCCATTTAAGGCACTTACTCTGCATAGACTCCCTCAGGGTGTTTTCCCAAAACCGAGGAATTGTCCTCCTCAGATGTGAAACTCCCTTCCACTTAATGAGACAAAAAAAAATTTGTGGCTTTTAAATAGTTTTTTTCTATCTTCTCTCCCTCAAGATTCTTGGAGCTACATTCAGTCCAGGCAGCTTGTTGTATGTTTTATAAATATGAGGTCCTAGATCATAATAGTTACTCAACGAATTGTTCTAGCCTTTCCTTTTCTCTTTACCATGAGAATGAATAATTCTTCAGACTAGCCTGTGATTGTACCATTATCCACTGTCACTAAGTAGACTGAGTGAGCTCCCTGTGAACACTCAGTTGATGTCTCTTACAGCACAAGTGTTACATTGTGGCCACGGTTGACCGGGACCTTAAACGAAGAATCCGGAAGATCCCTGGAGTTCCCATCATGTATATTTCTAACCACAGGTGAGAACTTTCTCTTGGAGAAGTGATACATAGTTGATATCAGTTGATATCAGTTAAAAATGAGGTCAGGTGAGAACTTTCTCTTGGAGAAGTGATACATAGTTGATATCAGTTGATATCAGTTAAAAATGAGGTCAGGTTATAGAAGGATTTGAAAGAAACTGTTATATCAAGTGTTTACATAGTTCTATTTGAAGAGATGAGACAAAGTAACAAGAACAAGGGCAAAAGATAAAACTAGGATTTAGGAATGAGGCAGACACATTATTACAATAAGATTACTAGAAGAAATAGATGTGTTGCTTTAAATACAAAGCAGTAATTTAAATCAAGCTAATCTTTTTATCCAGAAATATCTTTTTTTGAAAGCCTAGTGCATGTGATTAGCCCCTCATCTGGGAAACTAAAAGCTTATTTAAAAAACAACAGCTGTTCTTTATCCTTCTTGGATATTCCCACATCAGTCTTCAGACTGTTATTATCCAGCTTTTCAGCTTAGGGAGAACACAGTATAGCGGGAAGAATGTGGGCTAAGGAGTTGGGCTTACCTGGACTCAGTGCCTGGCTCACCTCCTTGTTAACTTTCTGACTGAAGAATAAATATAATATGGTCAGCATTTTGCTGTAAATCATTCATTATGGTATCTTTTTAAAATATTCGCACTGACAAAAAGGATTCACAGTGGAAGGTGAGAGTGTGTCAATCAGTAAAGGATGGTTCAGGACCCACCTTTCTTACCAGTGTTAATTTTTTGTCCTGATCAGGTACAACATTGAGCGGATGCCAGATGATTATGGAGCCCCTCGGTTCTAATTCTTAAAAGACACAGTTCCTCTGCCCTCCTTCAACCAACCTCCTCTGTTGCCAGTTCATTAAACATGCTATAGCATGAATTATTATTCCATTCACCCACTTGCTCTGTTATGAGCTGAGTATGGTTAAATACACTCACTTTTTGATGTTGTTTTGGAAATATTTTGTATCATTTTAAAATTTGTTGCATCTTTTTATAAATCAGATGACTACTCACGCAATTTGATGGTCGTTGTTTTATACTGATTTACTCAACAAATATTTACTAAGGCTATGCTAGATACTTAATCAGATGTGGTCCTGCCCTCAAGACTCTCATGTTATGGTGAGAAAGAGAAACATGTCGATGAATAAATACAGTAAAATAATGATGCTAGGATAAAAGTATGAGGGAATAGACACATATAGGAGGAAAGAATGGTTTCTTTCTCCTTGGTTGGGATGGGGAGGGAGGAAAGGCTAAAGGTACTAATGTTTGAGTTTATCTTTAAAAATGAATAGGTGTTTGCCCAGTAAATGAGGAAAGAAAATAAGACATAGGAAGCATATGAACAAAAACATGGAGACACAGATGTTCCATGAAACGAATGTGCTTGACCTGTTCAGACAACTGCCAAAAGGTTTTTATAACTAGAACAGAGGGGTAGGGATCTGTACCCACATATGAAATTCCAGAAGTAGGGAGTGGAAAGAAGGGGACCTTACATGATATGCTAAAGGGTTTGGACTTGGTCCTAAGGTCAATAGGGAGTTATTAAAATTTTAATTAGGGTAGATAACATCGGATTAGATATTTTAAATGATCACAAGGTAGTGTAAGAATAGACAAATAGATCATTGAAACAGAATAAAAAGTCCATAAATAGACCAAATATTTATGGCAATTTAGTATATTATAAAGGTGGTATTTGAGATCTGTGGGAAAAGGAAATTGTATTAGAAGGCCAAATAGCGCGGAGTCATTCTGCTAGAGTTAGAAGCCTGAGTCTACCAGTTAATATCTGTATAAATTGGGCAAACCACATAACCATTTGGTGCCTTCCTTGCTTCCTCTTTAAAATGTTTTGTTTAATCTTCAAAACAACCCCAAAGAGATAGGATTAAATTGAACAGAACCTGACACAAGCAAGTGTTGTTCAATAAATATTAATGATTATTATATTATAATGGTAAGTTGTCTATCCATTTGAAAAAAAATTTTAGATTTCTACCTCATACCCTTAGATCAAAGATCTAAACTTTTTCTTTTTCTTAAGCTGTGGAAGTATCAGGGAAAAAACCACGAAGAATGTATATAACGTTTGGATAGAATTCTTAAATAAGATGAAGAATGTAAAAGCCACAAAAGAGAAGACTGATAAGTGTGAATATATTGAAATGGTAGATTTCTGTGCAAAGCAGCCCCCGCAAAAATTAAGACAAGTAGCCAACCAGAAGATTTTCCAATATCTACGACAAGGGCTTGAGGAAATGGGTAGTCATGTGATGCTGACAAGAGTGCAAATAGGTGTAATCATTTGAGACAGCAGTGTCATAGGATCCATTAAAATAAAAATTGCAGATATCTTGTGAGCCCAATTCTATTTTTTAGTTATTTATAGGTATCAAACAGATGATTTCCTTTAAAATACATCATCAGTGTGATATAAATACATGGCTAGTGTGATATAAATGTATAAAGAAACATTCACACGTGTACAAGAAAGCTTATAGAAGGATATTTACAGCACCACTGTTGGTAATAGAGAAAAATCGAAAAGAATGTAAATGTCCATCAAAAGGGTCTTAACTATGTTATATCAGTACTATTAGCATTTTTAAAAAATGAAGTAGATCTAAAGATGGGCAAAGGACTTGAATAGATAATTTTCTAAAGAAGATATACAAATGGACAGCAAGCACATGAAAAGATGTTCAACATCACTCATCATTAGGGAAATGCAAATAAAAACCACAGTAAGATACCACCTTACATCTGTTAGGATGGCCACTATTAAGAATAAGTCATTGAGGCCTGCGCAGGTCCCAACCTATCTGTGGTTTGGGGTTGCTATCTGCCTCATAAAGCAAAGTGGAGGGTTTCTCTTCTGGGAGGACAAAGTCGTCTTCTCCTCTGAAAAATCCTCCTACATAGTTAGCTTTGGCATCTTCCAGGAATAGGAGGGCGGAGACTGAGGCCTCGTAAGTCTGGGTTTTCAGTTCAGTAGAGAGGGTAGTGGTTGTAACCAGGAAGTCCAGAGTGGGGTGTGGTTCCCTCCAGATTCGTCACTGTTAACACAGCTTGGGCCCCATGGTAGTCATAGAAGTGGATTCCTTAATTAAAAGAAAATAGTAATACAAAAAAAAAAAGAATAAATAACGAGTGTTTTCGAGGATGTGGAGAAATTGGAACTATTGTGCACTGTTGGTGGAAATGTAAAATGGTATAGCTGCAATGGAGAACAGTATGGTGATTCCTCAAAAAATTAAAAATAGAATTACCATATGATCCAGCATTCCACTTCTGGGTACATATACAAAAGAACTGAAAGCAAGATCTTGAAGAGAGATTTGCACACCCAAGAAGTAGAAGCAATCCATGTGTCCATCAATGGATGAATAAGGAAAATGTGGTATATGCACATAATGGAATATTATGCAGCCTTACAAAGGAAGGAAATTCTAACATGCTACAACATGAATAAACCTTGAGAACAATAAGCTAAGTGAAATAAGCTGGTCGCCAAAAGACAAATAAATACTGTGATTCCACTTATATAAGGTACCTAGAGTAGTCAAATTCATAGAGACAATGTAGGAGGGAGGTTGCCAGGGGCTGGAGGGAGTGGGGAACAGGGAGTTTAATTGGCATAGAGTTTCAGTTTTGCAAGGTAAAAAGACTTGTGGAGATTGGTTGCACAACAATGTGAATGTACTTAACACTACTGAACTATACACTTAAAAATGGTTAAGATGGTAAATTTTATTTTATGTGTATTTTACCACAATTAATAATAAAAGCAAGAGGTAGAGCTGTATTACTTACATGGAAATAACTCTGACCTATTATTAAGAGAAAAGTAGCTTGTAGAACAATTAAGTATGGTGTGACATGTGTTTTACAATTTTTTTAAACCACAAAAATACATAATTGCTTATTAGGAATATACATATATAAATTGGATTCCCTTCTCTGTTAACAGAATTCCTCATAGAGAAAACCATTGTCACAGGACTAGACTGTGGCTCACTCCTCCCACAGCCTGTAGCATGGATAGGATCATCTTCCTGATTGAACCAATCAGCATATCCATATTCCCTTTATCATTGTGATTATTTCAAACCTAGGTGATCAAAGTCAAGCCAAATAGTCTTAACCAGAGCTTTTACTGGAGGGTTGCTCTCTCTTTCTCTGAGGGAACTTTTAGGACATGTAAACTTTGAAATTGAGTGACCATATTTGTTAATACATTGGAAAAGCCTACTGGGTTTTACTTTAATTGTATAGCTAAACCTAATTCTAAATAATGTAGGATGTATGTCTCCTAAACCAATAGAAGAAATACAAAAGGGAAACTCAATTAAAGAAAAAAAAAAGAATTTGTTAAAAACCCATTGAACTGCACCACTGGGCACCTGTATATTTCACAATATGTAAATTTAAAAAGAAGAAGAAATAATGGTAAATAGAAACATGAAGTAAGATGGTAGGGGAAAGTCCAAATACAGAGTGCTCATGATGAATGTGACTAGGTTAAGTTCCCTTATTAAAAGACAAATGCTCAGACTGGATATATTTTAAATCTTGTGGCTGTATAGTATTTACAAGACATGCCTAAAACAGAATGACACAAAACAGTCGGAAATAATGGGAAAATACACTTAGCGCACACCCCGACAATCACACTCCTAGGGATTCTACCCAAGAGAAATGAAAACACGTATTCACACAAAGACTTGTACACCAATGTTCATATTCTTTATTCATAATAGGTAAGAACTGGAATCAACCCAAGTATCAAATGGATAAACAAATTGTGCATTCATATGATGGAATACTATTTAGCAATAAAAGGAATGAACTGCTACAACAACTAGATAAAACCATTAAGTTGAGCAAAAGAAGCCAGACACAGGAATATATGGCCCAGTGGCTCAGCGGTTAAGTGCGTATGCACATTCTGCTTCCGTGGCCCTGGGTTCGTAGGTTCGGATCCTGTGTGCAGACATGGCACCACTTGGAAAGCCATGCTGTGGTAGGTGTCCCGCATATAAAGTAGAAGAAGATGGGCATGGATGTTAGCTCAGGGCCAGTCTTCCTCAGGAAAAAAAAAAAAGTAAATTGATTGCCTGAGGTGGGCATGAGGAATTGGCTGTGTACAGGTACAAGGGAATTTTGGGGGGTGATGGAAATGTTCTGTATCTTGATTGTTGTGATGGTTACTCAGATATATTGGTTTGTCACAATGCATTGAAATGTACACAAAATGGGTGCATTTTATTGTATGTAAATTATGCCTCAATAAATTAAAAGATGGCAGAAGGCTTGCAAAGAGAATATGCTGTTTGAATATGCAATATAGAAAATATTGAGGGTTTTTTTGTGCCCTACCATATGGTCTATTTCATGGAAGTTCTGTATACTCTTAAAAAGGAGGTACATTCTCTATTATCAGGGTAAGAGGTTTGATTGTTCTCCATAAGATCTACCTGATTGTTTAGGTGGTCTATATACTTTTTATTTTTGACTCTGGTCTGCCTCAAAGTAAGAGATAAACATTAGAGTTTCCTAATACTAGTATATTTTGTCTATTTCTTCCTGCACTTGTTAGTTTCCACTTGATGAAAGTTGCTGCTGCATTGTTTTGTGCATGAATACTCATACCTGTTAGATGTCTTGTGAATTGTAGCCTTCAGCATTATAATGTATCCTTTTTGTCTCATTTATTGCTTTTCGGTCTAAATTTTACTTTTTCTGATATTAAGAACAGGATCTCTGCTTTCTTTTTCTTTTTCCTTTTTGTAATGTGTTTACCTTATGTACCTTTGCCTATCCTTTTATTCTTAGCTTTTATAAATTTCTTATTCCCAAAGTAAGGTGCCGTTGCATGGTTTATCTTGTAGACAGAATTGCTAAAGACTAGTCACTTCTGTGTGTCCTTTTTTCTTCCTTTTTCTGAATGGGAGTGTTTACTGTGGTGGTCCTGTCCCTATTCCACCAACTGTATATTTATTGTAAGAGAGCAGATAATTTGCCCGCTTGGTGTGTAGGTCTCTAGAACGAAAAAAGCCACACCTCCTGATACTGATGCTATTAGACATACTCCTTGCTGTAGACACTGCTGTGCTTCACCTGGATGTCCTGGACTTTGAGCATGATGTCATGACCAGACAGGACTTTAGGAATGTCTGTGTCGGGGAGGGCGTTGTGTATCCATAGACTGTGGTAAAGTGAGGTCAGCATTTGGTAACTAGAGGGGTAGAGTGTAGCAGTTGTTTGTGCTGTTCACCAAATTTTCTGGGTCTCTGTCTTAGAACGAATGGACCCGGGTTGGGACTGCTCTTCTGACTACCTTTGAAGCTAGGTGTGGCAACATAAATGAAGATGGCATATGTCATTTCTAGGCAGAAGCTTTAAAAGTCCTTATGTAAATAGCTATGCCTTTGTCCTACCTTGATAATCATGAAGATAGACAGAGGAACCTTGCTTTGCCTGGATCCCACAGAACATCCCAGCCTAATGATGGATTAGCATGAATGATAAATAAGCATTTGTTGTTTTAAGCTACTGAGAGTTGGGCTGATTTTTTGTTTGTTTGCTTTTGTTAGTGTAGCATAGCTTAGCCTACAGCAACTGAGAAAGCACATGTTAAAAAGTCTGGGTTAGGAAACCAGACAAGAAAAAAGGCATCCAAATTGGAAAAGAAGTAAAATTGTCTCTGTTCACAGATGACATGATCTTACATGTAGAAAACCCTAAAAAAAACCCATTTTTTTAAACTTACAACTAATTAACAATTTCAGCAAAGTTTCAGGATACAAAATCAACACAGGAAAATTAGTTGCATTTCAATACACTAACAATGACCAATCCAAAAAAAATTAACAATCCAATCTATTATAGCATCAAAAAGGATAAACTAAGGAAGTGAAAGACTTGTACACTGAAAATTACAAAACTTTGCTAAGAGAAATAAGATAAAAAGAGGGGCCACCTGGTGTCATAGTAGTTAAATTCACATGCTCTGCCTCAGCGGCCAGGGGTTCTAAGGTTCAGATCCTGGTCATGAGCCTAGACACCACTCATCATGCCATGCTGCGGTGGCGTCCCGCATATAAAATAGAGGAAGACTGGCACAGATGTTAGTTCAGGGACAATCTTCTTCACCAAAAAATAAAAAGATATGGAAAGACATCCTATGCTCATGGACTGGAAGCCTCAATATTGTTAAAATGTCCATACTGCCCAAAGTGATCTACAGATTCCATGCAATCTCTATCAAAATCCCAATGACATTTGCAGAAATAGGGGGAAAAAGCTAAAATTCATATGGAATTTCGAAGGATCCCAAGTAGCCAAAACAATCTTGTAAAAGAACAAAGTTGGGGGTCTCATACTTCCTGATTTCAAAAAATACTACAAAGCAATAGTAATCAAGACAGTGTTGAACTGACATGAGGACAGATAGATAGACCAATGGAACAGAATAGACAGCCCAGAAATAAACCCTTGCATATATTGCCAAATGATTTTTGACAAGGGTGCCAAGACTACACACTGGGGTAAAGGACAGTCTCTTCAACAAGTGGTATTGGGAAAACTGAGTATCCACAAAGAAAAGAATGACATTAGACTCTTACCTTACGCCATATACTAAAATTAACTCAAAATGGGTTAAAGACCTAAACCTATAAAACTGGAAGAAATCTTAGGGGGAATATTTCAGGACATTGGATTTGGCAATCATCTCAGATATGACGCCAAAAGCACAGGCAACAAAAGCAAAATAGACAAATGAGATTATGTCAAACTTGAAAGTTTCTCTGCATCAGAGGAAACAACAGAGTGAAAAGGTAACCTATGGAATGGGAGAAAATATTTGGAAATCATATATCTGGTTTATAAGGAACTTACAAGGATTTATAAGGAACTTGTGCAACTCCAAAATTTTTCATTGTTCATTGCTTGGATCTCATAATATATATATATATATTTGTAGTAAAAACACCTCACATTAAATTTACCATGTATCATTTTTTAAATTTATAGGAAACTTCTGCAAGTCAACAACAACAAAAAACAACCTGATTAAAAAATGGGCAAAAGACTTGAATAGACAGTTCTCTGAAGAAGATATACAAATAGCCAACAAGCACAGAAAAAGATGCTCAACATCACTTATCATCAGAGAAATGCAAATCAAAACCATAATGAGATATCACCTCACACTCATTAGGATGGCTACTATCAAAAGAACAGAAAATAGCCAGTGTTAGCAAGGATGCAGCCCATGTCCTTTATTTTTTTTTTTTTAAGATTGGCACCTGAGCTAACATCTATTGCCAATCTTTTTTTTCTTTCTTTCTTCTTCTTCTTCTTCTTCTCCCCAAAGCCCCCCAGTACATAGTTGTATATTCTAGTTGTAGGTCCTTCTGGTTGTGCTATGTGGGATGCCACCTCAGCATGGCTTGATGAGCGGTGCTAGGTCTGTGCCCAGGATCCGAACTGGCAAAACCCTGGGCTACTGAAGCAGAGCACATGAACTCAACCACTCAGCCATGGGGCTGGCCCCCAATATCCTGTAAATTGGAACACTTGTGCACTGTTCTTGGGAATTTAAAATGGTACAGCCACTATGGAAAACAGTATGGTGGTTCCTCAAAAAATTAAAAATAGAATTACTCTGTGATCTGGCAATTCCACTCCTGTGTATATATCCAATACAAAGCAGGATCTCAGAGAGATATTTGCACATCCATGTTCATTGCAGTATTATTGACAATAATCAAGAGGTGGAAGCTACCCAACTATCCATCAGCAGATGAAAGGATAAAGAAAATGTGGTATATACGTACAAAGGAATATTATGCAAACTTAAAAAAAGAAAGGAACTCTGTTACATGCCTACAACATGGATAAACCTCAAGGACATTATGCTAAGCAAAATAAGCCAGTCACAAAAAGACAAATACTGTATAATTCCACTCATATGAAGTATCTAAAGTAACTAAAATCATGGATACAGGGAGTAGAAAGGTGGTTGCCAGATGCAGAGGGAGAGAGGAGGGGGAGTTAGCGTTTGGAGGATATAGAGTTTCAGTTTTGCGAGATGACAATTTTCCAGAGATCCATTGCACAACAATGTAAATATACTTAACACAATGAACTGTACACTTAAAAATTGTAAAGATGGTAAATTTAACGTGATGTTTTTTACTACTACAAAATACGTATATTATGAGATTAAAGTAATGCACAATGAGAAGTGAAAGTTTAACTCAAATATCAAAGGAAGTCACACGCCCATTAAGAACTTCTTTGTTTACTATAGTCCTGTGGGACTTGTGGACACAAGCCCTGTTGGCTTTCAGAGGTATGTGTTTTCAGGACCTGTCCCTGGAGTGTGAGCCTTAAAATTGGGGCACTAGATCTGTGATCCAAACCCTTTGCTCCTCAGGGAGAAGCTGGGTGTTGGGCATTCACTCCCAACTGTATGGCACTATGCTGAGGGGGAGGTTCATGGTAAGAGTGTCTCAGGCTTTCTACCCATTTTGAGGTGAGTATTTTCTCATTCTCCTGATGTGTAGGAGTCACTCAGCTAGTTTCTAGATTTCTCTCAGAGGGAAATGCTCTGTGTGTAGCTGTGTGTCCATGGGAGGCGGGAAGTTCAGGAGCCTCCCATGTCATCATCTTGGTCCTTACCTATAATAAAGAAATTTTTTTTTTTAAGATTTTATTTTTTCCTTTTTCTCCCCAAAGCCCCCCGAGTACATAGTTGTGTATTCTTCGTTGTGGGTTCTTCTAGTTGTGGCATGTGGGACGCTGCCTCAGCGTGGTCTGGTGAGCAGTGCCATGTCCGCGCCCAGGATTCGAACTAACGAAACACTGGGCCGCCTGCAGCGGAGCGCGCGAACTTAACCACTCGGCCACGGGGCCAGCCCCAAGAAATTTTTAAGTTATAGAAAAATGCAAGGAAGTGCTCAAAAACTGATGGGGACTTGTCAAAAGATACAGGAGCCAGCTTGAAAAGGCTCATGCTGGCCAAATTTGAGAGAATTTAAGCATCAAAATTAATGACAGTAGTGAATTATCACATTGATATTTTGGTTTTTATTGATATATATTTGACATATAACGTGTAAATTTAAGGTGTATAACATGTTGACACACATTGATTTCTAATAAAGAATCCACTAGTCCATAAAATACTAAGAATAAAATGGGAGAGATAGAAGAGCTTTTTTTGTATAGGAATATGACAGCTAATAAATGTACAAGGAATAATAGAAATATAAAACCATTGTAATAACTGACTCAGGCAGGAATCATCAGTGGATGCTATAACTGTTGGTGAAAAACTGTGCAGAACAAGATATTTGTAGAGCCTTAAAATATCACCCCACAGATTAGTATATATACCTGTACAATAGAGAAATTTGGCAGACACTGCCTTACCCAAATGTTCAAACTTCATATCACTGTTGAGGGGACAAATTGACAACGCATATCATGATATGATGTACAGAAAGATACATTACCTATGTAGTATTTTTGTCCCTCAAATTAAAAAAAAAAAATTTACGTGAATCTATTTTAAGGAAACTGTCAAGTCCAAGCTTGAAGGACCTTCTGCAAGACAATTGGCTTAGATTCTTTAAAAATGTCAATGTCATGAAAGACCAAAAAAAGGGCTGGAGAACTGTTTTATATTAAAGGAGACTAACAAAGTATGACAACTAAATGCAATGCGTGATCTTTGATTGGACTCTGAATTAAATAAGAAGCTATGGGGCCGGCTCCATGGCCCAGTGGTTAAGTTCGCGTGCTCCGCTGCGGCGGCCCAGGGTTCGGATCCTGGGCGCGGACATGGCACCGCTTGTCAGGCCACATTGAGGCGGCGTCCCACATCCCACAACTAGAAGGACCTGCAACTAAGATATAGAACTATGTACGGGGGGGGGGGGGGGGGGTGGGGGGGGCGGGGCCGGGGGTTGGGAAATAGAGCAGAAAAAAAAAAAAAGATTGGCAACAGTTGTTAGCCCAGGTGCCAATCTTTAAGAAAAATAAATAAATAAGAAGCTATAAGGCATATTATTGGGACAACTGGGGAAATTTAAATATAAATTGATTGTTAGATATGTAGTTATGTTTATATTAAATTTCCTTAGTATGAACATTATATTGTAGTTATATGTAAGGATAGCATGATTCTTAGGAAATACATGCTGAGTGTTTAGGTGTGAAAGGTCAAAATATACAAATAACAGTTTAATGTTTAGGAAAAAACAGATAGATATAAACAGATAAATAGATGAAAGAGAGAAAGTGGGAGGGAGAGAGAGAATGTAGCAAAATATTAACAAATGATGTGCCTAGATGAAATGTAGTAGGGGTGTTTATTAACTATTCTTTCAACTTTTTCATAGGTTTGGCATTTTCTAAAATAAAAAATTCGGTGAAAAAATAAGATAAATGAAACATACAGTAGAGAGAAAAGAAAACTGACAGAGTAGAGCCAAGAGATGGAATCTAGAGAATGAAGGCCAGGATTAATTTGAGACAGGAGAAGAGCCACTCTGAAACTAGAGGATAGGAGGCAGGGGTGACTGCCAGTAAATATTAGCGTGTGGGTGTGTGAGCAGAAGCTGAAGGAGTTTGTGCCTACTGGTCTCAACTCCCTGTGAAGTTGAAAGCAAGGCCATTTATTGAGAGACAAGGCTTGGGGTAGTGGTGAAGGATTGACGTAGCAACTGTAGCAAGTGGGAGAGGTCAATGACATACAAAGTGATGGCAAAGTAAAGTGGAGGACCCAGGCAGGATTGCAGAACCTGAATTAGTAGTGGCACCAGCTGCGTGTTATGTGGTTTCTCCAGAACCATTCAACAGAAGAAAGTGGATGGGTGACATGAGCTATAGTTGTGAATTTATAGGGCAACTACAACAGTAGAACAAGGAGTTGAGGGTGCAGGCAAGAGAGGTTAAGTTGATGTAACAGGTTCAGGAATTGATAGGAAAGTGAAATCATGAAATGAGTGGTGAACTGAGGGAAAAGGAATCAATCAAAGGACTGGAGGGCCAAGAAGGTTGATTAATAGGTACATTAAAAATTAGGAAGTGAGAGGGCTATAGAAATAAAAGACTAAGATAGGTAATTAGAATAAGATATCAGAGGTAGAACTATTCCAGCAAAGATCAAGGCTGACGTTGTGTTATGAGTACCAACTGTGGATGAAGATTTTGAGATTGTTATGATGAAAGAACTTTGAGCCTAAATCGTTCAAGTGATTCATCTATCTGTATACTGAACAGAAGCCTAGCATGAATAGTACATCCACAGGGCAATTCTAAGAGATGGCTTCCATATAAATTGCCAAATTGATACTTCATAATCAGCAAACTTGACTACTGTTAATTGAGTCCAAGGGTAGGGCATCTTACCCACAAACATCCAATCTATAGATTGGCCAAAAACTCATGAGGTGGACTGTTGGGAAAGTTCTGTCCTAAGGAAATAGATCCTCTCCAAGGAATTTAGATCTCAAGATGTGAACAGTTGAACAGGTATAGCAAGAGTAGAGACCATAAAGAAAAGAAAAGCAGGGGTGCACCAGACACAAGAGTACCATGCTGGTAGAGTCCTGGGATAGGAATTGATCAAGAACTTCCTAATGCTGGAAGAGTGGCAGCTAGATCTACATTGGGTCCTAAGGCCATCCAGTTCCTAAACTGTTCCAATCTCTGTGAAGCCTACATATGCAGCCCTTCTTGTAGAATCAACTGAGGTTTCTGATTTTCTGTGGGGTGCAACTGTGAGGGTCCTATTTTTACATTTATCGTTAGAATGTATCACAGGCTTCAGTTAGAGTGCTTCCAGTGCAAGTAGTAGAAATCCTAACTCAGTGTGCCTTAAACAATAAAGGAAATTCATCTCAAATAACAGGAATGTCAAAGGTGCAGCTTTATGCACAGTGCAAGCAGGGCTGAAGCTCCGTGTCGTCCCTCACTTCAGGCCTCCCTCTGTTGGCTTTGTTATCCACCTGGCTTCCTTCATGGCCTCCAGTTGGCTGTAAACAGCAATCAGAGCAACATGCTCCTTGTTCACATCCATTGGAGAGGAAGAGGGCCTCTTCCCAACCATATAATAAAAATCCTTCCTTTCAATGTGATTGTACCAATTTTGGGCAGATGCCAAACTTTTGGGTGGCCAAAGAAATGCCACGTGATTAGGTCAAGCTAGAATTTCTGAACCAATAATGGCAATCACCACAATTGACTTAAACCAACTGGGACCTACTCTTTGAGCTGGGGATGGTCATCTCTTTCTGAGTGACATGCGATATGTAAGGGGAGATGTGGACACCTGAACAAAATTGGGATTTTATTAAGAAGGAAGAAGGAAGGAAATGTTTACTGAAGGCAAACAATAGTATTCACTACACCTCATTCTCAAACACTCAAACCTGCATCTGAGGTGGAACTACACAAGTTGAGCTATGTTTCAGACTGGAGGAAAAGTGTCCAAACAGTTTTTCAAAGTTTTCCTCAATTAACCCGCTTTACTATTTCTCCATTCTCCTTTGATTTTCCCACATAAAAATATGTAACACTTAATACATTCAAAGGTGTACATTTATATTAATATTTAAATATATATTATATGTGTGTTTAAATGTATACCTTTGAATGTATGAAATTGTGTAATATATATGGATAATATAAAATGTTGCATATATAGAGTATATTTGTTATAAAGAATATTTCTAAAATGAACATACTTGCACTCATAACCTGATTTAAGAAAAATGGTATTGCCCGTAACTTTGAAGCTTTCTATGTAATCATCTCTATTGCATTCCCTTCCCTCGACTCCACCCCACCTCTGAGGTGATCACTGTCCTGCATTTTGTATTTGTCATCCTCTTGATTTTCATTATAGTTTTACCCATTACTTGTATACCTTAACAATATGTTTGTAATGTGTATGTTTTTGAGCTGCCTATAAATAAAATCATGCTGTATATGGTCTTCTTTTTCTTGTGATAAAATATACATAAAATTTAGCATTTTAACCATCTTCAAGTGTACAAGTCAGTGGCATTAAGTACAATCACATTGTTATGCAACCATCACCACCACCCAACTCCAAAATTTTTTAATTTTCCCAAACTGAAACTCTTTACCCATTAAACAATAACTCCCAATTACCCCCTTCCCCCAGATCCTGTTAATCATGATTCTATTTTCTGTCTGCATGAATTTGACTACTCTAGGAACCTCATATAAGTGAAATCATACAGTATTTGTCATTTTGTTACTGGCCTATTTCACTTAGCCTAAGGTTCAAGGTTCATCCATGTTATAACATGTATCAGAATTTCCCTCCTTCTAAGGCTGAATAATATTTCATAGTATATATATACCACATTTTGTTTATCTATCCATCTGGCAATGGACACTTGGGTTGCTTCCACCTTTTGGCTATCAAGAATAATATGGCTATGAACACGGGTATCCAAATAGCTGTTCAAGTTTCTGCTTTCACTTCTTTGGGGTATATACCCAGTGTATATAGTCTTTTGCAACTTTCCCTTTTTGCTGAGCTATGTTTGTGAGATTCATCCAGTTAATATGTATAGCTGTAGTTCACTCACCATAATTGCTGTAGGATATTTCATTGTGTGACTATTAAACAATTTGTTTATCCATTCTCGTATAGAAGGCCATTTGTTTCTGATTGTTGCTATTACAAACAGGGCTGCATTCTTTTCTATGCCTTCTTGTATGTATGTACAAAGTATCTCCAGCCCAAGATACATACTTAGAAGTGAGATTGTGTCATAAGGCATTGTGTATCTTCAGTTCTATCAGATATTGTCAGGTTACTCTTTAAGTGCACATCTGTCCTCCCATCAACAGTGTGTGAGAGTTCCTGTTGCTCCACAGCCTCATTAGCACTTGGTATTGTCAGTGTGGCAGATACTGCGGGTTGTCCCCAGTACCTACCCTCCCCTTCTTCCTTTAATAATAGTTCTCATGAGTTTTGTCTGTGTTGCCCAGGTAGAAACTTTATCTCCCAGCCTTCCTCCAGCTAGGCATGGCCAACCAACTAAACTGTAGCCAACAGGATGTAACTGTATCTCTTCTGGGTTGTGACCTTAAAAGACATGCTCCTTAAAAGATATGTTCTTCTAACCCATTCTACCTCTCCACTGGCTAGGATGCAGATTTGATGGCAGGAGCCAGAGCAGCCACCTTGAACCCAGAGACAGAAGCTTCATATTGAACATGACAACTTAGGGCTGCTTACCTCTGAACTGTTCTATGAATGAGAAACAAACTTTTGTTTAAGCCATTGTACTTTATTGTCTCATTGTTACAGCAGCTTAGACTGCATCCTAATTAATACATTAGTCCTTAAATTTTAAAGTCATTCCCAATTTGGCTGTGCTCAGAAAGCCTGTGTTTGTTCTCTCTCAAGATCTTTTTGGTGATGATCTTTTTACATTTGATCTATACTGCTAAACTCGTTTTTATGCTCCTGTCTTTGAGCCCGTTTGCCTGACAATGGAGGCCCTTGCCCAGGGTAGTATATATTTGTTGTTTTTGCTTGCCCACATCCACTTCTCCTTCCTAACAGTTCTTGGAGTTTTAAATTTTCCTAAATTGGGTGCAGTTCTATTAGAATTTAGATCAGTGTACCTGGTCGTTTCACTATAGATGCTGAAGAGAGCACTGGAGTCTCATTCTTCCAGATCCTTCCTCTCACCACCCCATTTATCTGAGACAGCATTGAAAGTGGCTGAAGGGATAAAAAAAAAAAAAAAAAAAGAGTTGAACCTTGTTTCTTACACCTTCCAGAGCTTTGATGGTAGAATAGCTTTGCCTTGGCTTTATTCCTGTTCCTAGACCTAGTTAATTACCTTCTTGTCTATTTTGTGACTTTTACAATATCTTTTCAACACATTTCTTTTAAAATTTCAGCTGTTGCTATGGATAACATCCAAAGAACTGTAATGGATACAACCATGCCCAAGTTCCAGGTTCTCCTAAACTGTGCAGATCCATTGGGAATGATTGGAAGGAGTGACCACATGCAATTGAGATTACTTATGAGCACCTTTGGGTTTCTTTAGGATAAAATGAGAACATGACTCCACGGCATTAGGAAGGGGAAAAAGTACTCACATTGTCAAGGTTATGTATGACCAGGTTATCCTGAATCTAGACACTATCCATTCAACATCCTAAGGGTGCATATGCCCAATAGCAGGTAATCTGCTTCTAGATCCTGTTTAGAACTGGTACAAGCTGCAAGAGCTAGCAGGGATTTTTATTCTACAAAATGGCATGCAAATCACCAGCCACTCAGAATATGGCTTCAAACCAGTAACCAATCAAATGCCACCTCCTCCTCCTAGCCCTCTTGCTAGTCTCCCTAGTAACAGCAAGAATGAAACACGAGGAGAGAAATGCAGCTGGGTTATAAACTTAGTCCAGAGAAGACTCCTGCTAGTTGACTTTGACGCTACTGTCAGTTAACAGCTGACTCCCTCTAGAGTCTCCCACACAAAACGTTTTGTGTGATTTGTGCTTTAATTTATCCCTTAGTTAATTCTGCATAAGAACGCCTTATGTTTTTATTGTTCTTTACTTTTTGCATTCTAGATTAGTAAAATTAGTCTTTTAAAAATGTGCCTGGGGTTGGTCATATAATGTGAAATAAGTGCTACTAAAGTGTCATGAGGACAGCATTACACAATGAGTCTTCTTTTAAAGAATTTTCTGAAGACAGAGGTTCTGTATAATGAAGATGGCTGTGATTTTTGAAAATTAGTTGTGCAGGCTAGAAGGTTTGAATGGCCAGCTATATATTAGTTCCCTGAGAGTAAGACCCTAGAGGATAGCATTCCCTATAACATCTAGAACAATTCCTAAATTTATCTTGAAACAATGAGGGGAATGTGGAATGGCATGCTTCAACAGCGTTGCTGTCTCCCAAGTAGGTGCTGAAAGACCTGTTGCTGAGGCAGAGTTTCTGGATAGAGGACCTGACAGCTAGAACCTACCATGCCGGGTGGAAAAGGAAAAGGCAAAGAGAAAGCTCTCTACCTTCCTCCACCTCATCTCATCTTTCTCTGTCTTCCACTATCATCTTTTCTTCTCCTTCCCACCTGTGTTCTTTAAAACTTTTTCAAAAATGGTAAAGTACAGCACACAAACAAGAAAGTACAAAGGATAAATGTACACCTTAATGAATTTTAACAAAGCAACTATTTGTGTAATTACCACTTACTTGGTTCAAGAAATAGGACATTGTTGGCACCTCAGAAGCCCTACTCATGCCCCCTCTCAGTCACTACCCTTTTCCTTCCTCCCAAAAGCAGCCACTACCTTCATTTTTTTAAATTGAAGTATAATTGACAAACAATATTCTATTAGTTTCAGGTGTATATCTTAGTAACTCGATATTTATATATATATTATGAAATTATCACTATGATAAGTCTAGTTACTATCTGTCACTGTAAAAAGTCATTGCAACATTATCGACTATATTCCCTATGCTGTTTTACCTTCACTTTTAACATTATCATTTCATCTTGCCTATTTTTAAACTATATGTAAAGTCAGTTATACAGTAAATATTCTTTTGAACTGCCATCGTTCAAAATTTCCTGGAAGGTACATTGAACTCTGCAAACAGAAAAGTGCACAAATCATAAATGGTACAGCTTGATGAACTTTTCACAAACTGAACCTACCTGTGTAACCAGCACCCAGATCAAGAAACAGAAAATCACCAGCAGCCCCATTTGTGTAATTACCACTTTGTGCCCCTTTTCAGTCACTATCCCTCCACGCAAGGGTAACTACTGTCCTGAATTCTAACATTATGTATCAGTTTTGTCTATTTTTGAACTCATATATGTGAAAACATATAGTATATATTCTTTTCTGTCTAGCTTCGTTTGCTCAACATTATGTTTGTGAGATTCATCTTAGTTGTTGCCTGTGGTTATAGTTCATTCTCATTGCAGTTTTGTAGTCCATTGTATAAATATACTGCAACTTGATTCTAGCATAGGTGGATGTTTGGGTTGTTTTCCAGTTTTTAGCTATTACAAATACTGCCGCTGTGAACATTCTTGTACTGTCTTCTGGTGAACATATGTATACATTTCTGTTGGTTATACATCTAGGAGTGGATTCCTGGGTCCTAGGCTATGGTTCTGTTCAGCTTTAGTAGATACTGTCAAATAGTATTTCAGAATGGCCATCCCAATTTACACTCCCACCAGCAGTGTATGAGAGTTCCATTCGTTCCTCCCCTTAGCTTGCAGCTGCGTAACTGTAATCTCTGGCTTCACCATCACATGACATTCTGTGTGTCTGTGTCTTCACGTGGCTAGCTTCTTCTAAGGATACCAGTCATATTGGATTGAGGCCTGCCCCACTCCAGTGTGACCTCGTCTTAACTAATTACACCTGCAACATCCCGATTTCCAAATAAGGTCACATTCTGAAGTACTGGGGGTTAGCACTTAAATGTATCTTCTTTTTGGGGGAAGACACAATTCAACCCATAACAGATGTGACGGTAGTAGACATCTATTCTTGATCTCAGTGGGAAAACTTTCAACTTTTCACCATTAAGTGTGATGTTTGCTGTAGTTTTTTAAGTAGATACCCTTTATAAGATTAAGGCAGTTCCCTTTTATTTCTGACTTGCTAAATTTTAAAAATCATGTTAAAAATCAAATACGATGTTGAAATTTACGACGTTTGTTTCCTGCATCTAATGAGATGATCATCCGATTTTCTCCTTTAATTAGATGTTTTTATTTTTTTAAAAAGAATTTCAGTTGAAAATGTTAACAATACAAGTAACGAGGGTTTCTGAGTTAGTAATGTTCTGATCTGGGTGCTGGTTACACAATTGTGATTGGTTTGTGAAAATTCACTAAGCTGTATACATACAATGTGTAATTTTATGTATATATGTTATACTTCAGTAAAAAGTTAAAAGAAACACAACTAAATTCCTTTTTGGGAAGGAGCAGCTCTATCTTCTGGCAAATACTTAGATGCCCCACTTTCCGCTCACATCCATCTCCTAAGAGAGGTGAAGATCTGGGTTGCTAAGATGGAAGCAAGGTCAAATCTTTAAGTGGTGCACAACTGACATACTGAAGCACTTAATATTCTCAGTTAGAGAGTTTTTTCAGAATTCGGTGTGTATCAGCTTTGTTTTTCAGTGATTCACTCAAGCCAAAGGAGTTCATGTTTAGTTTTATGCTGAGAGATTGGATTATTTTCCAGGTCGTCCTCTCTAGACAATCTTTGTATCTGGTCTTTGCTTTAGCTGAGATTCTCCAACATGAGTTTTTATGTGTTGAATTATTTTAAAGAATTCCATTTCTCCTCTTTTACAATAACCGCAGACTTTACCTTTTATATGCCTGCAGGAATCCGTGTAGTCTTAAATTCTGTCGTCAAAATAGGTCTCTAATCTTCACAGATTTGTTCCCAGACTTTTTTGTAGACTTGAATTAAGTCTATTCATTTAATTTGATAAAAACTGACATCACAATTTTTCCTCTTTTCATTCAGGACCATGGTAAGGCTCTTCATTACTGCCTGTCTAATTTTATCCCAGTTGGATATGATTCTGTATGGTTCTGTAGTTTTCTTCGTATGAATTCTACATATTTCTTATTAGAGTTATTCCTACTTGTTTCATGGTTTTTGTTGTTGTTGTTGCGATTGTTGCTATTGTGAATGGAACCTTTTTTTTTTTTTCATTCAAAAATGAAGCCGTGGAGCGATAAGATCTCTACCACCCGCTTCAGCTGTGAGACTCTATGGTTCCTCGGTTTTATGAGAACAGTCTACTCGCACCTACATTATCCTAACCTGAAGGAAGATGGCAACAGAGAGTTGCCAAGCGAAGGGCCGCTCTATCTCGCCTTTGTTCTCCTCTCGGTGGCTACTGCGCAGGCGTAGTCGCCGCAGGACCGTCCCCGCCTTGCCGGTCGCGGGCCCAGCTCGGGAGCGCCGGCGCACTGGCGCGCTCCGTTTACACGCTCCGGGGCCTGTAGGCGCCGCGAGTTCCGGTTGTCGCCGTCGCCGCCGCAGCTCCTGGAGGTCGGTTGCGACGAGTAACGGCGCCGGGACGAGCCCTGCGCCTTCTTCTCCGCTATGTACCCAAATTGGGGCCGGTATGGCGGGAGCAGCCACTATCCGCCGCCGCCGGTCCCGCCGCCGCCGCCGGTGGCCCTTCCTGAGGCCTCGCCGGGGCCCGGGTACTCGAGCTCGACGACTCCCGCGGCCCCCTCCTCCTCGGGCTTCATGAGCTTCCGCGAGCAGCACCTGGCGCAGCTCCAGCAGCTGCAGCAGATGCACCAGAAGCAGATGCAGTGCGTGCTCCAGCCCCATCACCTTCCTCCGCCCCCCCTGCCGCCCCCGCCGGTGATGCCGGGGGGCGGCTATGGGGACTGGCAGCCACCGCCGCCACCGATGCCCCCGCCACCTGGGCCGGCCCTCAGCTATCAGAAGCAGCAGCAGTACAAACACCAGATGCTCCACCACCAGCGAGACGGGCCTCCTGGTTTGGTTCCCATGGAGCTGGATTCCCCCCCTGAATCGCCACCTGTACCGCCGGGGTCTTATATGCCCCCGTCTCAATCTTACATGCCCCCGCCTCAACCGCCACCTTCGTACTACCCCCCGGCCTCGTCTCAGCCCTACCTGCCTCCTGCTCAGCCGTCCCCTTCTCAGTCCCCACCTTCTCAATCCTACCTGGCGCCCACCCCTTCTTATTCTTCCTCTTCCTCCTCCTCGCAATCCTATTTGAGCCATTCCCAGCCCTACTTGCCGTCTTCTCAGGCATCTCCTTCCCGCCCCTCCCAAGGCCATTCTAAATCCCAGCTACTAGCTCCACCACCATCGTCCATCCCTTCTGGGAATAAGACAACTGTCCAGCAAGAGCCTTTGGAGAGTGGGGCCAAGAACAAGAGTGCTGAACAGCAGCAAGCTGCCCCTGAGCCGGATCCCTCTACGATGACTCCACAGGTAAGAAAGCATCTGCCTGAGCGGCATCTTCACCTAGAGGACCCTAAGTGAGCAGGCCTCAGGGCTCTAACCAGTGCTTAGCCTAATTCCAACACACAATGACTAGCTAATTTACACTCCAAAGGATTCCATAAGATTCAGAGGTCTGACATCCCAACTTTTTAATTAGCTAAAGGTGGATTATTAAAAGAGCAGTGTTTGAAGATGTTTCTGGGCACCACAGAGTTGTGGGGTGGCTCAAGAGTTACTTCTCAGATACATTCTTTGGTTTTCTTGCTGTTGCAAAGGGCTTTGTTTTAAAATTGTATTTAAACTAAAATTTCCATTTGAGAAGCAGCATAAAAAAGAAACTTCTCAAAGGACTGACACTTGAAATGCATATAAACCTTATGACCAGTTAGCTTCTTTAAAAAAATTATTTAAGGGCCGCTGATAGCTGTCAGCTTCCTGAATTAAGAGCTCTCAGCGAATGAAGGATGGAAATCTTGTTCTTATCAGGAGAATCCTAATTATGCTTATAGATACCTATGCAATACATAGAGGAGTGTCTACACATTTGACTCTTTTGGGAGTCTGTTGGTCATTTAATAAGTTGACCCATACATCCTTTTCTCACAGCACTTAAAGGTAGCTTTGAGACATACCCAGTTTGCTGCATTGTATTGTTACCATTCACTCCAGAGTAATAAATAGCCTTGGAATTTGGCCAAAGTAAAAAAAAGTTTGTGATATCTCTTCATTCATGAGAGAGCCATTCCTCTAAACTTCTGTTTGAAGTGATAACTTCCCACAGAACAGTCAAAAGTTGATAGGGTAACAGTAATAAATGAATTTTTCCCTTAAAAAAGAAGATAGAGCTAAAGTGGAATAAATCATTTGTTATAATTTCTTAAAATATACACTTCCAGCAATTACTAGTCTACCTAAGGGTCCATAATGAAAGAAACAATCTTTTCATCTACAAGCTCAGATTTAGATATAAAAGAATTCCGGGGGCTGGACCTGTGGCCGAGTGGTTAAGTTCGCACGCTCCACTGCAGGCGGCCCAGTGTTTCATTGGTTCGAATCCTGGGCGCGGACATGGCACTGCTCATCAAACCACGCTGAGGCAGCGTCCCACATGCCACAACTAGAAGGACCCACAATGAGGAATAAACAACTATGTACCGGGGGGGGGGCTTTGAGGAGAAAAAGGAAAAAATAAAATCTTTAAAAAAAAAAAAAAAAGAATTCCGAAAGAAAGGGATGCAGTATTCTCATTTTGCCGTGGTTTGGCGTTAGAAATTAAGAACAGGAGAAAACACTTGAGATGCTGGGGTAAAACAGTAGAATAAGTGATTCTTTTGGCTTACACCAGACCACCACCTTACCAGGTTATTTCCCCCAGATTCCTTTGTTATGGAGACAGAATTTCTGTTCCTCTTCCCACCCTACCCTGAAATTTCCAGTGCTTTTGTTGTCAAACACTGTCAGAGTTGGTCCAAGCCAAAATATGACATTTATGTCCTCATCTCCACTAGATTGTTTTTCTGGCGTTTTAGACAAGGGAGTTGTTTTTTGGCGGGGAGAGGGAATCAGACCAGTCCTTAACAGAAATACAAAGAACACTGCTTTTGCTTTTCTGCCTTTGTACCCTTGTCTATAGTGAACTTATTTTAGTGCTTTGAATATTCAGTGCTTCCAGTTCTTTCATGAGAGCCAGAAAGAAAGTGGTGGAAGATGAGGCTTAGGAGGTGTGAACCGGCCTGATCAGGAAGGGCCTTGTAAGCCTGTTTAGGCTTCCTTACTTCTGTCTAGAATTCATCCCAACTTCTTCAGCACTCTCTCTCCTCTTAATGTTGTATTGCTTTCAAGGCACATCTCATATGTCAGGGTCTCCATGAAGCTGTGCCTGAACTCACCTATTTGGTTTGGTTCTGTTCAGGTTGTAAGTCCTTTGCAGACCGGGACTAACTCACTCATCTTTTTATCTCCTGTAGCACCTAGGACAGTGCCTTGCAAATTATAGGCTCTCCACAAAGATTTGTTGAATAAGATAGAAGAGTTGTCAGACTTAGGATAGTTAGTTGACTGGATGATAAACATTTTCTTCATGCCAGTGCCAATCTCTGACAACCTTTTTGCATATTCATTATTCTTTGATTCATATTTAATTTGGAGGTCTGTCATTAAAAATTTTTATGGTGAAAGATTTTAAACACACAAAAATAGAGATAATGGTATGATTCCTCCGACATACTCATCATTCAGATTCAACAACTATCAAGGGCCGGCCCCATAGTAGTGGTTAAATCGGGTGTGCTCCCCTTCAGCATCCTGGCTTCACAGGTGAGGATCCCAGGCATGGACCTATGCCACTCATCAGCAATGCTGAGGCGGCGACCCACATATAAAGTGGAGGAAGGCTGGCACGGATGTTAGCTCAGGGCTAATGTTCCTCGGCAAAAAACCCCAAAAAGCAGCTATCAAGATTTTGTCGTATTTTCTTCACCTAGGCCTTTTTTGTTGTTCTCAGGAAATATTTTAAAGTGAATCTTAGATCTCATGTCATATCATTCCTACATTCTTAATTAGACATCTTTAAAAAAAAAAGAATCTTTTCTTAGGTAAATACATTATAACACCTAACAAAATTAACAGCAGTTTCTTTGTATCATCTAATACCCAGTCTGTTCAGATTTCCCCTGCTGTCTCATCATACTGATGGAACTAAAAATAATTCCTTGCTATCTTCCGTGTTAAAATTTCCCCGTGGAGTCAATGATGTTTTGTTGGTTCAAATCGGAATCCAGTATAGACATTTTTGGGCAGAATAATTCTTTGTTGGGGGGGCTGTCTTGTGCATTATAGGATGTTTAGTAGCAACTCTGGCCTCTACCTACTAGATGCCAGTGGTACTCCCACTGGTGACAACCAAAACTGTTTCCAGACACTGCCAAATATCCCCCAGAGGTAAAAATCATCCTCAGTTGAGAACTCCTGATTTAGATCACTCTCTCCTATTCTCTTTTTCTACCCCATGCCATTGAACTTGATGAAAAATCTGTGTCATTTGTCCTGTAGAATGTCCCGCATTCTGGATTTGTCTGCTGTCTCATGGTGTCATTTGACTTGTTCCTCTCTCTTCCGTGTTTTTCGTAAACTAGAAGTTAACTCTGACAGCTTCTTAGATTTAAGTTCGCCTTTTTTTGGCAAGTATACTTCATAACCGAGGTAGTGCTGTGTTCTTCATTTGCAGCCCATGAGGAGGCGCGCAATGCCTGGTTGTCCCACTGTTTGTGAGTGGTGCTGAGATTGATCAGGAGGTGACAGTCTGGTCCCTCCACTGTAAAGCTGCTCATTAATCTTGCATCTGATGTTTGAGCTAGTGGTTCATCCATCGATGATCTTTGCCAGAGTCAATTATTTCTTCTTTAAGTGGTTGCACTATGGTGATTTTTTTCTGCCATTTCTTCTACATTTACTATATGGAATTCTGTACAGAGAAACTTTCATTCATGAACCAGGGCTATTTGATTGGCCATACAGTTAGTATAGGAAAAACAGGATAAATACTTGATATTCTTCCATTTAATTTCTATTTGTAGAGTAAAGCATTGTTGATTTAACGGAATATGTCTTTTTTGAAGAATTAACTTTTCTGTGTGTTTAAAGGACTAGGTAAAGTGCATAGTAGTCTTTTTTCATGAATTGTGATTTTATTTATCCTTTTATTCTCAAAACTTAATAAGGTAAAGCTGTTGACTTTGATTAGAGTTTTTAGTCATTTAATGTTCATGTATTTATTGCATCACAGCCATGTGCCAAGTACTGTGCTTAGTACTGGAGTTGCAATGATGGACAAGATAGATATGGTACGTCCCTCATTGACTTGTTCCAATGGGGGGGAAAAAGACAATAAGTAATTAAGAGAAGCACAGGATGCTGTGGGATTATAAAATATAAAATATCACTAGTTTGTTCCACAAGGAAACAAGGAAAAGCTTTTTTTAGCTCACTGTTGTATTCACAGTGCCTTGTTCAGGGTCTAGCACCTATTAGGTGAAGAACAAATACTTTTTTAAATGATTGAATATAGCTGGGAGCTCTAACCTAATTGAAGAGGCCTCCCAAGTGAAACCTGAAGAATGGGTAGGAATTAACCAGATAGACTTGAAAGAATTAAGTTCAGTAAAACTTAAAGCTCAGGGTGAGAATGATAGGCACAAACCAGATCAGGGAGGGTCTATGAGGACTTTATCCTAAGGGCAGTGGGAAGCCATTGAAGGATTTTACACAGGCAGTGTGACAGATTGACCTTTCTGAAGCTCAGTCTGCATGCACTGGGGAGCGTGGAATCGAAAGGAGCAAGAGTGATTTAGAGAGAAGGGTTAATAGAATGATCCAGGCAAGAGAGAACAGTGGCTTGGACTTGGATGGTGATAGTGGAGATAGAATTGGAAAGACTGGAGAAATATTTAGGCGCTAGAATCCAATTAGAGATTGAGTAGTAGTGGAGAGGGAGGCGTCAAGGATGATTCTGGGTTTCTGGGATAAGCCACTGGGTGGATTGTGATCCCATTTACTAATAAAATAGGAAAACCTAGAGGAGGAGGAAGAACAGGTCTGAGAATGAAGGGAAAATGATGAGTTAAATTTTAGACATATGTACTGAATTTGAGGTCCTTGAGATATTAGATTCCAAATGGAGATGTACAATTGGAAGTTAGATACAAGTCGAGTCTAGAAGCGAGATCTGGGAGACATGATAGACTTGTGAGTCATCAGCATAAAAATGGTATTTGAAGGCACAGAAATAGATGAAGTCTCCTGAGGAGTGTGTGTAGAGTAAGAATAGAGGTTAAAGGACATTGAGCCTTGCCCCATAGAATCACAATATCTAAGGGAACCAACGGAAGAAAGGCCAAACAGATGAAAAATCAGGACAGTGCAGTGCCACAGAAGTGAAGAGAAGATTGTTTCTAGAAGGATGGAGCGGTCAGCTGTGTCATGTACTGCTGAGAGGTCAAGCAAGATAAAGACTGTGAGTTCTCTTTTGCATTTACTGACATGTAGATTATTGTTGACCTTGGCAGGAGCGGTTTCATAGTGATTGAAGCCATATTGCATTGATTTGAGGAGTGATGGAAGGTGAGGAGATGGGGATGGTGAGTATAGACAACTCTTTCAAGAAGTTTGACTGAAGGAGAGAGAAAGAGAATGAGGGCAGGAGCTGGAGGAAGAGGTGAAGTAAAGGAGTTTTATTTTTTAAGATGGGACTAAGATTGTCTGGTGACCTTAATTTCTGGAGTAGGATGTGAACCTCAAGCCTGGTGACATAGTGATGGTTAAGTTTGTGCGATCTGCTCCGGCGGCCCAGGGTTTACGAGCCCAGATCCTGGGTGTGGACCTACACACCGTTCGTCAAACTGTGCTATGGCAGCATACCATGTACAAAATAGAGGAGGACTGGCACAGACGTTAGCTCAGCGACAATCTTCCTTATGCAAAGAGAGGAAGATTGGCAACAGATGTTAGCTCAGGGCCAATCTTCCTCACCAAAAAGAAAGAAAGTAAATATATTTTAAATAAATTTTTAAAATGAAAATCCAATTCATTATTTTACCAGGTTCCCCCTCTCCCTCACTTTTAGGATATATGACATGGAACATTTAGTGTTACAGGCATTTGCAATAATCAACCTGGATGGGAAAGGCAACCTTCAAAATTAGTCTTTAAAATATCCCACACGTTCACTTGTCACACACACACCCTCTCTCTCCCCTACCCTCCTCCTTTATATTTTCCTACTTGGAAAATCAATTAGTACCTAGTTTATCGCTGTACCTATGGCAAGTGGTCAGTAAGTTCTTACTAAATAAATTAGCACCTTTTTTCGTAATGATATTTGTGAAAAATAGTTCTTATATCCTTTTTACTCCCTTCATTCAGTCTCTTTTTGAATGTCACATGCTATGTCTTTCCTTGACCTGTGAACTAACTATATGAAGTTCACCTTCATTAGCAAGTCCAGGCAGGTTTAATTCCTTTCTAAAATAGAGATAAATCACCCTTCTTGGGGTCACTGAGGACATTTCTGAATGATGTCATCGTTATTCATTTTTAGAGCTTTAAAAATGTGCTGAAGCCTAGTCCTAGGATTGAATTAGATCTGGTTTCTGCTATTGGGTTCATAGTAAATAGAAAACGACCTACGGTGCATATTGCAAGTATCACAACAAGTACTTGAGCTCCTACCAAGATTCTTCACCCTAGACTAAGTCTAAGACAAAGATGGGAAGTATGAGAATAAAGTGGGTGCAAATCGATAAAGAATCTGGACGTGTGCGGTCTTCCTGTCTGTAGCCATTGGCTTCTAGTTTGTGATAGACAGTTTGCATGTTTGTATCTTTTAGTGATGCTTTCAAAGCAATTTAAAAAAAGAAACTTTTAACTTTTACTTGAAAGAGACTGAGTTTATTAATTTTTTTAAGCTGAAAGATAAACTTGTTGCTATTTTCAGTACTTTCATAAAATAATGGAAGAAAATTGAAAATGTTTTAATACTACATCATTGACTGTTATGGTCAGTGTGCTGTTTTTTTATGTTGAACAGTAAAAGTAACTCTATGATTACTGATGATTAGCCAAAGATCATATGTATGATAAACAAAAAAGAACCAGTCATGACCCAAACTTCAAGATGGAGTTAGTTAGATGGCATTTTTTTTTCTCAGTGAATTGGAGCAAGTTTCAAGTCATAGAAATGAGTGTCCTAGAAGGGAAGTCCTCAGTTGATCAACAACCGTTTATTGACATCCTACTGTGTGTTCCAACACTATGCTTAAGCACCAGATAGGGTATAAGAAAAGCATAAGATCTCTCTCCCAAGAAGGTTACATTCTATGCATGGGAAAAAAAGATAACAAAAAGTATATTTCGTGAGACAAGAGTATGATGTATATTTTATGCATCTGTTTGCATGTGGAAAATTGGAGAGGATATACAGTAAAATATTAACAGTATAGGAAATCCTGCTTATCCAAAGATAATGAATCCCAGTGAACAAAAGTAAAATGAATCCATTTAATGTAGGGACCAAAAGTTTATTGTGAAAAATAAGAAATTTTGATTTAGGACAAAATCTCGAAAAAAGCTCAAAATCATAAAGAACAGCTGAGTCTTAGAATGAACAAAGAATAAATAAAGTATAGATTGGATTTCTTTACTATAATTTTTATGACAAAACTATATGGCAACATTATGTATCATCTTTTATTTTGTTTTTGGATATATTGAAAAAACATTTTAGGGATTTATCAGTTTTCCTGGGGACTAGTTTTCAACCTTAAATATTCATATTATTCTCTTTTGCAGTTTCTATCATAAAAATTCTTTTTGGTTATTAACTGGGAGGACTTCTGCTAGATCCTCAGCTATCAGTAGTGAGTTCCAGAGTTCTCCAACATCACTTTCATAAAATCCTGCGTCCTTATAATTGTAGTAGAAATATGTGCTGTTGTTAACTATAGAAGTCTATAGGGTAGTTCATTAGTGAATATTTTAGTGTTATGACAACTATTTTTTCCTTATACAACCTTGTAACCATGGGGATTACATAATGAATACTGGGATAATGAAGATCCTATAGTTATTTCTGAGTGGTAAGACTTGTTTATTGATTTTAATTAGTTATTGCTTATTTGTACAGTTGATTCTCTTTATTTGAGGTATTTATGTTCTATAAAGTCACCAGGAGTATGAATTAGTGACTACTGAACCACTGCTCCTAGGGGAAATACAGGGTCAGGTTCCTGTGAGCCTCTGGTCACATTTTCAGCAACAAATCAATATGTAACCGTGTTTTATGCATGTTTCTGTTTAAAGGCAGCTTATTTAATATATATTGTTGACTTGTTAACATTGAACTCTTGGCCAGCAGCACTGTAATACATGCCTGAAGGAAGCTTATCTAACACATATTTCTCAGTAAAGCACATCACAGCCTTCTTGCACTTAGGAAAACTACGTAGCACTTGAGCGCTATGCTTGGGGCCATTTTAAACGTTAAAATCACCAATGAAAAAACATAGAAATGTGGAAAATGTGGTCCTAAGTAGACCATGAAAAGGACACTTACAGTATGACAGCTACATAAAAAGGCAGGGCATGGCCCTGTTCTCCCTCAGCTGGGGACATGCAGGTCAGGCAACTCCAATTTTTCACTGCTGTATGCATGTCTAGAAATGACTGCCAAAGCGCCCTGAGTATTGATTGGAGTCGGAAATATATGTTGGCAAGTAGGGATATCTACAACTACAGAATCCCATAAATAAGGAGGATCAGCTATATTTTCTTTCTTTCTTTCTTTTTGGTGAGGATTCATCCTGAGCTAATCTATTGCCAATCTTCCTCTTTCTTTTCGCTTGAGGAAGATTAGCCCTGCCTAACATCTGTGCCAGTCTTCCCCTACTTTGTATGTGGAATGCCTCCACAGCGTGGCTGATGAGTGGAGTAGATCTGTGCCCGGGATCTGAACCTGGAGAACCTGGGCTGCTGAAGTGGAGCATGCATAACTTTAGCCACTAAGCCACATGGCTGGCCCTTGGCTGTATTTTCTAATTTTGTTCCATGTTAAACTTATGATTTTTAAAAGTGGAAGCACAATACAAGGTTCCAGAAAATTAAATTACAGTATAATTTGGAAGGCAAAGTGAGACTTTTAAAATAAATAGAAAGCATTTTAAAACGGTATATTCTCTTTTATGCATATATACTTGGGTATGGCTAGACTAGTGATACAACAGGTATTTAAAAGAGGGAAGAGTGCTGGCAGAGAGAGAAGAGGTAGGACTGTTGGGTTATGTTCATTAATTATAAGACCTCCATGGATAAATCCGAAGCAACTGAAGACAGGTTAAAAACAGGTAGCTGTGAATACTGAAAGGATTTACTGTGATCTTTTATCAGAAAGACTGCTATCACCTCCAAAAGCATGTGTTTTAAGAGAGTAGAGAAATATGTTGAATTAACATGTATGGTTTAACTTAAATGTATAAATTTAGGGGAGGAATTGAAAGATCTTGTTTGCTTATTTGCCTTTCTCAACCCAGCTTTGGCTTTTCTTACTTATACACACGTGAACACAGACACAAATGTAGCTCCAAGTTGTAGATATACAGGATTTTCAAGTAAAATTCTCAAAAATGCTTTCTGTTGTAGGAACAGCAGCAGTATTGGTATCGACAACACCTGCTTAGTTTGCAGCAGAGGACAAAAGTGCATTTGCCGGGGCACAAAAAGGGTCCTGTTGTAGCAAAGGATGCACCCGAGCCAGTAAAAGAAGAAGTTACGGTACCTGCCACCAGTCAAGTACCAGAACCCCCTCCGTCTGAGGAGCCCCCGTTACCACCTCCTAATGAGGAGGTAGCACCTCCTCTCCCACCCGAAGAACCCCAGGTAACCATAAAATTAATTGTTGGTGTTTATTAAATTATTCAGCTTTTTTCCTGATTCATTTATATACACCTTTGTCATAAATGGATATATTTTTTCATGTTTTAAGAACATGGAAAATTCCGTTTATGGAATAATCAGACGCATGCCTTACCATGTTTAGAAAAGGCATTTTTTCATGGTTTAAGTGAGAGTGAAGAATTAGACACTCCTCTAAATTGAGTATAAGCACTAAAGGGATGCCAGGGTGTTTTCATATTGGCACTTCAAGGCGATAGTTAAGAGCTTCAGTTTGTATTGTCAGACTGCCCAGGCCGTAATCCAGGGACTGCCACTTGTTGGTAGTGACTCTCAGCAGCTTAGTTAATCATTCTGTGCTTCAATTTCCTCATTGCAAATTGGGTATATTCAAATAGCTATCTCATAGAGCTGTTGAAGCATTAAATGTGATAATCCTTGTCGCTTAGTATACTGACTGCACAAGGAAAGTTCTCACATTGGTCCAAAGGTCATTGTTCCCCCAAGAGCCTTATGTGGAAACTATTGAACCATAGTGATTACACTGTAGTCCATTGGTGGAAAGTGAATAAGAAAGAGATTTCTCATAGAGTGAAAAGGATAGTAACTGTAGATTACTTTGTCGGGGAAATAGTGTCCTGTTTAGGAAGAGTGAGATTTGTTAGTCCAGTGAAGACTATGGAATTAACAAACTCCTTTGTATTAGTATCCATGATCAAAGTATAAATAAAGCTAGATATGTTATCTAAATATAGAATACCTTTTCTCAACCAGCCAGAGTTGTAGGAATTCTGGATTTTATAATACAAAACAGTACTTCATATAAAATATTCAGTTTCTTATTAATTTGGTTGCTGTTTTATGACTTGCATAAAAATGTATCTTCTCTTTTATCTTTAGTCTGAGGACCCAGAAGAAGATGCCAGATTAAAGCAGTTGCAGGCTGCAGCAGCACACTGGCAGCAGCACCAGCAACATCGAGTCGGCTTCCAGTATCAGGGAATAATGCAGAAGCACACTCAGTTACAGCAGATCTTGCAGCAGTACCAGCAGATTATACAGCAGCCACCACATATACAGGCGAGTGCTTCTTCAGCTGACTCATGGGAAGTTGCCCCAAGATGTTTAAAGAATTTGTTATTACTGGAAGAGATTTAAGTGAGAAGAGGAAGGATATCAAATGTTGACAATTAAATGTTTTGCAATGTTTCCCACATTACCTGGGGGCTTGGGAAGTGTGGTATTGTGGAAACGCTCTTGGGGAGAGGCAGGTATAGTGGAGTCTTCTGATCATGTCAGCCTAGGCAGATGTTAGATACCGCTGCTAAGGGATTTAAGAACCAGGGATTCTTATGTAGCTTCGAGTTAACCTATGTTTTAACTACAGACCACTACAGTAACAGACAAGGAAAAATCCACTAAAAAGATCAAAGCAACCACCACAAAATACCTAAGCAAATACACCATAAAAGATGAAATGACTTAAATACTTCTTTGTCTTCTATCTTTGAGATATAGACTTGTGTCTATATATCTATAATAATAGATCATTTTTTAAGTTCGTAAAATGATCCATAGTTAAAAGCTTGAAAAATACTTATTGCTGAGATAGGTATTTGCTTTAGTGTTTGGTTGATTTTTTTCAACTCCGTGATAACTTTCATAAATAAGTCAAAGGAAGAAAGAAGAATGATCATTGTTAAAAGGATTTAACAAGCTTATCCTTAGCCTCCCGAATTCTTTAGTGTTTTAGTGTCCCACGACTTCAAATGCCCTTGATTCATTAATATTTTAACTTATGATTCTCTTATATGAATGTCTTGAAATAATTTTTATCCCTTTATTTGTAGACCATGTCTGTAGATGTGCAGCTGCGGCATTATGAGATGCAGCAGCAACAGTTTCAACATCTCTACCAAGAATGGGAGAGAGAGTTTCAGCTGTGGGAGGAACAGCTCCATTCTTATCCTCATAAAGATCAGCTTCAGGAGTATGAGAAACAGTGGAAAACATGGCAGGGACATATGAAAGCCACTCAGAACTATCTCCAGGAGAAAGTCAATTCATTTCAGAACATGAAGAACCAGTATATGGGGAACATGTCTATGCCACCTCCTTTTGTTCCATATTCTCAGATGCCTCCACCTCTACCAACAATGCCCCCTCCGGTATTGCCTCCATCATTGCCACCACCAGTGATGCCCCCTGCCCTACCTGCTTCAGTGCCACCACCTGGCATGCCCCCACCTGTGATGCCACCTTCCCTACCAACCTCTGTGCCCCCACCTGTGATGCCTCCATCTCTCTCTTCAACAGGGCCACCACCAGTTCTTCCCCCACCTTCCCTCTCTTCTGCAGGGCCACCACCAGTTCTTCCCCCACCATCTCTGTCTTCAACGGCACCTCCACCTGTCTTGCCCCTCCCACCATTGTCTTCAGCCACACCTCCTCCAGGAATACCTCCCCCTGGGGTTCCACAGGGGATGCCTCCTCAGTTAACAACAGCCCCAGTTCCACCAGCCTCTGGTTCTCAGAGCTCACAAGTTCCAGAGAAACCTAGACCAGCACTGCTTCCCACTCCTGTGTCTTTTGGTTCAGCCCCACCCTCCACTTACCATCCTCCATTGCAGTCAGCTATTGGCCCATCAGAACAAGTGAATTCTAAAGCTCCTATGAGCAAATCTGCTCTGCCATACGGTTCATTGTCATCTGAGCAAGGACTTGGGGAGTCTTCGGCTGCTCCGTCTCAGCCAATCACTGCAGTCAAGGACATGCCAGTGAGGTCAGGTGGACTGCTTCCAGATCCTCCTAGAAGCAGTTACTTGGAAGGTCCAAGAGGCCCAAGGTAGGTCTGCCTTTTTTTGGTTTGGTTTGGCTTTTTTGTTGATTTAGGCTGAGTAGGCCTTGATGGTATAAAAACCTTCATTTATACAATTTTTATATTCTCTTTATACTTCTAATTTGTGTACATTCCTGGTATACAGTTAATAATGTTAGTGTTGTTCACTTATTAGACATGACGTAATGAAATCTAGAAATGGTAACGTGGCCCATTTCTTTAATGTGACTGCTTTTATGCTCTATGTAGAGATCATAGTCCAGGATAAATGTAGTGTTTTAGAGTAACACTTATCAATTTCTTACTGACTTTTCAGCTTCAAAAGTGATATTTATTAAATTTATTTATCATTTTTTGCTTTTCGTTTATTTGACAAATAACTGAATTGGTAACTTCTCTTTGTTACATAATATACTATCTGTTGGAGATAAAGATGAATAAGCCAACATTCTAATAAAATAAGGCAGTGAAATTTAATGTAAGGGTAAATAGGACTTTTATTTTATCCATTTGTTCAGCAAACATTTATGAAGTTCCCGCTCTGTGCTTACAGCAGTGAATATAATACAAAATCTCTGCCCCCGTGGAGCTTAAATATCCTTTATATTTTCCTCAATTTGGGAGGTGTTTTTCTTTTGTCTGAACCACCTTTTTATTTAGAAAAGCACACAGAAAAATTTACTAGTATTTCTAAAGTTTTTCTCTTTACCTTTTAAAAAGTGTTAAATTCATTTTTCCAAGTTTGTAAAAGTATATTTTTCTTCCCAGGTTGACCTAAATAATAATTTTGCTATAGAAAAACATTTTCAATCAGATTTTTTTCCAATTGAAAACTGTAGTAGAATACTCTATAAAACATTAAGACAGTGCAGAAAACTAGTTGAAAAAAGTAAAAGTCACCTAATTCCACCATCTGGAGATAATTTTTAAAATATATGTCATAAAAATGGGATCATACTGAGTATATTGTCTTACAACTTGCTTTTTCCACTTATCAGTACATTGCTTAGTTTTCCACCTCAGTGTCAATGGATCTACATCATTTTTAATTTAAACTTAATTTCAGCATTTGAAAACAAAATATCTTTTATTTGTTCCTCAAGTTTATAATTCTGAAAACTACATGGCACAAAACTCCATCCACAGTCAAAGCTAATTAATTAGAGGCAATTGACATGAATTCCTCTGGGTACCAGAAGCCTTGCCAGAGGCCTTCCATGCATTATTTCATAAAGTCTTCTCAGCAACCTGTGAACTTGGCAGGTTCACACCCTCCATTTACTCCTTACAAACTGGGACTGAGAGGACTGGGTAACGTTCTCAGGATCATGTAACTGGGGGAGTAGAACCTGAGTTCATTCCCAGTGAGAGCTGAGTCCACAGGGTCCTCAGAGCAAAAGAACTAAGTAAGCACTGTATTTAATGTCATGATTCAATGATATTCAGTTATACTGTCAGTGATTACAAATACATTTGTAGTCTTGATTTATTTGGCATGTGTGTATTTTCTTGATTTGAATTCCTACTTATCTCCTGGATGGAGCATTGCATTTTAGATCTGGTGACTAATTTGCTATCAGAGAAGTACATTCTTAACACTTCATGAAACATAGATTTTCTGCTCCCCTTTTTTCTATCGTGTTAATGTTTTCTCTCTTTTGCCTACCAAATCTTGACTTTGTAAGTTTAGGTCCTATTTACAGTTCTTTCTTGCCTCAACGTACAGTTAATAACTTCAATGTTAGGAGGCTCTTGGCAGCTATCTGGTGCAGTATCCCCACTACAGCAACTCACATTTGTGGTGCATTTTAGTTTGTCATCCTGGGTCTTTCACATACTACCTTATTTGTTCTGCTCAGTGATCTCATGAGGTAAATAGATAAGGGAAGCTGAGATTTGGAGAGGTGATAAATAAATTGCCACGGATGACATAGCTATTAAATGGTTGAGGTAGGATTAGAATCCGAGGCCTTCTAATTCACTTTCAAGTCAGTTGTACTTCTTGTGACAAGCATTTGATGGACTCTGCTTGAACATTGGCACTGTGATAAGGAACGCTGCCGTGTAAGATGTTGACAATTCTCTACCAAAGTTTGTTTCTTACATTGAACCTAAATATGTTGCTGTAACTTCTACCTGTTGATTCTACATCTGCCTCTGTGGTGCAACACATGATGAGTTATCCTATCCTTGTTCTTCAGAGTGTTCCTACAGTTATTTAAAGATCACCCTCTAGTCTCCCTGACCCTGCCTTACCCACTCTGCTCTGCCATCACATAAACTCAGATTCTTTTCTTTTCACACTAACATTGGTGCTAGCCTCTTCTTGCTGTACTTCTTACTGTCCTTTGAAGGGCCTTTGGTTTGTGATTCTCCTTCAGAATGAACACTTACTTCAGATGCAGAGGACCGCAGACCTCTTACCAACTTCGTTATGAGTAACATGTTTATATGGCCGAACAAATTGCTTTTTTCGGGTCAGCACTCTCAGAGTACTGACTGATGTTGAGCTTAAGATCAGTTTGACTTCTCAGGTCTTTTTCACGTTAGCTGTTATTAAGCTAAGTCTCTCTCATCCCGAACTTGTGCAGTTGTGTTTTGTTTTTTTCTTTTTCTAAGACTTTATCTTTACATTTCATCTAATTAGGTTTAGGCCAACATTCTAGTCTGCTGAAATCTTGATGAATGTTGGTTACATTGTTTTAGGTGTGAGATATCCCTCCCTAGCTTTTTCACCTGCAGCTTTGATAAGGGTGGCTTTTTTTGGTCCTGGAATTAGATCCTGCTCACATTCTCTACCTTGTTTTAAAAAAAAAAATCTCACTATGTCATTGCCATTTCTATTACTCTTCTATTTCTTTTGCTCACTTAGTGCATATAAAGTGTAGTGTGTGACTATGCCCAGGCATAGTTCTTTTTTCTCTCTTGTAACTAGGTAAAAAAAATATCAGTGGGAAGCTGGTTAGTAAGTGAAAGAGACTGAGGAAAGAATAATCCACACTGTTAAGGAAGCTTGTGAATTTCTTTTATTAGTTGAATTCAGGTTTTGCTATAAACACATAACTGATATGGTAAGCCACTCTGTTTTTTAAAAAAAGCTGTGTAGAAAAACAAGAATTGAGAACACAGATAACTGATTTACCAGTAGCACACTATTAAAATACTGTAAATTACTTTGAGCTTTTGAAAAATCCAGATTTAGGCTGCTTTCTAAAAGCTGTGAAGGTTTCCAAAAAGTCAAATGACATAACTGCATCACGTGTAAATAGCATACCACATTGTTGAGTGTCTAGGGCAGCTGTTTTAAACTGTGTGTATGTGTATTATTGGATTCCTCAAGTCTTCTAGGAGACTACTGCTGCTCCCATGCACTGTCTTGTCAGTGGATGTTGGTTTCCCAGAAGCTTTTATTTTTCAGTAATAAAACTTACTTATTGAAGGGTAACATACAGAGATGTGCACAATCGGAAGTGTATAGCTTAGTGAATTTTCACAAAGTAGGCACAACCATATTATCACTACTCAGATCAACAAATAGGAATTACTGGTGTCTGAGAAGTCCCCCTCACACTCCTTCCCATTTTCCCTCACCCCGAGGATAACCACTGTACCAACTTTTTACACCACAGATTAGTTTTGCCTATTTTTGAACTTTATTTAAATGGAATCATACTCTATGTACCCTTTTGAGTCGGGCATCTTTCACTTGACATTATATTGTTAGATCCATCCATGTTGTGTAAAGCTGTAGTTTGTTCATTGTCATTCCTGTACAATGTTTCATTGTATGACTATGTCTCAATCTGTTTATCTATTCTACTGTTGATGGTCATTTAAGTTTTTTTGGTTATTATGAAAAACATTGCTATGTGTCTTTTGGTGCTATATATCCCTTTAGATACATGCATTTGTGTGTGTGTGTGTGTGTGTATTTAATTTTGTTTAGATATATACCAAAGATTGGAATTGGGTGATCTTAGGGTATGTATATGTTCTGGTTGATAGATGTTGTAAAACAGTTTTCCAGAGTGGTTGTGTCACTTTACACTCTCACCAGCAGTGTTTCTGTGTTCTTGTTTTTTGTATCCTCACCAACACTTGGTGTTGTTAAATTTTTAAGCTTGAGCAATCTTGGTAGATGTCTAGTGGTATTGTAATATGGCTTTAATTTATACTTCCCTGATGATGAATGAGGTTGTCTTCCTTTCCATTTGATTATTGTTCAGTCGGATTTCATCTTTTATGAGATGCTGATTCAGGTTTTTTCCCTGTTTTTCTATTGGGTTATGTTTTTTTCTTACTGATTTGTAGAGTAGGAGTTCTTTGTATATACACTAGATATATCAATTCTTTGTCCATTACATGTCTAGATTGTCTTGACTGTTTCTCACTCTTCAGTACTTTCTGCTTTCTTATCCCTCAGTATACCAGAAAAGTAGTCTTCACCATTTACCATCCAGGTCCAATGGACCTTTTTTATTTTTTAAATTTTACAATAACTTTACAAATAATTTACAGAAGTAAGAATAAAGGGATAGTGAAAAACAGCTTATGAGATGCTTTAATAAAAATTTTAAAAGAGTAATGCTCTTTGCATCAAGTACATTTTGGCACACAAACATCATAAAAGGTGAAATAAATCTGTCACAAATACTTTTAGCAAAGCAGAATGGTCCAGGTTCTTGCCACAAAATATTATGTGATAAGTCCTTTCTGTTTAATAACTAAGTGGATGGCAATACCACATTTTCTTTCTGTCCATAGAAATATATTGTTCACTCATCGAATCTTGAGTTTAAGAATATTCATCTGGGATGTTATCATCTGAGGACTCATAGTTGGAGATTTCACGTACATAATCAGTTTCACATCTTTATTGGACCTTAGAGTGCTGCTGTCTCTGCATTTATCTTTTGATTCATGTAACAATTTTGACACAACAGCTTTGTCACTTTTCTTTTCTTTGTCATTATAATCAGGAAATGACAATTTCTGAATTCTCAATTGCACCTAGTGAAGCCTGAAAGCAGGCTGCAATATTCTGGGCAATGCAAGGGGAGCGGGGGTGAAGCTGACTTCACCTTTGTTCCATCCTTCTAGGCAGTCATCATTCTTTGGTTCTCTTTGTATTTTAGTCTTCTTTAGCTTATAGTTGGTGATAATTGATAAGTAATGAGTAATAATGAATTCTAGGATAAAGAAATCACAGTGTTTCAAGATATAGAAAAAAAATCACTAAAATCCCATAATGTCTTAGATTTATGAAAGGATCTAATGGACCCATATGGTAATTGCAAGATAATATGTTTTGTTCTGTATTTAAAAAGGTAAATTTTCTCTTTGTTCTTGGGAAGGCCTGTAAAAAAAAGTCATGAACTATCAATCCTTACAAATAGATCTGTTTAAAAAACCAACAACTCCAAAACAGTAATTGGATGCAGTGAACCCAGATAAACCCCAAGGGTTAATGATGTCTTTTGATTAATAGAAATCCTTGATTTTAATTTAGTAGTACAGTTTCTTGATCTTTTCCTTTATGGTTAGTGCTTTTTTGTGTCCTGTTTAAGAAATCTTTGTTTAGTCTAAGGCTGTAAATACATTATCCTATTTTATCTTCTATCTTTTATTATTTTATCTTTTATTTTTAAATCAACAATCCATATAGAAATGAGTGTTTTTGTTAATGTATGGTATGAGGTGGGGGTCAAAGTTCCTTTTCTGTATGGCTATGCACTTGACCCCAGAACAATTTATTGAAAAAACTCATGCTTTCCTTACTAGTTTGCAGGGTCTCCTTTACCATAGGCCAAGTGACTATATGTTTAGATGTTTTACTGGCCTTTATTCCTTTGGTTTGTCTGTTCTTGCATCAGTGTCATACTGTTTTAATTATCGTAGCTTTATGGTAAATCTTGAGATCTCTTAGTGCAAGTCCTCCAGTTCTGTGTTTTTACATCAGAGGTTCGCAAACTTTTTCTGTGAAGGGACAGATGGTAAATATTTCTAGGGTTCGTGGGCCATATTTTGTTGCTGTCAAATATTTTTCTTTCTTTCTTTTCCTTTCCTTTTTTCACCTTTAAAAATGTAAAAAATCAGGGCTGGCCCCGTGGCCAAGTGGTTAACTTTGCACTCTCTGCTTCGGCGGCCCAGGATCTCACTGACTTGGATTCCGGGCGCAGACATGGCACCGCTCATCAGGCCATGCTGAGGCAGTGTCCCACATAGCACAACCAGAGGCACTTGCAACTAGAATATGCAACTATGTACTGGGGGGGCTTTGGGGAGAAGGGGGAAAAAAAAGGAAGATTGGCAACAGATGTTAGCTCAGGTGCCAATCTTTAAAAGAAAGAAAAATGTATTAAAATAATTCTTTAAAAAAAAAAGTAAAAAATCACTCTTAACTGGATTTGGCCTATGGGCCAGTTTGCTGACCCCTGGTCTAGATTGTTTGACTGTTCTTGGTTCTTTCTATTTCCCATGTGATGCTTAGAATCAGCTTACTAGTTTTCAAAAATCTACTCGAATTTTGATGAGCATTACATAGAATCTACTGACCAGTTTGAGGAAGAATTGACATCTTTATAATATCAAGGCTTCTGTCACATCCACTTTTGTGTGTGTGTGTGTGTGGTGAGGAAGATTGGTCCTGAGCTAACATCTGTTGTCAGTCTTCCTGTTTTTCCTTGAGGAAGATTGTCCCTGAGGTAACATCCATGCCAATCTTCCTCTATTTTCTACGTGGGATGCATGACATGATGAGAGGTTTCTAGTTCCACACGTGGGATCTGAACCCATGAACCCCAGACCACTGAGGTGGAGCACGTGAACTTAACCACTATGCTACTGGACCAGCCCCATCACATCCACTTTTTGATTGGTTTTAAGGTTGGAATTGTGGGCGTTTTCTGTTTTGTAGCTGTCTTATTAGGATCAGCAAGGGACTGTGAACACTATGATTTTCTTTCAGCTTCCATTTGTCATGGTTGTTCCTGTTTATAGTGATTACTTCTCTTTGGGGGTTTTGATTTTAGGCTCTTGGTTATACATATTGGAAAACAGGCATTATTTCACATGAAAACTAAAAGGGCAGGAATTTGGTTCCAGAATTTAATGTCTTGTAATTCCCATGATCTGCGGGTTTGAGGATGTTTATGTAAATATTATGATAATCAGACATTACTTTGTTTAAAGGTATTTGTATTTCTGCATATCCTGTAAGTTTTTATACCAAATTTGGAGTATATTTTTTACATCAAATTTGGAAATTTTTATACCTAGGTCTAATGGTTTCATACCTACTTTTAGGGTTTTTATTTTTTAGAGGTTTATGAAATACTTAGCTGTACAAATAAAAATGTTCTGAATATTTAAATAGCAAATACTTGTTTACTTTTCTTTTCATCTAACCAATGTGCAATGCATGTGTTTATATATGATTGTATTTAGTGAATATATACTATGTTTGTACTTATTGCAAATACATGTTTTTATATGTTAAAAAGGTCGTAGTATTTCACTGTATTGATGTAAAGATGGCTTATTTTTGTACATATTTTTAATATGAGTATCTTAATATATTTACTCCAAAGATCTGAAAGCTCTTTACTTTTATAAATCAAAAAGGTTTTGATAGTCTAACATTTTGTAACATTCTTGAACTTTGAAAATTTGAAAGTACAGTATTGATAAATATAAGTGCCATTTATATGTAGTGTTGAAAGTATATTTCAATTCATTTAACATTTTCTGACCCCCACAATAAAAATAAAATGATGACTCTTGGCTGTTGATCAGCAATTTAATCTGAAAGCAAAGCACCCTCCCCTTTCATGATGACTGCATATTACACGTGCAGGCGTGAGGCCTGCAGTAATGTGTTCATTACTTTTTACAACCTTTCCGCCATGTTCTCTTATCCTTACTTATTTGCACACCTTTTAGTATCTCCTGCTTCCTTTATCCTTTCCTCTTGTCTTTACGCATGTGCTTCTCTTTGTCTGGAATCCCTTTCTTGTCATTTTTTGCTTTACTAATTCCTATTTTTCCTGCCCCAGGAGTGGCACTTGAATAATTATATATTGAGATTCTTCAGTGAGTCAAACACGGGATACCTCAGTAAGCAAGAACAGCATGTCCCATATTTATCAAATTCTGTTCTAGTTGTTGATTTACTTGTCTCAGTCTTCCTATGGACTGTGAACTCCTTGAGGCTAGGCATCAGTTTATTTCCAGCACTAATAGTACTTGACAATTAGTAGGTGCTCCGTAAGTGTTGCTTATGCCAGATGTCTCGGTTACAGATAAAATTCTCAAGGCATTCACAATTTAGTTAGGAAGGCAGTGTATTCATATTCACAATTTGATTATAATACCAGATAGCATGACAAGGACTCTTACTGACTCTTGTACATTGTGGGGGATAGTCTTCTCTTGTTATACTTATACGAAGTAGTAATTGCTGAATTGAATACAAAGCAGATGATTTTACACAACTTTAATGATCCCAGGTGTTATTTCAGGCTATTTGGGTTAATAAGTGTAATTCAAGAAAAGGAACCAAACCATCACAAGCCCTGAAACAGCATACTTGTTTTCTCTTTAAATGTGAGGTCTCCATCCTTAGCACTGAGAGGTATCCTTGGACACGTTTCTGGTCAGCTCCTTTTCCTTTTGCCCAACAATAGCTGTGCCAAGCCTTTCCTACTTTGCATAGACCATATTTGCTAGTGCTGCTGTCTCTGTCTCAGCAAACGTTTTTATTTTGCTTCGTATCTTTAATTTAACTTCCTGCATCACAGAAGAAATCCAGGCTTCAGGCCCAGGAAAGCTCACCGCCCGCCCTCACCTTTACTTTACTGTACCATCCTCATCTTCCTTCTTGTAGTCTCACAAGAAGCCATTCTCCTGGTTAGGGCTAGTCCTCTCTTTATGCCCTTTAAAGAAATATGTTTACGTTTTTATCAAAGTGATACATAAACGTAGTTTTGAAAAAATAAAGAAAAATACCACCCACTGCCCCAAGCCACCCTAGATGTGTTTCCTAATGACATCTTCTTTTAATTGTTTAGCTGTTTCTTTTGGTAGTTACCTTCATATCACTAAATAATATGCTGCTGCTTTCTTGTACATTTTAGATATATATTTACTTCCTGTTCTGGTAGATAAAGGTTTAGTTCTTAGACTATTCTTTAACCCCATTGTCCAATATATTTATATCACTACTTTTAGATAAATCAGTAAACATTGTTCTTCATTGTAGAAGTAAGTAGTGTACTATGATTACATTTTCTTTAGTGTAATAACTTTTTTCTAGAATCTCCAGTTGTCCCTCATCTTGCAAAATGTTTAAAATAATCTTCCAACTCCAGTCCCAAAAGCACCATCTTTTTCTCTTGAGGAGATCTCTCTCACAAATTCGTGCATCGTCTTGCTTTTGCCTGGGTTTATTGGCTGGTTGGTTGCTCTCAAGATCTGTCATATGGCTGTTCTCCAGCATTTCCCTTGACTGTCCTCCTAGGTTGGATTCACTATTTATTGGGTCTCATGGCTTCCTATTTGTGGTTTAGTGCCTCCTTTTCCTGGAGTGCATGCTCAAATAACGTACTAAGAAATTGTGGGTTGAAGGTAAATTTTCTTAGTCCTTGACTGTCTGAAATGTTTTTATTCTAACCTCACACTTGATTAATAATTTGGATATAGAATTTGAAGTTGAACTTATTTTTTATTATAATTTAAATTAGAAGCAAAACAAAGCAAAAACAGGTTACCCATTTCTCCCACCCCTTCATCCTCCACCTCTGACAACCACCAATCTGTTCTCTGTATCTATGACCATGTTTTTTATTTATTTGTTTTTAGATTCCACATGTAAGAGAGATCATACTGTATTTGTCTTCGTCTGATTTATTTCACTTAGTATAATGCCCTTGAGGTCCATCCATATTGGCACAAATGGCAAGATTTCATTCTTTTTGTGGCTGAATGATATTCCTCTATGTGTATGCGCGTGCGCGTGTGTGCACATACACACATGTATACCACAGTTTCTTTATTCATCCATTGATGGACACTTAGGTTGTTTCCATGTTATGGCTATTGTAAATAATGCTGCAATGAACATGGAGGTGCATGCATCTTTTTGAGTTAGTGTTTTTGTTTTCTTTGGATTACCACCCAGAAGTGGAATTGCTCGATCATATGATAGTTCTATTTTTAATTTTTTTAGGAACTTCCATATTGTTTTCCATAGTGGCTGTGCAATTTACATTCCCATCAACAGTGCACAAAGATTCCCTTTTCTCCACATCCTCAGCAATACTTGTTATTTGTTGTCTTTTTGATAATAGCCCTTCTAACAGGTATGAGGTAATGCCTCGTTGTGATTTTGATTTGCATTTCCCTGATGATTAGTGCCCAGATGATTAGGTATATCTTTTCATGTACCTACCTAATCAGATCTTCTGCCAATTTGTTAATCGGATTGTTTGTTTTTTGCTATTGAGTTATATGAGTTCTTTATATATTTTGGCTATTAGCCCCTTATCAGGTATATGATTTGCAGATATTTTCTCCCATTTGGTAAGTTGCCTTTTCATTTGATTGGTGGTTTCTTTTGCTTTGCAGAAGCTCTTTGGTTTGATTTGGTCCCACTTGTTTATATTTGCTTTTGTTGCTTTTGCTTTTGGTGTCAGATTAAAAAAATCATCACTAAGACCTATGTCAAGGAGTTTACCGCCTGTGTTTTCTTGTAGGAGTTTTATGGTTTTAGGTCATATATTCAAGTCTTTAATCCATTTTGAGTTAATTTCTGTGTATGGTGTAAGATAGTGGTCCAGTTTCATTCTTTTGCTTGTTGCTGTCCAATTTTCCCAACACCATTTATTGAAGAGATTGTCATTTCCCCATTATATATTCTTGGCTCCCTTGTCATAAATTAATTGACCATCTCTGTGTGTTAATTGACCATCTATGTTTATTTCTGGCCTCTGTATTCTGTTCCATTGATCTATATATCAGTTTTTATGCCAATACCGTACTGTTTAATACCGTTTACTGAAGTTGAACATAATTATTCCTCAAGGTTTTAGGGTCGTTCTATTTTCTTCTGTCACCTAATGTAGCTGTTGTGCTATTCTAATTCTTTTCCTTCTTGGATGACTTCTCCCCACTGCCAGAAACTTTTTTTGTTTCTTGTATTCTAAAATTTCAGAGTGTTTTTTTGTTTTATTTTATTAATTGTACTGGATGCTTAGTGAGCTGGGCCCTTTCCATCTGGAGATTAGAGTCACTCAACTCTGGAAAGTTGTGCTATTCTTCATTAATTTTTTCTCTTGTTTTCTGTTGTTCTCTTTCTGAAACTTGTCATTAGTAGGATTTTGGACCTGCTGGGTTGATTATATTTGTCTCTGTTCTTTCTCATTTTGTTGTACTTGCTGAGATACTTCTAATCCTTTTTTGCATTTTTTATTTTGAGAATTTAAAAAGAATTTCTACAGTTCTTCTGGTTCTGATCATTTTTTATATATAGCAAATTGTTCTTGATTTACGGGTACTGTATCTTTAAGAATTTCTCTGAGGACACTAATTTGAGGGTTTTTTTTTAAGTTCTCTTCTGTTTTTTTTTTGCAGTACCTCTGTTTTCTCCAGATTCATATCCTTTGGTCCTTTATCTTTGGTCTCTCTTTCATTTTGGAGACATTCCTCAAATGTGATCCTTGGTTGTCCATTTATATTTAAGAGTGGGAGACACTCACAAGCTGATTGGGAGCTCTGTGCATGGAGGTGAGGGCTTATCAACTTTGCTTTAGGTGGTAGGGCAAAGAATTGTCTGCTAATGCTAGGGGACCCTCAAGTTCAAGAGTTTAGAGACATTCAGTCTACGGAAAGGCTGGTTGATGGTTCTGAATATAGACTTCAATTTACACATTTTTACCCCCAATCTTACTGCAGTCCTTCTCCAGCACCCCTGGGATCTGAAAATCCTGACCCTCTCTGGGTTCCTGTCCTGTGGACAAGCCAGCCCCATTTTAGTTGTATCTCTTTCTGCTCCATAACTCGAAACTGCAGCTTCTTCCTGGTCCGTATTGTTACCACTCATGTTTGTTTTTTGTCTTCCAGAATTTAAAAACAAAATTCTCATCTGCTGGTGGCCTCCTCTCTCTCTTTATAGTGGGTTTATGTATTTTTAAATTCTTTGTGATGACTCTGCAAAGTGTCAACTTTGCTAGGCTGAAGTTACATTTCTTAGAGTTCCCTTTCTTGCATGTTTCTGATTAGGGTGGGTCACAGGGATATTTTTGCATCTAGCATGAAACATTTATCCCCGAACAACCAAAACATTCTAACCCTTTCCCCGGAAAAGGATAAAAAGTCCCTTTTTTGTCTTTGGGGAAATCTTCATTCTTCCTCTATCTGGTTCACACTCCCTTTTTGATATTCTGTAACTTAAATTCTGAGATATAAAGTTAACTATTATTAATACATTCTTATGTTAGATGATAAGGAAGAAAAATCAATCAAAAATACTTGACTAATACATATGTTGTATATAATTAAACATATAACATCAAATTAAGGAAAAAATACTCGTAACTATCACAGTCCTTATTTTTGCAATTGATCATCTAATCATAGTTGGTGTTTATAACTACCTTCTTCCACTACCCATTCCATATTCCCTTTGCTGTCAGCAAGCACCTCAGCTGGTCCTGGTTCCTTGCCTGGTGAGTTGACCCAAACTTCCATTCTTGAGAAGTCTGGGCTATTCACAGTCCTGCCTGAATTAAGTCATTGTAGTTTTCCATTGACTTTGATCACAGGATGGGGAAGTACTAAGAGATATCCTAGAGGTTTTCCTGCATTCCAGGCATATTCCTCCTTATCCTCATTATGGAGTAGTAACCCAGTTTCCCCTTGAAACTCAGGCTCAATCACCCCCAGCCAGTACAGGAACTCCCTTCTTTGCCTGTTGATTCAGAACCCAAAATGGTCAGGTAGCAGTCTCACCTTAAGTTTGGTGGAGTTGTTGTTGTGTCCCCTGATAGAACCATTTCTCCCTTTGAAACTAAAGACTTCTAGGGGTTGGCCCAGTGGTGTAGTGGTTAAATTCGGGTGCTCCACTTCGGTGGTCCTGGGTTCACCTGTTTGGATCCTGGTTATGAACCTACACACGGCTCATCAAGCCATGCTGTGGTGGCATCCCACATAGAAGAACTAGAAAGACGTACAACTAGGATATACAACTATGTACTGGGGCTTGAAAAAAAGACTTCTAGACCAGCAAAGTCTAACATCACAGGGATGTGAAGTAAATATTTTGCTGAAACTGGATTTATTATTCTTCATTGATTTCCCAAACAAATGAAAGGAAAACCCTTCCATTTCTCATTAAAGGCATGAAAGGCATCACTGTCCACTCAGTCATCTATGCCAGAAACCTTGGAATCATCCTAAATTCTTGCCTTTCCATTATCATTTTAATCCCACCTGTTAGAAAATCCTATCAGTTTTACCTTCCGTCGCATCTCTCACTTTTCTCTCCTCCTCTACATCCTCATATCAGTCACTGCCTTAGAACAGGCTTCATGTTCACTTACCCAGTTGTACAAACAACCCACAATAAACTTGTCTCACTTGTCCATCTGCTACTTTTCTACTAGAGCAGTCTTTTAAAAATCAGGCCATATTTAGTGGCTCTAAGTGCTTATAAGGTAATCCCAACTCTTTACCCAGCTGAATTTGTTCATCTGTTGTAACAGAGATGCAAAGTCACATGGCTCTAACAAGTTAGAAGTTTATTCTCTCTCAGGACTTATGTGATGGCTCCACAGTGTCAGGAATCCAGGTTCCTTCTGATTTGTTACTTCACCATCCCTTAGTATGTTATCCTTGTCTACATGGTCCAGGATGCTTCACCACCATGTCAGAGCCAGCATGAAAAAAGAAATGGTGGAGAAGAGGATGTGCCTTTCCCTTTAAGGGTACAACACAGGATGTGGAAATCATTTCACTCTCAGCCCATTGGCCAGAACATGGCCTCAAGTTCTAGCCGCAAGAGAGTTTGGGAAAGAGTCTTTGGTCTGGCTTGTGTCCAGCTAAAAATCGAGAGGCTCAATTACTATAGAAAAAGGGGGAATGGATATGGGAGGAGCACCAGTAGTCTCTGCCACACAAGGTATATAAGGTCTTCTGGAGAGCGACACTTGCCTGCCTCTTTACCTCATCTCTTAGTGTGCTACTTTTCCATTCCTCCTTTCCCAGCTCTCCCTGACTCTGTCTCCTTTTTGCTGCAGCCATGCTTAACTATTTGCACTTCCAAATATGCTATGCTGGTATATTTCTCTGCCTTTCCTTGTAATACTTCCGTAGCCTTAGCCCTTGCCACTGACTCCCCTCTTCTCCAATACTCTCTGTTAGCCTGATCTCAGAGAATTTGTCTTTCAAGACTTAATTTAAGCATCTTCTGTTGTGTAAAGGCTTTATTGGACAGCACCCCCCTCCCACTGGTAGAATTGACCATTCTCTCCTCTGTTGCTGTTATAATGTACAGATAAACTTTAGTCATTGCACCTCTTGGCACTTATTTACACTTAGATTCTCTTTCTCCTTGATCGTAAACCCTTTGAGGGCACAGATGACATTTTATTCTTATAGCTCTTGGATGCAGTGTAGTACCTGACAGACAGGGGATGTGTGCTATATACTTACTGAATGATTGAGTGGGTCCATAGCAAAAACATCTCTGTCCAGATTTTATTTATTTTTTTGTCTAGTCTTTAAAATGTAAGGGCACACTCTTAAGATATAGCTGGCGGCTGTTTTTTTTAAACTTCTGTCCATTAGTCAAGATGATAACGCTAGCTCCAACAATATTTATAATCATCCTATATTATCTTGCTTCATATTTAGTTTTCAGTTACATTTTAATTCTAAAAGTACTCTCAGAGTTAGCTATGTCATTTTTTTGTTTTCATTTAAAATGAGTGAACTTTTCTGTCTTCTAAGGCACAATATTTATAATTGCTTTTTAACAATTCAGTATATCAGTGACTTGCTGCAGGAGATGTGTCGAAGTGAATTAGATAATACTGACCTGATTTCTGAAGCCTGTCCTAAGACTTTCTGAGCACTGCCACCGTAGCATGCTGGTTCTAAGATACAGATATCTCAGGATTTGTTTAATGACTGAAAGAGTCATTGTTGTAAACAGATTTTAAGGCAAGATTGCCTTCAATATTCTTACATGGAGAATTTTTTTTCTGCTTTACTGTCTTGAGTAATATCTTTTGTTTTACTTGTAGATTTGATGGTCCTCGAAGATTTGAGGATTTAGGGTCAAGGTGTGAAGGACCGAGACCCAAAGGGCCTCGTTTTGAAGGAAATCGCCCCGATGGGCCAAAACCCAGATATGAAGGTCACCCAGCAGAGGGCACTAAAAGCAAATGGGGAATGATTCCCCGGGGGCCAGCATCTCAGTTTTATATTACCCCCAATACGTCCCTAAGTCCTCGGCAGAGTGGACCACAGTGGAAAGGCCCCAAACCAGCTTTTGGACAGCAACATCAGCAGCAACCTAAGTCACAAGCAGAACCTCTTTCAGGAAACAAAGAACCATTAGCAGACACCAATAGTAACCAGCAGAAGAATTTTAAAATGCAATCAGCTACATTTTCCATTGCTGCAGATGTAAAGGATGCCAAGGCGGCTCAGTCAAATGAGAATCTAAGCGACTCTCAACAAGAGCCACCTAAAAGCGAAGTCTCGGAAGGGCGCATAGAGCCTTCTAATTGGGACCAGAATTCTCAAAATATGGAAACTCAAATGGACAAAGCCCAAGCTGTTTCTCAGCCTGTACCTCTTGCAAATAAACCTGTACCTACTCAATCTGCTTTTTCCTCAAAAACAGGGGGGATGGAGGGAGGAGCATCAGTAGCAACATCATCATCATTAACTGCAGATAATGATTTTAAACCTTTGAGTATCGGTCTGCCCCATTCAGAAAACAACCAAGATAAAGGGCTGCCTCGGCCAGATAACAGAGATAATAGGTTAGAAGGCAATCGAGGCAGCAGCTCATCTTACAGAGGTCCGGGGCAAAGCAGAATAGAAGACACACGGGATAAAGGACTAGTAAATAGAGGTCGAGGCCAGGCAATCAACCGCGGCCCAGGGTTTATCAAGCAAGAAGACTTTCGTGATAAGATGATGGGTAGAAGAGAAGACAGTCGAGAGAAGATGAGCAGAGGAGAAGGCAGCCGGGACAGAGGGTTGATGAGGCCCGGAAGCAGTCGGGAGAAAGTGCCGGGTGGTCTGCAAGGCAGCCAGGACAGGGGTAGAGCTGGCAGCCGAGAAAGGGGACCACCTCGGAGGGCAAGCAGTCAGGAGAGAGGACCGCCTCGAAGGGCTGGGAGTAGAGAGAGAATACCACCCCGAAGAGCTGGGAGCAGGGAGAGGGGACTACCTCGAGGGCCTGGCAGTCGGGAAAGGGGACTGGGAAGATCAGATTTTGGTCGTGACAGAGGTCCATTTAGACCAGAACCGGGAGATGGTGGGGAAAAAATGTATCCGTATCACCGAGATGAGCCTCCTAGGGCTCCATGGAACCATGGAGAAGAGAGAGGGCATGAAGAGTTCCCATTAGATGGTAGAAATGCTCCAATGGAACGAGAAAGACTTGATGATTGGGATAGAGAGAGATACTGGAGAGAATGTGAACGTGACTATCAAGATGATACACTAGATCCATATAACAGAGAGGACAGGTACTCAGCGCCACCATCTCGATCTCATGATGGAGATAGACGAGGCCCTTGGTGGGATGATTGGGAGAGAGATCAGGATATGGATGAGGACTACAACAGGGAAATGGACAGGGACTTGGACAGGGATGTGGATCGGATTGGAAGACCCATGGATATGTATGATAGAAATATGGATAATGAGTGGGACAGAGATTATGGGAGACCGCTGGATGAACAAGAATCACAGTTTCATGAACGGGATGTTCCATCTCTTCCACCTTTACCACCCCTCCCACCTCTTCCACCTTTGGATAGATATCGGGATGATAGATGGAGAGAAGAAAGAAATCGAGACCATGGGTATGATCGAGATTTCCGTGATAGGGGTGAGTTGAGGATCCGAGAGTATCCAGAAAGAGGAGATACATGGCGGGAAAAGCGAGATTATATTCCTGACAGAATGGACTGGGAAAGAGAACGGTTGTCAGACAGATGGTACCCATCTGATGTGGATAGACATTCCCCCATGACAGAACATATGTCCTCCTCACATCATTCTTCTGAAATGATGGGGTCGGATGCAAACTTAGACTCTGACCAAGGCCTTGGAGGGGTAATGGTTCTCAGTCAGAGGCAGCACGAAATCATTTTGAAAGCTGCACAAGAACTGAAAATGCTTCGGTAAGTTTACTACTTAAGATCATTTCTTTTAGTCAAAACCGCATTCAGACTGCTCTTTTTTAAAGTGATGTGATATATTTGAGTGGAATCATTTTATTTCCAGTTCTTATCACATAATTTTAACTTACATTTCTGGTCATTCAGTGCTGTTTTAGGGTTAGGATGGGTCTTTAGGAACTGTGTTAATTACAAAATTGTGTCCTGAAATGTGAAAATTTCATAGCCATTCTTGGCTTTTATAGATGAGTTGCTAACATGCCATGCCTGTGCATCTTTCAAGTGTCAAACTTCAACTTCCCAGTGCTCTGGGTTTCACAGAGCTCATAGGTAACATCCTCTTTTTCCAGGAGTCACTTTGTTCGTTGATATCAGATTTGATAGACTTCATATTCACTAATCTTTGATAGACCTTTGGAAAGTGCTGTAAGGATTTATATTTTTCTCTGTTGAAGCTGAGAATGGTTTACCTGGAAGCATCCTCAGATTTGTCTAACCATTGATACTTTCTTTTTGGGATGTTTTATCTTTCATTAATAACTGGAAGCAGGTATCTCTACTTGAGGATGTTACCTGTTTCTATATAACCAGGTATTTTCTTTGTAAGATGGAAAATAGAATTTGGATTTCTTGACTTACAATCACCTAACTATGTATAGGTATCTACATAATGCTTCCCATGTAGTAGCAATAATAACAAAAGCTAACATTTATTGCGTGCTTACTATGTGCCAGGAACTGTACTAAGTGCTTTGTATATATTAATTCATTTAATCCTTAAACCAACAATATCCTGAGATAAGAATTTAGGAGTCATTGATTGCCAGCTTTTTGAGCAATTTCTTAGGAATTAGCAATGTTTTGAGAAATTAAATTAATCGTTAGGTTTTGATATATTCCAATGTATTATGTTTCCTTCATTTTTCAATTCTGGTCTGTGTTTGTGGACTATACCAGTTGAAATTATGATTGAAGCTTTATGACTAGAAAAGTATGATAAGGAAAAAATACCTGTAGGTAAAGATGAAAGATCAGGTGTCTCATGCAGCAAAACAGATTTCCGTGGTTTATAGAAGATATGCTCTAAGAGTTTTGACTTTTCCAGATTACACATGAAGATGTGGAAAGTGCACCGTAGAACATTTAGCTGCTACACTGTTCACTTTTAAATTATAGGCACCTTTAATTTAACACCTACTGTGTGCTGGGCACTGTGCTAATAATTTAGCACACATTATCTCTGTCCTCCTGTCTCAAATCCTTATATCTCAAAGGTCTGCAAAGATAAGTAGTAGTATTCCACTTCACAAGTGACACTAAGGCTCACAGAGGTTAAGTCCACTTGGCTAATAAGTGGCAAATCCAGAATTTGAACCCAGTCTGTTCACCTCTAAAATCTATTTTGTTTATGGAGAACACCAAACTGATTGGTGTTGCTAAGCTGCCAAGGTTTCTTTCTTTTTCTTTTTAAAATTTCCTTTTCATCCATTATTGCTTTGCATAGAAATGCTGGATAAAAGGTGTTTCTTCTTCTTCATCCATTTTTTAAGCTCTTTCTGGGCAACATAAACATAATTAAAGTATATGAAGTGGTGGATAACAGTGGTCATAGGTGAATACAAAAGTAAGCTATGTTGTGATGGTATAAAGTCATGATTTACAAGAGACAGAAAATAATATTTTTATATACTTGACCCTTATTTGGTGTCCATTTACAAAATGTAGGGAGAAAATTTAAAAGGTCTGAAGAGGTTGTAGTAGATGTGTTTAAGGTGGGCATTGTAAGGAAAAGTAAAAGGAATTTGACCAGAGATTTAAAGAAAAACTTGAAGGGTTACATAATTACTCATTAGGACTATGAAGTGTTGTTTTTAAAGGTATAGACTGACAACTCTTCTCACTGTATACAGCAGGGGTCATAAACTAAAATGCCCACAAGTACCAGACAGGTAACAAAAGTGAACAAAAGTGGGCCAGTATAACTCTACTGAATGTGGTGAGGCTTGTGGCAAACGGCTTCAGTGATGGGCAGCCACTGCTCCACTCAGCTGATCATTGATATGTGGGAATATAGGCCCAATGTTACCAAATCTCTTTAAAATTTGAATTTATATGTGAAGCATTTTGCTTTGTAAATGATGGCAACTAATTCAGATTTTAAAAACTGATGTGAAAGCCAAATAAAAAAAACCTTTCTAGGTCATATTTGGCCCACGGGCCACCATCTTGTGACCTCTGGTCTACACAGTATTGAACAACAACAGAATGGCTAGAGAGGTTTTGGTTGGATGAAAGAAAAACGTGACAAGTAGATAAGATATTAGAATAGGCTAATGAGACACGTTGTAGATCTATTCCTGAAGATTTTCAATAATTTTAAATTATTTATAGGTCATAGATGACTGATCAGTTAGCTATATAAATGCCAGAGGGTGTTACCCCAGAGGTGCTCTGTGGGCACTGTAGAGGGTTTTAGAACAAGGCTTTTAGGTCTTTTTTGTTCTTCGATATTAATTGTAGTCATTTAGGAATGCAGTAGACATGCCTTATGTACATTGGTGGTTTTATTTGTTTACAGAGAGCAGAAAGAACAGCTTCAAAAGATGAAAGACTTTGGGTCTGAGCCACAGATTCCTGACCATCTACCACCCCAGGATTCAAGATTGCAGAATACATCAAGACCTGGAATGTATCCGGTATGGGAAAATCTGTGCTCAGAAAATGAAGTGGTTCCTGCTTTGTATGTTTGTGTGTTGTTTGATTTTTTTATATTACAATAAATGTAAATTTCCTCTATAAAAAATGTACATTTTGGAAAAGTAAAAAGCTAATGGTAATTAACCTTTGAAAATCTCATAAATATGGTCAAAAGTGTGACAGAAATGCTTTTTTCTCCAGGTTTTGATAAGTACACCAAGCACACCTGTACTATCTGGCGTCATGTTCACAAAATTATAGAATGTTCCTAATAATCCCTTTTGTTCAAATAGTCTTGTCTTCCATCTGGATAGTCTAAGGGCTGCCCATGAGCCCTGCTCGTGTGAGCCTCATCGTCTCCCCACCTCTTCAGGCTTCTAAGGCTAGTACACCTTCAGCTAGGGAAGGGATCCGACATCATGCCCCGATTCAGGCAGCACAGAGAGATATTTATGTTAAAGACTTGTATAATTAAGTTCTCCATTTGTTTTGCTTTTGTGTGGTTGATGTTGTTTTACCTTTGTGGTGGACTTTAAAAATGTTATGCAAATAACTTTACAACAACACAATGAGAGAGAAAACAACACTATTGAACCATTTCATCAAATTAACTCTTTTCATTTCTCAATGTTCCCTTCCATCTTGGTCTAACACATAACATTCAGACATAGTTGTTGATATCAACAACCACCTTGATGTTGACTCCCCAAATCATATCTCCTGATCGACATATGCATCCGTCTGCCTACAGGGTTTGTCTCTGTGGGTGTGTCTCCTGTCAAACTCAGCATATTCAAGATGGAGCTTATTATCATTCTCCATTAAACTTGTCCTTTCTCCTCACCATCACCTTGTCACCTACACTTGAAACCTGAAAGTCAGCCTACCTCTTTCCTCTGCCCTACCCTTCCGTATCCAGTCATTCTATTAATTGATTTTACTACATTGTTCAAATATTGTATCCTTTACTTTCCCACAACTTCAGTTCTAGCCTTCATCAGTTCTTGCCTAGATTATGTCAGAAACATCCTAATTCATCTCTCTTCATCTCATTCCCCTCTGATCCACTCTCCATTCTGCTGCCAGGGTGATTAATTTTATTTTTTTGAATCAAATTTTAAGATATAATTTACATACAATAACATACCGATTTTAAGCCTACAGTTTGAGTTTTGACAAATGTATACCAAAAGATTAAGAAATTTCCATTACCACAGAAAGTTCTCCCATGCCCTTTTGTAGACAGGATTACCCTTACACTCCACTTTAGGCAGCACTGATGTGACTTCTAGCCAAAATGGACATTTTCAAACATAAATCTCACCGTGTTGCGCCCGTGCTTTAAAACTCTTCATTATTCCCCCATCGCTTTCAGGATAAAATCTAGATTCTTTTGCATGGCCTTTGATGTTCTTCCTGAGCTGCCCTGACTTGCTTACCATTACTTGCTACTCCGCTCGCCTGTGCTCCACCTTCACTCCACGTGGAGCTTCTTACAGTTCTGTGAGTGTGCAGGCTCTTACTTCTCCATGCGTTTTCACCTGCATATTCTCTAAACCTAGAGTTTCTTTTCTTTCTCTTTCTATCCCCTCCTCCAACTAGTTAATTCTTGTTCGTTTTTCAGAATTCAGCTCTGTATCTTCTCTTCCAGGTGTGTAAGATGATCACCCTCACATGTACCCCTGTAACATCTTGTATGGGCCTCTTTCATAGCCCTTATCATAGTGTACGTTGATTGTTTGTTGTCTTGTCTGTCTTTCCTTCTAAAGTGCGCTCATAAGGATAGGAACTGTGTCTTTTGTCTTTGTATCTCTTAGCAAATAGTAGAAGCTCTAGATTGGAGAGCCACATTTCTGCTTTATTCACTTAACAAATCGTAAACATTTGTCCATATTGCTGCATGCTATATATATATATATATATATATATATATTTTTTTTTTTTTTTTTTTTTTTTTTTTTTTTTTGCTGAGGAAGATTTGCCCTGAGCTAATATCTGTGCCAGTCTTTCTCTACTTTGTATGTGGGTTGCTGCCACAGCATGGCCACTGGTGTGTCGTGTAGGTCTGAGCCTGGGAACTGAACCCAGGCTGCCAAAGCAGAAGGTACCAAACTTAACCACAGGGCCAGCCCTACATGCTTTATTTTTGATGCATAATAATTTATTAAAACTATTCCGTTTCTGTTGGACATTTGTGTCTGATGTTTCACTCTTATTAACACAACATTAACGAATGTCTTTATATCAAATTCTTATTTTAGATAACTTCTTAAAAGTAATTTTAAATTCCCAAAGTGAGATACTTTAATTAAAGAAGAAGGACATTTTTAATGATTCCTGTAGTGTAGCCAGTGGTTCTCTAAAATAGTTGTATAATACCTATACTATAGCCTTGCAAGCATAAGCTATTTAATATTTTTGGTAGATTTAACAGTTTCAATACAATTTTTTAATATGCATTTTTGATAATTAGTGAAAGTGAATATTTTCAATATTTGTTAGTTATGTTTCTTGTATAAATTCTATTTTTGTCCTTACACATTTATCTTTTTGACTCTTCAGGTTTTTCTTACCAATTTATATTATCCTTAATATAATTTATATATTAATCCTTTCTCATATAAATACTGTGGGGGTCTTCTGTTTTGTTTTTTACAAATGTATCTGTTACTTTTACTATGTAGTATGAAGAAAACACTTTTTGTTTTATTTGGAGACATTAGTCCCAAGAGTTCTTAAAATATTTAAAACATGTCTGGATAGCTGTGCTCCAGATACAGTAGCTTTGTCCTATATAGACATTTTCTTAATAAAGAATAAAGTACCATAACCTACAAGTTTAACTTTAGGTAATAGCCATTTGTCTTTAACTCTAGCTTGTAGTGGCCTCTAGTTAAATAATGTTGCTTACGTATTAGCCAAATTCATTTTGTTACTCAAAAAGTTTGTTTTTAAAGCATAGCTTATGTATGAGTAAATACATAAGTAATGTATATTGTTGGCTCTTCAAGGTCTAAAATAGCTGCCAATGAAGAACAAAAAAAAAACAGGAACAATGAACTAAGAGAAATAATAATGATTGTTTAAATCAGGCATGCAAAGATTAAAATAAAATTTATTTGACAGTTGGGTTTCAGTATTGGATAGATAGGAGCTATCTGCCAAGAGGTTCTACTGTCTCCTTCATATGCATTTCTGTTGACATTTGGTGACTGCTTTGGGAAAATGAATATAAACATTGCACACTGCAGTGGTGCTTCATGAAGAGATTACTAAATATCCCATTCTGTTTCTTTGTTTTGTTGTTTCCCAGTGCTGATGTGTATTGGTAGCAGCCCTGCCACAAACTACTATTGTCAGCCAGATAGCTGAGTAGAAATGAGGAGGCTAGCTAGAGTTTTGTTTCTTTCACTGGAAATTCACTTTTTGTGGATGAGCTAGGTCTCCAGAGTGGGAAGATAGTTTATAGCAGAGGTTCTTAACCAAGTGGTAAACATCTGAATCATTCATAGAGGTTTTTGTTTTGTTTTGTTTTGTTTTTAAACTAATGCCAGGACCTCACCTACAGAAATTGAATAGGTTTGGGGTGGGCCTGGGACATTGTATCTAAGTGGCTAACACCCTAATTTTTCTGGAAGGAGAAGAAAGAAAGGGTGGTACATTGAGGGAGGGATGATAGTGTTGAGGGCAAATTTTTTTCCTTTTTTTAATGACCTAATTGAGGTATAATTTACATACCATATAATTTGCCCATTTTAAGTGTATAATTCAATGATTTTTAGTAAATTTTCTAAGTTGTGCAACCATCATCATAATCCAGTTTTAGAACATTTTTATCACCCCAGTAAGATCCTTTGTGCCAATTTACAGGTAATCCTCATTCCTACCCCAAGTGCCAGATAACAACTAATCTACTTTCTGTCTCTATAGATTTGCCCATTTTATTTAAATGGAATCACATAATATGTGGTCTTTTTGTGTCTAGCTTCTTTCACTTAGCATAATATTTTCAAGGTTCATCCATGTTGTAGTATGAATCAGTACTTCATTTCTTTTTATTGCCAAGTAATAGTCTGGTGTATGGATATTCTGTGTTCTGTTCAACATTTGGTGGACATTTAGGTTATTGAATAATGCTGCTATGAGTATTTATGTACAAATCTTTGGGTGGACATGTTTTTCTTGGATAGATACCTAGGAATGGAATTGCTGAATTGTATGGTAAATTTATGTTTAACTTTTTGAGAAACTGGTAAACCATTTTCCAAAGTGGCTGCACCATTTTACATTCCCACTAACAATCTAAGAGGGTTCTTGTTTCTCTACATTCTTGCCGTCATTTCTTATTGTCTGTTTTGTTAATTATAGCCAGTCTACTGGGTATGAAATGGTATCTCATTGTGGTTTTTTAATTTGCATTTTCGTAATGGCTAATGACGTTGAGCATCTTTTCATGTGCTATTGACCATTCATATATCTTCTTTGGAGAAATATCTATTTAAACTTTTTGCTCATACTTTGCTTTGGATTGTTTGTCTTATTAAGTTACAAGAGTTTTTATATTCTGAATACAAGTCCTTTATCAGATACGTGATTTGCATATATTTTCTCCCTAATGGTGTATTTTAAAGCACAAAAAAGTTTTGAATTTTGAGTGAGTCCAATTTATCAAATTTTTCTCTTATGGATTGAGAACCAGATTTTAATTTCTACTGATATGTGAAAACATGGTCGTATGCTTGTCCACTAAGCCTTTACTCTGTTCTCCAGCCTCCAGGGTGCTATAGACCACCCCCTCCTATGGGTAAACCTCCAGGTTCAATTGTAAGACCCTCTGCTCCACCAGCAAGATCATCTGTTCCTGTGACCAGGCCGCCCATCCCAATACCGCCACCCCCACCCCCTCCTCCTCCACCTCCACCTCCTCCTCCAGTGATAAAGCCACAAACTTCAGCTGTGGAACAGGAACGCTGGGATGAAGATTCCTTCTATGGCCTCTGGGATACAAATGATGAACAAGGACTGAATTCGGAATTTAAATCAGAAACTGCAACAATTCCGTCTGCTCCCGTGTTACCACCTCCACCTATTCACCCTTCCATTCCCCCTCCTGGCCCATTGCCTATGGGTATGCCACCAATGTCCAAACCACCACCAGTGCAGCAGACTGTTGATTATGGCCATGGCCGAGGTGAGTAATGGTGGTAAGCTTGTATTGGGGATTCTAAAGGAATTGTTAGCTTCAGTTTTGGCTTCGTTAAGCTTCGCTCTTACAATGTTTTTATCCCTGATTTTGTTTACCAGATCTATCCACTAATAAAGTTGAACAGATACCCTATGGAGAAAGAATAACTCTGCGCCCAGATCCACCACCTGAAAGATCAACTTTTGAGACAGGTAGGAGTCCTAGAGAGATCAGTATTTTTAAACCTTTTAGGGCCTAATTATTACATGATTTTCCTTTTGGTGAGATTGTGTGGGCTTCCCTTTAATATAGCTAAAAGATTGTTAAGTTGAATTTAGGGTAACAATTTATACTAATTCTAAAGTTAGATTTGAACTTTTCTCCTTTTATTTCAGAAAAAGGGATGTAGTTCTTATCCTGTACTAATTGTTTTTATAGAGCATGCAGGCCAGCGTGATCGTTATGATAGAGACAGAGACCGTGAGCCTTATTTTGATCGTCAAAGTAATGTCATGGCAGATCATCGAGATTTCAAAAGGGATCGGGAGACACATAGAGACCGAGACCGGGATCGTGGTGTTATTGACTATGACCGGGATCGATTTGACAGAGAACGCCGACCTCGAGATGATAGGTATGCTATGAAAAATATCTTTGCCAGGTGTGCAAATTACAATATACTTAAGTTCAGCAAAAGTCAGGGTTTCTAAAGGAAATTTAGTAAATAAGGTGGTATTCTCATGCATGTGTGTGTATAATTTGAAGAGGGAAGAGCAGTTCTGGACCACTTTTCAGGAAACTAGATGCTCAAGTTTGCCAGCTTGAATTCCAGAGAATTAAATGAGAGATGGAGATAGCTAGCAAGGAAAGGAAAAAATATCGTCAGTAAAGGTGTAGGCATTACTTAACCTGTAGGCAAACCATTTTTCCAATTCGTGAGCTCTTTAGATGTGTCTATGCAAGGCAGATCTAACTGAAAAAGCAAAATAAAAATATAAATATTGACTATGTGGAGTTAACTACCCATAGAGAAAACTGGACAGATAACGGTGTTGCATGTTGAGACAGAGACCTCCAAATGTTTTTTATTTACCCAAGTACTTTCTGTTACACCTTCTAGGACTCAGTCATATCGAGACAAAAAAGACCATTCCTCATCCAGAAGAGGGGGATTTGATAGGCCATCCTATGACCGGAAGTCTGACCGACCACCCTACGAAGGACCATCCATGTTTGGAGGTAGAGCAATGCCTTACTAACTATAAGAATGTTGAGAATGTAAACAATGGGAGATGCTTTCCATTGTAGCTGTGGATTTAAACTTTCAGAATAAAATGTACTTGCAAATTTCTCAGAGATGGCAGCATTATCATCAAAAATAGTGTAATTAATGAAATAAAACAAATTGCTTTTTAATATTATTAATGAAATTTTGGAAAACAGAAATAAAATCACTTATAATCTCACCATCTACCATACCACAACTATTATAATTTTGTATATTTCCTCTCGTTCTCTCTTCACATACATATTAATGAAGTTGTAATCTAAGTATAAATACACTTTCTTTATCGTGCTTTTTCCCACTGATGTTGTACCATATACATTTTTTATATGTAAATCTATGAATGGCTCTATGATATTCCATAGAGTGTATAAAATATAGGGCCCTTATTGTTGGACATTTGGGTTGCTTTTAGTTTTTTTCTGCTATAAATTACACTTAAACCAGAAACTCATACCTATTTATAAGGACAGGCTTTCCTAAGCTGGTGACTCTCGTACTTAAAACTATAAAGCAGAGCCTTGGATGGACTATAAATGATACTTGGGACTATCTAGCAAAGTATATATTCTTCCATGTCCTGTTGCTTAACCTTTTTCCTAAATTTAATACAAACAAGGATGAATTCACTGTTTTTCAGAACATTCTATTTGCTTGAAATCATATCTATATTTTTTCATTTTCTTCATTTTGATAGATTTACATTACCTTAAACTTTGTCTAATTAAGGTTAAAAGTGGCCCCTGAATCATCATGAAATATTATTACCTTAGGATGAGTGGACAGAGTTAAAATTTAAAATAATTATTATATAAATAGTCATTTTGTTCAACTGCTGGCATTCTAGGAGAACGAAGAACTTACCCAGAGGAGCGAATGCCCCTCCCGGCTCCTTCTCTAAGCCACCAGCCACCTCCAGCTCCACGAGTTGAGAAGAAGCCCGAATCTAAGAATGTGGATGATATTTTGAAACCACCTGGCCGAGAGAGCAGACCTGAGAGAGTGAGTCCTATGTAGTTGACTTGTTTTCTTGCAAATCAGAAGCTAATAAGAGATCTCTTTAATATCCTGAACAGAATTTCTCTACTTTTCTGTGACACAGTAATAATATTAGATTCAAGGCATCTTAACCATTTCCAAATCATCATATAATCTCATAAACTGCCTACCCTATAGAATCTGAGAAGTTAGAGCTTAATTACTTTACAAAAAAGATGTTGAAAACTTGAGAAAATAATTCATAAGAGCTCAATTAATTGCATTTTGAAGAGGGGAAAAGTGGATTTGGTTTTATGGTATGTGGAACAAAAGGGGAGAATTAGGAGATTTGATTAGTTTAGGCTTATTTCCCTAGTGACCTACAAATGTATACGTTCTTAAATTTATCTTATATTGCAGAATAATTAGATTCTATTTCAATAAGCCAGTACTGGAGATTTCCATCAGATATTTTGACTCCATATATGTATATAAGTCATTGTTTTAAAGTCAGTTTCATCTGTTCTAAGTACAGGTACTCCAGCTTTTCTGTGGTTGCTGTTTGCATGATGTATTTTTTTCCATCCTTTCTCTTTCAGTCTATTTTTGACTTTGAATCTAAAGTATATCTCCTATAGACAACATATAGTTGGATCATGTTTTTTTATGTAGTCTGACAATTTCTGCCTTTTAATTGGATTATTTAATCCATTCATGTTTAATGTTATTATTGATATAGTTGGCTTAATTCCATATTTGGATTGGTCAATTATATAGAAATACAATTGATTTTTGCATACTCATCTTATATCCTGCAATATTGCTGAGCTCATTTATTAGTTCTAATAGATTTTTTAGTGGATTCCTTGGAATCTTTCTATATACAAGATCATGTCATCTGCAGATAGAGATGGTTTTACTTCTTCCTTTCCAATCTAGTTGCTTTTTATTTCTTTTTCTTGCCTAGTTGCCATTGCTAGAACCTTCAGTACAGTATTGAATAGATGTGGTGAGAACAGACTTCTTGTTTTATTCCTGATCATAGAGAGAAAACTTTCAATCTTTTACTATTGATGTTAGCTGTGGGTTTTCAATAGATGCCCTTTATCAGGTTGAGGAGGTTCCCTTCCATTCCTAGTTGTTGAATATTTTTATCATGAAAGGATGTTGGATTTTTTTGAATGCTTTTTCTGCATCAGTTGACATTTTTGTTTTTTATTATATTGTGTGTGACTTTATTCTGTTGTATGTGATTTTTGTTCTTTATTTTGTTGATATGGTGTATTACATTAATTGATTTTCAGATGTTAATTTGCATCCCTGGGATAAATCCCACTTGGTCATGGTGAATAATTCTTTTTATATGTCGCGGATTCAGTTTCCTAGTATTTTGTTGAGGATTTTTGCATCCATATTCATAAGAGATATCTGAAGTTTTCTTGTGATGTCTTTTTCTGGTTTTGGTATCAAGATGTCTGCTTAATTTGAAATGCTGGCCTCCTAACAGTGAGTTGGGAATTGTTCCTTCCTCTTCTGTTTTTTGGAAGAGTGTGTGAAGAATTGGTGTTAATTCTTCTTTACATGTTTGTTAGAATTGACTGATGAAGCCTTCTGGGCCTGGACTTTTCTTTGCGGGTAGTTTTTTGATCACTAATTTATTCAGTCTCTTCACTTGTCATAGGTGTGTTCCCATTGTTTCTTCTGGAGTTAGTTTCATTAGACTGTATCCTTCTAGGGATTCGTCCATTTCATCTAAGTTATCTAATTTGTTGGTATACAATTGTTCATACTATTCCTTTATAACTGTTTTTTATTTTTGTAGAGTTAGCAGTCATGTCCTCTCATTTCTGATTCTAGTAATTTAAGTCTTCTCTCTTTTTTTCTTAGTCTAGTCAAAATTTTGTCAATTTTGTTGATCTTTTCAAAGACCAGCTTTTGGTTCCATTTTTCCTTATTGTTTTTCTGTTCTCTATTTTATTAACTTCTTCTCTAATATTTATTATTTCCTTCCTTCTGCTTGTTTTAGGTTTAGTTTCTTCTTCCTTTTCCGATGTCTTAAAGTGAAAGGTTAGGTTCTTGATTTGAGATCTTCCTTCTTTCTTAATATGGGCATTTATACTGATAAATGTCCTTATAAGCACTCCTTTATCTCCATCCCATAAGTTTTGATATGTTGCACCTTTATTTTTATTTATCTCAAAGTATTTTCTGATTTTTCTTTTGATTTCTTCTTTGACCCATTGGTTATTTAGAAGTATGGTGTTTAATTTCCACATTGTTGTAAGTTTCCAAAATTTTTCTTAGTATTAATTTCTAATTTTAATTCATTGTGGTCAGAGACATACTTTATATTATTTCTATCCTTTCATATTTAGGGTTTGTTTCATGGCCTATCATATGGTCTGTCCTGGAGATTTATAGGTCATTTTTAACTATAAGATCTCATTGTAAAAAAATCCTCTCTGAGTGATTTTTTTTCATTGTGTTTCAGATTGTGGTTATAATGAGAGGATTGCCTGGCAGTGGAAAGACACATGTTGCAAAACTTATTCGAGTGAGTATGGGAAAGCCAAAGGATCAGTTGCTTTTGTTAGACGCTTGTCTTCTTAGCAAGCAGTGTCATATCGATACAGATATTTCCCATTTGGTCCATTCTAGTTGGCCCATGTGGTAGATGCTGTCCTGTATAAATTTTGATCTGCTTAGACAAATATTTTTGCCTCTGCTTGACTTGAAACCCTCAGAAGATTGCATATTATTTAGTCACGAGAAGGAACTTTGGTGTGAGCATTCATTAATTTATTCCATAAATTCTCTTTAACTTTCTTGACTGTGTGATTCTTAGGATAAGGAGGTAGAATTTGGAGGACCTGCACCCAGAGTTCTAAGCCTGGATGATTACTTCATCACTGAAGTGGAAAAAGAAGAAAAAGATCCAGATTCTGGGAAAAAAGTGAAAAAGAAGGTATGGTATATTCCTCCCAGAGTACATCCTGATTCATTAATAGTATTGAAAGGAAAACATATTCAGAGAAAAATGTGGCTTTTTTGAAGAAAAAGAAAGACCTCCCTCTTTTTTGAACACAAACTGTAGTACTCAGGTGTGAAGGAAAGACTACAAAGTCCTCTCTATCCAGACACTAGTCGGGGAAGAAGTTTAGGATGATTCTTTGCTTTTGCTAACTCCCTATCTCTTTCGGGGGATCTTAGGTAATGGAATATGAATATGAAGCTGAGATGGAGGAGACTTACCGCACCAGCATGTTCAAAACTTTCAAAAAGACTCTGGATGATGGCTTTTTCCCCTTCATCATCCTGGATGCCATCAACGACAGAGTTAGACATTTTGACCAGTTTTGGAGTGCAGCAAAAACCAAGGGATTTGAGGTATAGACTTAAAAGAACTTTAGAGTACTTTGTGTTACCACGTAAGGGCTGCGTTTGTTTGCCTAATCATTATTTATTCTTTCTTAGGTATATTTGGCCGAAATGACTGCAGATAACCAGACTTGTGGCAAGAGAAATATTCATGGAAGGAAGCTTAAAGAAATAAATAAGGTGATTTTTGGAAACATAGAAGGTGGTGTATTCTAAACCTCATTTTGTCTGTATCATAACTGTTTTCTGAAGTTCTTGTTTATCCCCTCTACTTTCAGAGTTTCCTTTCTACCTGCCTTAGTAAATCTTTCTTATCCTTTGTATCTAAGTGAAACAGTTGGCCTTGCTCTTCCTAGAACTAGCTTGCTAGACACAGTATTAGTTAAATTTGTCTTAGATGCTCATTTGGCCTTTCTTTGAGTAGTTTACAGGCATAGCTTGACCTTCTGAATCTCTCAATAGATGGCCGATCACTGGGAAACTGCACCTCGTCATATGATGCGTCTGGATATTCGTTCATTGCTGCAAGATGCTGCTATTGAAGAGGTGAGTGTCCTTTGGCTCAAAAGTAGTGCAGAAATGAACTGTTTTTCACCTTTTTTACTTTGGAAAAATTTTAAACTACAGAAAAGTAGCATGAATAGTTTAAGAACATCTGTGCAACTTTCACTAAGATTCTCCAATTGTTAATATTTTGCTACATTTTTCTCTATATAGGTATATACGTATTATTATTATTACTACTACTGTTATCAATATTATTGTGGAATGATTTGAGAGTTTAGTTGCAGAACTCATAACCCTTCACCCCTAAATATTTCAGTAGGTATCTCCCAAGAACAAGGGCACTCTCTTATAAAACCAGAAGTCTCAATTATCAAGTTCAGGAAATTTAATATTGATAAAATACTGTATTAAGTAATATAAATTTCCTGAATTAGTCTCATATATAGTCCATATTCAGATTTCACCAGTTTTTCCCATAATGTGCTTTATAGCAATTAAAAAAAAATCCAGGGGTCAGCCCCATGGCCAAGTGGTTAAGTTTACACACTTTACTTCGGTGATCCTGGGTTCGCAGGTTCAGATCCTGGGCGTGGACCTACACACCGCTCACCAAGTCAAGCTTTGGCAGCATCCCACGTAGAAGAACTGGAATGACTTGCAACTAGGATGTACAGCTATGTACTGGGTCTTTGGGGAGATTAAAAAAAAAGACGAAGAATGGCAACAGACGTTAGCCCAGGGCCAATCTTCCTCACCAAAAAAAAATGTGTATATATTTTTTTAAAAATCCAGGATCCAATCGTTTTAATATAAAAAAATAGTTTCTCAGCCATGTTTTTGTCATGAAAGATAAAGAATTTTTGAAGAGTATACTCCAGTTGTTTTGTAGAATGACCCTCAATTTGAGTTTTTCCAGTTGTTTCCACATGATTAGGTTTAGGTTAAACATTAGCAGGAATGCTACATAAGTGATGTGTTCCCAGGAGCTATATCATGTCATTTCATTTCATTATTGGTGGTTTAAATGTTGATCACTTGGTTCAGGGGGTAGCCATTAAATTTTTCTACTTTTTTCCTTTGTAATTAAGTAATCTGTAGGGAGATACTCTGAAACTGTTAATATCCTTTTCCCAACAAATTTTTGCTCATTGATAATTCTTCCCTACATCACTTATTAATTTGGTGGAAGTAAATCTTCATCATGGAAAAGGAGAGATTTTTCTCTTTTAATCTGTTGTGTACTTCTGTTTCATTTGACCTCCTATGAATGAGAGTTATCTATACTCAATGTTGTCATTATATTTTTATGTGTTTTTGCCTCCCATGCCACTCCCCTTTCCTTCTTGGCTTCTGCCCCAACCATTCTCCAGTGACTCTCTCACCAAAGATTTCTATGAACTCTTTGGAAGAGAATTGGACAGTTCTCTTCTCCTGTTGCTTAATTTTGCAACCACATGTGACATAGTTGACCTTGTCCACCTTCTTGGAAACATTTTTCTGTTGGCTTCTGTGAGTTCATCTTCTCCTAGTTTTCCTCAGGCCTCTCTGACTATTGCTCTTCAGACCCCTTTGCTGGCTTCTCTTGCTATCCAGTTCTTAAATGTTGGGGTTCTTTAAGGCTCTATCTATCCTAGGCTCTATTTTCATTCTGCACATTCTATATAGGTAATCTTAATCTTTCTGGTAGTGGCTTGGATTTGCACTTATATGCCCTTAATATTAAATTGTAAAGACTGTTGTGAATTTTATCAATATCTTAACAGTAAATATATGTAAGTGGAAGGATTATGAGTGATTTTTATAATTCCACTATTATTTTCCAAATTCTTCACCAAAACACATCTTTACCTTAGTACACCTCAAACTCAACCTATCCAATATGTAATTCATCCAGACCTGTTCCTCTTCTAGTATTCTCTATTTTAGTTCTTAGATCCACCAGTCACTTGGTTGCTGAAACCTTAACTTTTTACTTTCCATTATCCTTGATTCTTTACTCTCCATTAAACCAACATTCGACCCTATCCCTCCGCTATGTAGTCAGTCTTCACGTTTTGTTAATTTTAACTTAAAAATACTTATCTAATCCATCTACTCTCTGTTTGCATTGCTACCATTCTGGGTCGAGCTACTATCATCTTTTCATTATACCCTTTCCTACATTTTGAAATTTGAATCATGTGCATGTTTTATTTGGTTGGAAAAATACTTGCTAAAGTTTTAAAAAGAAATCCTAGTAATCCATAGGCATTCAAAACAGAAAACCATCAACTTAGAACAGATCATTATACTCAACTTGATATGGAATTATGAAGATGGATATCCCAGGAAAAGGAAAGGCATTCTGTCTTTTATCAGTTCTATTTCAAAGTTTAGGGTGTTAAAAATTACTTTGTATGTAACAGTGAATCTGTGATAACTTGTTCTGGGCAACTATACTCATTTCAAATTTCAGTGAGGGACTCAACATTTTCCTAAATGTTAGCTCAATCTTTTTTTTCTCTTTTTTTTTGATGATTATTGGGGTGGTGTAGGTAGAGATGGAAGATTTTGATGCAAATATCGAAGAACAGAAGGAAGAAAAGAAAGATGCAGAGGAAGAGGAAAGCGAACTGGTAGGAGACAGACCAACCGCTTTGAACAAAGTGTCTCTTTATTAAAATTCTTAAGGGTTTAAATTCAGATCTGTGGTCAGATTACTACTGTTGATATGCACCTTAATGGTAAAAGTTTCCATGATCATCTTCAAGGAGACTTTGGATACTTTTTATTTTTCCCCTAACCAAAAGAACCTTCTACTGTGTTATTACAAGAAAATTTTAAGAATGCTAAGAAACGTACACTTGTATTCACTTATCTATTTGTGGGTAGCATTAGGAGAGTATACTTTTTAAGAAAATCAATTAGATATGAAAGGGCCTTCTTACATTCCAGCAGATAATGTGGTACAGCCTACCCAACATATGCATAATTGTCTCTTCTTTGCTACAAGATCTCAAAATTGAGTTTCTGTCAACTGAAGGAAAGGAACTTATTGAATGTTTTGCAGAGAGTTTCCACTGACTGCTGGATTTGTTCTTCTGCATTTTATCCTATTAAGTGATGGGGAAAATGATTTGACTGTGTAGGCAATGCATTTTGCTTAGGCTGATTAGAGGCTTATGTAGTATGAGTTCAAAGTTCCCGTGTACCTACTGTAAATGCTTTTGATCACACCTCTGTAGAGATGTTTGTCTTACCCTGTCATTCAAGAATATGTGACCTATAGAGTTATGTTACTTTTCAGTGTTTGCTAATGAGGTACAGAAAATAGCAATGCCTTGGAATAATAGTGTTGCTTTTTTAATTCAAAATATTATTTGGTTTATTTAATATTTTAGCCCTTGCTAAAGCTGCTTCTCATATTCTTCTGAAAATGTACAAAGCGAGAACTCTGATTCTTACCCCCTAGAGAATACAGGCTCTCTAAGGAGTGGTCTCATCAAACCCGTGTGTGATATAGAGGACTCTGGATAGAAACTGTGTGTTCATATAGAGATGGTGTCAACCTCTACATTCTTAGATTTCATATGTGGATTAAAAAATAAGCTTTAAAGTTAATGACATTTGAGTCTCAGTATGTTTTTTTTCTTTAAATGAAGTATTTTTCTTAATTAGGTTGTATTTTGACATATATGATCTAAAATGTAGGCAGGAAATTCACATAAAGGTCCACGCTGTTCTGGAATATGGCTAATGACCTCTTTAGCTCCTTACAGCGTGTGTACTAGAAAATGATCATGTGAGAAGTCTATAATGTTAGCTTTCTGAAGCTCCGTCTTCCTTTTGTGGAGATTTCAGTTCAGGATATGGTTTATAACATCTGACTTGCTTAGGTGCAGGGCAAAACTTGGAACTTCTAATTGAATTTACTCTTATTTCTAAAATTGAAACACACTGTAATACTGTATTTTTACATCAGGAAAAATGGCAAGGAAGCCTTAGCCCTCTACCCTGCTGGACTATCTCTTTTATTTCCAAGTAGCCTAACATTTCAAGCAGTGAGAAGATGATATAGTTTTAAGGAAGAACAGGGTGGTTCCAGCAGGGGGAAATTAATATACTCGTTTTGCTTATCTTTATGTATTAAAACTTCTCTTAACCCATTCAAAAATGCAGAATCCAGATCTTCTACTGTTGGGTTCTATTCCAAGAGTAAAAGATTCTTGGAAAATTTTAACCAAAGGGTTAAGAGCAAGTCTCATGTCATTTAGACCATTTTAATGAAATTCTCAATAAACTGCATTTTCTACTCTGTACTGATTACTACAGCCAGCCGGATGAAATCCAAACTTTACTTGGTTAAGAGAATCCTTTTTGGGGACCACTGGTATGATATTTTGCCTTCTTTAGTGCTTCAGTGAACCTAGTAGATATGGCTCAGAATTTATGAATATATTATTCTAGTGATGCTTAAGGTTTTCAGATGATTTTTGAGATATAACTTGTACACATTTCATCAGTACTTTTAGCACATCACTTCAGATAGCTTTGTCTTGGTTTGTTCTAAAAATGTATCTGGAAAAGATATAATTTATAAACTGAAATACTATAATAAGTTAAAATTGAATTATTAGTCTGGCTTAAAGACTAGAAATGTATAAAACCTACAGGTTTCCTGGAAGAATGATGATGCTCTAGTAAACTCTTACACAGAAGCTATTGTCATGATATGTTCAACATACTTTCCAACTTACCTGCGTGTCAGACTGTTCTGTGAACTTGAACATTCCCAATAGTAGAGAGATACATTGATTCTTAAAAGAAGATGCTGACACCTTTGGTGAATCTGTCCTATAAAATAAGTCCTAATGCTAAAGTTCTGTATGTTAGAATCTAATAGAGAACAGAGTCCAAATAACGAAAAAGGGGAATCATACTAAATTATGTGGAAAAACCACACACTTGCTAGGTGAATAAACTGAAAGGATTACTACATAGTTAAATAGGTACGTTGGGAAATTTGAAAATCTTATGGGACTTTATTTGAAATAAACCACCCAGTTATTTTATTCAATAAGATGTAAATTGCCTGTGGAAATTTCTGGTTTTTCATATAATAGGAAAATGTAATTTTAAAAGACATCAGAAATAATCATCTAGTTTCCGACTGATGAAAAAAAAATGCTCTGAGATTGATTCAGTAAAATTAGCCTGTGTAAGATCTAACTGGTAAATGGATTGAGTCATTTTAAAATGAAGTTGAACTTCATATTGTGTTCAGTGATACCAAGTTTTCTCCTTCCTTTTGAGTATTTAAAATTATACTGGAATATAAAGTAACAGTCTTGAAGAACACTCTTTGGACCTCATGGCTACTATCACTTGAGAATAGCAGTTGTATTTAGAAAATAACCTATCTAGTATTATAAGTCTTCTGCTATCCTGAATGATATTAATATTAGCACAGTAACGACCGTACATTCTTGCCATATTTGCTATACAGCTGTTGTTCAGACTACGATTGTGTGTCCTGAACTGTAGCTGCCTCAAAGCGCCTTCATTACACTATTCTGGAGTGACTCCTCTGAAATCTGGGCAGTGAAGTTTGGTGAATTTGGTAATTCAGTTTCTTCAAAGATAATGAGACTGTGTTTTCTCTAGGAATATATTTGTAACTAGTGAGTGGAAACTGAATCCATTCCCAGTTTTAATGCTTTTCCAATTCAAAAGTGATATGCATGTATGTGTCTCTTTCTAACCCTTCGAGCTTCTCTCTGTGTACGATTTAGGGTTACATTCCGAAAAGCAAATGGGAGATGGACACATCTGAGGCAAAGCTAGGTGGGTATTTCCTTTTTCCTGTTTTTATATGTGATACCTCATGGTAATGGTCATAGATCTTTCTGCTGTAACAAGAACAAATTTCCCCAAATCTCTGCTTAAACCAAGATTTCTGTCCTACTTTACATCCTCAGTCTATTTTGCTAGCTTTCGCTTTAACTAGTTATATCTTGTGACAGAGTGAAAGAAGAGTATTTTAAAAGATCAACCTTCAGTTCCATTTGAGGTTTTTAGAGTAAACAGAAATATGTGATAAATTTAGTAATAAAATACTTCTAAAATCTATTATATTAAAATCCATTCTTTTATATTAATGAGAAATGTTGGTACTGAGATTTCTGCTTTTGTAAGAGAACATTTAACTGCAATCCAAAGTTGAACCTGATTGTGAATACTTTGGGCAAGAATAGTAGTAATAATAAATACTGAAGTTTAAAAATTAATTAAAAGGCAGTTATTTTCCTTGTATTATTAGAGTTTCTGGATGGAGGGAGGTAGGGATCTAATTCAGGTTTTTGAGGAGCCCTCTCTATTAGATTTCATTAAAATTTTTCTTCAACTTTAGTGCCAGATTACATGGTAAACTGGTTAAAATGATTGTCTAAAGCAAAAATTGGAGTTGCTTAATGTGAGGTTATCTGTCAAGCAGAAAATCATACATATCCAATGGATTTTCCTCCAATATTTCATGGTAATACTGCAGAATGTTTTCAGTTTGGTTCTTTTTTTGACCTTAAGAGAGCCATTTAATATGTTGATTAAGATATATTAATAAATCATCTAAGAAAATGTGATAAGGACTTTTTGAAAGATTGACTTTACTAATGTAGGAAGTATGACTGTCAGTTTCTGCGTTTCTCTTCCTGGTATCATGCAAAACTGAAGTAATGATCTAAATAACTTAAATTTGTAGAACAAATTTGAGTCATTTAGTTGCTTCACTATTTGGGACACATTGTCTGTGTTTCTGACATCAGAGGGGTGTATTTTACACACAGTTGCATAGGCTCTGCCTTTCATTTTACGTAACTCTTCATGTTAGCAATTGATGTTGACCTATTTTAAAAGGTCCTATGTTAAAAGGTAGTTCCATAAACTGTAGTATTAATATATTATTGGGATAGGTGCTTTGTTGTAAAGCCTAGAATTTTCTTCTAGCCTATGTTATGTGAAATTATATGTGGTTACTGACATATATTCTTCCACTAGTCTTCCCCTCTGTGGGAAATCCTAATAAAAACCAACTATCTCCTTCCCTAAACCTTTAAGTGTTTAAGCGTAATTAAATATGTAGGAAAATAATCACACATTACTTTTTTAATAATAATGCTTTAGATCTGCTTATTTTGACATTAGATTAAGTCTATCTGAAGTTTGGTACTTTTAGAATAACTTGTAAGACTGTAAGATCGTTTTCGTCTTCTCCAGTTCTCTAAATAGTGATTATCTTTTGGGGTAACAAGAGATTATAAATAGAGACAAAAGGATTATAAAATAAACATTTTAGCTAAACATATAATCTTCAGAGGCCTTATGTGTAATATGTCATCTAGGATAATACTTTTTTAAACTTGAACTAGTCCATTTTCTATTTTCCTTTCTAATTTCTAAAGAGCAAGGAAAATGGAATTCAGTTATGATGATTATTCAAGAAAACATGATATTAATTTTGGTACTGATTCTGGGAAAAATTCTTGCCTATCTACCATTTGCTTCTCAGAAAATACGTTTTATCCAAATTCAGTCCATTTCAAAGACAATGTTAGATAGTGAATTCCAGAAATTGATTTGTTAAATAAACCATTTCAGTTAAAGGCACTGAAGATCTAGTAATGAATCTAGAAAATAAATTCTATCATGTTTGCAGTTGGGTTTTTGTTTGTTTTTAATAAGAGTGATGGTGATGTTTCATATAATGACTTGCATCTTGCACCACTGTGTTAAGAGCTAACCCACCTGTGGAGGAAGGCAAATTAAGTGTGAGCATTCTTGAAATTGCTTGCTTCTTTGAGATTGGTCCATGGAGCCAATTGAGAAGAAGATTCTTGTCTAAAATATGAGGATCTTCATCTGAGAATTAGCCCATTTATGTTGCCTTCCTTATCATAACAAATTCAGTAGATTTGGTTACCAGGTACAATTTATTTTTCTGAGTACTTTACTTACATTCTTACGTTAATCTTGGTAACATGACTATGATGAGTGGAAACATATTAAGATTTAGCAGTGTTACACATTGAGCCAGAAGAGCTGAATCTATAACTGAGGAATTTTGATTCACAAATGAGTTGACCAATGAGAAAATACTCACTCACCTATAATCTTTCAAACAGCTAGTTAAATCTCATTGCAGATTCTTGATCTATGTTCATTAAGTATAGTATACAGTTCAACCTATGTGGGAGGGTTAAATTGGAAGTGGTGTAATTTTAGAAAAATTCAGAAGTGGCCTGAGCTACATCTGGCATGAGTGTCATGGAGTTGTTGAAGCCTGCCTGTGGCCCACCTTCAGTTACACCTAACTGGCTCTTTCCCAGCTGGGACACGGGCACCCTGATGCAAGGGTGGGTGTTACATGCCGCATCAGATGCTGAGATTCAGCATTGAAGCTACTTAAATTCCAATAACATTTTGGTTTCTCAAACTGTGAGATACCAAAAGAATATTTGAAACTGTTATCATCCTAATTTAGGTTTCTCCGTACTTAGTGCTTTTGCTTTTCTCGTCTCTGTCATTTGTCTCTGCTTATGAGTTACTGTGTATTGGCCTTCTACACGTCAGGCAGTTTCATCTCTTCACAATTGGAATGCAATTATTATTTTTATAGGCACATAACCCTTGTATGTTCACCATGAACAAATTTTCAGAAATGCTATTTATGTGTAGAAAATACATAGATGTATCTTAAAATTTTTCCTGTTGTGCTATATTATAATAATATATACAGTTTTGAAGATGTGGTAAAGTTCTGTGACCTGCCAGGTTGAATATATAAACTTCCATCTTCATCTTAAAACTTCATCTTTTGAAACTCAGACCTCTGAAAATCATTAGTATTGAGTGTGTTGGACACCAGTCGTCTTCTGTCATTAACACCCCAGATTCCTCTTCCCTCGCCTTATGCATACATCTGTGTGTTGGGTTTCCAGGATGCCATGTGGAAGAGGTATGAACCTTTCTTCAGCCCCAAGAAGGAAGCTTTAAACATGTTGTGCAAAATAAAATTTCAGATTAAACATTACAAACAAGGGTGGTCAGACTAGAAACACATGCTCTTGTGAACTTCCGTGTTGCAATATGGGACTCCTGGTTTTGTAACTCCTGTCATATAACCAGTGTATGAGGAAAAGTTCTTGCAGTTTTCACACTGCCCTTCTGCATTGCTGCCTGGCCAAGCTCTATTCTTGGAATTGAAATATGAAGTTTTTCTTTTGAAGTATGTTAATATTGAAGTTGGTCTTATTAAGTTTAGAAATCCTTTCAGGTTTATTTAATAATAAGTGTGTTGGAGCTTCCGGCTCTTCTGGTAATACTGTACACTGTTGAACTGAGAATGGTTTTATTGTTTGTGAGACTTTCTTGTTTTTCTAATATCATATCCTGTGTCCCTGTGCAATCAAGGGGTCACTTCTTTAAGAGCTTGTATAATATAGCCTGTCATATACATGTAGATAGAGCCATTTGGTACAGCATGTACTTTACAGAGGTGATTAGGACTATTTCTGTTGAGCTCATCCATGTTAAAATTTTCCCAATGTGATATAAAAATTTCTTGAGTTTTGTAAAATGTTGTAGTTTGCCTTGCTGATTTTTCACTAATATTGCTCTTATGGGGAAAGGGTTTAGGAAATAAAAGCTTTGCCAAGTATGCAAAATCTTACTGGTTTTTGAAGCCTGTATGGTATGGTACCGTTAGTTGGGTATGAAACTTCTTCATTTGAAGCATAAACTCACCCTTCTTCCTGCTACTGCTTTCATTATACTTTTCTTCTCATATCAAGTTCTCTCCAACCTGGTGCCTAAAATATTTCCATTATATACACTCTGCACCCTTTATGGAGTTCAATGAAGTGTGGTTGTTGTGTGTTTCTGAAGTTTTTAGGTTTTCCTTTACTGACCTGCTTAATATCATTGTGTTTATATAACTACAGATGATTCAAAACTTTAGTGCTTCAGTATAGCTAAAAATATATATAACTCATAATATTTCACATGTAGAATTCACAATCAGTATTAACAACCAATAAAAACAGACCACACATTTTCATTGCGTATTCTTCTTGAAGACATCTAAACTCATATCTCAAAATTTCTGAATCAGCAATCCCTGTTCATTTAATTGATTACAGTTTGGGGCTCTTGGAAAGCCTAGCCCTCTGAGATTGAGGATTCAGAAAGGAAATTCAGTTCCGGTCACTCTGGCTGACTAGCCCTTAGTTTCAGAATGGTCAACCTCACTTCACAGTTTAACCAAAGAAAATGGTGATTTGTACAATCACTTTACTCGTAAACGTTAACTCATGGCAAATACTCTCACAGTGGTCAAAATCTCAAGAAACTGTTAATCTAAAAACTTTTTAAACTTTAGCTTGGCTCATTAAGTTCTTGGTACTACCTGCTTTTCATATGACACAGTATCATACATGATTGTAGATCAAATGGGTAGTGTTAATATTGTGCTAAAGAAAAAAAAGAATGGAAGAAATTGTTTTTAGAAAAACTCAACTTTGCATTTTCCTTCAGAACATGAGAGCTGAAATGTTGTGATTGGGGGAAGGGGAGGTGGTGCGAGGACAAGGACTCCAGGAGACAAGTGCCTTTTCTTGTTCTGCCCATATTTCTTACTTAAACCAACATCATAATGTAATGGCTGCCAGTATGGACACCAGATAAACAATCGAAATTACACAGAACTTGATATTATCTCAGCCAAGAAGATAGTTTGGATCTGCAAGTGATGCTGCTCTCAAAAATGTGGATGTGCCCTCTCACAGTGTTCCAGCCTTCTTTTCCCTTGTTTGTGTGTTGTGTGCAAACTCACACTCTCCCTTAATGCTGCGGCTCTGTGTTTGTCCCTCAGACAAGTTGGATGGCTTGAGAACTGGTGCTAAAAGGAAACGAGACTGGGAGGCAATTGCCAGCAGAATGGAGGATTATCTTCAGCTCCCTGATGATTATGATACTCGTGCTTCTGAGCCTGGGAAGAAGAGGGTAAGAGACTTTGTCAATAACCACTGACAGATGGAGGGCCCGTTTAGGCATCTGGTTTTAGAAAGCTATAGGAAAGTAATCATATGAATGCTACTTTTTTTAGAGTAATTTAGTTTATACTGTATCATGTTACACATCCCAAAAAGCGTCAAACCTTACAAATTATTAGAGCAGAATGTACAAGTAACTTAAAAAATGGGGAACAGGGGCCAGCCCGGTGGCACAGTGGTTAAGTTTGCACGTTCCGCTTCAGCATCCCAGGGTTCGCTGGTTCACATCCCGGGTACAGACCTGGCACCACGTGGCAAGCTATGCTGTGGTAGGCATCCCACATATAAAGTAGGGGAAGATGGGCATGAATGTTAGCTCAGGGCCAGTCTTCCTCAGAAAAAAAGAGGAGGATTGGCAGATGTTAGCCCAGGGCTAATCTTCCCCCCCCCAAAAAAAAAGTGGGGAACAGAACCTCACATGCCTAGCATGTTGTTGACCTTAAAGGAGTCTGGAGTGGCCACTTCTGCCATTATGTCATGGGGCAAAAGAGCCAGATAACAGAGTAGAATGTTGAAGAGATTCTGTGGGACTTCTTAATGGATTAGATGTAGAGGGTCCAGGAGTGGATGGAATCAAAGGTGACACTTCGGGGTTCTGCACTCCATATTTGTGCTTATCTGAGTGCCATTTACTGAGTTAGAGAAAACTGGGGGAGTCATAGGTTTGAAAATGAAAAATCAGAAGTTCAGTGAGGGACCAATTAAGTTAGAAATGATAATAGGACTCAGGACTCCAAAATTTAGAAGTTGAGATCGAGGTAAATCTTTCAAGAACTAAAGAATAGTCAATTGTTCAATGATACAAAGAAGACAAAGTAAATTGGGAACAGAGAAATGGCCATTGGATTTGGCAACATGAAGATCGTTGATGATTGATCAACAATCAGTCAGATTTTCTTAGAGAGTTGAGGGACAGAAGCCAGTTAGGAGCAGATTGAAGAAGGACTAGGAAATGAAGGAGTACAGCACAGCAAATGTAGACAACTTTCTGAAGAAGTTTTGTTATGAAAGGGAGCAGAGAAATGAAGCCAGGACGTTGGATAGGTCTTCTACATAGATGTCAATTCAATCAAAGTGATATTTGTGTGTATCTTTAAAACAAAATAACAAAGCAAGAGAGATCATATTATATATGCTTGGCATGTCTAATTTTCCAGCTAATCTGTCTTTATCTTTCTGTATAAGTATACACAGACCTGCTGTGCTTTTTAAATGTCTGCCTAGTGTGCCGTTATTTGGTTGTACATTCAGTTATTTATCCAGTCTCTTATTGGTAGATTCTTCTGCTGTTTTCATTTTATTGCTATTCGAAGTACTATGTGAAAGTCATGGTGCATATGCTTTGGCATCTCTTTGAAAGTATATCCCTAGGTTGGATTTTTAGCACTGAAACTGCAAGTTCATAGAATAGGATTTGTCATTTTGACAGATATTGTGAGATTGTTTTCCAAGAAGGTTACACCTATTTATACACCTGCATGTAAGTAAATGCCTGTTTTTCCACACTTGCACCAGCAGTGCTATCAAACTTTTTAACTTTTGACAATCTGATAGGTGAAAAAAATGGTGTCTCATTTTGCATTTCTTTAATTAAGAATGAGGTTGTGTATCATTTCTTTACCTTTAACACATCATTTATTTTTTATGAATTTCCTCAGTACTTTAATATTAAAAGTTTATTGTAAGAGGAAAAAAATGCCAGTAAAACTTCATTTCAGTGGCTGCCATTACAGAGAATTCCAGGTTTCAAAGTTCTTTCAGATACTTAGTCACTAGGCCCACCCTTGTCTACGTCGCTTGAGGGGCTAGGGGAACAGAGATTCCATTAGTGTATGGGCCCAGCTCCACTCAGGGACTACTTGTATTGATATCTCTTATTCCAGTTTTAAGTTTGGGGCAACAGAAGTAGAAATAGCTCTTCCTTGGGAATAATAATTTGGTGTAGTTGGTGACAGTGAATAATCTCAAATGAGAAATATTTTTCTCTAGTTTGTTTTTAGTCAGATAATTATCCTCCCTTCAGTAAGGAGTATGTGATCCCATGTAATGTACTTGGTAAGCTAGGTGGGCAAAGAGAACTGAGCTGTGCACATCTAGTTCTTTAAAGTGGCTCTTCTGTAACTCTCCTCCCCTGCCTCACACCCTCATTTCAAATAGTTTTTAATTCTCAAACCACTCATCAGAATCAACATCAGAGCACAAGCAGATCCTGCAGGCAGGTTCCTGGGATTAATTTCCACTATAACAAAAAGGCAGTTCTGTGGAGTTGATCTTATTAGAATTTTACCAAGTTGGCTAGGTTTTAAAATATACTTTATTTTTTAAAACTCTCACTTACCTTGGCTGTAAAATGGTAGCTCAAGTAGACTTTAATTTGTATTGCTTTGATGACTGTGGAAGGTGAATATTTCCCCTGTGTTGTTTGCTGAATTCATACATTTTAGAAATATTTTTAGTGACAGGGGATGAAATATAGGTACCTCAAACTCTTTGAGTGTTAGTTAAGATTTTTCTGTATTAAAACTTTTTTTTTTTACCGTTAAGATAAATGGCAAAAAATTGAGATTGTAAATTTCAGTAAGAGTACCTCTAGGAAGATTAGGAGGGACACTGACATTTAAGAAGGCATTTCTAGCTGAAAGTCATTGTTCTGCTCCTTATATTCTTAGTGTTTTGGTAATCAGTCATTCATTCTGCAACGCTGAATGTCTGTGTCAGGTCTGTGGATGAAGCTTCGCTTCCACCTCTGGTGGAAGAGTCCAACGTGTAAATAAATAATGTTCCTATGGCCTCAGTGTATATTAGAGATGTGAACAAAATACAGTAGTTTCCAAAATATTTTAATTTCAACTTTAAAATTTAAGCCATTTGTGCTAAAATATATTGCTTATTTAAAAAATAATTACGTACTTTTTCTTTGAATCTCATATTCTTTATTTAAATTTTAAAGACTTAGAATTTAAACTGTGAATTTAAAAATTAGCTCTTAGTTTGTTCAAGGTGAGATTGATGAGTGTGTTTAACTCTGTGCTAAGGATGTGCTGTGGACTGGTTACCATTTCTTTGTTCAGTGGCCACAATCTGTCTGTCCTTCATCCCTCTTACCCATTGTCATCTTTTGCTAAACTGACAGGGGGTGTATGAATCTGTCAGAATAAATACATCAGTATTAATGGGCAGAAGACCCAGAGATCTTTGTATACTTGTTACTTATCAGGTTTTTTAAAGGCCCATGACGGTAACTGAGCCATAGGTTTTCTACACACTAAAAATCTACTTTAAAAAGAGTCAGGTATTATCAATTTTTCCCCACTGCTATTACTATGTATCTTCTCTTTCGCCAAGTGGTTGCTGTTTGGAGAAGGCTAATCATTTCATTACCAGTCCTGTAAATAATAATAGGGAAGGTCCGTGTACCTCTAAGAGCAATAATGCATTTCCAGGTACAGTGTGAAGAGCATGGAGTATGCATGCTCTGGTTCCCTTTCCTTGTCACAGATAATAAATCACAAGCCGTATTTAAAACACAGTCTCTGCAGACATTGGTACTGTGCTCTGCAAACCAGTTTCATAGTCTTTCTTTAAGTATTTCACCTTTTACAGAATATATATCTGTTTATATTTTTTAAATTATTAATATAAATATATTTTGTATATTATTAAAATTTATAATGTATCTGCTTATATTTTTAAATTATTAATATATGTAAGAATCTGTATTTTTTAATGTCAGAATACCAATAGAAAATATCCCTGATCTATATATTTGTAGTTATAATCTTGCCATAAATGATAGCAGTTGAGTGAGTCTCTTGGTCTCTTTATCTCATGAATGAAAGTAATAATAGCAGCTCCCTGTTTTCTAAGATTAAATTTCAAGAAATATTTATTGTGTGGAGACAAACAAAACTCAGTCCTTGATCTAGGGTGTTAATAGTCTGTTAGGGAAGACAGATCTATAAATGGATAATTGCAATATAGTGTGGAAGTTCAAAAGTAGACATGTCAAAATCCAGAAGTAACTCCAGGGAAGCAATGATTAATTAGATTGGCAAAGGACGAGAGGGATAAAGCAGGGGTTGATGACTAGACTCATGCCAGGTGGACAAGGTTAGGGCAAAGACATGTCAGGGAAAGAGGCTAGTATATGCAGGGTTACAGAGATGGGAAATGGCCCAGTGTGCTCTGAGAGCTAGAGTAATTTGTATTGCTTGTATAAAAATGCCACAGGCACTGCCCAGAGATGCTGCAGAATAGTAGACAGGGCCAGATCCAGAGGGGCCTGTGTGCTTGGATTTTATTCTGTAGGTAGGCGAAGGATTTAAAGCAGATGAGAGTCACAACTGTGTGTATTTTAGGGAGATCACTTTAGCAGAATGGATTGGAGGGAGTGAGAATGAAGCTAGGAAGACCAGGTAGAGGGTGATGCTTTACTTCAGGTAAAAAATGAGGTCAGGGAACTAAAAAGGAGGGACAGAGGAGATGGAGGGGACAGGCTGAGCCAAGAGCTGACCTGTTCAGGAGCAGGAATGGTTAGGACTTGGTGATTGACTAGAGTTTTCTTTCTGTAACTTAAGATATATGACTTTCACCAGTTCTCCCCAGTTAATTTCTAGTTTTTTAAACTCCTGGTTTCAAATTAGTTATCCTACCCTTTAGACTATCCGGAGAGGGAAGAGGCCCTTTACATATTTATTTTTCTTAAAGCCCAGCCTAATGCTATGTTCTTTTTAGGTGAGATGGGCAGACCTGGAAGAGAAGAAGGATGCAGATAGGAAAAGGGCCATAGGTTTTGTGGTCGGACAGACTGATTGGGAGAAGATCACAGATGAAAGTGGTCATCTGGCTGAAAAAGCCCTCAATCGAACCAAATATATATGAGACTTAGTTTTTGAACGGAGTCATTGTTCCTCTAAGGTAAGGGTACACAGTCATATAAATAGCCTACTGTGTGGTTGTTTTGAAGGGTTTGAAATAAAGAAGACAGCATGCTTTGCTATAAATGCTTCTCTTCTTGTATTGTTTTCTGGTTCTAAAAGAGTAAGTATGTGTGAGTTGCCAACATTTTAGTACAGAGTATTGGAAAAGGAAGCAATTTTCTGCATCCTGGCTCACTTATAAAAATATGAGACTTGAGAAAAGCTTGGATTTTGTAGATTTGGGAAGGAGTGGAGTGTTGAGATACTAAGGCCTACTGAACTTTCTGCTTGTTCTTTCCTGGCATGACAGCCTTTTCTTTTCTTTCCAGGTGGTTCGCTTTGAGGTGATCTGAAGCCAAGGCCTCATGGAGCTTCGTTATGTGTCACCTTGCTTCCACGTTTCAGTTTTTGTTTTGTTTCTACTGCTTTAGTTTTTTAAAGTTCTCCAGTGTCCCCAAGAGGTATTAGAATCTTGCTGTACCCAAGCAAGACATTAATTTTTCTTTTTAACTATTTTGGGGAGGGAGGGATAGCTTAACTGCTGAAGCCAGGTCGGGGTCTGCTGGAGGATTCCAACAGAAAATATTTCTTCCACTGTACAATGTCACAGACTATCTCTATCATCATCGCTTTGTGGCTGTTTTTGTTTTTTACTGTATGTAACTGGTAGCTGATTGTACTAGGATTTAAAAACAATAAACTTTCACGATAAAGCCGATGAGATTCATGGGCTATACAGCATGGGCCCTTTTCTCTTGTTTTCTTATTTTTATTTTTATTGCTTTTTTAATATGGTGTGTTCTGATTACATGCTAGCTGAACATCTCAAAACTTCTTTCCCATGGAATATTATGTAGCTTAATGATTCCATAGCGCGTGTTGTAAACATAAGGCTCAGTGATGTTCAACACAACCATCTTTGTTTTGCAGCTGAATTTTTTCTCTATCTTTGCATCTTGAAGACTACTAGAAACAATTTCAAATATTTATCAGTTCCCTGGAGCACATCTGTTCTGTAACATAGTGTTTTATCGTTTATTTTTTTGATCCTCTCTCTGTTCCTCCCTCTCTTCTTTCCTTCCTCTTTTCAGTTTCTCCCTTCATGCTATATGTTTTGATTTTTCTCTAATCTGGCTTTGACTCCTGGTGGATAGAACTGGTGTACTCCATGGAACTCAGGAGCTTGTTGCCTTTCTGCTGAACTTGAATTGTTGATTTTTAAATCAGGATTGCAGGGAAGGAGCGTGGAGATGCAGAGCCCTCTGGCAGGCAGCCTTTAGCCTGTCCCATTTTCAGGTTCTTGCCAGATTGCTCATTATTGGAAAGCATGGCCTTCTGCACAGAATTTCCTCTCTAGTGGATGGTACCAGGTGGAACCTAGAAACATACAGAGCTAAAACCGAAATATGATTCCTATTTAAAAACAGAAAAGGAGCTCTTTCCCCTTTTTCATTCTGCAAAGAAAAAAAGTCATTTTCTACCACGAGAGAAGACAGATAAGAGCCTTCTTCTTCAGACACCATTTCCATTTTGTAATCCAACTCAGCATCTTGTAACTTTGCTCACAAAAGGCTTAAATATTTTGAAATGTTCACTTTTGGGCTACAGACAAAAACCTTTTAGTTTTATGACCTGCATTAAATACTGTGTGAATAGAGATAATATTTTTTTGCATTCAAATAGTATCACTTTGGGTTCAAGAACTTGAAATTATAGTACTGAAGACTAATTTAATGGGAAATCCTGACAACTTTCTGTACTTTTATCTTCTCTGAAATTCTGAATGTTTACACATAAGGGCTTGAAGTTCATTAACAAGTCAATATTGAATGTATAATTTGCTACATTGAATAACTTCCACTGTTTGTAGTATTTAACAAGCTACTTTGATTGCTTATTGGCCAACAATACATTTTTATGTCCTGATCTTTCTCAGCCGCCTTTATTATGTTGAGTGAAGGTACATTGCAAGATAGCCAATAGAATTATTGCTTGTTCAAAGACCCACTTACTAGATACTGAATCTGCCGAATGTCTGTTCTCATCAAAAATACTATTTCTAGAATATGTTCTCTAGTTCAGAAGAAAATGGAGGCATGTGTGTTCTTATAGAGGATGTTTTACTTCCGTTTTCTTAGAACGTTTTTATGTTCTGGCTGACAGTATTCAGAATGCCAATGAAATAAGAAGTGGTCATTACCCATGAATCATTTTAAATCCATCATGTTTTTGCTTTGCAGTCATGGCTTTGTGTCTGCGATCTTATGCCAAGAGGGGATGGGGGAGAGTGAACAGAGTTGGAAATGGCCTCTACCGATTTTTAGAAGATAAAGATTATCGTGACTTAGGGGATGAACATAGAATGTTTCCTACTGTAGGCAGTTGGTATAACAAATAACCTCAATGAAAGGAGGTAAATGAAAAAAAGATTAGGCACCAAAAAGAAAGTAATAGAGCCTATCAGTTGATATTTGACTTTGCTAGTCCGATATGGGGCTAAGAAATTCTTGAATTTGCATCATCGCTAGAAGCAGAATAGAATAGAAAGTCCAAGAATATCTTGGAGAAATTTGGTGTGGGTAGAAAATGCCTTGATAACACAAATGTTTGAAGTTGATAAGAGATGTCCTTGGAGTACAGAGGACCAAACTTGGGTTCCATTTATTTGCTAGCATTTTACTGTTATTTTATTGTTTTCCTTATCATCTCAGAAAGCAGCTTAGTGTGTGTTTTAAAATTTTTATTTAATCGTCTTAAGTTTATTTAAAATCTTTTGTAGTGTCTTATGTCTTAATACAAAATAGTCTGATGTTGGGGAAAGTTCCTGAGATCTTTAACATTTCAGATCTTTTAAACTAAATGTAAAACTTCTCACTTCGGTGATTCAACTCTACTTGTAAACTCCCTGTGCAAGTAATTTGGTAGATGAGATGCAGAAATTTTTCTATTTGGGAATCACTTTTTTAGAGTTCAGTTGGCATATTCAAAATTCGTTGTAACTGATTACAGAGATCAAAAGCTGTCGATAATACACTAAGTAGTCTGTTTGTTAACACTTATTTGATTCACATAATTTTCTGAAAGTTCGAATTTGATTCAGATATCAGTGATTAATTCAGAAGTTTATTAGCAAAGATAAAGTCTTAAATTTTCTGGTTGGATTTATTTCCCTAGTGAAAGAATTCTGATTGTTGATTGGGCAAACCAAAGTAAGTGCCTTCTCATCTAGAGATCAAGTTTTAAATTCTGAATTGCATTGACTAAAAATTTCAACCTAAGTTTTCTTCCTTTGGAGGCGCCTCAGCTTTTTTGTTAAGTATTTCATCCTGCTAACTATGCAAGTTGCAGGTATTTTGGTAATAATAAGTGTCTGGAGCCTGGCTTACTGCTAAGAGTATAAAAGCAACAAGTTGTCAACTACAAAGAGACCATACAGCTGTTTCAGGTAGATTTTAGAGTTTAGAGCTACCAAAACTGAGATCAATTTTACTAAGCCATAGAAGAATGATTCCTCATTTTTATTATTATTGACAGACCCTAGTACAAGTTGAAATTTCTCCCTTAGAAGCTATCTGACCTTAAGCAAATCATTTAATGCATCTGACCTTCAGTTTCTTCATCTATAGAGTGAAAATAACAGAACTTACCTATTAAAGATTGCTGTGAGGAGTAGATTGAGATAATGCTTGTAAGCTCCTTGGCTCAGTAAAAGCTCAAAGATTGGTGGCTGTCATCATCATTATTACTTTTTAACTTGTTCTCGTATGTGCTTTTGAAATTCAAAATTTTCACTTGGCTTGAAGATAGTTGTCACCTTTTATAGTCAGCTACGTGGACTGAGCCCTGCCATATGAAACAGTGCAGTGTAGGGGTGTGGGAGAGTACTAATTCAGAAGCATTTTCAGGGAACCAGGGAACCTGAGCTTCAGAACCAGTATGAAGGCTTAAGAGGCTTAGGTGCAAAGGCTGATTGATAAATACCCAGGAGGGGCTGAGTAGTAACAGAAAGCAGTTGCCAGACCACAGGCATGAACAAAGGTGAAGGCACTGAAGCCTTGATTTGCCTTGATTTTTATGTATTCAAAAAGAAAATAATTTTGTGAATAGGTAATATTTGTATGAATATATGATATAAAATTCAGAAGGTTCACGAGTGTGTATATTAAAGTCTTCCTTCCATCAAAACCCTCAGCCTCCCACTACCCCACCTGTAAAGGCAACCAGTGTTGCTGTTTCTTTTGTGTCCTTTCAGAAAAATTCTGTGGATAGGTGTTAAGTATTAATGTTTTTGTTTTGGTTTATCCAAATGGTAGAGTGCTACACACACTGCCTTGTTTTGTTTCTTTTCAATATTATGTCTTAGAGGTCATTCATATCATATATAAAACATTCCCATTCTCGTTTCCCCACTCCCTCCTGCTTCTCTCCCTCCCTTCTCTCTCTTTAATTTTTCAAAGATGCTTTCTTATGGTAAGGAGTGTTACTGAAAGTTTTTAGAAATTGCTTCAACTATATTTCTATTCTTTTCATGGCATGGAATATATATTGTGTGGGTGTGGGTATATTTCTATACAGTTTTATCACATGTGTAGGTTTGTGTATCCACTCCTGTCTTCCTCCCACTGCCTCCCCATCTCTAACCCTTGGCAACCACTAATCTGTTCTCCGTTTCTATAATTTGATCATTTAAAGAGTGATCCCTAAAGAGTGATCAAAGAAATGATATAATATATAACCTCTTGGGATTGGCTTTTTGGCTTTTTTCACTTGGCATAATTCCTTGACATTCATTCAAGTTGTTATGTGTATCAATAGTTTGCTCATCTTTATTGCTCAGTAGCATTCCATTCCGTTCTCTTTTACAGCTGCAGAATATTTTATTTTATGTCTTTACCATAATTTTATTTACCAGGTCTCTATTGATGAGTATTCATGCTGTCTTTTGCTATTATAAACTGTGAATTTCATATATCATCATCACTCTTTATACTTAGCTAATTTCTAGCAATGAAGGAACACTACTGATGGTATCCTTTACATAGACATCCTGAGAAGGTGACAGGCACTTAAGGGCAGACACAGCAACAGCAGTGAACTATGAAGAGAGATGACAATAATGAAATGACAAAGGCAGATCTTATTTCCTGGAAAATCCCACGTGATAGGATTCTGACAAAACAAAGAACGATGGGGTATTTTAGAGGACCAGAGTGGCCAGAGACTGATGGTTCCCTTGTCTACACATGACTGTGTTAAGACCTTAGGCCACTGTCCCTTGTACCTGAATATTTATGTCCCTGCACCTCAGTGACTGATCTGATGTCAGTTCTCAGGCTCCATTGCTTTCTCATTTGACCATAGTCAAGGTGTTTCCTCATGACTGGGGCTGAGCTTCTGCAGTTATGGACAGCCCTCTGCCTGCCAGCAGGACCTTACACTTGTGACCCTATGAAAAGCCTGTAGATTTAATGGTTTTCTATGTAAGGAAGGACTTGACTTTGAGTCCTCTACTTAAGAGGTTTGAAATTTCTACCAACTATTCATATTCTTGTTTTGACAATATCGATCTAGATTACAGATCCCTCTTCTATGATATTTGAAGAATTGAAATAATCTCTCCCACTGAAACTTGAAATCCCACTCTCAGGTCTGTTACTTCTGACAGTGAGTTCCTGTTTCTCGACTAGATATGTCTAATGTTTATTTCTTTTACAGCATCTAGCTCAGTGCATGGCTCATGTATCTGTAGAATGAATAAATAGAGGGGATGTCTCCTATACATATGGCAGTGATCACACTCATTCAGAGTCGAACAGGTAACAAATGAGTGAGGCAGAGGGTGGAAGCTGGCCAACTGGAGAACAAGGTAGGTCTGATTAAAGGGGAGGCAGCACCTGGTCAGCCACAGCAGGTTGTGGCCATGTGGGGATGTGGGTCTTGTGTTGCCAGATTTTCTGGGTTTTCAAGAAAAGTGAGAAATCTGGATTTTTATGTGAGATCTTCAATGTTTTAGCAGCAGGAACTTATTTTGTTTTTGGGGGGTTTTTTGTAAGTGCTTTGGCCCGCACAGCCTGCCTGCTGTTTCTGACTTGAAGGCTGCCAGTTTATAACTGTTGATATTTAGAGAAGAGGTTTGAGAGAACTTAGAGTTCATTCCTCTCAAGTCCTTTCATTTTACAGGTGAAGTTTCTGAGGCTGAAAGAAGAGAAATAACTTGCTTGAAGTCTCACAGTTACTTGATGGCAAAACAAAGCTAGAACTTGGGTTTTGTGGTCCATAAGCTGGCACTTTCCTTTTCCTTAACTGCAACACCTCCTTTATGGAGGCCTTCATAAGTTCTAGGATGGTGAATCTTCCGGTATTGTGACCTGGAGATACCTTCTGATCTAAATATATCTATCAGGAGCAATGTGATTCAGTTGATACCTCTGAAACCATCTTACTTGAATTCTCACAAGTATCAGGTAGCTGTACACCCAGGATCTCACTTATTACTTGTTAAATTGATACTTTTTGTAAATCACAGATGCTAGAATTTTTGACAAGAGTATTAATTATTGTACAAGAATAGTAGGGTTTTTCTGCACAGAATAGAGAAAATCATTCATGTATTGCTGTTCAGATAGCTTACAGAAGTAATTTTGTTTTCTTTAATTTCTTGTGTAATGTGACTAGCCTATTTGCTTTAGCTCCAGTGTCAAGCATCTTTCCTACTTCACTTGGAAGTTCCCTGTTACACACCTTCTTAAGGACAAATTCATCAACTTGGCAGTGAAGTCTGTCAATAACACGATCCCAACTACTTCTCCAGCTTCCTCTTCCACTCTTCTTACCACACATACACTACACTGCAGGTGCACTGTGTGGCTTACTGTTCCCTCAACACTCCCTAAAATTTCCTGTTTTACTGCCTCTTTTTTATCTCCTCCTTTACAAATTATAACTATCTTAAGGCCAAGCTCACGTGCTACCTTCTGCCTTAAGCTGTTCCTAATCTTCCTGTCTTGCTCCCTCCTTCCAGCTCTCACAGGGCTTTGCTTGTACTTATCCTGTGGTCTTTTCTTAATTTGCCTTTCTGGTAGAGTAACATATATCTGTCTGTTTTTTCTTCTCCATAACTCTCCCCATCCAAATGCAAGCTCCTAGAGGGTAAGAACTATATTTTACTCATCTTCCATGCCTGCAACACCTAATATGCAGTACCCATTATGTATAGTTGGTGCCCAACAAGAGTATTTAAATTTGATGGTGTGATGAATTTTAAGTATAAAATTAATTCATATAGGTCAATATCTGTGTAATTCACAAAACTTAATTCTTGTGTTTGCTTTTTCACTGTCTCTGTATGTGGTTGGTGGCATATTCATAAGTATTATATAAACAAGGCATCACAAATTCAAATGCCTGCTATGGACAGGAAGATATCATAAGTGAGAGAATTGGCCAGTAGTTTCATAATGGTATGTTAAGTTATATTCTTTCATCAGAAACATACTTTTTTTGCAAATTAGATATGTAGGAATATTCTTCATTGTTGTGGGAAAATATCCTCTTTCCCGTTTTTCTCAAAACATTTGATACTCTGTGTGTCTTTAGTTTTCCTACTTTTGGTAGAGATGTAAGTACAAGTATTAATCGATTTTCTTCTTTACTGTGAGAAAAACAACAGCGGAAGCAGAATGATAATGGCAGCTGACTCTCAGCCTCAGTGTTAGGGAGGAAATAGGGCATGGTGAGCACTGGGATGATGCAGAGTGTTTGCCCTGTCTCAGTGAGACAATTCTCCAGCCAGTGGTTGCCATGAAGCAAGGTAGACCGAGTGTTACCAGATGACGATAAAGTGCAAATCTGGATTTTTATGTGAAATATAAAATACTGCTTTTCAATATACTATGGGGACAATAGAGTAAAGGCAAAACAAGTCACAGGTGGAGGCCACATGTTACCTGCAGACCATCATTTTGGGACTTTCGACATATACCAGAAAGGATGGTGACAATTCTGAAAGACAGTTATTACAAAGAATATATCTATAGGAGAGGAAACATCAGGTCATATTACATAGATTGGATATAAATATCTTGACCAGCACCTTTTAACTGATATTTTGGAATGAGCAATTCTGTTTTCGTTGAGCCAGATGGCAACATATATAATATACTGATGCTGAATTTGCAATGGGTTAATTTTTGTCCATTGCTTGCTTTCACATTGAGGCATGTATATGCCCCCTCCTTGGGTGACATCCTTCCAGTGCCTCTGTTTATCAAGATGCAGGTAAGCACCTTGTCTGTGCATAATTAAATAATGGGCACATACCTATCCCAGAGAAAGAAGACAGCAAGAATTCCCTTGGTTAAGTGGAGCAGCTGAGCAGCATACCCAGATGTGAATTTGACCAGAATGTTCTGCTCTTAACTCTCCATTGCTTTCTGCTATTTCCACTGGGGAAAGAGGATGCATGTCATTAAAGCTTCTTTGTTGGCATCTGTCAGTGTTAAGGTGGGTATACTTTTGCTGTATTGGATTTCTTAAAGTATGTTTTTGAACATCACCTTCTCAAGTTTATTTCAGCCATAAAATGTAAATTCATTCTCAATATTTTAAAAAATTTAAAATATTGTGGATACTACTAAAACTCCCATTGAGCAACAAACAGCTTAAAATCTTAGAGATAATTACTGTTATCATTTTGGATTATGGCTTTCCAAACCTTTGTCTGTGCATTTATATACATATATGTGTACGTACAAGGATATGGTTTTATTGTTTTTTACATGAGTGATATTCGTTACATATTGTTCTACAGACCTGTTATATCTTGTGTGTGTATACCTGCACACACCCTCACACACATATACATATGAATATATAAATATACATACATATGTGTATGTGTATATTCCATGACATGTATATAACATAGATTATTTACCCTTATTTGTGACAGTGTTTCACTCTCATAACAATGTTGCATTGAACATCCTTATAAATGCCCCTTTGGGGCATATTTTCAAATTTTCCAGGAAAAATATAGAGGAATTTAATTACTAGGCCATAGGGAAACAATTTCTCCTTTTATGTCCTCCTAATAATTATCTCTATATGTGTTTTAGAGAGAGTCCTAACTTAAATGTCCAGGGTATCAAAAGAAATTCTTTTCTTGGTATTTTAAAAATTCCAGTTTTATATGCTACTCTCATTTGAATTCTGCCTTTTGAGTCAATTTGAAATTGATATGGATAAGCAAAATATGTTCTAAGTAGTAGCTATAGTTCAAAACTAAAAAGCTTTGGGGAATAGGTGCTGTGTTTCAATGGTGGGGAAATTAAACTGTCCATTGAGAAGATAATCTCCTTTAATCATGAAGGTTTTTTCCCCAAGTCTTCCTCTGCTCCTTTTGGAATTATAACAACTAGATCCACAGGTACAATGAAAATATTTTCTCACATCACACATTTTCTTTAATGCTAGTTTGAATAATCCTAGAAAATACAAGTTTTTAAAAAAAAAAAAAAAAGTAGTAAAGTCTGGAATACTCACTTTTCTTGAGAGGATCTAGCTGATTTATGTAAGTATTAAAACTTTTATTAAAAGAATATTCTTTACACAAATTACTAATATTGGAAATGAAAGAGGGGACATCACTACAGATCCCATGGACACAAAAAGGATAGCAAACAAATACAATGAATAACTCTTTGCCCACAAATCTAATAACCTAGATGAAATAGACCAATTACTTGAAAGACACAATCTGTCAAAACACACACAAGAAGAAATGGACAATTTGAATAGGCCTATATAATATGTTTTAAAAATTGAATCAATAATTATTAATCTTCCAAAACAGAAAACACCAGGCCCAGATGGGTTCACTGGGAATTCTACCAAACATTTAAGGAAGAAATTATACCAATTCTCTGTGATCTCTTCCAGAAGATAGAAGCAGAGGGAATGCTTCCTAACTCATACTATGAGGCCAGCATTATCCTAATATCAAAAACAAAGACATTACAAGAAAAGAAAACTACAGACTACAGATCTCTCATGAACATAAATGCAAAAATCCTGAACAAAATTTAGCAAACTGAATCCAACAATGTATTGAAAAGTTTTATACACCACAACCAAGTGGGATTTATCCCAAGTACACAAGGCTGGTTCAACATTCAAAAATCAGTTAATGTAATCCATCACATCAACAAGCTAGAGAAGAAAAATCATGTGATCATATCAATAGATGTAGAAGCATTTGACAAAATCCAACATTCATGATAAAAAACCTTAGTAAGCCAGAAATAGAGGGGAACTTCCTTAACTTGATTAAAAAATAGCTATAAAGAACCTACAACCAATGTATTTTATCATACTTAATGATGAGAAACTTGAAGCTTTCCCACTAAGATCCGGAACAAGGCATGGATGTCCACTCTCACCACTGCTTTTCAACATAATATTGGAAGTCCAAGCTAATGCAATAAGACAAGTAAAGGAAACAAAAGATATACAGATTGGGAAGGAAGAAATAAAACTGTCTTCGTTTGCAGAAGACATGATTGTCTATGTAGAAAATCCTAAAGAGTCAACAAACTCCTGGAACTAATGAGCAATTATAGCAAGGTTGCAGGATACAAGATTAATATATAAAAGTCAATCTCTTTCCTATATACCAGCAAAAACAAGTGAAACTTGAAATTAAAGACGATACCATTTATATCAGCACCCCCCCAAATGAAATACTTAGGTATAAATCCAGCAAGATATGTACAAGATCTATATGAGGAAAACTGCAAAATTCTGATGAAATAAATCAAAGAACTAAATGTGGAAATATTACATGTTCATGGATAGGAAGACTCAATATTGTCAAGATGTTAATTCTTCCCAAATTGATCTATAGATTCAGTGCGATCCCAGCACTTTTTTTGTGGATATCTACAAACTCATTCTAAAGTTTATATAGGAGGCAAAAAGACCCAGAATGGCCAACACCATATTGAAAGAGAAGAACAAATTGAAGAAGTGACACTACCTGACTTCAAGACTTACTATAGAGCTATAGTAATCAAGACTGTGGTACTGATGAAAGAATAGACAAAAATAAATAAATGGAACATAACTGAAAGCCCAAAATAGACCCACATAAATGTAATCAACTGACCTTTGACAAAGGAGCAAAGGCAATACAATGGAGCAAAGATAGATTTTCAACAAATGGTGCTGGAACAACTGGACATCAACATGTAAATAAGTGAATCTAGACACAGACCCTACATCTTTCACAGAAATTAACTCAAAATGGGTCACAGGGTTAAATGTAAAACACAAAACTGTAAAAACCCTAGAAGATAACAGAAAATCTAGATGACCTTGGTTTTGGTGATGACTTTAGATCACCAAAAGCACAACTCAGGAAAGAAAGAATTGATAAGTTGGACTTCATGCAAAATAAAATTTCTGCTCTGTGAAAGATGCTCTCAAGAAAATAAAAAGACAATCCACAGATTGGGAGAAAATATTTGCAAAACGCATTTCTGATACAGGACTATTATCTGAAATAAACAAAGAACTTGTAAAACTCGACAATAGGAAAACAACCCAGTTTAAAAATGGACCAAAGATGTTAACAGACACCTCACCAAAGAAGATATACCAGTGGCAAAAACCATGTGAAAAGGTGCTTCACATCCTATGTCATCAGGGATATGCAAATTAGAACAGCAAGATAGCACTACACACCTATTAGAATGGCTAAAATTGAGGACACTGACACCACCAAATGCTGACAAGGATGCGGAGCAATAGGAACTCTGATTCATTGCTGGTTGGAATGCAAAATGGTACAGCCACTTTGGAAGACAGTTTGGCAGTTTCTTACAAAAGTAAACATTCACTTTCCATACAATCCAGCATTCATGCTCCTTGGTATTTACCCAAAGGAGTTGTAAACTATGGCGACACAATAACCTGCACATGGATGTTTACATAGCAGCTCTATTCGCAATTGCAAAAATCTGGAAGCAACCAAGATGTCCTTCAGTAGGTGAATGGATAAATTAACTGGTACATCCAAACAATGGAATATTATTACACTAAAAAGAAATGAGCTATCAAGCCATCAAAAGACATGAAGGAAACTTAAATACATATTACTAAATGAAAGAAGAACCATAGTCTAGACACTGTGTGATTCCAACTATATGACATTCTAGAGAAGGCAAAACTATGGAGACAATAGAGATTAGTGGTTGTTATGGGTTAATAGGAAGGGAGAAATTTTTAGGGTGGTGAAACTACTCTGTGTGATACTATAATGGTGGATACGTGTCGTTATACACTCGTCCAAACCCAGAGAATGTACAACACCAAGAGTGAACTCTAATGAAGACTGTGGACTTTGGGTGACGCTGATGTGTCAGTGTAGGTTCATCACTTGTAACAAATGTACCACTGTGGTAGGGATGTTGATAATGGGGGAGGCTGTGCTTGTATAGATGCAGGGAGTACATGAGAAATCTCTGTACCTTCTGCTGGATCTTGCTATGAACCCAAAACAGCTCTAAAAACTAAAGTCTGGTTTAAAAAAACAAAAGCTATGCTCTGAGGATTTTCTGTTTTTCATATGAGCCTTCTGCTTTCACTAGATTTGAATCTGAGTGTGTCAGTAGGGCCTCTACAAGATCTGAAAGGCATTTCAAAGTTTATTGTCAGGGAAGGGTATCGACAGTGGAGGCCCTAACCCAAGAACTGTTAAGGTTCTAGTTGAATAAGTGCTTAGATTCCTTAAGCGCTTGAACATATGATTACTCTTATCTTTATGTCTGCATGTTTGGAAGAATGATGCAATATGAAAAGTGCTCCATGTGAAGAGTTGTGTGCCAAAGCAATAATTATCAAACTTTGCATATAAGAGTTACCTGGGGATCTGTTAAAACTGCCAAAGCTCAGGCTACACCTCATAGCAATTAAATCAGAATCTAGAGATGGGACTCACGCATCAGTAATTTTTAAAGCTATCAAGTAGTTCCAATGTGCAGCCAAGTTTGAGAACCAGGAGTGTGAAGGAGATTTGAAATTTTATTTCATCTCCATCTGAAGATAGGCTCATTAATCACAATATCCAAAGGCCCTGGTTTGTTAGTAACCTTGCAGGTGTGGAAGATGTTGGAGATGTTGGAAGGATACTTGTTAATAACAAACTCCTTAACTGCAAAATAAAATCCACCTAGCCTGAAAGAGTTAATGCAGTTTCCAAAGGTGCTTGGTAGCCAAGGAACAGTTTCGGCACAGGGAGAATCTGGCTTATTGGGAGCAAATAAAGCCAAGATTTACAGTGTCTTTTAATCTAAAACACTTATGCGCCCCAGGGCCTGCAAACAAGCTAAGATCTTCATAGTTGTGGTGAAGTTTCCTAACAATAGATAGAAATGACTTGTGGCACAATGTTGTTTAAACTTGAAAGTTTAGATAAGAAATCTGATTTGTGGAGGAGGTTGTAGATGGGAGAAGAGAAGAGCCATGGACAGGAAGGAGAAATGGCATATTTTTCTGTGACTTCTTTATGATTCCAAGGAGAGCAGAACTACCTGATAGTTTTGATTATCTGTGTACTCAGAACAGAACAAAACCAAACAAACTCTAACAAAATGAAAATTAATCTGCTTTGGCATTTAAGATAATTAGGTATTTGTGGTTTTAAGTGTCCTTATAGAAGCATTATAATCTCTGGGTGGTGTGAAGTTTTATTTGCTTCTTCCTTGGGGGATATCACTCCTTCAAGAGAACTCTGTCTCAAAGATTCTGATTCTACATGGATTGTGGGATTTTTTTCCTTTGAATTTTGAAATAATTATAGGTTCACAGGAAGCTGCAAAAAAATTTACAGGGAAGTCTTCATGCATCCTTTACACAGCCTCCCCTTATGGTAACATCTTATATAGGTAGTTATGTATCAAAACCAAGAAATTGACATTGGTATACTTCCCAGAGCTTATTCAGATTTCACTGGTTTTACAGGACTCAAGTGTGTGTGTGCGTAGTTCTATGCAATTTGATCATGTGTAGTTTTGTGTAACCACCACCGCAATCAAGACATGGTACTCCACATGGGATTTTGAAAACCTCTTCAGGGATATGGAATGAGTCACTTTTCTTGTAGTCACATCACCAAGCTGAGTTCCGGACTTTGTATTGTTGGGACTGCTGCTTTGAGGGGGTAGGTAGCATAGCTTTTGCAACATAAAGTGGCTTTTTTATTCATCTTTTTTACATGAAGTTGTCATTAAACTTGCATTTCTCAATAACTGTGTTTTGAGGAGGTAAATCATGGTCACTTTATTTGAAGGAAGTGAAATGATAAGTATATACCCAAAGTATAAAAATCTATTATTGATCTTCATTTTGGGGGCAAATCCACCACTTCTGGCACAACAATGGACTGAATGCTTAGGAAGTTCTTTTTATCTGAAGTTTTAGAACATCTGAGACTTGTTCAATAAATAGTGCATCTTTCTAGTTCCTGAAACAGTGAGAAGACTGTCAACCTCCCAGAGAAATGTCCTGGTATGTTTGAAGTGAATAGGCGTGATTCTGTAATAAAGAAATGGACACAGTCACTTAATAGCATATTCTAAGCATTGTCAACGTATTAAAATCTGCCTCACTTTTTTAGGTCATTACTGTCTCCAGAGCTTAAGGACACATAATCATATCTACCATTCACATGGCGTGAGGATTTTAATTGTCTTTGTACCTGGTATATCAAAACCAAGGTGTTTAGGAATGTAAGTCCACTGTTACTAAACTTTCTGTTCCCAGGATTTGCTGAGAAATCGACAATCTAGCAAAACTGTATTTGTATTCTGTTCTAGTATCTGCACCCCACTGTCTTATTTCCAACACTATTTTTGGCAACAGTTTTATAGAAGATAACAGTTCTGGAATTTGTTCTGATTGGTCCAGAGTCAGTAAGCTCAGCCCTGATGAAGTAATGGGATATGTGATGAGAAATGAAGTGTCTAAACACCAAGATAGTCATCTTGAGCCAAAGGGGCTTTAGGGTATTTATAAAGAATACATTCTGCCAGATATAATTGTGGGGTTTTTGTTATGGATTTATTATAGTGAGAGTTCAGCAAAGCGTCAAATTGATAATCCCATTGTCTCATAAAGCTTGATTTGAAAAAGTCAGTTTATTTAGAAACAGAGCAGCCAAAAAAACATTGAGAGTCTTAAATATTCTGGAAAAGATAATCGCCAACCCACATTCATGAAAGAGCAGAGGAGGAAGGTAACCAACATTAATGACTATAAAATGAAAAGGACCAGAAAAGAGGCCAGATTATTTTCAGTAAAAAAGTAAGCTTATCTTTGTGGAAATGTAGTCCTGAACACAGATTTTAAATGTTAGGAGAAGAAAGCCAGGAAGCCATGTGTCAGTATATGCTCCTCCTACATACCCACCCCATCAAGAAAACAATGAACCAGACTCTTTTTCTTTTTTTTTTAAAGATTGGCACCTGAGCTAACATCTGTTGCCAACCTTCTTTTTCTTTTTCTCCCCAAAGCCCCCCAGTACATAGTTGTATATTCCAGTTGTAGGTCCTTCTGGTTATGCTATGTGGGATGCCACCTCAGCATGGATTGATGAGCAATGCTATGTCTGTGCCCAGGATTCGAACCAGTGAACCCCAGGGCGCCAAAGCAGAGCACCAGAACTTAACCACTCAGCCACAGAGCCAGACCCTGAACCAGTCTCTTTTAACAGGTGGAACAACTACAAAGATATTTTGAATAACTATACAGAAGTTAATCAAGAAAATATTCAAGCCAAAAACAGCCTATTCGATGGACATTGATACAGCCCCTAAAAGCAATTATTAAAGATGGCAAGTTGAATATTTTTAGAAATACCACACTAGTCACTATGCTTATAATTAAGAGGGTGTCAAAAATGCAATGTATTGGAGCCAGCCCAGTGGCGTAGCAGTTAAGTTTGCACATTCCGTTTCGGTGGCCCGGGGTTTGCTGGTTCGGATCCCGTGTTTGGACCTACAAACCACTTGTCAAGCCATGCTGTGGCAGGTGTCCCACATATAAAGTAGAGGAAGATGGGCACGGATGTTAGCTCAGGGCCCGTGTTCCTCAGCAAAAAGAGGAGGATTGGTGGTAGATGTTAGCTCAGGGCTAATCTTCCTCAAAACAAAACAAAAAAATGCAGTGTATTGTATTGGCCTATAAAAGACAGAAGCTGGTCGATGTCTTAGCAACCAGTTAGCAAATAGCAATAAGAGTTATATCTTGTCAAGTAAACATGTCAACATAGGATTGTTATAAAGGGAATGCTTATAGAGTTTATAGCACAAGGCTTCTTTTTAGCCGAATTTTCTGTGCCTCTCAGAAAACATTAACATCAGTTTAAAGCCAAGTTTTATGCTGTTATCACAGGTATCAGCGCATGTTACTGCATGGTTATAGTAAAAACAAAATTCAGAATATGTTTTATATCAGTAATGTCACACATCAGTGCTGTTCTTAAGCTAAGCAATAATTGTTTTTCACTGTAAAGGAGTACAAATTCATGACTTTGCTAACAGTTTATGACTGCTGAGTGAAAATATAGCTAACATTTACTGAGCTCATACTGTGCACTAGGAATGTGCTGAGAATTTCCTATGTATTATTTTAGAAAAGTACTATGGGGTAGGTACGATTTTATTCTCTCTGTTTTACAGATGGGACAGCTGAGGCCAAGAGAGTAACCTAACCATGGTACTCTACTTAGGAAATGTATTGGCGGAGGGTGAAAGTGAATGTAGGGGGCAGCAGATCAGATGACTGAGGATAAAGTAGGGAAAGGTAAGAGAGAGACAGCAATCTTGCCCAAGGCTACATTTCCAAGCCAGAGCAGTTATCATGGAGATAGGAGTCTGAGCCACAGAAAGCAGTAAATATGGGGAGAAGAGGAGTTTTCTAAGGGAAGACTAGGGCCTGATGTTTGTTTGAGGGGTGACTCTGGAGAATTTGAAAAGAGGAGAACAAGAGTTTGTGTGCGTGAAGGGGTAAGATTGTGAGAAACGCAATAACCCTGAAAGACTTGGTGAAAGAGAAGGCAGACTCCTCGCTGAGTAGACTGTAAAACCGGCGAGGTTTGGGGCGGATGTTCCTCCACTGTTTTCATGGTCAGTCTCCGCCCTCAACATTTCATCAGACCTTCCCTTCTTCCTCTGGAAGCTAGCATCTGGTTTTTAAAAATATGACTGGGCACTCAACCCCTGGGCATTTAGTTATACTATTTAGGTTTGTTTGGTCTGAAAGAGCTGCTTCTTGGTCTACAGGAATTGTCTACCCTCAGAAATATTCTTTTCGTCAATTATTGTTTTCCGCATATGTGTGCTTAATACATATTTTTAAGTATAGGTACTGTGATCCACCTCAGATATACAGCATACATTATTAGTACTCTCAAACAGGTAATCAGAGCTCATTCTCGATGACGTGTGTTGTTTATACTTAAATTTGACCAAGAATGTTTTTCTACTTTCAAGGGAAGTATTATATTTGCCATATATTGTCACAAGCTTATCTTTTCCCCCATAGCATCAAACACTGAAGCAATTGTTAAGAGTTGTAGAGCACTTTTCAAATTCAAATGAACAGAATTTAACATCAGCTTGATAGAACTATAACTTATTTTAGGGAACATGTTCTTTATCTCTTTCCCACCCATCACTCTTTCATTATGTTCTCTGATTTTGAGAAATGGATCTTGCATTATGTAAAATTGATGTAAATGCCTAATACAGTTTGTGTAAAAACATTGAAAGACTTTTTAAATTTCTATTTTGTTTTGAATGCATGCATCGTCAAGCTATATTTCATCTGCTTTACAGAAGAAAGGGTTAAAACTATAAAGAAAAGAGCTAGAATCAAAGATTATGAAAATTTAGAATATATAGGACTTTATCCAGGAAACTGGTTACAAAATTTTAGCTAATTTTATAAGAATTTTAAAAAGATATTTTCTAAAGGCATGTGTAAAATTATGTTATGGAAATCTTATTTTAAATTATTATTTTTTCTGAGAATTCTATATTTTGTCATTGAAAACAAAGACAGTTTTTTAAAAGTGGACCTCAGTATAGTGACGGCACTGGGGTGCAGAACTCGTTTAAAGAGTGCTGTGTCACCTCTGCCGTTTGCACTTTGCCCTTTCTCGGATGGGAAGGAGATGGTCAGGCACCCTTGCATGCCCAGGTGATGCCTTTGGCCTCTTCACTGTACAAATCTGGTTTGGAGCTGTGTTCCTGCATGGAATGCCCATTAACTGCCTGCTTTTAATCGATAATTGGGCATTAACTCCTCAAAAGTGCCATCATCAAAAACCACAGTCCAGGCCCTACTGTCCACCACCGAAGAATTAGACAATTATGCAGTTATTTGACTAGACTCTAAACATGTCTAATTTGGGAAAGAATAGTGCCCACATATACCTTAATGGAAAGAATGACCAGACCTTTGGCAATGTTATGACTGCTACAAGAACGTGATCACCTTCTCAGCTTACACCCAGACTGTGTTCCCAACAGAGAGAGATATACTCGGTAGAAAGAGAAAAACAGAATAAAATAGAATTCTTCTGTTGGCAGAGCATATGTATTTATACATTCTTCTTTGTTTAACTCAGTGGTTAGAGAGCACTGCCTGGGAAGACTGCAGGCCACAAATGCTTTCTATTTGAGCTTGTGCATTTCATCTCATTGGTCCTGGGGACAAGGTTCACTGCCCTGGAGGTGGCTTGGCTCGGTCTTTAAAACGTACACTAATGAATTTCAGGTTCGGAACAGAAAACGGCTGCTCTGTATCAGACAATCATGTGAACTTGGAATCGTTTCCCGTGAATGCCTTAAATAGCTCTGCACTGTCAGTCTAGACGGTGGGTGCTTCTGCATCTCCAAACACAGACAACTGATTACCCTTTTCAAGGTACTCAGTGCTTGCCTACTCTTAAAACTGAGATTTGGCAGATTCCTTTATTTTTGTAAAGGGAACATTGTGGGAGAAAATAGGGCCAAGATCATCTGAGTGCAATTGGGTGTATTAAGGACACTTAAAAATAACCTTAAAACAACTGAAAAGATTGGTTTGGGCTGAGTATGTTTGTTTTGTTTTTCTTCTCAGCTGTTTGAAGAAAAATTCAAAACAAAGTCATATTTCATACTTTTTTATGTTGCTACATCTTGCAATAGTTTAGAGATTTTATCTCATCTGATCCTGTTCACCCAGAAAGTCAAGGAAGTGGGGTAGTCAAATATGGAAACTTGTTTTATGTAGATGGGAAAGAAGTAAGCTAATGGAGTCCCAGATACCCCTTCCTCAGGACAACGGAGCCCGAGCCCTGTGTGACCCCCACCCCAGCCTGCAGGCCTCTGGCTGGCAAAGACTTGATTCTGACTAGCTTAGAAGACAGATTCAGGCACTCAGCTTTGCAGACATCTTGCCTGTATGCTCAGAGTGAGTCACAATTTGTGTTGGGCTGGAAGGAAAAAAACGTTGATTTCATGAATTCCTTTATCTGTAAAAGATTGACCATGGACTGTGATTTCCTTATGGAGTGGGAGAATTTCCATTCCTGTGTGTCATGCTGTATTTGTCCCAGTTATCCCATTCATTGTCTGTGAGGCTATGCACAGGCTCTGCAAGTCTCCTGTCTGGGCCTCCGTTTCCTCTTTCCTAGTTTCTGCAGGTTGGCTCAGATGATCTCCTAAGGCCTTTTCTAGCTTTCACAATCTGAAGATCAGTTTCTTCTGCACATAGGAGGTTGGGGCACCAATCGCATTGGTCAATTAAATACTATTTGGGTTGTCCAGCTGATAAACTCTTCCAGCAGAAGAATGGGAATGAACAGCAACACTCAAGTCCTGCAGAAAGTTTGTGTTGGGCTTGCTGGAATGATCAGGGGAAATCCTGTGTGATGAAGCACTTCTAAGTGCTAGGCAGAGGTTGTCAGATGACAGTGCCCCATCAGTGCTGGATGCTTACTGGGGCTGGTGGCCTGTTTGAGATCAGGAGAGGCAGCATGAGGTGGTCCTGCATACAGCCTGGTACCAGAAGGCGTTGGGTTCCTCCACACTCCTGATCATCCCTACCAACCCAAATGCCCTAGCCTTATACTTTGGCGAGTTACCTCACAGTTCTAAAACTCTGTCTGGTTATTTTTGAAATGAAGATAATGTCTACTTTTCAGGATGAAAAGCTTAACGAGAATATATTTGAAAGTGTCTAGCAAATAGGTAAAGCTTGATAAATAGGTAACTAAAACCAGCAATTTGTAAAAAATCCAAATAAGATAACCTTATTGAAAGCCAAGGAGGAAAAACTAACATTTGTGTAGTGAGTAACATTTCACAGAGTACTTTAGGACATATCATCTTTTAATCCTTACAGCCTCGTCTGACAGGTGCAGAGATACCTGCAAGTTCCCAGGGTCACGACACCTGGAAACAGTGGAGCGGAGATTTAAGTCTTCTGATTCCAAACTGTTGTGTTCCTTTACGATATGCTACCAACACACCATTACACTTGGTTGTTATATTTTATAGTTAAAGTTAAACTTCTAGATGGTTCTGGAAACGGAAATAAATGATCAGAAATGGTAATAGTACTTATTTGGGGGATTTCTTCTTATGCCCTTTTTATATGACTACAGCTATACTAACTGCCATTTAAGACAAACTCAGAAAACCCTGGCCAGTTGCTCCTCACTTTGTGGGATCTTAATTCCGAATCAACTCCTAGGGATAGCTGGAAGATTTGAATATCTCTGGGATGTCACTGTCCAGTTTCGAAATAATTTTATAAATGGGTTTCTTCCAGGAAGGATCTGAGTCTTTCCCTGCGGAGACAGCCCTGAAGAACTCCTGTAACGTCAAGCTGGCAATTTCCAAGAAGCAATCTGGAACCTGCATTCCCAAAGAGACCCACAAGAAAGAAAAGACGTGAGGCTGTGAAGCACTGGCGCCATACAGACCTTATTGCCTGATGCTGCCTGTTCCTTTGGTGATGGGCTGATAAGAGCATCTTTGCTCTACTGGACCGTGAATTTTGCAGCCCTAGGAATCCCCTGCTCCCTCATCAAATACAAACCTTAAAATGGTGGTACCAATGAGATGGCCCTGGGAGAAAGCATATTAGGGACACTCCCTTTATAGGAGGAGCTGATTCCACTAATGGCTGATGTTCAGGTGGGAAACTCTGACTCGGATTGAAATTAAACCTGTGGTTCAAAAGAGTTTTTTAGTATTCTTTTCCTTGGTGCCTAATGTGGAAAGGAGTGCCTCCAAGTGTATGACTGTCGTACCTCATCCCATCATCTTTTGAGGCTGGATTCAAAGGACTTGGAATCATTCCTGCTTCCAAAGCCAACTATGAGGTTGAGGAGGGTCAAGAATATGTTCCAGGACTTCACCCAGACTGGCACCGTAAATGGTGGGGAGTCCCACAGGTCCCCCAGACCCTGCCTGGCTTGAAGCTTGCCACCACTGCATGCCAAATGACCACCCCCACATGGAAAGATGTGGCAGCATTACCACTCCCACATGGCCCGACCCCACGAGCCTCAGAAGGAGGGCTAGGTCTCCAAACGGATTCCGATGGAACATCCGACTAGTGGATGCCAGCAGTTCTTCCCTTTCTTGGAGGTGTCGATAGACTGCTCTTTGTGATCACAGTCAAGTAAGAAAGGCAAGAAGAAGGAACTGTAGTAGGCGGCCAGACACACCTGGCACCTGCAGAACAAGACGCCAGCCTCACAGAGCTGTCAGTCACGCACAAGGAAACGTGTCTGGATTAGGAGTTCTTACAAATGACACTTAGGCCACTTGCTCACCCTTTACTGACACTTTACCTCTAAGGTGCCACCAGTGTGCCTTCATTGAGATCCCCAAAGGACTGAGAAGCTTGAGTACTGTTTATTCATTATTTCTGGAAAGGATCTGAGGTGACTTGCCATAGAAGGCCCACAAATAAAACTGTTCAAGTGAGAATAAAGATAAGAACAAAATGATGAAAAGAACAGAAAATGTTGTAGAGAAAACCTAGGCCAAGACTAGGTGCTGCAACTGAGCCCAGTCCTGGGCCTCCTGGCGCTCAGGCAAAAAGGTCAACAAGTTATATAACCTGGTAAATAAAGAGTATTAAGTCTAAAATGGCAGAAGAGCTGCAGACCTCTGCTTAAGTTTCAGAATGAAGATTGGCTGTATATTCAGTTTGCAGCATCCACCTGTTGCCTAAGAGAAGCTATGGAGGCTGTAATCTTTGTGGATAATACAGGGATTGGCCCCAGGCTGCCCTGGCTCTCAGTGACTTAAGGACAGACACAGAGGGGGATCTTTTCCAAAACTCCAATCACAAAGGGAAGGTACCCATGAGACCTCATGGGACCCAATTACATGGTCTTACCTCAAAGTCATTTCCCTTGTTGTAGTGCATATTGAGAGCTCGAAAAAGTTCTGAGTCGCGGAGTACCACCAGCATTTTGGGATTTGTGACACCATCTGAAATCGCTTGCCGGGCAAATTTCTCCATTTGGATGTAATAAAACTCACGAAAGTTGCTGAACCACTTGATCATCTGAGAGGTAATGCAGCGGTTGAACTGTACAAACAAGGGGTCCATCAAGTCAGACGTTTGCCAGGAGGTGCTCAGAGTCAGAACTGTCAGCTTCCAGTTCAACATTGGGTTTAATAAGAATGGCTTCAACCAACATTAAGAAGGACTTCCTTTACAAAAGAAGCCACAGCTCTTTTCCAGGCCTATTCACTTATACACAGAAAAATCTGAACTAGCTATCATGCCCATTAGAAAATAATTGTTTTTGTATATACTAGATTTCTGAAGGTTTTTTACCCACAGAAAGCTTTCCACGGTGTGTAATTGTGACTTTGGGAGGGTCGAGGGTCAAGGCCAGTGTGTACCAGCTTCTGCTGCACCCAGGCAGATTGCAAGGCAGCCCCAGAGCCGTCTCCCAGCTAAGGGGCCAGGGGAAGGGGTGAGGGTGTAACTCAGAGACCAGTTTATGGGCAACTTGGAGTTGCAGAATGAATCAAAATCAGAGCTTGGTGCAGAGATCAACCCAGCAGCTAACTATGAGGGAAAGACCGGAAAATGCAAGGGCATGATATAACTATAAAGTATTAATAGCCCTAACCCAACGCCCAGGGTAAAGGGGCCCCCAGAAGCTTTATGGGAACAGGCAAGGTCTGGTTCCAACAATCAGAGTTTGGTTTTCCTTATTGTCACTCTTGATCTGTATGCGCCTTCACTCAGTTTTGAAACACAGCAATTTGAATGTAACTTTGACAGTGTCCGGCCCTATATATTATTTCTTTTTCATATTGTCCCCAGCAGAGACAGAACCTTAGGCCAAAGATGCCATTTACTAAGGGTTCTCTCTCCCCCTACCCTCCCTCTCCATGTGTTTCTGGGTATATCTCAAACTCAGAAGCTTAAAAATTCAGCTACCCAGCCTTCCTAGCCCAAAGTTAATCACAATTATTCAGGCAGTCTCAGCCCAGACTGGAAATTGCACGAGTCCATCAACAACATGAAGGGGAGCGAATGTGCACATATGATGACCTCGGACTTGCCTCACACCGGGCAAACCCACTGCCACTGGGGAGTTTTGCAGAGGCTGAACCCCAATGAATGACTTTACCTGAACGTCAGGGAAATAAGCCTTCAGGAGGTTGGAGCTGGGGTAGCGCGTGAAGAAAAACATTAGTTTGGCCTTCTTCAAGTGACCAGGGTTTAGGCCCTCCTGGATTTATCCCAGCGTCAAGGAAAACCAGCACCAGTTTATCAAATAATTTTGACAAATTATCCAAATAGTCAGTTGTCCTGTCCCTTACAGTTTATATTCTATTTTCTTTTTTTCTGAGTGAATGGTGTATTTGCTCCATTTTTCTGTTTCGAGCAAGTCTGAGCAGATAAGCTTTATCTTTCTGGATGCTGAATACCATATATGTTACAGTAAAGTTGCAAAATTTGAAAAACCTTTTGATGTGTAAAAGTTCTATGGCATCTGTACTATCAAACACAGTTCGTTGTACTTTGTGTGTGTGTGCTTTCCAAATAGGATAGGAAAAGATGGCAGTTCTGGCCCAGATAAACTATTCCTAAACTCCAAGTAGAGCTTTCCTTTCCTCTCTGCCTCAGTTTCCTCCTCTGTAAGACATGAGGAGTCAACTAGGTGGTCCCCATTCTGGTTCTCACAATTGCCTTTGCAGTGTTTAAGCCAACAAGCATCTGCCCAGACTAAGGACCAGATCACAGTCTGCTTTGGCTCAACAGCTTGAACTGCTGGGCTGCACCTGCTCCCCGCTCGCCTGGCAGAACTTTCCCTCGTCCTTCCTGCCTCCGCTCAGACGCTTTCTCTGGGAAACCTTTCCATGCCGAATGAGGCCTTCCTCACCCTGGGCTACCAAGGCACTTTTGCAAACGTCTGTTGTAGCAATGACCTTATTGGAATTTTTACTGCATGTGTGTCTCCCTATTTAGACTGTGAGCTCCGTGAGGGCGAGAACCTTATCTTTTCATCTTTGTATTCCATGTGCCTGGCCCAGTGCTAGGTACATAGTAGGTGCTCAATAAATGTACGTTGGATGAAGGAGTGAGTGAGTGATTACATGGTCCACCTTAATCCGTACACAAATAGGGAAGTTACATTCCAACCCATCCTTCACTCTGGGAACAGATTCCCTCCCCTTTTATAAGAGCAGGGAGCTGTGGGGTGACTGCCTAGCACCAGGGAGGGACTTGACTCAGCGTCCCAGGGGAATCCTGGGGCTGGGGGAGAACCAGCGTACAGAGTAACCTTGGAGTTCAGGGCTGAGAGCTGCAGCTTTAGGACAATTCAGAGTCTCAGTGGGACATAGCAGTTTAGCCAAAGGAAACCAAGCCAACTGTTTACAGTTACAGCTGGCCCTGGTGCCCAGACTGCCACCCAGAAGACCCATGCCCCTGTCTCCTTGGCCCTATTTGTCATCCTTCTTACAGGTTCATAAATGCTGTGCAAAGGATCCTGGGTTTGGGAGTCCAAAGACCCAGTTTCAGATACTGATTTTGCCACTTATTAGCTGTATGACCTTGGGCAAGCCACTGACCTTTTCTGGGCCTCATTTCTAAAATGTAGAGTGTAGTGGTTCAAGCTTGTGCTTGGCAGTCAGATCCTGGGTTTGAATCCTGCTCTGCATGTGTCTTTCTCCTGACTTTGGGCAAGTTAGTTTGCTTCCCTCTGTCTGCCACTCAGATACCTAATCTAGAACAGACGCTTGAGGATTGTGAGGTTACACAGGCCCACAACCTTGATCTGAAACGCTGGGTCAAAGGGGTTCAGATTTCAGAATTTGTTATAACAGTAATACGTTATTTGTACCATATGTTAGTTAACACCCGCAGTGGGGGCTATGGCAGCAGCCTGTAATCCAATACATTAATATTCCCACAGCAAGATGGATGACCATTTACACCAAGTGCGATAGTCTATAAATAGCCTCCAAGCAGTGCAGGTTGGATTTTGCCACCAAAAGAGTTGCCATCAACCTTAAGAAAAGAAATCATAGGGATTATCAGAGCAGTTGGAGTTTCAGAATTTTGGCGAGGTGGCGGTGGACTTGTCCGTGTGAACGGCTAGTAGCGGGGCCTGCGCAGAGAAAGTGCACAGTCACTGCTCCCCGCGTTCCCATCTCGTCGTCACACCTGCCCTGCCTGTTTCACGGGGATGTTGTGTGAATGTGAAAGTTCTTTTGCATTTCAAAGCAGCTTGCTCTTAGATGGCTTTCATGGCCCACAGAACAAATCTCTAACGCTGGAAGATAGGCAGCAGGAATGAGGGAATAGTTAGGGGGCCAGGATGCTGCCTCGGGGCCCCAAATCATTCCAAAGGTTGCCACCCGGGCAGCCAGGCCCTGAGGATGGGCCCTGAGGCTCTCTGTGCCCAGTCCTCATTTCACGGGGCAGGGCCAGGCACACAGTAGGTGCCTGAGAAATATCAGCATGCTCCTCCCAAGGGAAGCATAGCAGAGAATCTTTGGCACCTGAGTTCTTGAGGGTCTTCCACCATTGCCTGACTTTAACAGGGAGTCTCAACCAGAGGCCTTTTATCGAAGGCCCAGACAGGTAGCCTTTCTCACACAGGGAGATCATCTGATAAGAAAATGTCTATGTTGCTATCTCTGTACCTCCAAGAAGATTCCCTACTGCCTGAAGAGGCAGTTGTGGCAGGCAAGGTGTTCATAGCGATAGTTTTATAGTTGCTCACTGCCTGCGGGGAAAACACCCAGCAGCGCCCCAGCTTTGGGGGTGTTCCCAACACCTGTGACCAGCACGGGGCACTCATAGCATTTAGGGCGCAAGAGCCGGCCCTAGTGGAAAGTAAGCTGGTCCCACCTGGTCCTGCCATCCTCACTACAGCTCGCCAGGCAGAGGGCATGACTATTCACACCTGGATATGCGACTCCACAGACACCTCGACCTGTGGAAAGCAGATCCAAGGCTGCCCAGGAGAAGCAGCTGTGTGAGCTCAGCTCGCTAAAAAAGCAACATCCAAAATCTGTCAGGAACTTTAGTCCTACAAGATGCTTGTTGGAAGAGAGTTCTTTGGTGGTGTGAGTTTGGGGCTGCATACATTCTCCTCTTAGAGCTTCACATTGGATTTCAGCACGTTAAGGGCTTTGAGAAGTCCTGCAGTAAAGAAGGATTTACCCAAGCTGCTTTTTTTTCTTAATTCAACAACTATTAATATCCTGAAGGAGGGTTACTCTGAGAAACACTATTTAAGAGTGGCTCCTGCCCAAGGGTTGCAAAGGTGATGCGATAAGATCCAGACCCCTGCAGACCAGCCTGGGCCCCTCAGCCTTCCCCATGAGGGCCTCCTCTCCCTCCATGTGCTCAGCCCCCAGGCTCTAGTCCTCTCAGCTGCAGCTTAGAAGCTGTTGCTTAAACTAACGGCTTCTTAGCCCTTCTAGCTGCCTCTCAGATCTAGTCCCTGAGGAAAACTTCCCCTTTCCCATCCGCCCCGGGAGTTTCAAGTCCCTCCTGTCTTCCCCATGAATTATCGAGACGGCGCAGGCTTTCTGCCTGGAAATCCAACAGGTTGGAGGAGCTTCCGATGAGCTCACTCCTCTGACCTTCTCTGCCAAGGTGTGTGAGCAGCTGACAACCAAATTATGGGGTTCTTCCTTCTAGGGGGTGTTTATCATATTTGGGAAGCCCATTTGACTTTAAAAACAAACAAACAACACCCTTTCAGACCCAAAGGAATAAGTCAGAAATGGTAGAATCTGTGTCACAGAAGAAGGTAAATAAACCTTCCTAGCATCCTTAAATCCCACAGTGCGGTCACACTTTCTCATGGAAACTAATAAGTAGGAGCCACAGGGAAGGAAGGCCTAGAAGCAACATTAAGAAGACCATTGGGAAAGCAAAGCTATTCCTTATGCCACATAGTTATTTGTCCCCACCTCCCCTCATCCTTCAGGTTTCCTATTTCTCTGGGCTGCGACAATGAGAACTTCAGTTACTAGTAAAGGATATGTGGACGGAAGGAAAAGGAAGTGCATCTGTGACAGCCTGCAGGCCGCCCTGTTCCATCTTCACCGAGGGAAGAAGGGGCAGTCTTTCCACACGGGTGGAAGTGAAGGGCAGAGGGTACGGCTGCTGGTCCAAAACCGACGGTCGCAGTTTGACAGCACCCCAAGGTTGCAGGGCAGACTCTGAGGAGGGGTGACTTTGGGAAGATGAGTCCTGGGGAAGACAGCTGTTCCAGTGACCATTGGGTCCATGACCCAGAAGCTGGCTAAGAATCTGATTTTCCTGGATGTGGGAAGGCACAGTCAAGGGACAGTTTGCTGGGGCACCCTGATAGGGGTTAGGGATCATTCTTGGGGAGACAGGGTACCTAGGAGAATCTAGAGGCTTGGCCAGTGATACGTTTCCCAGTGGGACCCCAGCCTGTGGCTGAGCCCTCCTGGACAAGGTAGCCAGAGGAAGTGGATCTTTACAGGCACCTCCCTTAGGAGGTGAGGGCTCACTTCTACCCTCTGGCACCAGCCCTTGGAAGCTTCTGCCCAGCTGAGTCAGATGGCCTGAAGGATCCAATAGAACCTTTTGTAATACTGAGTCCACAGCCCGGGACACTGCCCCGGTCAATTCTTTCCTCAGAATCTCCAGCAAAGCCCGTGTTCCAGAAGGAATGAACCTGGGTTCCTCAGACTGGTATTCAACCTGAGATACTCTGTGTTTTTCCACCCTGGAGAAGTCCCCATTGGAACCCTGCTGGTGGTCACTGCCCTTAGCCCAGGGCCTAGAACCATAGCCATTCCTCTGCTTTACACTCAGAGGGCCCCTCCCCTTCTCAGAGCCTCCTGGGCCCTGGGCCGTGTCTCTGGGCTCAGCAGCCTGTAGGATGTGCTCCTGCAGATGTCTTAGCTGCTGCTTCAGCAGATGAAGCTGTTCTCTCACCCGAGGGCCCCCCTTCCTGCTGCCATGGTCCCTGGCAGGGCCTGGCTTCAGAGGCCCTTGCTGCGTGGGAAGGCTCTGCTTCCTCTTCCGCTCCCGGACCTTCTCTGGGCAGCGTGGGCTGTCCCTGGCTCGGATGTTGACCGGCACTAGAGGGTTAGGGGAGAGGCACATGCCTCGGACGGTGGTCTCCACTCTGGCTCTCTTTGCCTGGATGTGCTCATCCCAAAACCAATCAGGGTCAGCGAGGCTGGAGTTGGGGACCGGGCTCCAGGGAAAAGGGAAGTCTCTGCTCTGCTCTTGAGCGGATGGGCTTCTCCCACCTTCCATACAGAGTTCTGCCAGATGGGAGCAGGCCGGGGATGGAGGGGAAAGCACACCAGAGTTTGGGTCCATCCCCTGGCTCCACAGTCACTTGTTCAGAACCTGTGGGATTAGCTGGGGCTCGCTGAGGGTATCCCTCCTCCTGGTGTCCTCAGCTGGAGTGAGCTGGGTCCAGGATCAAGAGGTCTCTGGGTTGCCAGGGCTTATGAACCTCAGGGCAGGCTCTGAAATTAGAGACAGGAAGAAAACAGTACAGGTGACTTTGAACAGTGCTTTTCAAACTTGAACGTGCAAACAAATCACCTAGGGATCTTAGTAAAATGCAGATTCTGATTCAGCAGGTCCGGAGTGGGGCAGAGAGTGTGCATTTCTAACCAGCTCCAGGTGATGCTGAGCTGCTGGTCCAGACCACACTTTGAGGGGATTCCCCAGAGGGATCCTCCAGGGAGAAAATTCTCCTGCCAGGACATAACCATAAAATAATAATGATAATAAAAATAACAATGAAAGCTAACTGCATAACTGGCATTATGCCAAAAACTTTACATCCATTACCTGATTTAATTCTCATAACAACTCCGTGAGAATGTTGTCATTCCTATTTTACAGATAAGGAAATAGGCTCAGAGAAGTTAAGTTACTTCCTTAAGGTCATACAGCTAGAAAGTGGCAGGATGGAGTCAAAACAAGATTTGTCTGATTCACAGTAACTTTCTTAGTGACTTAGCAACAGAATCACCCGGGGCACTTGTTAAAAGTAGCAAATTCAGTAGACCGCCAGTCCTGCTAAATCAGAATGCCCCTGGGGTGGGGAAACTGCACCTGAAACAAGCAAATCAAAGTTTGAGAACCAGCTGTTTGACTGCTACCCCATCTTGCCCCTGGAAGAAACAGATTATGCATTCACCCATTGTTCAACATTCAACAACTATTTATTAAGCACCTACTATATACATCAGGCCTTCTGGGCAGTTGGAGAGACAGTGGTGAACAAGACGGCAGAGTCCTCCTCTCCCAGAGCTGACCGTCTGCTGGGGAAGAGAGAAGAAACAAGCATGTTTTCAGGCCGTGATACTGGCTATGAAGAAAAAGCACAGGAACGGGTTGGAAAATGGGATGCGGGTGTGGGGAGAAGGAAGGAGCAATTTTAGGAAAAGCTGCCTCAAGCTGTTTTATTCCCATGAAGGATCAAAATACACTGCGCCCTCACTAGGAGGCTTCTGAGAGCAGGTATAAGGCACCTCGAGTTTACAAAACATTCATCCATGTTACCTCATTGGACCTCACTCCAGCCTTGGGAGTCAGTGTGATTCTCCCAGTTTACAGATGAGGAAACTGAGGCTCAGTGAGGCCAAGAGTGGCTCTCAGTTGCTAAGATTCCAACTCTTCTGACACAACCACAACTCAGCTGCCTCCCTGAAGGTGAAAAGACCTGCACGAGAGATCCACTTCTCTGTTAAGCCAGATCATCCTTTCCTAGAAGAGGTCGATGAATTTTGTTTTCCTCTACCAATTTCCACGCTTCTTTGTTTTTCTTGCACACATGCTGGCAGGAGTGGGTTTGCTGTCCTCTTCCCGCTTTCATCCTGAAGCTTACTTGGAATTTTCTACCTCGGGCAAATCTCAAATCTTCTGTAGCCCGTGGGTTCTAGTCTGTAAACGTGGCCACAGCCTGCACCTGGAGCTGCCGGGTGACTAGCAGAGACCCCCAACATAAGCTCCTGGAGAGCAATGTCACTCCAAGTGGCAGGGCCCAAGGTGGGGAGCAGTGACAGCCGCAGTGCCAACATGGGGAAAATGCCGCAAAAAGAAGGCTAGGCTCTTGGGTCAAAATAATTAGACAATTCCTGCTCTGAGTCAGTAAGACATTTGTAAACTACTAAAATAAATGTGGATGACTTGCCAAATGAATATAAATTAAGGAATTTGTTATCGCCAAGTTTATACCCACAGTTTGGATGGTTTACCACCTCTTGGAGAGAGAAACATTTAACTTCCAAGATCATTTGACAAATGAATATATATTATTCGTATAATATGAAAAATTATTTTTAAATCAGATCTTATCATCTGATAAGCCTAACTGGATCCTGGAGCATACATTAGTTGCTTTCTAACTAATAACAATTACTAAACTGGCAGAATTAATATTTTAACCAAGAAGGACTGTACAACAATAATACAAACCATATATATTTTCAGTTTAGTAGCTTCCAAAAAGAAGAGAGGATTGGTTATGGTTATTCTGACTGCTTACTGAACATCTCCTGCTGAAACTCAACATTTCCAAACTAAAACTCTACCGGTGCCCCTCTGCCTATCTTGCTGTTCAAGCTGGTGCTGAGGACTCTCTTTGACATCTGCTCAACTCCTCCTCCTCAACATTGATTTGGTCACCATGTCTGGTAAATTTATGGCACAAAATGGCTCTGAACTACATTCCACCATGCCTTTCCCATTACACGTTCCTGATTCAAGGTTTCATAACTTTACCTGGGCAATTCCAACACCTCATGACTGGTCCCCCATCTTTTAGCCTCTCCTCACTCTGATCCTTCTTCTACATTCATTTATTCATTCAAAAAACATGGATTGAGTGCTGACAACAGACAAAAATCCTCTGCCCAAGTGGAGCTAATATTCATGCAAAGGGAGGCAGATGCAATAACATACTGAGTAAGTAATGAAAGGCTGTTATATAGGGCTTTGTGGGCCATTGTGAAAATGTTGGCCTTTGCTCTGAAATGCATGAGGACCTATTGGAAGGTTATAAGCAATATGAGCTGACTTAGTTTTAAAAGGATCATTCTTTAGGAGTGGAGAATAGACTGAAGGAGAGGAGCAGGGGTTTAAAGAGACTCCTTAGGAAGTTCCTGCAATAATCTGGATGATAACAATCTAGGTGAGATGTCTTGGATCAGAGTCACAGCAATGGAAGCAGAAAGTTGTGTCAGATCCTGGATATATGTTGATGTTGGAGCCAATGGGACTTGCTAACAGATTGGATGTGAGGTGCAAGAGAAAAGAAAGTATTGCTGATGATGACTCCAGAGTGTTTGGCCTGAGTGACTGGAAGGATAGAATTGCATGGCTGAGGTGGGAGGACTGCAGAAGGAGCAGATTTGGGGAGGAAGATCGGGAGCTCAGTTTTGGACATGTTAAGTTTGAGGTAATTATTAGGCCTCTAAATGGAGATGTTGAGAAAGCAGTTGGATAAATAAGCCTGGGGTTCAGTGGGGAGATCTGGGCTAGAAATACGAAATTGGGGATTGTCAGTATGCAGATGGATGAGCTCACCAAGGAGTGAACATAGATAGAGAGGAGAAGGGGGCCAAAGTCCAAATCCTGGGACATAACAACGTGAAGAGGCTGGGGTAGGAGGGGAATCAATCAAGGAAACAGAAGAAGCATCAATGAGTAGGAAGAAATCTAGGTGTGTGAGGTCCAGGGTACCAAGTGAAGAAAGTGTTTCTAGGAAAGGGGAGATGTCGAGTCATTTAAGGATTGTGAATTGACCATTCGAGTTAGTAATGTAGAGTCATTCGGGACCTTGATCAGAGCAGTTTTGGTGGAGCAGAGGGAGAAAAAGCCTGATGGGAGTGGATGTAAGGGAAAGGACAAGACGAGGAATTGGTGACATTGACTACGACAACTCTTTCAAAGGGTTTTGTAAAGAAAGAAATGGTTCAGCGGCTGGAAGGAGAAGTGGGGTCAAGAGAGGATTTCTTAAGAGAGGAAGAATAACAGCATATTTATAGGCTGATGTCAACGATGCCATAGAAAGATAAAATTCGTTAATGTAGGCAAGAGATGGAGAATTTCTGGAGCCAGTCCTTGAGGAGGAAGGAGGAAATGAACTGTTGTGCACATGTGGAGGGACTGACTTAGAGGGGACACCCCTCCGTTCATTCACGGTAGCCGGCGGAAGGCAGTGTGTGTGGTCAGGTGCCGGCAGATAGGGAAACGTGGTGACGGGAATTGGTGGAAGTTCCCTTTTAATTGTTTCAGTTTCTTCAGTGACATTTTGTGGCTAGTATTAATTTTCTAAAATGTGGGTCTGCTTATGGTCCTCCATGGAATCAAAGTCTTTGCTAGCTTCCTGTTGAATATAAGGTTCAGATGTCTCAGCTCCTTATAAACATGGTCTTAATCTAAACGCTCCGGAGCCACTGTCCTCAATACTTACCTAGTGTAGGTATTGCAGTTGAGCTGTCCTGGGCTCTGTGTTCCCCGAGCATGCCAAACTCCTTCCTGCCTCCACGTCTTCGCACTTACTGTTCCCTCTGCCTGGAAGGCCCTTCTCCCACTTCTCCACCTGACAAACCCCTACTCCTCTTTCAAAATCCAACTGAAATGTCACCTTCTCTCTGAAGTGATCGATGTCTCCTCGCCTGTAGATTGTGAGCTCCCTCTATGTGTCCCCAAGTAGTGCCTGACTGCCAAGTGTCACCAAATCCATGTTTGTGACTCACTTGAATACATTATTCTCGATGCACTTCATTTAGACTGATTTTTGTCTCCTTATTAGAGATACTTTATGCTAGATCCCTCTCGCAACTTCATGGAACAAAATCAATAAAGACACAGACAGAGAGGCAGATAGGTAGGTAGATAGAGAGGGCATAGAACCACCAAGTTTGCCAAGTCTCCCTCATGGGTTATTTAAGGTATTGTTTCTGAGGTTCCAGGTAGTTGGTGTGTTCTAGAAGGCAGAACTACCAGGGTAAGAGACAGGGCTCGGTGTGTTGAATGAAGCAACAATCAGAATGTCTTGAGGCCAGAAAATGGAAATGCAGCCAGAGGGCGCTGTGGTTGGGTGCCCAGAGACATTTACGCCCCGCTCTGTAGGACAGTGGTGGAGGCTATGCATCTGGGCCGCAGAGAAACAGGAAACCTCTGTACTGCCAGGGGCCAGAGTGCCGCCCAGAGCCCTTTATCTGGGTGTGGCGTGAAGCAGCTCCGCTTTCTGTTTGAAAAATAACCAGCAGCACTCTCACATTCACTGACAAAAGCAGCAATTGTCACAACCCTTTAAAAATAGCTTGACTGCTTTTCTCAGTAAAAGTAAAATTGTAAGAGTAATACAGGATCGTTTTACTTCCTGAATAGGGAAATGTACTAAGAGGAAAAAAAGACACCTATCATGGTGCCTCCCACAAAAAAATGACAGTGAACATTTTGGTGTTGGTCCTTTTTTCCAAACTTTTTTCCTTGGGTACAGATAAATTTACATAATTCCTCATAATTACATAAATAAAAAAACAGAAATGGAGTTATAAATACATAGTTGCATTGCTTCCTTTTTTTCTCTTTCATGTCAATGAATATCAATCTACAGCAACATTGTGAAAGCTGATGATATTGTGTGGATGTACCATAATTTATTTATTACATTCCCTTCTGAAAGACAGTTCAATGTATTCCTATGTTTTCCCCATTATAGCAGTCGAGGCAATAGAGTGTGGAGGTTGAGAGCAAGGACCTCGGAGTCAGGCTGCCTAGCTTTGGATCCCTAGAGCCACTTACGAGCTTTGTGACCTCTCTGGACCTCAGCTTTCTCGTCAATAAAATGGGAATAACCATAATACCTACTGTTATCACACGGCGGTTGTCAGAATCCAGTGAGTGAACATGTTATGTTTTTTAGACCAGTTTCTGGCACATAGCAAAATGCTGATAAGGGTCAGCTGTTGTTATTATGAATAATATTGGGATGAACCATCCTTCTATATTCCTGGAAACTTACCCTATGATTTCCTTAGGATATATTTCTAGAAGTGAAAATTCTGGGTCAAAGAATAGACATATGTTAAACTTTTATACTTGTTGCCAGACTGCCCTCCAGAAATGTGCCAACCAACTGAGAGTGGAGATGAGTGACTGGAAGAGAACTTTTAATTTTCACTCTGTATATTTCTGTATTAAGAGAATTTTTACAAGGATGCATTCATGTGTTATTTGTATATATAATTTTAAATAGCCAAGAAATCCACTTGCTTTCTTACCAACATAGCTATCAAAGAACACGTGTCCCCTCATCCTCATCAACGCTGGGCAATGTCAGTCTTTTAATCTTTGGCAATACAAATGGGTGAAAATGT